>NC_141419.1:51490468-52200503 GCF_034619465.1 Leptosomus discolor | reverse complement strand
TTTAGCCAGCAGAAAAACTGCCAGACAACTCTTAGTCTCTGCTTTATTAATTTTTCAGCTAAAAAAATTATTTTGAAAATGTTTCTCGTTCTCTGATGTCCAATGTGTTGAAAGGAGATTTGCAATCCCAGATTATTACACCTGGTGTGTTCACAGCAGATGGCCATCTGGTTTCATTTTATAGCATATTTGTATTTTTTGAGTCCAGCTGGTGTTTTTCCTTCCAAAGTTACATAGAAACACCATCCTGAAATTTGAATTGTTGTTACATCACATTTCTAGATGCACTACAGTAGCTTTGCTATGTTCACAGACCTCTAGTGAAGTAGTTGCCCGAGGGTATTTGATTGAAGTTCATGGACCACATGGCACAGGAAGAAAATAAGGCCAAGTCACAGAGAACAGATTTTTGTATGTAATCATGTTCTTTGCCCCATTTCCACTCTAACTTTTTGAGAGCAGGTGTGTCCCATGACACCAGTCCCTTTTTAAAATCAGCACACTGAATACTGTTTTCTTGCAGATTAACTGAGAAACTAGGGACCTTGCCCTACCCTCTTTCCATCCCTGCCAAAAAGAATCCCCCTCTTTGTCAATAAAAGCTTCCACACAGTACATAACAGGATATTCCTCCCTGCTCTGGAGGGTATGCTGGGGGCCAAAGTTGGTTAACTGCAGTCACAGCTATAGCCTTCAAAGACAACTACTGGCAAAGCTGAACTTGATGCACCCCACAGGAACAGCACTAATAATAACAACGGGAAGAGCAATGAAAAACTTACAAGGGACAGCCCAACCCCATCAAAGAGCCTGCTGAACACAGTTCAGTCTCCTGAGGAATGTTTCTGTTGTAAGGGGTTAAACTGAAGTTTACGGCATTTACAGAAAATGAACCCCTGTCAAAAATGCTTGCACATTTTGCAATTATCAAACTGCATACCAAACCCAGGAGGATAAGCCTCACACGCAAAGAAGAAAGCACAGTATCTTGTAGAGGCGAGCTTCAGAGGGGGAGGTCTGTCCTAGAGGCGTTGTCTAAAGGCAGGGAGTCCTTTGTGTAGCCTTTGCAAATAACACTAGAGGTGGAGTTTACTAATGGAAGTAGTCTTGGCTACTGTGACCAACAGATAACCTCTCGACATTAGAAAGCGAGCTCAGCGAATGTAGGGGGGGAAGCTGTGTGTTTATCTCTAGATAAGACACCTCAGCCACATACTGGCTTCTGTGCCTACGATTGTACAGTTTAACAGTGAAAGAGAAGATACAGCAGTCCAAGAATTCACGGACAAAGCCAATGGCAGATCCTGACCACACTGTGCAATTCTGACCATTTCCACTTTACAGTGTAAGGTGGTCTATAAAGCAAAATACTAGCAGATACTTTCAATCTTACGCTGTAGCCAGAGCATCCAGGAGAGGCCATTTTATTTGTGGAACAACCACAGCCCATAAATGCTTTGTAAGGCTTAATCAAGATCCTACCCTCTGTGTTCTAGCAGCACATGCTGCAATCAGTGTACAGGAGAGAGCTTAATCTCCGCAGAGCCTTGGGGAAAACAGCACCGATTGCAGATTGCAAAATTCTCATCATGGGACAAAAGAAGGATGAGAATGAGTCTCATGACTCTCATGAGTGAGGGCATACACTACTCTGTGCCACTTGGTGTCTTTGTCTTAGTGCTAGGTGTGATAGCCATCCATAAGGAACTACTTGAAAGAAGAAGAAAAAAAGATGGGGTACCCAAGGAGCCCTCCATGTTAGTACCGACCGTCAGGAATGACCTATGATTTTACAGGTTCAGCAGATCCCAGAAGGAAGATCCATTTGATCAGCATTGGTGTCCTGGGGCTCCCACTGTAGTAATGTTATGTTTTCATTAAAGCTGAGTGTTGTGCCTCATCTGTGAGGGATCCACACCTGCCTTTTCCTTGTCACACTCCCTTTATGTATCAAAAGGACACAATAAGGTCTTCCCAGACCCTTCTTTCCTCCAGGCTGAACAACAAAAACACTCTCAGCCTTTCTTCATAGGAGAGGTCTTCCATCCCTTTGATCATTTTCATGGCCCTCCTCCGGGCCCACTCTAACAGGTCTGTTGCTGTACTCCAGATGGGGTCTCACGAAAGTGAAGTAGAGAGGAATAACTTCTTACCTACCCACCATGCTTCTTTTTATGCAGCCCAGGATATGATTGCCTTTCTAATTTTTCATCCACTGGTATTCCAAAGTCCTTCTCTCCAGGGCTGCTCTTAATCCATTCATCCCCAGTCTGTACTGATACTGGTGTTTGCTCTTACACAGGTACAAGACTCGCACTTAGCCTTGTTGAACTTCAGGACGTTCACATGGGCCCACTCCTCAAGCCCATCAAAGTTTCTATGGATGGCCTCCCTTCCTGCAAGCCTATCAACTGCACCACACAGCTTGGCGTCATCCGCAGACTTGCTGAGGTTGCACTTAACCTGACTGTTTGTGACATTAATAAAAATATTGAATGGCACCAGTTGAATACAGAACCTGAGGGACACCACTTGATCTTCATCTCCATGTGGGCATTGACTGCAACTCTTTGGATGTAGCCATTCAGTCAATTCTTTATCCATCTAACAGGCCATCCATCAAACCCATATCTCTCCAATTTAGAGGCAAGGATGTTGTTGTGTGGGACCATATCAAAGGCCTTACATAAGTCAACGTAGATGACATCACTTGCCCCTCCCTTACCACCAACATAGTCACTCCAGAATAGAAAGCCACCAGATTAGTCAGGCACGATTTGCCTTTGATGAAGCTATGATGGCTGTCTCTAATCATCTGCCTTCTTCCATATGTTTTGACATATGTTTTGACACAGCTTTCTGGAGTATTTGTTCCATGATCTTACCAGGCATGGAGGTGGGGCTGGCTGGTCAGTAATTCCCAGGGTCCTCTTTTTTACCCTTTTTAAAAGTGGGTGGCATTTTTCCCTTTTTTCCAGTTACTGGAGACTTCACCTGACTGCCATAACTTTTCAAATATGATGGACAGTGGCTTAGCAACTACATGTGCCATTCCCTCAGGACCCTGGGATGCATCTCAACAAGTCCCATGGTAGCAGGTACATCACTGCTAAATCAGAGGATGTATCAGATCAACCTTATAACCTTCTACAAGGGGATAATGTTTACCTTGACTTCAGTAAGGCTTTTGACACTCCCAATAGGTCCATAACTGCAGCTGATGAAGTATTGGCTAGATGAGCAGACACTGAGGTGTACTGAAAACTGGCCAGACACAGAAAACGGCAAAAAGTACAGCTGTGCTCTGCACATAGGCAGAGCAGACTAACTCCCTGCTGTTGTGAGCTAATTGTAAGTCTCTCTCTTTCTCCTCCCCAAAGCAGCAGAAAACTGTAAGTCATAGAGGCATCATATAGTCACACTGCCTGCCAAGTATACTCCTTTGCAATTTGTTGTCCTCAGAGTGAGCATGTATGCATCACTGAAATTACTGAACATACTGCAGCCGTGTCCAATAGTGCTAAGTACTGCATAGATATATAGAAGTGTGAAATTCCTGCCCATGGTCAATGGATCTAATAATAAAAATGGTGCTTAGCATCTATGTTAGAGAAGGCAATGTCCAAATAATGGGAAATTTGCATGTGAAAGAGATAGGAACTGGGTTTGCAATGGCATTGGCCCCATGATTTCAGGCCACCACTCATGAAGATGAAGTCAGATCCACCAAGTTTTCCCCCAGCTGGGGTCCTCCTCTGTACAGGAAGATGTGGAGTAGCAATTGTGAAGGACAGTCTGATTTTCCTGCCTTAAACAACCTGGTTTGCAGATTTTATGTATGTGTCTTGAACAAACTTGTTTTACAGTGCAAGCTTTATGTATTAGCCCTAAAAATGGCCTGCTTTGCAGTAAAGCCTACTCAAGGGAAGGAACAAGCCCTGAGAAGCTGAAGCGGTGCTCCCTCCTCAGAGATAAGAGGGTGAAGCAGTGTTCTCCTTCAGAAACTTTAGTTTGGGTGTTCGATAAAGGGGGGCTTCAGTTGGAGCAATCCCTTATCCAAATGGACAAACTGCAGAAGAGGGGTGTTTCTGGACTTGAGGAGGACCACTCCCTTACCTATAGCAGACTGAATCCCCTTGGAAACACAAAAATGTTGAATACTGCGCCTGCATCCTAATTAGCATGGAAAGTGAGAAGAGGATGGGATAATGTGAACAGGACTCATGAATATTAATGAAAGGGACAATAAAAATACCAATAATCCAGACATAGGTGTGCATCCACCACCGAAGAACCAAAGATCAGACCGGACCTGCAAGATATCACTGGACCCCGGGTGGTGATTTCTCTTTCTTTTTTCTTTCTTTCTTGCTTGCTTGATTTCTTTCTTGCTTGTTTGCTTGCTTTCTTGCTTTCTTTCTTTCTTGCTTGCTTGCTTGCTTGCTTTCTTGCTTTCCTTCTTTCTTACTTTCTTGCTTTCCTTCTTTCCTTCTTTTCTTTCCTTCCTTCCTTCTTTCCTTCTTTTCTTCCTTCTTTGCTTCCTTCTTTCTTTCCTTCTTTCCTTCTTTCTTTCCTTCTTTCTTTCTTTCTCTCTCTCTTTCTTTCTCTCTTTCTTTCTCTCTTTCTTTCTGCCTGCTCGCCTGCCTGCCTTCCTGCCTTCCTTCCTTCCTTTCCTTTCTTCCTTCCTTTCTTTCTCTTTTTTTACTCTTTTTTTTGGGGTTTCTTCTCTCTCCATATTATTTGATAGAATTAAAGAAAACCATACCTTTATCTGTTCTGTATTTCTGCTGAAAACAGTGTCAATAATACACGGATGTTTTAGTTATTGCTGAGCAGTGCTTACACAGTGTTGAGGCCTTTTCTGCTTCTCACACAACCCCACCAAGTAGGCTGAGGGTGTGCAAGAAGTTGGGAGGAAACATAGCCAGGACAGCTGACTCCAACTTTCCAAAGGGATATTGCATACCATAGGACATCATGCTCAGCAATAAAAAGCTGGCAGAAGAAGGAGGAAGGGCTGTGGCGGGGGGCGGGGGACGACAGGGGTAGATGTTCAGAGTTTGTCTTCCCAAGCAGTTCTTAGGTGTGATGGAGCCCTGCTTTCCTGGAGAATGCTGAACATCTCCCTGCCAACAGGAAGTAATGAATGAATTCCTTATTTTGCTTTGCTTGCATGGCAAAAGCAGCTTTTTTACCTATTAAACTATCTTTATCTCAACCCACAAGTTTTCTCACTTTTACTCTACGTATTCTCTCCTCCATCCTGCTGGAGGGAGTAAGCAACTGGCTGTGTGGTGCTTAGTTGCCTGCTGGGTTTAGACCTCTAGCTGAAAAACATAGTCAATTCATGCACACACTTTTTTTTTGCAGCATTAATGAGGCAGTTTTGCCAACACTCCTCCACTGACACTGACAGAGCAAACTATGCTCTTGCCACTCTGCTGCCTTCCTGGGAGCTGGAACGAAGTGCTGGCAGAAGTGTTAGCATACCAATAGCAATTGTAGTCCAGTTTGAGCCCTACATGGTTCTATGCACTGTCTTTGCAGCCTTGCCAGGAAAGAAAATCTTGTACGACATGTTGCACTGCAAGCAGTTCTACTTTAGAACCAGAACTTCAGAAGAATATCAGACTTCAGGATCCTTGCTTTTAACAGTGTGAATGAATCTAAGCAGTTGAGTAAGAAGTGTGACTGATTTTGTGTATGTCTGTTATGTTAGCAAATTAGATCAAAGTTATAGAGGACCCATACTCATTCCCTCATATTTTGCAGTTACAGCTGGTAATTGGACAAGGTGGGCCTGTGTCTGACTCAGCAGGGTAGCTCCCACACCTTTTTCTTCCTTCTGAAATCTCCCACAGCTAAGGCAGATGACCTCAATGGATCAATGTCAAATGTATTTTTCCATGTCAAAGCCAATTTCTAAATCTCTAAAAAATGATAAAAAGGGCATGAAAGCATGGACCATTAATCAGCAGTCTAGTCAGCGATGCTGTAAGAGCATTCTTGCAGTTCTGAGCCCTGTTCATGCATTTCTCAGCAAATCCCAAGTGCTTCCAAGAGACTTACAATTGACATCCTCTTTCTGGGCTGTACTATCCACGTGCTTATACACAGCATTGCCAACAGCTGGGTTTCTGTGCTGCACCGGACCAGGTTGTGGCAAAAGCCCTTCATGGCTGTTCTGAAGGTTTGAACATTGAGCAACCATGCTCCTGCAAGTTTCCACTGGATAGACGGGATCACAGCAGTAGCTGCAGGCTTTATAACATCTGTTAAATTATTTTGGGTTGTGCACAGAAAAGGCCATCCTGGATGGCTTTGTTTTTGAATGAACAATTATATAGAAAATGTAGACTCAGCTTATTTTGTCCTCAATGGTACTGCTCTTGTGTTCTTCTAGGACTTCTGTGGGTATATTAAACAGTACCATATACTCCTGAAGAATTTTTCTTGGAGAATTGTGGAATTGTCTTGTTGGTCATTTGCAAAGAGATCTGGAAAAATACTGATGGACCTCAGCACTGAAGTGGCTTAATTGAGTTTTGTGTCCTCACTCCAAATGTGAGGGTCACCAGCTTGCAATGAAGGTTCATTCTAGTTGAGGACCTAAGCCTCAGGCTCATCTGCTCGTCTCATATAGGATCACCCTTATCCTCAAAGGAAGCAGCTATGTACACGAAAAGGAGTGGAACAGCGATACAGCTGTGAGTATGAACCTGAATGTAGTAAGCAGCAAAGATTCAGCTGAATGGGACAAGGCAGTAAAGAAGCAGTGAACAAACTAGGACTGGAACATTTTGATGTTAACTCACCTCCCTGTGCTTCAACATAGCAGTGGCTACATTTAAAGTCTGGGAACACAAGTCCAGCATGCCAACAAAACGCATGAGGAGCAATGACAATGTCAGGAAAGAAAGACAGCTGGGTAATGTGGAGAGGACAAACCTTCCCAAGACAGCACCACACACCCTGGGAGCTCAGCCCCTTCCAGGGAGCTTGTGCAACTGCAAAGATGGTCCCCAGCACTGAATTCCAGGATGTCTCTGCTCCTCACTGCAAAAGCAAAGATAGTGGAAAAAAAGCTTTGCTGAAACAAAACTATTTTTCTGAAAAGCCTCCTTGTTTTGTCTGAAACACTGACTTAAGCATGTAAATTTATTGATACTTATTTCCCAAGTGCCTTGTTTGGAGCTTGGAAACAAGGGGAAAATTTGGGTTTGGGGTTTTTTTTTGGTTAAACACAGGAGCCAGCCCTGCAAAATGGAGGAGATTTGAAGGTGTTTACAGCAATGCAACCTGACAGAAAATTCTTTTCAATTCTTTTTTTTTACAATGTCTTATGCCCACTAACAGCAAGATAAAAATACCCTGGATTGAATTTGTTGCTGTATATGCTTCACCCAGGGTGCTTGCCACACTACCTTCTACTGTAATGGACTTTAGACCAATGTTTTAAGGGATAATAGCTTGCCTTATAATGCAGTAATGATGCAGAAATGGTCCTTGAGCGTGGTTCCCTTTAAGTGAAGCACAAAAGACACAGTAATTCAGGGAGTTTGCCTTGAGAGACTGCAAATGACTGTTTTACACACCAAAGTTAACAGATATTTTTCTCACCATACATAAACTGAAAGCATGATAGGAATAGTCCATAACGCTGCTTCCATTACACTCACAATACTAACATGAAGAAAACTTAAAGAATAGGAACATGCAAATGGAAAAGTGGAAAAAAGAGTAGGCAAGCACAGCCGTACCACTGTGAGGTTTAGTTGCATCCAGTTCTCAGTAAGACATTGCAAATCAGCTACTTACAGCTGCACTAAATACATTCCCAATCCCTTCCCCATTTGGCTTCTGACCATGACAGGATTTGGGATGCCTGGTAACTATTTTCAGGTAAGCTTCTTACTGAAGTATGAGGCAGGTTGTCCACATTCTGATGATTCAGGCACTTTGTTTAAGATTACAGAAGTGCCCCTAGACATACAGGAGGCTAACGGGGAAGGACTGATATAGTTTAATTCCCTTTTGGTGGATTGCTTCCAGAAAATAGAACTCAGCAGCTCTTTCTTTTTTTAGGATGAATTTCATAAAGATTCCTTCTCCATATCATTATTCTACAGATCTCTCTACCAAGTACTGTAGTCCCACATACATGTGGGAAACTCTCAATAATGGACACAGCTTTTAATCTGTCAGTTCTGTGGACAGGAGTTCAGTGGCAAGTTGTTCTTTTGAGATCTACAGTTATCAGTGGTTCAAACCAGCGTAATTTCTGAAAGCAGTGCTTATATCTGGCTCTGCAAATCCAGTGTGCTAAAAAGCATTGAGGGCTCCTTCATTTTGTCTATAAAGCACTGAGGGTTGGATGCACTGCCATTAGATTCCCACTGGCCTTATGAGAGAGTTACATTAGGCATCACTTCCACAAAGGGATTTTAAATACTTTGTACTGTTTGAGGGCACTGTGAAGGGCACTAACAAGATACTATTTCAACACAGAAGGACATTGGAAAGTTGAACACTAAAAAAAGACAGCTAAGTCATTTTCTTGGTCATGAAAGAGTAGTCAAAATGCAATGCTACTTCTTCATATATGGTGGCCTCAGATATAATCCTCAAGTGCTATACAAAATGTTCAGAGTGTTCAAAACAACGAAGAGAGAAACTTTTAGGACCAAAGGTACTGAAAAGGTCCCATTCATGAAAGCTCTTGCATCCCCACATAACATTACACTTGTAAGATGCATTGTTAATGTTCAATGAAGACAGAGAGGGCGAATGATGTCTGAAGATGGCATAGAAGAATGTGAAATATCAATGTGTAAGAGCAACAGAAAAACTGTGCTGCTATAGTTAACTCAGCATCTGTGAATAACAGAAATATGTTGCTTAATAATGAAGCATTTAGTAGAAATATGGTAACATTTTGCACTTTGGTGTTTGTCTCAAGATGTCAGAACTGGTTTAGAAAAAATGGCTTGCAACTTTGCCTCTGGGACAGGGACAGAGCCATTGTGGGATAACTTCAACTGCTGACTCTCATCTCTGGCTAGGTAGTAGTTTGGAGATGGCACTCTCAGCTAGTAGAAGCCAACACAGAAATTCAGAGTTATTCATGAGCACAGTGCTCTTCAGAACCAGGGTTTGCTTTAGCAGCACCCTTTTCCAAACACAAATGAAACAGAGCAGTATCTATCTGACATCTTCTGGGAAGGATTTTGCCAGTCCTGGCATTTGGTCCTGGCACAGGCCTTTCTCTCCTGGAAGGAAAATACCGTATGCAATGCTGTATAACATTGTAGAACATAAGTTCAACCGAGACCAGATTTTCCTGCCCCTTTGCAGGTAAATCCTTCCTCCCATGCAATAAGATGATAGCCAGCCTTTGGAAAAGAGCAGATGTAACCCCATCTAAAACTGTGGAGTCGTGAAGGAGGAGATAAAAACAGTGGAATTGAAACAATCCAAGTAATGGTTGACACCAACGTATGAAGCAACCCCAGATCACTAGCACAAATACTGTAACAGAGTAGAAAGGAAAAAACACAGCTTCTGAGAGGGCACTGCCAAGGACTCTACAAGGTAGAAATACTTGCTGGTGTGACAGCAGAAATCCAGATACCTCAAGGGCTACACATGCAGTATTCAGAAAATGCAAAGAAGATCTCATCTTAATAGAAAACTGAGATGGGGAAGTAGAGGAGGTTCCAAGAGAGAAAAAAAGGACACGAAAAACAACATAAATAAATTTTATACTGTCAGCCCAATAAACTTACAGGGTTAGAGAAACTTGTCCATTGTACATCACCAGCACAGCAAAATGTTCATCCTGACAGGATGAAGGATTGATGAGAACTCAGGCTACTGCTGTGTTATGAATGCAATGTAATAACCATCATAATGATCTGAAGAAAAGAGAAAGTGACAGTCTGATAGTTGTGGAGAAGCAAGACTCCGTATTGCCATAAGCTCAAAGCACATAAACGGAATTTTTGAAGAGCAGTCTACGTGGGAGATACACAGCACACTGGTCAGGGATTCAGAGCTGTTCAGATGACACAGGACAACCTTGTAGCAGAACAGAAAAACTAACATAATTTTATCCTTAAAAATAATATTAAAGCTCCTGCTGTGACTTGGATGATGAGAATACCACACACAGGGAAAGGAAACATTAAAGGGTCTATAAATGAATCTCTGGCTCCACAGCACAGTCAAGGGAGCTGTGCTTCTCATTTAAATGGAGATCTCTGATGGCGAATTTTTCTCTCTTGATGACATTTAATTTGAATTAGTCATCCAAGTGGGGATGAAACACCAGACAGGTAGAGTTGAAAGGAATAGGAAAGAGGACAGAAGTGAGGTGTTTGGATTTAGCTACATGCAAGTCATTAGTAACACCAGTGAGGGCTGTCGTGGTAGAATAAGCAGAAATCAAGCCAGGCTATGAAAAAAACAAGGCTATGTTGCTAAGCAGAGCCATGGAGAATGTGATAATATGCAGGGTTATCTCCAGAGCCAGAAACAGAAAACGGAAAGATGTCTGTGGTCTTATGGAGCAAGACCATGGCAAGTTGAAGAGAACATCTTCTGAAAGGAGGAGACAAATGGAGGTGTTGAGAAACACTGGAAGACAAGGAGAAAAATAATTTGACTAATATTCTTGGCACTGTAAATGCACACAGCTCTGCTGAATTCCCTGGAGCTTTAGTGATTTACACCAAATGAAGTGCCGGCCTAAAAATCAAAAAGTTTAGAGTGAACTTTTCATAATGTGGAGTGAGACATCTCCAAGTAACAAGGGAATAAAAGGCTGAAAGAAGGGAGAGGAGAGGAGAGGAGAGGAGAGGAGAGGAGAGGAGAGGAGAGGAGAGGAGAGGAGAGGAGAGGAGAGGAGAGGAGAGGAGAGGAGAGGAGAGGAGAGGAGAGGAGAGGAGAGGAGAGGAGAGGAGAGGAGAGGAGAGGAGAGGAGAGGAGAGGAGAGGAGAGGAGAGGAGAGGAGAGGAGAGGAGAGGAGAGGAGAGGAGAGGAGAGGAGAGGAGAGGAGAGGAGAGGAGAGGATTGAAAGCTGAGAATCAGATGAAGATTCTAGATTAAGACAGAGAAAGTGAGAATTTTCAAGGACATGAGAGGAACAGGATAGAAAACAACACAGAAAGGAAAAGCTGATGTAGTGGGTCTGTCTGAGCTGGAGACCTCATCATGCTGTGGTTTGTAGTGGTAGCTAGAAAGGTGTTGATAACACACCAGTGTTTTGACTACTGCTGAGCAGGGCTCACACGGCATCAAGACTGCCCCTCCAACATTTCCCCAGTAGGCTGGAGGTGGGCAAAATCTTGGGAGGGGACATAGACAGGACAGCTGACCCAAACCAACCAAAGGGATATTCCATACCATAGGACATCTGCTCAGCCATATAAGCTAGTGGAAAAGAGAAGGAAGGGGGGGAGTTAGTTTTTACATTTGTTGTCCAGAGCAACTGCTATGCATACTGAAGCCCTACAAAGCCCTTTCCTTTGCTTCCGTGTGCAGTCTTTGCTTTTGTTTTATTAAACTGTCCTTATCTTGACCCACATGCCTATTGTTACATTTTCTCTCCCCTGTCCAGCTGATGAGCGTGGGGGGAGTGATAGAGTGGCTTTGGTGGACACCTGGCATCCAGCCAGGGCCAACCCACTGCAGCTGATTAACATTAGTTATATCAATAGACTTGGCTTCATTAGCTGCACAAAGCACGGCACAAAATGAAGAAGGGAGTTCAAGTTTTTGCACTAAAATTATTTACACTATGAATGTGCAGCCAGTATGCGTGGCATGGAGGGAAGGGTGATGGAGGAAATTAACACTGCCTGATACTCTTCCAACAACACCAATTTGGGGGCAACTCTCTAGTGCCCAAACTGAGACAATTTCAAAGGTGTGATTTTCGAGTAGGTCACGTAGGCATTTTTTGAAAGTTGGGCACTGTGAATGTCTTTCTTCATGGGCTGATACTCCATCTTACTTTCAAAAAACAGCTGGGACCAGCAGCAATGGGAAGAGCAGCAGAGGCCATTCCTGAATCAAAGGATGAGGCAAAGATTCCCGGGGCAGCACACATCAGTCAGAGACACTGAATAAAACTTCTCCCGAAAGATGCAGTTCTCTCCACAAAGCAGTGTTTTGTTCTAATGAATGCTTGTTAAGGAAGGGCTTGCAAAGTTCTAGTCTAATTACTGGCCATGCTCCTTATAGCCCATGAAAGCTAACTCTGACTGTAAGAGTTTGTAAAACAAAGACCCAAAGAACACAGCACTGATTCCTGGTCTTGGCGATGTAAACAGTAGAAGTAAAGAATTGTCTTTAGGCCTGCACACAGAGTGATCGGTATGAAAAACAGCATCTTTCTTTACGCAAAGCAGCCAGTGGCTCTGTCACTATCAATCAATGGCTCTAACACCATGAACTTTACAGCAAAGACAATTGCATCTGCAGAGTGGAGTCACAATAGGTATCACAGTATATTTGGAAAGAATCCAGGACACTTTGAGGTGTGTTTCAGCAGTCAGTGAGAAGTAGGACCTTAGGAGGATTAGTCAGCTCCTCACATGCATACCAGTGTGCTGAAGAAATTATCACCCCCTCTGAGTGACAGAAACAGTTTGGACTGCAGCAACTCTTCTCATTAAAGACAGAGATCGAAGCTTCGGCCAGCATGTTCATCTGCACCTCTGTTGCTGAAGTGGTGTCAGCAGGTGGGAGAAGAGCCTAGCAGCCTACACTTAGATTTACTACCTGCTACAAAACGTTCTGAGTCACTCTTGTTTCAATCAGTTGTTGAAATTTAAGCAACCATTGGTTTTAGGGACTCCACAGAATATCCCCCATGCACCACTTTGAACACGTGTCTACATGCACATGCACATTGCACATGGACATTGCACAGACTGTGTGGTGGTCACTGAGGCAGGGGACTTGGCCCCTGTCCCTCTATTCCCCCTTTCCCTCGACTCCCCCTGCCTGGAGCATCATCATGAAGTTTAGACATTGCTTAAGGCTGATTCTAAGTGAAATTACCAGCTAGTCCCCTGTAGGCAGTGATTTTCATGCTTTAAATATGGATTAAAAACAAGCTTACCCAATTTTACACCTGATTAAAAAAAAAATCTACACTGGAGAAACACTTGGAGTAAAATATATTTTCCTTTGCCACACAACCATCTTCCATCTAACAGCAGCAGTAAGTAAGGATGAGACTTTCCAGTAGTCTCCTTCCTAGGCTGAGAAGGTGAAATTGTAGAGAAATTGTGGAGAGGCTGATGCGTGGAAGATTCGCCCTCCCTTTCTTATGCTTTCAAGTATGTTTGGATCTCTTGTCTTTAACATTTAGTGTGTGTGCTAAACTCATACAGAGCAAAGGGATCCTGTTTCTTTCCACTCTTCATATGATGGTGCCAGATTTAACTTTGTAGTGTCATATTAATTAGTGTCAGTTAAAAAATATTCAGTGTTCATGATAAACATTACATTTTATTAGCACTTGTACTCCCCCATTATTAACTTTACTACAGCTGATGGTCTAAATGTGAGAAGAGAGTGGCCCTATTCACATAAACAGTATGCTTAGAGACCATGTGCCTGCTGGTACCTCACAAGATCTCTCAGTGTTCTGGGACACAGTTATGCACAAGGCACCTGACTGGACCTCTCTTGTCTCAGACACATTGTCTCTACATGTTACTACATTTATCAGAACACACAGTATTTACATGTTGTAATAATACATACATGTATTTACAGTAATTTACATCAGTTTCCTCTTTCCCAGAAATTCATTTCACTCCTGGATAGGTTTTATGGAATTGTTCCAGGCAACAAGAAATGGAAATGTAGTCTTGACAGTAGGGCTTCCCAGTGCTGTTAAAATAACAAGAGGAATGGCATATTTCTCGTGGCTCTTCCTCATCTGACACTTTTTTTCAAAACAGAAGCACTCACAAAAGGAGCTGCAGGTCCTCTGCAATGTGGTTGACTGCAGGCTCAGGAATCTGTAGTACCCATGTGTTCTTCCTCCACTGGGTGTTCAGTCAGCCCTGTTCAAATCTTAAGTCCAGGACCCACGTCTCCAGTCACAGAGTGTCAAAGCCTGAGTTCTCAGATAAGCCTAGAAGAAATGGGCATCCAAGCTGACTCTTACCAATGCTGACTTTGTGTAACTCTGGCATTGGCTTCTCTGCAGGGTAAGCCACCTACTCTGCCTTAGATCATTATTTCAAGCACGAACAGAAGGTGCCATTGACTTGGAGAGTGACACAGGGTGATTAGATGTCCCCCATTTAGGTATGTAAATAGAACAGGTGAACACCATCTCATATATGAGGTGAATTTCAGGAGGTCCCACTTCTACTATGGAGATGAGACACGGACATGCTCACTTTCCCCATGCACAGTTCTAAGACAGTGGAGCCCTGAGAGGTACACAGGTCTGTAGAGAATACCTGGATACCAATGGCAGAAATAATAGCTTCAGTGTCATGATGCTGAGTGCACTAACTGCATCCTAGATGTTTGCCTGCCTGCACTGAAAGCTAGCTCTGGTGAGCTGTGTAATGTAGGAAAACCAATGTCTTTAAAAAGGGCAAGAAGGAGGACCCAGGAAACTATACGCCAGTCACCCGCACTTTGCATGGGAAGGTGATGGAACAGCTCATTCTGGCTGTTATCTCTAAGCATGTGAAGGAAAAGAAGATTATCAAGAGTAGTCAGCATGGATTCACCAAGGGTAAATCATGCTTGACCAACCTGATAGCCTTCTGTGATGGCATGACTGGCTGGGTGGATGAGGGGAGAGCAGTGGATGTTGTCTACCTCGACTTCAGCAATTTGTCCATTTTGACCCTGTCTCCCATCACATTCTCATAGGTAATCTTAAGAAGTGTGGGACAGATGAGTAGACAGTGAGGTGGATTGAGAACTGGCTGAAGGAGAGAGCTCAGAGGGTTGTGATCAGTGGCACTGAGTCTAGTTGGAGGCCTGTAACTAGTGGTGTTCCCCAGGGATCAGTTCTAGGTCGAGTCTTATTCAATACACTTATCACCTGGATGAAGGGATGGACGCACCCTCAGCAAGTTTGCTGATGATACGAAACTGGGAGGAGTGGCTGATACACCAGAAGGCTGTGCCGCCATTCAGCTAGATCTGGACAGGCTAGACAGTTGGGTGGAGAGGAACATAATGAGATTCAATAAGGGGAAGTGTAGGGTCCTACACCTGGGGAGGAATAACCCTGTAGACCAGTACAGGTTGGGGGTCGACCTCCTGGAGAGCAGCTCTGTGGAGAAGGACGTGGGAGTTGTGGTAGACAGCAAGTGGACCATGAGCCAGCAATGTGCCCTTGTGGCCAGAAAGGCCAATGCTTTCCTGGGGTGCAGAAAGAAGACTGTGGCCAGCAGGTCGAGGGAGGTTATCCTCTCCCTCTACTCTGCCCTGGTGAGGCCACATCTAGACTATTGTGTCCAGTTCTGGGCTCCCTGGTTCAAGAGAGACAGGGAACTACTGGAAAGAGTCCAGCAGAGGGCCATGAAGATGATTAGGGGACCATAGCACCTCTCTTATAAAGAAAGGCTGAGAGATCTGGGGCTCTTTAGCCTGGAGAAGGGAAGACTGAGAGGGCACCTTATCAATGCTTATAAATATCTAAAGGTTGGGTGTCAAGAGGATGGAGCCAGGCTCTTTTCAGTGGTGCTGAGTGACAGGACAAGAGGCAACGGGCATAAACTGGAGCACAGGAAGTTCCATCTGAACATGAGGAAAATTTTCTTTACTCTGAGGGTGGCAGAGCATTGGAACAGGCTGCCCAGAGAGGCTGTAGAGTCTCCTACTCTGGAGATATTCAAAACCCACCTGGACACGATCCCATGCAACCTGTGTTAGCAGAGGGGTTGGACTAGATGATCTTCAGCGGTCCCTTCCAACTCCTACCATTCCGTGGTTCTGTTATTCTGTAATCAGACCACTGTGGAAAGGAGGGATCTCCTTGCTGCTCTAGGAACCTACAGTTAGGCTGAGACTCTTACCTTTGGTCCTTGTCTAAGCTACATGGCAGCAATGGCCATGCCCAGTTAGTCACCTTGCTGACCCTGGCCCATTGATTTGAACTCCTGATTTGAAGTTACTGTCTTGTAATTACATGTTTGCCTGATCATCCCAGGACAGTGGCTGACCCTGGTAATTGCCTCCCAACATATGCTGCTTTCCTTGCAGTGGTATTATGTGAGTGTGTCACTGATTGGTGATCTCATTGTCTGGCAGTTGTGTGGTCCCTTTGGCTCCTGTCTCACCTTCCCTTGCTGGGCAGCCACTCTTGCTGCTTCATAGAATTATAGAATTATTTGTGTTGGAAGGGACCTTTAAAGGTCATCTAGTCCAACCCTGCCGCAATGAGCAGGAACATCTTCAACTAGATCAGAGCAAAGAAAAAGAAAAAGAAAGACCTCTTTTAATGCTTCATACTGCATTGTGATCCAAACCAACCTGGAGAGCATGTCTGAAAAGAAAGAAGAAAATAGGAAATATTTTTTCATAAGGTTTATCTTTTCCTTTCACATTTTGCTCAGTTCTAACAAAATGAAGAAGACAAAAGACCTAGCTTACCTCAGGGCAAGAGATTGCACTGCTCTGTGACCTCAGCTAAATTGTTTGGCTCTCCTGCCTCCTTGCATGTCACCGAAATCCCAAGGGTCTGTGAGAACAAGAGGGAAAAGTGAGTATAACCCCCTGCTTGATAAAGCTTTGGGCACTGTATTGCTATTCTTACCCTTTATATATAGACGGTGTAAGTGGAGGCCTTCCTTTCTCAGAGGTCTTCTACACATCTCAGTCTAGACAGTGGAGAAGATGCAGCACAGCCCAAGGATGCAGTTAAAACAGTCACAGGACAAATCCTTGTCTCTCAGGCATGTCCCAATAATGATCTATCCCAGCCAGTGGAGCTGCAGCGTTCAGAGCCAACGGCAGTGCAGCCTCACGTTTGCTTAGGCTAGGAAGGGCCCCACTGTGGCGTATCCATCCTGTGGAGCTGTTGCATAAGTAACAACAGCACAACAGACAGTGACAGAGTGGCTCAGCCGCTCCAGTACATTGAGCCCTTTGGTCGTGAGAGTGGGGGCAATTTGACCCTAAACCACCTGCTTATAAAGCTATCATAGGCTGCATCAAGTGTCTAAACAGGATGGCAACAAGTGGCTTTCATATCTGTCAGGGTCATCAATGAGACCCCTGAATATGCACATTCAGTTTGAAGAGCAAAGCTTTCGATGCAGCAACAGAATCCTCTCCTTTGCCCATGTGTACCCAGGTGACTCATATGCTACTACATGGGAGCATACCTTGTCTGATTGACAAGATTCTGAGGTTATGAGAGACAGCTGAGATCATATGCAGGAGTACATGTGAGCTAATAAAAAGAAGATGCAGACTGCAAGGGAGCCTAATTATTCCTAGACTCATTAACTACTTTTCCAGTGTTCTGCCTGATCTTAGTGTCTGCTGGCAGAGAAAAAAAGGCAACCTCTTCCCTTTCTGCCAACAGGAAGATAAATGTTCCCTATAGAGAGCTCTTTTGTTCTTTCTGGCCCTGTGAGGAAGAAAGGCTGGCAAACTCGTAAGAGACATTGCAATGAATGGGATCCCACCGCACAGCTTAGGTTATCTAGGGAGAACATAGACTGAGAATTTAAGCCCTCCTCCCACTATATGCCAGACCAAGTAGGGGAGAGGATATGTAGTCTGCTGTAAAGCCTGCATTTATATCCAAATTTACCTCCTTTCCCAAAGCTACACTTCCCATTTGCCAGCACACCACCTGGGCTTTTCCTGGGACTCAGCTTGTCCTTGTGTTTTGTGTAGCATGATCTTTTGTGTTCTCAGCCTTCTCTTACACCATTCTGGGTTACAGCAGCTCTAACTAGCCAGTTGAATGTAGGCAACCAGCTTTTTGCAGGTTTAACCACTGGGGATGATCAGCTGTCCTCTGCATCCAAAAAGCTCAGAAACTTCAGGGATGTCTCTGCACTTACGGAGAGCCTGACATAGCTGTAAGTTCACAAAGCTCATCTGAAAGATCTCCTTGCTAGAGACACTGCAGAGAGATTCCACATGGACCTGCACTCCCTGTGGGCAAAGGCAGCACTATTCACACTGGTGTGCTCTACTTAACAAAGATGCAATTGAAGCCTGCATACATGCCATGCACGACAAATTAAATAGCTATTGTTATTAGCCCATGTTGAAGCATGGCTGCAAGTGACTGGGGACTTTGGGCAAAATTCTTGCTGTATCTCCTTCCACATGTTGCATCATAGTGTATCAGAAATATATGTAGAATCAACAGAAGACCTCCAAGGACTTCTCTGAAAGCTATGTTTATATTTACTTATTCACTAACAGGGCTCCAGAGCCTGGTTAAAAGTTAAAAGAAATATTCAGTATGCAGTCTTGCACTGTGATCAATTTTCAATTTTTTATCAGAGAGTACCTTTAAATATTGTATGTTCCCAAAAGGACAGAAAGGTACAGAAATGGAGGGAGGAGTGAATAGCCATTTGATTAGGAACAGAGGGATTGTCAATCATAGTGACTGAAGTTCAGTTACAGAGGGAGAAGAAGGTAGGCTAGACTGATGCACTTTGAGCTATAGCATCAGCAGAACATTAGGACTATTTCTTGTCTAGGTAACAGAATTTACTGTCTGCCTTGTTTTATTTTTCACAGGCTTTGTGTGTACATGCCCATCAGCTGCACACTGAAGTAATTTCTCCTATCCCACAATGAAGATTCCTGAAGAAATAAAATCAGAAATTTAAAAAATGGTTTTGAATGACAGAAACTATCATGAGTAACTGTGTGGGTCTGAGGCACAGAGACAATTTACAAGATGTCTACAAAATGAGAACATTCAGAATTGTCAAGCTTTGATTCTCAGTGTCTCTGGAGGCTGCATTTCACTCTCAGGCATGTTTAGCAAGTAGTAAGAGAGATTACTCATTCATCCACTAAGATCAGAAAACACACCTACAGAGGCGCTGATTGCACCATGACATTTACTTCCTTTCTTGACAGATCTACACACTTCATTGATGCACAGGCATTTTTTTGCTTTCACATGCTGCATCAGCTTTGTGAAGACAGTCATTGAGAAGGGGTTCTGCCAAACAGAGAGTGAGGACTTGCTGCTCTAGGAACGGAGAACCTGCACTGAGCTTCCTTCTTTTCTCCAGTTAGACCCCGATATGCGAATACTCATTGGCATATATTCATGTGTACAGAGAAGAAAGCCTAGGATGAGGTGGCAAAGAGTGTTGTTGCTTATTTTACCTACTAGTCTTCGAAAGTTGTGTTATTTACAAACCAAAAAATACTCAATAGCAAAAGTAGATCAGATTTAGATACCAAGTAGATCACATTACTAGCACATATACATTTACTATGGAGTTGAATTAGGCAGAGTCAGAGGCATTTGTTCTTGTAAGCTTTTCAAAAACCTTTGAAATCTTGATGTGATAGAGTAGTTAAGATGAGCTCATCACCTTCTGGGACTGATGGGGAGATTCTCTAAGCAAATTCATTTCAGTGGGTTGATTTAAGTTCAGACTAAAGCTTCTGATGCTGTTTGGTGAATGGATATAATGGCATGTATGTGTTCTGGTTATATATATATATATATAAGTATATATAAGTACCAGCTGTCATGTGAACAAAGAAGATGATATTTGATTCTTGTTGTGTTTAGGAAGAAGGACTTTATATTACTTATAAATAAATAGGTAATAGCTGTTTTTATTGTACTCCTGTTGCAGAAATCAGCACATTTAGGATTTTAGGATACTGCTTAAAAATCCCCTTACTTTTCCCATCTTGATTTAAATATCAAGAATTCTAATTAGTGGATATTAGTAAAAAAGACTAATGATTATATCGGGAAAATAACTCTAAAATGGAATAAATGATCAAATATAAAATAAAATCTGTATTGCCAATGCTGCTGGCATACTCCTGTAAAATTCCAGACCTAAGGTATTCATTAACCAATAATTTCTTAGTGGTTAGAAACAAGGATAGTATGTTGTAGTCCAAGATGTCCTCTAGACAGGATTTATTATGGTATCCACCGTGTATAATCTTTGAATCATGACCAAAGTAGGTACGAGCCAAGAGCCTGTGAGCCAAGGACATGTTCCCTGACCATACATGGTCAACTCGAGGAGTGGTCGAGACCTCCGACTCACGGTCCACCTACCCAAATTAAGCTCCTACTCAAAAGAGAACAATAGAAGACTAAGACAGAGGCTGCACACTAATTTACATCAGAAGTGAGAGAAGAAGAACCAATCATTGAGAGGATGATAATACATATGCATTGTATAGACTAAATATGCATGAATTTAATATATAAATATTTGTTGATTGCAATGTGCAGGCGGACATCTTTGGGAAGGATCCCATGTCCCTGGTGCTCATAGTGCGCATCGTTAATAAAGGACATCTCTACTTATCTAACTTTGTGTAGATAAGTTTTTCTTACCCATGCAGATTTGCAACAGTTTTGGCGAGCCAGCCAGGAGCCTTGCAAGGGGACCGGATGAGATCAGGTTTGGATCGGACTCCAGCCAGCACCGAGAGCTTCTCAGGAAGAAACATCCTCCTTTCCTTAAAAAGCTCCTCGCAATTTTCCTCTGGATCAGGTAAGAAATTAGACACGTCCTATCTGTTTCTGGGTAAGCCTGCCTGTAAGACGGAGCAAAAGTTCCACATGGCTGGGGCTAGGGAATTCCTGTCTGTGGAAACCTAGACGCCATCCGGTATGACGGAGCAAAAGTTCCACAGGGTTGGCATTGGTAAAGGGGTTTGAGTCCCTGTCTGGTAAAGGGGTTTGAATCCCCGTCTGGAATACTGGTAAAGGTACCTTAATATAATATCATCATCAAGCTGCTGGTTTAATTGTTACTTTGATAGTATCATCTTTGTTGATGATTTATTGTGTATGTGTGTGAGTAATAATGGGCCCTTGCTAATTGTGGTTTGAATGAGACACAGCTCAGCTACGAAAGCGAGTGTGGAGCTTTGATCCGTGTTTCTGTTATCCCGCGAGGGGTGTAGCCGGAGATAAGTGACGCGAAAGAATGGTGTGTGTGTTGCAAATATTATACTATATGTGGATTTGTTCTTTTATCTAAGAGAAAAACCTGAGTGGCAAAAAAATGTGGGTTAACTGATTGAGTAATGACTCTCATGATAAAGGATAAAAAGGCTCAGGAGTGTTGCTCTGCATGTACTAAATTAAGTTTGTCTTAATCATTTAGCATTTAAGAAGGGGGGACAGATAGATACAGGTCCTGAACTAGATGTTGCTTCAACCGCCCTGGCAACTCCTACTAACCTCATATATCCCCCTGTCCCAGTACCTTCTTCTGAACATGAATCTGACCCTAGATCTGGCCATCCAATGGGGGAATTGTCCCGGGACACTGATTTAAGAGAAGGGGACCAGCCTCGTCCAGACAGTAGTGGAATAGAGGACAAGGAATATGAAATTGAACCCTCTTCACCAGTGTCCAGGAGAAATGGATATAGTACTCATTTAATAGCCCCTTAAGGTCAAGGGCTGGGAGGAAAAAAAAAAAAAAAGTTACGTTTTTAATAGATGCTGGAGCAATGTTCTCAATTTTGAAGACACAGAAAAGGAATGATAGGAACAAAACCAGCAAACAGTATTGGAACTACTGGAAAAGAGGAAACCTGGCCATTCTTACAACCCCTGGATTTGAAATTTGGAAATAAAACTGTTACACATGAATTTTTATATGTTCCAGAATGTCCGATACCCTTTACAGGAAGAGATCTGTCATCTAAACTAAATGCACAAATTGTTTTTGAAAATGGGGAACTGTTGTTAAAAGTACCTGAATCAAAGATAAGAGAAATTTTAGTGATACAGAAAAACCAAAGGTATACAAAATTCCCCAAAGTGAATTAAGCAGTAATCCTCATAGTATGGGAACCTGATATCCCACAAAAATCTAAATTGGCACAACCTGTAAAAATTGAATTAAAAGAAAGTGTGAGACCGGTAAGGATTAAAAAATATCCAATCAAACCTGAAGCAAAGAAGGAAATTAAAAAGTTAATTGACAAATTTTTGGAATACAAAATTTTAGATGAGTGTGAGTCAGAGCATAATACTCCTAATTTACCAGTACTGAAGCCTTCGGGCAACTATAGGTTAGTGCAGGATTTACGAGCTATAAACCAAATTGTAAAAGACATCCACCCAGTGGTGGCAAAGCCATACACTTTATTGACTGCCCTTAGAAAACATACCAGTGGTTTACAGTGCTTGATTTGAAAGATACTTTCTTTTGCATATCCCTGGAACAGGAAAGTTGTAAATTGTTTGCTTTTGAGTAGGAAAACCCACAGACAGGGCACAAAGTACAGTTAACTTGGACATGACTACCCCAAGGATTTAAAAACAGCCCAACGATCAGTAGCCAACTGGCAAAGGAACTGGAAATATGGACAAAGGAGAAATAGTGACTTCACAACCAGAACATCTACTCCTACACTATGTGGACAACATTCTGACAGCTACTGAAGAAAAGTCATCTTGTATCCAGGTAACCATTGAACTTTTAAATTTTCTGGGACTTAATGTGTATAAAGTGTCTAAGAAGAAAGCTGAGATAACAAGCCAAACAGCCATATACTTGGGTTTTGAGATTTCAAAGGGACAGAGAAAGTTGGGAATTGATCATAAAGAAGCAATCGGTGCCATTCGTGAACCTTGGACTATGCCTGAGTTAAGAGCGTTTTTGGGAATGGCTGGCTGGCGTCATCTCTGGATTATGAATTATGGACTGATAGCCAAATCCCTCTTGCGTGGGGTCCCTCGCAACAGCAAGCCTTCTGAAACCTTAAGTGCATACTAATGTCAGCACCAGCTTTAGAATTGCCTAATCTAACTAAAGACTTCCAATTGTTTGTCCAATTTGTTGCTCTGGGGGTCCAGACCCAAAGGATGAGAAGCTGGAAGAGGCCGGTGGAATATTTTGCCAAGCAACTGGACACAGTGAGTAAAAGATGGCCTGCTTGCTTGCAAGCAGTAGCAGAAGCTCAGAAACTCACTGTGAGAAGAGTCACTACGGTTTATGTCCCACATATGGTTATTACTATGCTGGAACAAAAGTGGGGCATTGGCTTTCCCCTAGTAGAATGATGAAATAGCAAGTAATTCTTACAAAACAAGATGATGTGATTTTGAAAACAACTTATCTTGTGAATCTGGCAGTTTTCTTAAGTGCTTCACAGGAGGGAGAGACCTGAGCACAACTGCATAGCGATTATTTGACACACATATTCCAGTCGAGAAGACCTAAAGGATGTCCCTTTTGAGAACCCTGAGTTGGAACTGTTCACAGATGCCAGTAGCTTTGTACAGAACGGAACTTGATGCACTGGATATGTGGTAACAACTGAAAATTCTGTGATAGAAGCAAATGCATTACTTAACACGACATCAGCTCAGAAGGCAGAACTGATTGCCTTAACACAGACATTGGAGCTAAGTAAAGAAAAGAAGGTAAACTTATGGACAGACTCAAAATATGCCTTTGGAGTGGTCCATGTCCATGGAGCCTTATGAAAAGAAAGAGGATTATTGTCCTCCCAGGAGGCAAATATAGAGCATCAAAAAGAAATAATACAATTGTTATTAGTGGTTCAAAAACTAGCCCAAGTAGCAATCATGCACTGTAAAACACATCAAACAGGAAACACAAAAATAGCCGAAGGGAATAGACTAGCAGATCAAGTTGCCAGGAATATAGCCCAAGGACGAGTATTACAGATAGCACTAATTCCCACCAGAACTGTAACGCTCCCTAAAGAATCTTCAAAATACTCAAAAGAAGATAAGAAATTAACTCAATTGTTAAATACAAAGAATAATCCGATTGTATAGAAAAAGATCCAAATAGGTAAATTGAAAACTGGGATACAACCTGGTGATTACTGGCAGATTGATTTTACTGAATTATCCAGATGTAGAAGGTATCGGTATGTTCTGGTTGGGGATAATACCTTTTCTGGATGGTCAGAGGCCTTTCCCTGCCATAAAAATCAAACTAAAGAAACAGTCAAGTGGCTTTTACAAGAAATAATTCCAAGGTTTGGGGTGCCCCTCAAGATATCATCAGCAAGGGAATCTTCAACTCCCTTACATGGAGTTGTTCTGTTTCTGGAATTCCTGCTTCCAGCCAGTTTAACCAGTTCTGCAGTTAAGGCTTCTTATGCACTGGGCCAGGTCATTCCTCTCTCACAAATGACCATTGCTGAGCAGTTACAATTTGAATTTCCCCTTCATAGCAAAAAACCTCCTTGCTTGATCTGGGAAATCAATCACATAGCCCCAGGCTCCTAAGGGTATGCAAGTGGTGTACATAGGCAACCACAGGGTATGTGTGGTAGTATAATATATTGCCTGCTATGACTTTCAGGTGTGTTAGACAGAAAACAAAAATTAGACTCAGCTGTCCAGTCAACATGTGGAGACAATTATGCAGCCAAGTGTGCAACAGCTTAAGTGTCCCATGCCTTACCCAACTTAACAGTTCTCCCTGTGAACAGTCCTATCTCTTTCATAAAATCATCTCCAAAGCAAGAGGCTTCCTATAGCTTGATCAAAGGAGGCAGGACAGGACTCTCTTTTTAGAGTCCATCACTAACTGCTGTGCTTCAGATATACTTTATATTGGAATTTCTCTTTGACTCAGGTGCCTTTCCCTCCTGGCCAGTACAGCTCTGCCATACCTCTCTCAGAATAGTAGATTTTCGGTACAGATTTGGTCAAACCAATGCCTTTTTGCCTGAGGCAGTTGGAATTACTGTCAACATGTTGCCTAAGTTATTGGTCTGCTTTTCCACTGAGCCTTTTCAAAGCCTCTCAGCTGGGTGGAAGAATGAGACACATTGCAGGACTCCAACTCGTTATTCAGTTACTAAAGTTATATATCAGTTACTAAAACACAATGTCATTTGTGATTTTATCAGCACTTCTTATGAGCAGCATAATTTGATAGTGGTTGGTGGGGAAAGAGATTAAATAGTTCCCACTGCTCAGATGTTTGTTAGAAGTCTTGATTTGCACCAATCTAGAGTGAGTGATACTGCAAGGCAAGGTGTTGTTATAACTTCATGACTACGGGTCTGCATGTAGCAGAACTGGGGAGGATGTATGCTTGTCAAAGGGTTTTTGTGACTGAAAACATAGCATATCCAGACAGTGAGGACCAAATACTCCCAATCATCAGCTTCCACTTATGGATCAATAAGCATACACATCCTCAGGGACTCTGAAGGCAGATTTCCTGTTCTGGTGATGCATAAGATATCAAAAGAGAGTCCAGAATGACTGCAATGGGCAGAAGATTTTTCACAAAGATGAAAGACCTTTGCTGAAATCAAAGAGAGGCTGAGAGTTGGCTGTGAGGATTGGAGAGGGGAGGACAACTCAATTGGTGTTTCACCTTTCCTGGTTTGTTATGCCAGGGAAGACACCAAACTCAGTGCCAATGTCTGCTACAGGGTCTGCCTCTCCAAACACGCTGTTCAGGAGAGAGAAAAGGCAAATTTTGTGGTCCTGAATTAACTGTGTTGGGAAAGGGTTGGTGCCTGGATCAGCTAAAATTCCTGCAGAAAGGTACTCATCCCATGAAACACCTGTGTGGCCAAGTCATCACAATGCATTAGTGCATTTTACCCCACTTTAAGGCCTAAGAGGCCTGACAGCAGCTGTTTGCAGTGAGCAGGGCCATGGGCATATGTAGACCATATGAGAGGGCAGAGAGACAGATCATCCCAGTGTGCAGTGGGTGGATGAGAGAGAAGGGATGAGGTCACCTGGCCATTTTATTTATTTCTGCAATATAGCCAAGAGATTCCTGAAGACAGGCCTGCCTTTGAAATTAGACCTTACTGGGTTGGGACCAAAGAACCTCACTTCTTTGTACTAGGCACTTTATGGAGAAAACCATGAGATCCACCAGGTGCATGAACCCACATGGTGTTTTGCATTAAACTAAGGCATGGGTAAGCAAGAGGGAAGGGCAAGGACTGGTGAATGCCTGAGCCACAACCTTGCCTGGGACAGGATCACAACTATGGTTCCCTGTTTAGGAACTTGGGTGAAAACCTAGCGTCAGCCTAAACATGACCAGCAGCACTTGCATTTCATTCCTTGTGTCTGCCATACAACAGAAAGATCTTGCCTGAATCCGGGGAAGAGGAAGGCCCCCAAACTCCCTCTGACCACAGATATGAGCAAGGATGCTGGCTGTAAGGTCAGGGTGATGTGCCCAAGATGACATAAGATGTCTGTAACCAAGCTAGGATGTAGATCCAAGTCTCCTAAGTCCAATCTAGTATGTACTTGATAATGTCTTCCATTCTACAAGCCTCACTATACCTCACTACCTGTAGGGAAGATTTAAGTGTCGTAAGCTTGATACTGGGACAAGATCCAGAATGAATCCAAACAGTCAGTGCTGCAAGAAGTAAAATTTTAGGAACTCCTCTACGGTTGGGTTGAATAAGCCACAGTCTAGAATTGCTGCTCTGTTGGATATGTCTCCTGTAGGCCAAGTAAATATGAGACTTGGTGTTGGGTTCTCAGAAGTTTCCAGTCACAATCTGCACCCCCACCATCCACGCCAATTCCTCTCTGCTACCATTCATTGATTTATGACATGGAGGAATATGGAGCCTGTGGTACTGTGATACTTGACAAACATTCTTGCACATTCTCTCTCCTTATGACCCCAGCAAGCCACTTAAACACCACCAAGGTGCATTTTTTCTATCTGCTCTCTTTCTGGTGCTATGTGAAGACCTGGTTCCCAATGAGAGACTTCAGGACCTGTGCAGCTTTGCTAAAAGGAGCTCTCTGAAGTGACTTATAAATGTACAAAGACCTCCTCTGGATAGGAGGAAGTACTGCAGAATTCTTTGTTTTGCAGCAGAAAAACGTGAAAAAGAGCCAGATGTCAAGGCTAGATCACACAGAGAGTGAGCGACCACATTTTTAACAGGCAATGTTCAGTTTTTTAGTTAGCTTCCAAAACATCTGGTGGTTTCTTTTGAAGCCTCCAAAATCAGATCAGGTGGTTTTCCTGAGAAAAACTGTAAGTCAAGTGATAGTCTAAAGGCCCAGTATCTTATCTGGAAGCCAAGCAGGAGGCCAGAACTGAGGTCTAAAGTGACTCCCTCTGGTTTGTGAATCTGCAATATGTCTTCACTGAATACTGGATGTTAATGTATTGTGTTGGCAAGTGCAGCTGAGGGGCAGAGCCATTTGCTCCTCTGATCAAACCTGCAGAGCTTTCTGGAGTTATGCATATGCAGTTCTGGCCATTTTCTTGGAAGAACTGCACATCAAGCCTAGCAATAATAGTATGTACTCCTGCTATGTGTATAGATGTGCATATACATATGCACATACACACACAAATACACACAGAAGCATATTTGGACAAAACAAATTCTGAATATGCAGAAACTTCATAAACTCTGAAAACTCATCTGTAAATAAGATGACAATCCTTTTTTCTCAAAAACAGCTTTTGCTTATGAGCAATCATGTACATTTCTAATTGGGACACAAATCCCACTGTGCTGATTGCTGCTTCATAGCTCATTAAAGATGGCCTGAGCAGACTAGTGCTGCTCCTTGCAAAATGTAAATTCCAAATTCACACTGCTGGCTAACTTAATCCTAAGAACCCTAATGCTTTTCATCCTTTCAGCACACAGAAGAACATCAATCATGTAAGTGACCACTGTTACAAGTTTCATTTTGAAGACGTAGGCTGATACTCCCCCTCCTTCTCCTTTCCTCCATTCTGGCCAAGAAACGTCAGATTCTGATTTACCAAAGAGAAACTGGAAGTCATTGAACAGTCCTCACATGACATTTTCATAAGTCTTCCAAGTGTCAGAAGCAGGACTGCATTTTAACTGTTGGAACATTAGAGGAGTAAAGCAGTCCAGATAACAGGAAAAGCTTTGTGAATGTATGTTTTGTACATTTGTGATAATTATAGACAAAAGATGACAAAAATACATTGCTTAATGCTTTGTGCTTAAATTAAGTTAAATTTCTTTAATGGCAAATTATCATCACTTAAAGCCCAGAAAAAAGTTTACAATAAATCTTGCATGCATTAGCACTGGTTCTATAAAACGTACAGATAGCACGATTAAAACCCCAGTTGATTTAAGAAATTAAAATCCTAGCCTTTCCTAGCCTTACTGAGAGCAGCAGGAACTCACGTGTGTGGGCACAGGAAAGCGTGAGTGCCCTTAGAATTAAAATTGAGAAGTCACAAATAATCACAATAAAATAATGTCTCAGACAAATGTATTTAGAATATGATTTAGAGCAAGTAAATTATTAATGCTTTAAACCACCTTCATTTCACCTCTAAAATATTTCTGTGAGTTTCTGTGCAGTCGATGGTGGGCTGCATATGCTTGCTGTTGAATTAAGCTTAAGGACATTTTCACAGCAGCAAACTGTAGAACTGACATCAGCAGCACCCTAGTGATTTACACTAATCAGTAATGTAAGGGCCTAGTTCAGAATTTTTGTTGTTAATTGGATTGTCTTCCATGGAAGGGAAGAAACTGCACAGAAAGAGTATCAATAAGATGTAAACTTGGTTCAAGCATTAGCCATAAGTGCTTACATTCTAGAAGTAAAATTAAAGCCAAAGACTGCTTAATGGACTATATATAAAAAATTCAGAATTTTACTTTCCTCCTTAAATAAGTAAGTAAAGGGGGGGAAGTAAATAGTAGATATATATTTAAAACAATATAAAATTATCTCATGTGGTTTATTCTGTTTTAACTTGTTCCTTGCCAGAAAGGTCTACAGAGGTCAGAACCCTGCTTAGCAAAGAACTGTTCCATTTACAAAGTAATTGTAGCTACACATGAAGTAACACACCACAAGAGAGTCAGTAATCAAAATTTGTGCTTATTGCAGGAAAATGCATAAAATTTAATATGCATAAACAGACATGGTGTAGAACTGAAGTAGCAACAGTTTTAACTGATATACAGAGCAAAGGAAAAATATTCTTTTTTATTGTCAGGGCTTACAGGCCTTAAAGTACACCTGAGAACACGAATCAGATCTTGCTAATTTGTTGAATCATCAATTTGGCCAAAATTTGCCCTGCAACGGAATCATCATATAGACACAGCTTACCTTCAAATTTGACGGCAAACAACTTTGAATAAAAGAATAAAATCACAAGCACACGCAAGTAGAAGTCTCAATTGAAAAAGAAATGCATGAGTAAAATTGAGCAGGTCAAAGGTTTACTGCATGTTAGTTCTTCCCTGAATCATCAAAATTAATGAAGAGGTAAATAAATCATGCTACAGAGAAACAGGTAAATTCAGATGCTATCAGGAAGATAGCTGCCTTGTGATACAGCAGTTCTCATCTCCCAGGTCTGAAGCCTATTCCCAATGTTATTTCCAGACAGGATGCAGTGCTATAAAATGATGGCAGACTGATCCCACAGCTTGTTTCTGTCATTTGCCTCTGGGGGCTTGCTGTCTCATATCAGGCCAGGTCCCCAGCAATCTTACCAATCAAGCAGCCAGGGAAATGCTTCTCTAATTATCCTGCAGGTCTGTATTATTTTGCTTCCTCTGAAGACGCATTCTTGGAGTTTTCTCTCCTCTGACTTTCGGGATATTGCTATTCAAACAGGGAAAACACCCTGCTTTGTGCTTGAAGGATGAACTTAATCAACAGGCAAACCTATGCTAATTTCCAGCAACTGCCAATGTAAGACACCCAACTCTCCGCAGTCATCAGTCCTGGAGTCCATAGCTAACCTATGCTCTTGAGTCAACAGCATGATATATACTTTGTTTTCAGAAGTGACCAGATCTTAACCAGTCAACTTCTGGTGATGGCAAGGGGACACTGACAATATAGTGACTCTTGAGACTGAAATCATCAGCTGATCACTGTCTTCCTGGAACACAACAGCTGTGGACTAAGTCATAGAATCATAGAACAGTTTCAGTTGGAAGAGACCTTAAAGATCATCGAGTCCAACCTTTGTCCTAACTCTATCAACACCACTAAACCATGTCCCTAAATACAACATCTACCTGTCTCTTAAACACTTCCAGGGATGGTGACTCCATCACCTCCCTGGGCAGGCTGTTCCAATGCCTGACAACCCTTCCAGTAAAGTAATACTTCCTAATATCCAGCCTGTCCTACAAAACCAGGATGCGAAACTAAGAAAATACAACTGATTTCTTTAGGGTTATGTGTCTTTGTTCTGCTTCATATTTTGTAGTGCCCTAGACATCGTCTCCCACATTTCCTGGGCACAGCAAAGGTAGACTGCCATCTGCCAAAAACAGAGGCCAAAATGGAGCCATGTACACATCCCCTCTCATGTCATACCTCTGCGTCCTAGGCTGTAGGAGCGGCCAGACACTAGTGTCAAGAAGCCACATGCAGAACCACATCGTAATCATCAGGTTTGCAAAACAGGGACACTGTCCCTGAGCTAACAGATGAACATTGAGGGCTTCCCTGATTGGAAGTTATTGGCTATCCTCAGCTCAGTTGGAATTGGGGGAAACAATTCACTACTCCTTGCTTGCTGTATTTATTTAAGCAGGAAAGGTATCCTGCCAGAAGAACACATGGCACAAACTCCCAACCTGTAGGTCCTACTGCAATTCAGGTTAGGTGAGCAGTGGTGAGGTTTCCTAAAGCTTACTGTAGACAGGCAAAACAAGCTCTAGTCTTTCTATGTATATAGATGTCTTTCTAGATCTTCTATGTCTTTCTATGTATGAGCGCTAGTGCAGTTCATTGTCCTAAAGGGTATGAGAGAGATGAAAAGCATAGTCAGGACCTTAAATTTTAGGGAAGCAAACTTCCAGCTCTTCAAGGAGTTAGTCAATAGGACTCCCTGGGAAATGGCCCTCAGGGACAAGGGAGCAGAGAAGAGCTGGCAGATCTTTAAGGACACTTTCCATAGAGTGCAAAAGCTCTCAATCCCCAGGTCTAAGAAAATAGGTAAGGAGGGCAAGAGACCAGCATGGCTGAGTTAAGACCTGCTTGTCAAACTAAAAGGCAAGATGGAATGGCACAGGCAGTGGAAGCAGGGACAGGTATCCTGGGAAGAGTACAGGGATATTGCCTGGTTGTGTAGAGACGAGGTCAGGAAGGCCAAGGCGCAGCTCGAGCTGATCTTGACAAGGAATGCAAAGAAAACCAAGAAGGGCTTCTACAGGTATGTAAACCAGAAAAGGAAGGTCAAAGAAAGTGTACCCCTGCCAATGAGCAGCAATGGCGAACTAGTAACAACAGACGAGGAGAAGGCTGAGGTTCTCAACAACTTTTTTGCCTCAGTTTTCACTGGCAACCTCTCTCCTCACAGCTCTCAAGTTAATGGCCCACGAGATAGGGACCAGAGAGACAAAGTCCCTCCCACCATAAGTGAAGACAAGGTTCGTGACCATCTGAGGAACCTGAACATACACAAGTCCATGGGACCTGATGAGATGCATCCCAGAGTCCTGAGGGAATCGGCTGATGCAGTTGCCAAGCCACTCTCCATGATATTTGAAAAGTCATGGCAGTCAGGTGAGGTTGCTACTGACTGGAAGAAAGAACACATTACGCCCATTTTTAAAAATGGTAGAAAGGAGGACCCTGGGAACTACCGACCTGTCAGCCTTACTTCTGTGCCTGGGAAGATCATGGAACAGAGCCTCCTACAAGATATGCTAAGGCACATGAAGGACAGAGAGGTGATTCAAGACAGTCAGCACAGCTTTACTAGGGGCAAGTCCTGCCTCACCAACCCAGTGGCTTTCTACAACGGAGTGACTGCATCAGTGGACAAGGGAAGAGCCACGCATGTTGTCTAGCTGGACTTTTGTGAGGCCTTTGACATGGTCCCCACAACATCCTTATCTCTAAACTGGAGAGATACAGGTTCAATGGGTGGACATTTCAGTGGATAAGGAATTGGCTGGATGCTTGCATCCAGAGAGTAGTGGTCAATGGCTCAATGTCCAGATGGAAAATGGTGACAAGTGGTGTCCCTCAGGGATCCGTACTGGGACCAGTGTTGTTTAATATCTTCATTAATGATATTGACAGTGGCATTGAGTGTACCCTCAGCAAGCTTGATGACACCAAGCTCGGTGGTGCAATTGATATGCCAGAGAGACGGGATGCCATCCAAAGGGACCTGGACAGGCTGGAGAGGTGGGCCCATGTGAACTTCATGAGGTTCAACAAGGCTAAGTGCAGGATCCTGCACCTGAGCTGGGGCAGCTGCTGGTATCGATACTGGCTGGGAGAGGACATGCTAGAGAGCAGCCCTGTGGAAAAAGACTTGCGGGTACTGGTTGGTGAAAAGTTGGAAATGAACCACCAATGCACAATTGCAGCCCAGAAGGCCAACCACATCCTGGGCTGTATCAAGAGAAGTGTGGCCAGCAGGTAGAGGGAGGTGATTCTGCTCCTCTACTCTGCCCTGGTAAGACCTCATCTGGAGTACTGCGTCCAGCACTGGAGCCCCCAACACAAGAAGGATGTGAACCTGTTAGAGAGGGTCCAGAGGAGGGCCACAAAAATGATCAGAGGGCCAGAGCACCTCTCCTGTGGAGACAGGCTGAGAGTTGGGGCTGTTCAGCCTGGAGAAAACAAGGCTCTGGAGGGACCTTATAGAGACCTTCCAATACCTGAAATGGGCCAATAAGAAGGCAGGCGAAGAACTGTTCACAAGGGTTTGTAGCGATAGGATGAGGGGTAATGGTTTTAAGCTAGGAAAGTGTAGATTTAGGTTGGACATCAGGAAAAATGTCTTTAATATGAGGGTGGTGGATCACTGGAACCGTTTGCCCAGAGAGGTAGGAAGCCCCATCCCTGGAAACATTCAAGGTCAGTCTTGATGGGGCTCCAAGCAACCTGACCTAGTAGAGATGTCCCAACTTGTTGTAGTGGGGTTGGACTAGATGACCTTCAGAGGTCCCTTCCAACCCAATACATTCTATGGTTCTATGTGGTATGGCAGTACTCTATCACCTTCTATTATCCCTGGCCACCTCTCCTCTGCCTTAGCCCCATCTCGGAATTTTCCCAGGACTCAACGTCATGCAGAAGACTGTATGACTTTCCAGAGCTTTATTGCTGCTTCTCCTCTTTCACACTATAATATTATTTCAAGCTGTTTTAAAGAATAGCCTGTCCTCCTGAGCTCTGTTTGAACGAGATTTCTTCTGGGAGTATGAGGCTTTGACAAGGGCTATAAACTCCGTCTAGTCCCTTTTCATCCTGGCCCATAATGACATGCTGTTGAATTCCGTTCATTATGTGTATATTTACATTAAATTACTGAAAATATTCCTCTGCACGAGTGAGTCTGTTAGTTTGTCAGATCATAGAATCAAACACATCTAGTCAGATAATGTTAAGAACTCTGTTAACTAGAAGTTATAGCAGACCCAAATCCTCCCATTCAGACACTAGAAAGGTGATTTTGGGGATCAGTATCTGGGCTGGACCCCAAATTTTTCAGCTGATCATTATTTCTGTAGTCAGATAGATGGAATTCTCAAACTTGGGCATACTTATCCTGGGAAATACAGATTCAGCTACAGGCCCACCCATCATGATCTCAGGCCACATGCTCTGCTGGTATAGACTGCACTACCTCCCTTGTGAGCTGGATTTCTTTTCCAAGTTCTTGATCCCACAAGCAGCCGAATGCTTCCTTGTCTCAGAGACAAGGGTGCTCAGCACTTCGGAGCACTGAGCCTTGGACTGACAAGCATGAATGATGAGCTCTGCAGCAAATTGTGCTTTACTCTTCCACTGGCAGGAAGGGGAGTCCGACGGGTGAAATTGTCCCTGGCAGCCAGTGACAGACATAGATCTCTGTGACTGTTCCCTGGCCTTCCTTTCTTTAATTTCAGAGCGTGTGACAATGAATAAAGAGCTTCACAAGAGGATTTCTTTACTACCCCTTCCTTAGACCTCAATCACTCTTGACAATTTCTTTCTCTTGCGTACTAACTTTGGCTGGGATGGAGTTCATTTTCTTTGTAGCAACTCATTTGGTGCTATGGTTTGGATCTGTGACCAAAAGTGTTGATAAATCAGGGATGTTTTAGTTATTGCTGAGCAGCACTTACACACTGTCAAGGCCTTTTCTGCTTTTCATACTTCCTGGGCAGCAAGCAGGCTGGGGGTGCACAGGAGATTGGCAGGGGAGACAGCTGGGACAGCTGACCCCAACTGACCAAAGTGATATTCCATACCATATGACATCACGCTCAGCAATAAAAAGCTGGAGGAAGAAAGAGGAAGGGAGGACACTAAGAGTTATGGCATTTTGTCTTCCCAAGTAAACACTAGGCTGACAGAGCCCTGCTTTCCTGGAGATGGCTGAACACCTGCCTGCCGATGAGAAGTAGTGAATGAATTGCTTATTTAGCTTTGCTTGTGTGCATGGCTCTTCTCAACCCATGAGTTTTCTCACTTGAACCCTTCTGATTCTCTTCCCCATCCTGCTGGGTGGGAGTGAGCAAGCAGCTGTCTGGGGTTTAGCTGCCTACTGGCATTAACCCATGACAAAGGGCCAACAAGAAGCTCTGGTCATTGTATCAGATATGGGGAGCATTCGAAAAAAAAACCCAGAAGTTACCACATCACATGGACCTACACTTTTTTGTGATGTTTCTAATTTTAACTTTTAAGTCAGCCCTGTGATTTCCAAGCAGATACCATGACTGTTGTCTGCAGCCAGTTGTGGAAATATTTTGACAGTCTTGCAAACCACTGGCCCCTGGCTCTTCAAGCAATTTCAAAGACGTTTTCCTGAGTAAAAACACAGGTCCAGACTGCAAAGCAGCATCTTCTTTTGCTTATGTTGGTGGAGAATGGCACACACTGTTCACACCTTTTTCATCCAGTTTTTTCAGTCCAATTCCTTCACCTCTGCAGAGTACCCCAAAATACAGCATGTGTGGCACAATTACTTGTTGAGCCTCAAGGCTTAGTATGAGTGTTAAAGAAATAATTCCACAAGTAGCTTCATACATCTGATTGGATTGCATACTCGGGACTGACTAAGAGAGGGCTTTGTAGGCCTGCTTGCCTACCTGTCATTACCTTTGTTCAAAAGTAAAAGATTTAGCTGGAAACGCTTAAGATGCCTGCATGACTCAGGCGTCGAAATCCTGTCCTAGCGATGATAAGGCCCAGATCTTCAAAGGCACACATGTGTGAAGCTGTCATAGATTTGAGCTGGAGTTAGGCACACTGGCTAGGGATTCAAAAGACGAATGCACAGCATCAAACTTCTGACCTTCAGCGATGTCACAGGACTTCGTGAAAATGGCATTTTCAAACTAAAAATGTAACTTGCTACTCCTCTTTTCCACGGTTATCTATTAGTTTTCAATATTTAAAAAATCTGTATAGAACACCCATTTCAGCAAAAATACAGTTAAATGTTTACCATCTCTAGAAATCAGACTTTAATGAGCTCTAACAAATGGAATTAATAATGTTAATCAACATATTTTATGTTTTTAAATAGATCAAAAATTCAAGGCATGATTAAACTATTTATAATAAAAGCCTGCAAAATGAACTGTGCTAAACTTTGGGAACTGGTCTTTGCAAGGCTCAGCATTGTCATCAGAAGTGCAGTCTACCACCACTGACCTTTCCTTTGGCCCTGTACAGAAGTACGTTGTCTGTCATCATGAGATTGCAGATGAGCTTTTTTTTCCTGTAAATGGTTAACCTTATTCATCTTACACGATGGACCTGCTTTGGATGTGAATAATGGTTTCCCCACGCCCCCGCCCTTTTTTTGAAAAGCTTACCAGTGTATGTTTTACGCTTTTGATTACAGTTGCATAAAACCTTACTTCTTCTGTTAAAAATATTAACTACATGGTGCAAAATATTTGCATCTTCTAATTCAGCAGAGATACTTTTACAGTTTCAATGAACACAGGATACATTTGTGGCAGAGAAACATAGTGACACTCCTATGTGTCACTCAGCTGGTTCAGCAAGCTATGCAAAATGTTCTGCATTCTCTATCACCTACACACACCTTACTAAGGAACAGCTGGTAGAATTTCCCTTGGCACTAGGTACAACCCATTCCCTATTTACTTCTGTTTCTGGCTTCTGCCATGTTTTAAATACCTGGTGGTGATTACAGAAGGACATTGCGCGGGCTTCTCCTTCCCCTCAACATGTAAAAAACTCTTGTGGATGCCTTTGGTGGAGCTCTGCATCTCCTTACATGGGAGTTTAGAGTTCAGTTTATGAAATGTTACTAAATGGGAGGCTGAATCAGAAATATTATCAGCATGAACACACCTATAGATAGGTGTATGCAAGGCCATCATATTCTTTCTTCTACTGTGGTCAGACTTTACCTAAAACCATTAAGCCTCATTTTCTTCATCAACAGAATAGAGACACCTTAGCCTGTGGATTATACCTTACAGGTGACTTTTGGAGGCACAATGTTATTTGTATGCACACTATAGTAAAAGAAATTAAGATCCTCAGTGGATGGCGGTTCACAACCACTTGTAGTTTATGATAAATGCAACCAATCAGCAAATCAATGGCTGGGATAAACCACAAATGTGTCTAACAGTGTGCTTGGTAAGCTGAAGGTTTGCCTCAAGCAACAAACAGTTATGAACTCCCAGTGTTACACAGGAGATCAGTTCTTAGAAGATGTGTTGCCAAAACTGGTCCAAAAAATACTGTTTTGGATGTATTACCACAGAATGCAACAGCAGGCTGCAAAGAGAAGAGAGGAGATTACTGCTTGAAGCAGTATTCTATCTGAGCGTAATGTCAACTGCAAGATCGCATCCTGGGTTGCTTCCTCATTTCATTAATAGTTACATTTATTCTCTCAACAGCTGAAGATGTTAATGGCTGAAGATCTGGTCTCTTTTAAAAAAGATATGAATGTTACAGTACTCATGCTGACATTATAGGCCTGGGAAAGCCACGTGCCATCTGTAGTAACTTGGAAGTTAGCAGGTTTAATGGTCTCCCATGACTGGTATTTGCTTTAACAGAATAATGTTTTGGCATTTTTTGCTCCCAAATTAGGGGCTAAGCACATTGCTAGACCACATTCTTGTGCTGCTGTACAGGGGAGGAGATGCAAAACACTTTCTTCTGGCAGCAATTGTACTGTGCTCCATAAATGGGAGGCAGCAAACATGGTTTTGCTTTCTCAGGTAAAGATGACAATGAAGCAAATACAGGTACATTCTCCAGACTGGTAATGAAGAGGATAAAGGGGAATGTGCCTTGCAGCTTAATTCCAACATTAATTCTGTAATTCTTACGAATTCTGTAATTCACAAGATACTGTCTTCCCTGTGGTGTGAAGGTAAGAAGCAGTCCCAGTCCTGCTTCTTGAGAGAAGTGGAAGGTAAGTAGCTTGCACTGTCCAAAAATACCATTCAAAGGGCAGAAAACATGTGAGAAAGAGAGGTGGCTCTTATGCAGTCACTATTTCCTTGGAGAGTTCTCTGAGAAGCCAGGTACTACAGAGTTTGCATGACAGAAAAGGATCAGCGGGAAAAAAATTCAAGTACAAAAAGGTACTGCCATGGATGTCTTCAGATAAGCATGTGGTTCCAAGTATGCGCTTGCTCTTCCATGCAAAGGTTCTGTGTTGAGACTCTGCAATATTTAAAGCACAGAAAGAAGGGAGGAGTGATTCAGGATTGAGCCTCTGTTCTCCAGGGCCAACAGCTTTGAGTACAACATTAGTGTTGCTGCCACATTTAATTCATACCTTTGTTATGTAGGTTGGAGGGTAAAAAGGGGGACTTAAACAGGTAGACAGCATGGTCATTAAGGGGCACCTCCAGCTCTCACGGAAAGAAGCAAAGAGAAGCACTGAGGCTAGTGAGCTTAAAGGAGGGCAAAGGAATTCCCTGGATAGAATTTGGTGCCTACCCATGTCACTTGCCTGATCAGAGTCATGCCACAGACCACTAGAAGCATCAAAAATAATTACATAAAAAGGTCAGGTCCAGGAAATTATTGTTAGAAATCAAATGGATGAGCTACCAACACCAGGCACATGCTGCAATTTATCAGTCAGCTGAATTTCCTATTCAGAACAGATTTTATTATAACTGCTTTTAACTCATGAGCATTGAGAAGATAAAATTGCTTCCATCTCATGTCTTTCCTTCCTGCTTTCACAGTCCCATGCAAAAGGTGGCTTGAATTGCCTATTAGGCTGTGAAGCATGAGGAAGTGTAGCTGGGAGTTTTGAAATGTGATTTTTCCTCTGTTGTTCCCCAGAGCCAGACCTTCAGTCCTTGAAAGAGAAACAGGTGAACAAGCCAGCTTGTAATTACTAAATTTTATTTTAAATCCAACAAGTAATTTTGGAGTCTAATCTCTCTTCTGGGCTACTGTGCAAGTGCACACAATGCACACAGCAGAATGCAGGGTAACAGAGGTGACCTTGACATCCTCTACTCTGTAGGCAACATTAGGTTTCTGGTGAGACCTGCAACAAACAAGGGGCTGCTCTCAGTCCTGCTAGCTTGGAGACTTTGGACCTTTCAATCAGCCTCACAGAGGCAGGTACTGAGACACTACATGCAAGATTTATCTCTCCGCAATGGCACAGTCTTGCAGCACTCAGGCAGTGGACAACAGAAAAATAGGTATTACTGACATGTGGTATACATTTAGGGTAGCTTCAGATGAGCTAAAATAAGAGCTCACTCTAATAATTTAAAGATTAATTATTTGCTCTGCTCATAACACAAGTCCTGTTCAGGTGTCTCAACAACAGCATAGAGTAAAACTGAGTAGAAGCCTATCTGTCACTACAGAGAGCAGCAGGTCACTTCAGCCATATAGACTATGAAATTCTGTTCAGTCAGTCCTCCACTCCTGTGGTGGAATTCGCAAGGGACAATATTATTTATTTTCAAGACATACTATGTCCTGTAATAACACGATCTCCAAAAATTCATCTGAAGCGCAAAAAAAAAAGTCCAGCATTGACAGCTCCATCACTTGGACAACGGAGAACTCTCTGCTGGAGATAGTATAATTTGTGCCAACATCAGAGGTTCTCTAGAGATGGGTGAAAGCACTGGAAGACTTTCCTGTCAAATTAGAATAGAATAGAACTGAACACAACAGAACAGTCTGATTGGAAGGGACCTACAATGATCAGCTAGCTAACTGCCTGACCACTTCAGGGCTGACCAAAAGTTAAAGCATATTAAGGGCATTGTCCAATTGCCTCTTAATCACTGACAGGCATGGGGCATTGACTACCACTCCAGGAAGCCTGTGCCAAGGTCTGACCACCCTTTTGGTAATGTTTTGTAATGTTAAGTCTGAACCTCTTCTGGTGCAGCTTTGAACCACTGCCACACATCCTGTCACTGGATACCAGGGAGAAGAGACTAGCACTTCCCTCCCCACTTCCCCTTTTATATATTGAAAGGCCACAATAAGGTCTCCCCACATCCTTCTCTTCTCCAGGCTTAACAACCCCAACACTCTCAGCCTTTCTTCAGAGGAGAGGTCCTCCAGCCCTCTGATCATTTTTGTGGCGCTCCTCCAGACCCACTCTTAACAGGTCCATGCCTTTCTTGTACCGAGGACAGGGCTGGATGCAGTACTACAGGTGAGGTCTCATGAGAGAGGAGTAGAGTGGGAGAATCACCTCCCTTGACCTGCTGGCCACACTTCTTTTTATGCAGCCCAGGATATGATTTGCTTTCTGGGCAGCAAGTGCACATTGCCTGCTCGTATACAAATTTTCATCTATCAGTGTCCCCTAAGCCCTTTTCAGCAGGGCTGTTTTCAATCCATTCATCCCCCAGTCTGTATTGATACTGGGGATCGCCCCCAATCAAGTGCAGGACCTTCTACTTGTTCCTGTTGAATTCCATGAGGTTTGCATGGGCTCACCTCTCAAGCCTGTCAAGGTCCCTCCGGATGGCATCCCTTCCCACAAGCATATCAACTGCACCACTCATCTTGGTGACATCCACAAACTTCCTGAGATTCCACTCAATCCTACTATGTCATTGATGAAGATATTAAATAGTATTGGTCCCAGTATGGACCCTTGAGGGACGCCACTCACTACCAGTTTCCTCATGGGTGTAAAGCCATTGACTGTTAAGTCTTTGGACACGGCCATCCAGTCAATTCCTTATCCATCTAACAGGCCATCCATCAAGTCTGTATCTCTCCAATGTTGTGTGGGACTGTAGCAAGAGTTTTACAGAAGTCCAGGTAGATGACATCTGTAGCTCTTCCACTGTCCACTGATGCAGTCACCCTATTGCAGAAGGCCACCAGATTAGTCAGGCTTGATTTGCCCCTGGTGAAGCCATGCTGGCTGTCTCTAATCACCTCCCTGTCTTCCATATTTCTTGACATATTTTCCTGGAGGATCTGCTCCATGATCTTATCGGGCACGGAAGTGAGGCCAACTGGTTGGTAATTCCCAGGTTGCTAATGGGTGGGATGTTTCTCTTTTTCCAATCACTAGAGACTTCACCTGACTGCCATGACTGATGGACAGTGGCTTGGCAACTACAACAGCCCATTCCCTCAGTACTCTGGGATGCATTTTGTCAGGTCCCATGGTCTTGTGTGTGTTCAGGTTCCTCAGGTGGTCTCAAATCTGATCGATGTGAGGGACTTCAGTCCCCCAGTCCCTGACTTGAGATTCAGGAGTTTACCAATGAAAACTAAGAGAAAAAAATTGTTTAGCACCTCAGCCTTTTCTGTGTCAGTTGTCACCAACACTCCTGTCTTATTTGTCAGGGGCTTACATCTTCTTTTGTCTTCTTTTTGTGGCCAACATACCTGCAGAAGCCCTTCTTATTATTCTGGTAACACTTCTCCTCTGGTTGGGCTATTACCTGGATTAAGAAATTATCTCCAACGCGATCCAGAGTCTCCTGGACTGCTTACAACTTGCTGTGCTACTTTTCCAGTGGATGTCAGGGTGATTGCAGTCCCCCAATAGGATCAGAGCCTGCAAACGTGATGCTTCCATTAGTTGAAGTAAGAGCACTTCGTTAACATCTTCCCCTTGATTAAGTGGCCTATAGTAAATACCAACCACAAAGTTTCCTTTGCTGGCTTGTTCCCCAATTTTTACCCACAAGCTCTCAACCTGTTCATCGCTCTTCTACAATGACATCTCTGTGCAATCAATCAATTTTTTTACATAGGTGGAAAACCCCTGCCCCTCCTTCCTTGCCTGTCCCTTCTGAAAATTTATACCCATTGATTGCAGGGCTCCAGTCATGCGATTCATCCTTCCACATTTCAGTGTCAGTGATTAGACCACAGCATTCTAGCTGCACAGTGGCTTCCAGCTCTTCCTGTTTGTTACCCATGCTGCATGCATTGGTACAGAGGCACTTCACCTGGACTATTAACTGTTTCACATTTTTAGATGAGCAAGCACTAATTCCTTTGAGCCATTTCACAGCTGTTTCACTGTTGGTTCCTAATACATCAGCAGGCCCTGGCTCCTCTTTGTTGCTCAAAACTCCATCCCCTTCCCTGCTAGACCCATTTAAAAGTTTATAAGTCTGGCCAGCTTGCTGGTAAAGACCCTTCTGCCCCACTTGATCAGGTGAATCCCAACAGACCCAACTTCCCAAAGGAAGATCCATGATCATAGAAACCAAAACCTTGAGTATGGCACCAGCCACACAGCCAGGCATTCACTTGACTGCTCCTTCCTGAACCCTTTCCTCTAACTGGGAGGATAGAGAATACTACCTGTGCTCCAAACCCTTTAACATTGCTGTGAGGGACATATAGTCCTCCTGCTTCTTTTGATCATTAGACCCTACATGGAATAGTAGGAGTAGGTGATAACCTAAAGGGTTCACCAGGCTCAGCAGCCTCTCGGTGACATTCTCTTACCTGACCCATGGGTCCCTGACTCACCAGCTGGTCCAACTTGGTGCTCAGTGCAGACACACAGCACTCACACACTTGTTCCACAGGCACTCTACACTCTCAGGTCCCCCCAAATACCAACACGGACCTTCTGCCTGCCTGATACCCCAGCCCAAACCCAAGGTCCCCCTGATTGCCAGCTGGTCCAGCTTGAAGATTGACAGTGAATACACCCTCCCTTACCATGTATGGCAGGTTTGACATCTACCCCTCCAGCAGCCAGCACCAGGCACACAGGCTGTGACCTGTGGCCCCGCTCCAGCTGCCAGTGCTGAGCCCCTCACTCACACCAGTCCCCTCAGCAGCTGGTTTTCAGGATACAACTGTTCCCACCCCAGTGGCTGAAGTCCCCCCTTGCTCCCATCACTGGCACTGAGGCCCCCCACTCACTCCAGTAGCCAACATCACAGGCCAGGGGTGCTTACGCTCCCAGCCTAACTCCTGCAGCTAGCACCCACACCTCTCACACTGGTCCCCCAGCAGCTGGCACTGAGTCCCTGCAGAACTCGCACGCATGGGGCAGAGAGTGAGATTACGCAGAGAGGTAGTTAAGAACAGACGGGACAGACTGCGGTGATCAGGCACAGGGCCCAGCCGGACAACTCTACTGACTGGCCAGTTTACAGGTGACTGGCCCCTTTCATACACTTGTCTGTCTACTCCACCTCTTTGGTCCTCCCTGCTCCCTCTTCCCCTGCACATTGCCTCATTGGGTGGCATAGTCCCACTGAGCCCCTCCTGCATCCTCAGGTTTGCAACCTTATCCGTGGCAAAGTTCCAGCTTTGCCTGCAGTTTCTTGATAGACCATTAGCTGCTATGACTGATCACGTTTCTTTCTGTAATGACAATTGCTCAGATTTTATGACTATGTTTTTCTCACTCCGTCTTTTTATCATGCCAATTTTGCAAGGTCCTTAATCAGATAATCTTACTGAAAAAGACCCCCAATAGTCTTACACTCCACATATCCTTACCAATTAGTGTGACTGACCATGTTTGTTCTCATCACTCATCACTGATTCTCTTATCATTTGCCAGTCAGGTTTCTGTCTTCGTATGTTCTGATTTACAGCTTCTTTGACAAGATACCCTTCAAGGAATGGACAATCTCTTTCCACATATCCTTCCACAGTGTTCTTCCTATATATTCCACTTTCCATACTTGCTCCATCTATCTTTCAATTCAAGCAGCAAAGCAGTGTGATTCAAAGGTCATTTTTCTGAAGAGCAGCAGATAGAATTACTCCATACAAAATAAGATTAGATTAATAACAATGTACTGTCCTATTATCCGCAGTAAAATCATGTATGCAAATGAGATGATTTCATCTTATAACCACTTCGCAGTTTGGAAAGGCCTACAAGCTTTCTTCTTGTGATCTCTTCAAGAAATGCTCAAAAAGAGAGATTTCCCTTGTTTTTCCTATGAGTAATTCAGGTCGTATGTAGTTTCAAAGACACTATGATCTTGTCTGGGCTTGACAAATTTGTCATATCATTTATCAGGTGGGTGGCCTGGATGTTGTAGTGGTAGTCTGGCTGATTTTACAGACTGTAACTACATCTTTCTTATTTAAAAAAAAAAACCAACCACCGAACAACCTGTTTAAGAATAGTATGAAGAAACAGGAAAAAACCCCACAGAAACATATTAATTACTGTATATTTCATTCACGTCAACTTTGAAATACTTGTCTGCAAGTACAACCAAGTGATAACATTTCCTAATAACTCCTCAGCCCACTCTAACACACATTACATTCATAAGCCTGTTACAAAGGATTATATCCCTTACGCACTGTCATAAGCTGAAACATATTTTCATCTCAAACTCAAGCTAAGGTTGTTCCAGGCCTGCTCAATATTTAGGATATAAGAAGTGGAAGGAAATGAGTCAAATATATAGCAATTGTATCTCACTGTGCTTCATCCTTTGAGAGGAAGCAGGTCTAACTTTCACTTCCAAGACAACTCTGCTGGCTAGAAAGGCAGGGCATGGTCCAGGCAGAACAGACATCTTTGAGACAGTTGGGAGATGAGCAAGAGGCAAGTGTCACTGTGATAACACGTAGAGTTAAGACTATGTGTTGCTTTAACGTATTTATTTGAGGGGCAAGCCATGGTTTGAGAAGGGTTCTTAAGAAAGCATGGACAGCTCTAGTTTGGTTGCCTTCCCAGCCTCCCAATTCTCTTGGCACTGTTGCCAAACGCTGTGCTCCCATTGTACTTTTGCCTACTGGTCAAGAGAGCTTGTCTGAGGTAGCCTCTCTACTTGTCTGTTGAGGTAGAAATCACTATTATTGTGCTTTGAGGCCACTAATCCAAAGAGCTTTGAATCTTGACTTCAGCATAGTTTTTCCACTGGTTTAAGCTGCCCTGTAGGCAATTGACTCCTTTGGCCCCTGCAGGTAAACGGAGAGCAGCAGCAGGGTGTGCACTCTGCTGCACCAGTGTAGGTGTCAGTATTACGCCAAAGCAGTCTCCCATAACTGGAGGTCACACTGGCCACTGTGTTTCTTTTTCTTATCAGTTTAGTTCCTTCAGGACAGTGAAGTCTGACAGGAAGGATGGTTCACCCCTTTATCTGAAGCAGAGACAGTGATGAATGGGAAGAGCTGTAAAATTTTCTCAAAAGGGTTTTGGCTTTGAACGCACATCAGAGAATAGGCACGGCCACCTTAGTAATTTTGCCTTTACGAGTGGTGATCTACTTTATCACTTCATGGTTATCGATGAACAGTTTTTAGTTCAGTGCTTCTGCTGTTCCTAGGCACTGTCAGGGAGGGCAGTGTTCCAAAGTGAAGTTTAACCAGAGGGAGACGGTATGTGTTCAGGCCTTGGGCACAGTGGAGGTTTAACTTCAATTTTTAATGAAACAATATACCAAGTATCACTGTTCTCAACACTGTACCACAGTAAGGGCCATGAGAATCATACCATACAACCGACTGTGGCAGACCATTTGGAGATACAGAAATCTAGACTCAAATTTTATGTTGGTTTTTAGGCAGAATTAGCTATGAGGTTGGAAGAAACAAGCATTCCTGGTCTGCAAAAGAGCTTGCACCAGTGTCAGATGTTCTTGTGATTGTCCTGACTCAAACCAGTGAGGTCTGAATTCACCTGAAGTGAAAAGAAGTCTACAATACTGAGTGCAGTAGTTTTCTGATCATTGCAGTATTTCAAGTCTGTAAACTTTAAAACAAAATAAAGGTCACAACACTGAAAAAGAAAATAAAGAATAAAAAACCTTGTTAAAACTTTTCCCTGGATCTGTTTGATGTAAACGATCAATGAGTTTAACTCTGGACATCCGTCTGTTTCTATTTAGAAAAATGAGTTAAGATATCAGTTATTTTAAAACGTAAAGAGAGAAAATCTTGCCTTTAAGTACCTGAAGACCTTAAGGAGGCCGGAAGAAGGTTTTCAGTACACTGCCAAAAGCTCATCTGTTTTCCAAATGTGGTAATTACCCTAATAAGGCATTAGGCTAAAGGTATTACATCTTCTCATCCCACTTGAGTTAAAAGACACTTGGAAAAAAATCTGAATCTAGCTTTTGTAATGATATTATCTTGAAAAGGCTTAATTTAAATTTAGAACCAACAGGAAAAAGGAACTCCTTACCTCCAGAAGTAAATGAAGTGCAATGCACCAGAACTGTCAGGTTATGTGTCTGCAAGACTGCTGATCCATACTGCATAGAAACAGCCTTCCTGAACTTCCAGATAGCCTGTAGTCTGGTGTGCATGTTAGACTAATAGATGAAGTGGCTTCAGACTGCAGAAATATCTTTTCTTTGCTTATTTCTGGAAGACAATCTAGGTGCAAAAAAGTTAAGAGACTGTTTTAGTTGAAGGACTGATGCTATTTTCACACCTTTTCCTGTTGTATAAAATCCTGTGACACAGGAACTCTGTGCCACAATACAGTCCTATGTAGTATCTTCAGAATGGGAGTAGTTTTAAAGCAACTTTCCCCTAGGAAATGAGTGGAAAATGAATCATCATACAGCAATAGTGGCTCTGTTAATGTCTTTCTGCCACCCGTGTATTGTAAGGAGCTTAATGCAGGGTGCATGTTCTGCCCTATAGCAGCAATCTGAACGAGGGGCAGACACCTTTGAAAGGTGAAGCCAAAGATGTGATAAGGAAGTACCTCAGACCCTTGTGTTCCACAAGATCACAAGATAGGAGCTGTTGAAGTTGTTTCCTGATTCAGGGCTGGAGACATAAGGGGTTAGCTCTGCGGAATTTAAGCAAACAAATTGAGAAAGGCTTTGAATGTCTATATAATTGCTGGGACACAAGAACCATATCAGCAGTAGGCTACAAGTTCCACAGGTGCTAGCCCTCTGGGGAGTCATGGCCACCTTTGCCCACTCTAGGTGAAAACCTCAATCAAATAACATGAAGGAGTGAGGGAAAAGGGTGGCACGGAAGGATAATGCTGGCAAAGGCACGATTTGCGGAAACCTTTCCCCACTCACATCATTGCATAGAAGGCAGCACTGTTGTAATGTGCAAAATGAAATACTCCAGCTGCACATTTAGCTCTCACAGAATTGTTATTCCATTGATGAAAGCAAACGCATCCCTCTAGGTATTAAATTTCGCTAAGTAGTGATTCTTCTTTGGTTATGTAGGTATCTATTTTCCCATTATTTTACTCTTCCTGAAAACCAAACCCAGCTGGATTGGCTTGGCAAACGCCACCGTTTACCTCAAGCCAAACACGCATGCACGCACCTACAAAGACATTCTCATTAAGAGAAACCCGTAGTTGCATTCCTGGCATCCTATCATGCAAATGAATTCGCTTGAATAATGCTTCTCTGACAACAAAACAATAAACCGTCATTCCCGGTTCACTGACATCTCTGATTTTTTTGCATAAACCGGCAGGCGCAGTTTGCCCCTGCACCGTAAACTGCCGGTATCGACCGTGCCCCGCTGATATCTTCCAAGCTGACGGCAAGGTGGGGCGGTCCCTGGTCCCCACACATGCTAAGTGCCTGCTCCGCCCGGGCACCCCTCACCGCCCGGCGCCGCCGGGGAAGAAAACACCGCCCTCCGTACCCGCAGCAGTCCCGCCCCACCCGAAGCCGCCTCTTCCGAGGCCTCCCTCTCCCGGGCCGCCTCTGCGCGCCGTCCTCACGCCACCTTGGGACGAACGCAGCCCCTGCCAATCGCCCGGCCGTCCAATCGATCGCGGTCTTCGGCGCCTCCCGCCGACGGCTCCTCTGCCGGAACACCGTGCCGCTTCGTTGGGCGCGAGGAGGGGAGCCGAGGGCGGGCGAGGGGTCCGCCGCGGGAAAGACGAAGCCCCTTGCCCACCACAGAGGCGAAGGGCCCACGGCTGCGCCCGTGCCCAGCGGCCCGCAGAGGCGGAACACGAGCCAGGGCGAGAATGATTCCGGGCTCTGCGCACAGGGTCTGCTCTGGGCGGGCCCAGACCCGCTGGGCTCCGGGAGGCCCGGCCGATCGCGGCGCGTGCCTCGCTCCCCCTCTCGCGCCCTGCCGAAGAGGCGGCGGGGGCACCGCCACAATAAAGTGCGTCTGGCTGCCGCGCCCGTGTGCTGTCCGTGGGTCGTCGCGTTCTGCGGCAGTGCTGTTGCGAGCGGGCTCAGGCGCACGGGAGGCGAGCGACCCTGGGTAGGCGCCGGGCAGCCGTCAGCGCACTCAGCGCTCCCGCCCGCTGGGCCGCTGGGGCCGGGCCGGGGCAGAGAAAGGGAGGAAGCAGGCGGAGAGACATCTTCCTTCTCGGCAGCGAACCGGCCGGTGGCGGTAGTTTCTCACCCGGAGCAGCCGGCACGGCTTGGCACCGGCCTCCGCTGCCCGGCTGTGCCCCAGTTGGAGGCTCCCCACGTCGCCCATGCCGCCCACGTGCTCCCGCTGGCGCTGACCGTCCCTCCCTTCCCACTGAGGGGTTCTTCTCAGGAAGGCGGGCGCCGCCAGCTGGCCGGAGAGGGTGGGCGATGCCCGTCGCGGCCCGCTCAGCGCCCCATGGGGCGCCGTCCGACCCCTGTTTCCTCACCCCCGCCCGCCGCCGGGAACGCGGCGCCGAGAGCGTCGACGAGCTGCTCCAGCCCCTGTGCCAGGTCAGCGATGCTGGCCGGCACGGCAGATGGGTGGCTTCTTCCGCCGCCCTCTTCCTGCCTTCCTTCTCCTCCACCCCTCCACCGCCCCCCGCCTCCTCCGCTGCCTCCTCCCCCGCTACCGAGGCGGCCGCCGCCGCTTCCACCTCCTCTTCAGCTGCCTGCCTCTTCCCGGCAATTTCCCGGACCCGCGCTCGTTCCCGCTCCGGCTTCCCCGGACTCGCCATGAGCAGCGGTGCTGCTCGCTTACCGCCGCCTCCCGCCCTCTGCCCGCCGCCGCCGCCCCTCCACGGGCCGAGCCTGCCGGAGTCGGGAGCGCGCAGCCACGGCCGGGGTAGCCTCGCTGGCCACGGCGCACCCCGCGCCGCCCCGGGTGCCCGAGGACCACCACCAGGTGAGCAGGAAAGGGGCTCTGGGGCAGGGGGAGTAGCTCTGGGTGTCCCACCCCCGCCTGGCAGCGCAGCCGACGCGCGGGGCCTCCAAGCGGTCTTCCGCAGCACCTGAAGTCGTGGCCACCCCGGGGGGTCCGTCCGCAGGTGGGGGGCGGGCAGCGGGATGGGACGGAGGATAAACTCCCGCCGGCCACAGCAGAGCAAGGCGACTCGCGGCGACTGCCCATAGGCCGTATGTCGCCCGGCCAGCCCCGGGGTGCCTGGTGCCGCCGGCGAGGCGATGGCGCTTTCCCCGCTAGTGGGTATGCCGCGTTGTGAAGCGTCGGCGGCCCGCGGTGCGGGGGCTGGGGATGTCGCCTCCGGTCGTTGTACCTCTGCCAGCGCGTCCCCGCAACCTCGTCTGTCGGCTTGTGCACAATCTCTGTCAGAGATTGTGCTGCGCTGGGAGTCGGTACTTACTCATTTTCGCGGTGGCGGTGGCCGCGTCTCATGCGAGGTGCCCTCGGCAACGCCGAGGCCTGGCCGGCCCTGCTTGCCGTCCCTCATCCCTGTAGCAGCCACCGGCCCGCAGCCTGCCCTCGGACTCCGCGGGGCGCCCGATGCGCCGCGCTCCGGAAAAGTTTTGAGAGGGGCGCGTGTCTATGTGCGTGTCCGTGTCCCTGAACCAGGCGCTGCCCCTCGCAGCGGGCTGCCAGTTATCAGTGGGAATCCACTGTTTACAGTGGCAAGTCACCTCAAGTTCTTGGGTGTAGCTCCAAAAGGCTTTGAAAGTCAGGCTGTCTTTGTGGGAAGCCCGGCTGACTGCCTTTGAGGCCCTCAACAGCTGCCCCTTAAACGTGTTTTTGAGTTTCCTGTTAGAAACAGCCTGCAGCAGGGTCCCTCTGAGGAACTGGTTTTGAGCATGTTGTTCACTTGTTCTGCAGCTACGATGTTTTAAGGACTGAGGTCCCAACACCTGGGCTGATGTACACACACAGAGCTGCTTCCAGGACTCCATTGGAGTTTGCCACATGCTTAAATTTAAACTAGTGCCTGTTTCAGGACTGGGGCCTTAATTTTTTTCCTAAGCTGTTTGTGAATGGCAGCAAGAATGAAACTGTTTATTTATATAAGAAGTTAGTTATTGGGAAGTGGTATGGGAGAAGGACAGGAAACACACTGTTCTTTGGGCCTAGAGGATGAAGAAATGAGATATCTTTTTTTCTCAGAATGGGTGTTCAGTAGTGCTCACGTCTTGGGGACTTGGATGATTTACAGGAGTCTGCAGTATGGGTGTTTATATTGATGGTAATCTGATCTGAAACGGACTAGATTTTATAGACACAATTTATTTCCTCTTGAAATTTGGGGGTGATGGCGTATGAAAGGACTATCATGTGGAAAGTTGAAGAAGAACTTGAATTTTTACCTTTGAATTGTATTACATAGCTCAAAAATAGCTTTTCCTATGCTGAGACCATGCAGCACATGGGGAAGAACAGTCTCTCCTGTCTAGCTATTTGGGCCTTCCAAATAAAATATATAGGAGAAAAACTTTCTTCCAATATAGGTAATATGGAAATGGAGATTTTATTATTTTATTTATTTTAGTATGCTACTGTTGGGAGGTAAAACCTTTTGTACTGCCCATGACTTGTAAAATCTTGTTGGAGAAAAGAACTGTAACCCTTATCATATAATGAATTCATCACAGGCCTAGTGTACAAAGACCTTACTGTTGGCTTAGGAAATGATGAGCTTTTGCTTCTCAGAAAGGGAAGGGGCTTTTTGGGTTTGTCTTGAAGATATGATGTACAATAGCACAGATCCTGTGCTTAATGGTAACTAGAATAGTCAGAACCAGTTTGCTCAAAAGCACTCTTGCAAATGCCCAAGATAAATCATTGTTTTACAACATAGCAGGTGAATGTTTGTTTTAGTCATGATCTCAAAAATATGTAAAATGTTTTCATGTAATATGATCTCTGATTCATCTTCTAATTTTGAGATAACATGTCATAATTTACAGATAAATCCAAGAGATTTCTAGATTGGGAATGAGAAATGTATTTTTTTTTCTCAAAAGGGAGGGACTGTTATTCTCACTTTCTGAAAGTCTACCTGTTTCATTAAAGTGTTTGGCACCAGAGGAAAAAAGTGGTGCACCGAACTCTGGCATCAGGGCTCAACTTGGATAGTTTTGCTGAGCATCCTCTTAGTCATGCTCTTGAAAGCAGTAGTCTCCTATTGGCAGTCCTAATATCTTAACTTTTGATAAAAAAACCTGTATTGTGATCTGGTCTTTGAGGGTCAGTAAAATTACTGTATTTTACGAGCAAGATTTACTATTTCTTTTGCCCCAGCAGAAAACCTTTCAGTGATGCCTTGTTCTTTTTTGTTGTTGTTGTTCTTTCTTCCTCCCAAACAGAAGGGAAAGTCTCTGGCTGTTAAATTAGTGAAAGAATATTGGGGTAGAAAATGCTACACTGAAGAGCTGATTCTTTGTTTCATTAAGGAAATTGATCCTGATCTTAAGAGGCACTTCACCTTCCATAAAGTACTGTGCCTCTGCTGGGGTACATGCATCTCCTCAGTGAAAAAGAGAAACCCAACCAGAAGCAAGATTGTCAGCTACAAAAAGAAAAGTGTGTCCATAAGTGGAATTTCTGAGACCTTTTCAGCTTCACTTTTTTTTTTAAGATCCGTATTAACATTTTGAAGTTTTCAGCATTTGGAAGGGAAAGATGGCTTTTGAAAGCTGCAGTGTACTTAAGATACTGGTGGGATGTCTATAGCTGGGGAAAGCAGCTTTTCTCTTCAACACATTTGTTATGCATATTAGCTTTTTGGATGTCATTTGGTAAACCTTGCGAAATTTAATTAATATTGCTTGCCCTCCTTATGTTGCAAAGTCTTTAGTTAGAATAACTTTAAAACTAGAGTTACTGTTTAAGATGCACATGAGGCTAAGTCCTATCAGAAAATTTTAAGAGGAGTAATGTGAGGTGCTTATTTAGGCAGATAACTAGTCTTTCGGTTTGGTGAGGCTGAAACTGCTGAGGAAAGGATCAGTGCCAGTTTTCAAACATACATGTAACTGCGGAATGTGAGGGGGTGGACTTCCTTGTAAAGATAATACTAATGTGTTGATCAAGTGCAGTAGAAAGCTGTTTGAATTCATAGTGATTCTGTCTGATGTTGTATATGCTAAGCAGTTGTAATATAAGTACTAAAACTCATTGTACGTTCATATCCGCAGATGTAAGCTTTTGTGCCTTTAGCAGTTGTGCATGGTTATACCGTCTATGAAAGGTATGTGTAGTTTTGTTCTCCAACTCAAAAGCAGTTACTGTGGCTTTACAGTGAGTGTCATGCTTAATTCTAGCATGCTTGGGGATAGACACAAGTTTTCTGATTTATGTCATGGTGATACCTTCACAGTTTTATAACCATGTAAAATAAAGCAAGATGGAAAGATTACTTCAGAACAAGTGAAGCACCTTCAGTATGTGGATGTTGCGATTGATTTTTAATAGATTAAAACCAAAGTAACAAACAAACCCTAAATCGGAAACTAATATTTCAGCACCTTTATTTTAATTAGGTTAAGGGATTCATAAGTAAAGAAGTTCATAAGTAAAGTAGTGGCTTGGTAGTACTTCTTGGTTAGAATTACCACAATATTGTGAACCTGTTACCACGTGTTTGTTGGGTAGAACTAACCTGTCTTGGACATTAGTTTGTAATTACCTTTAGTATCTCAGAATTATTTATTATAATGGTGTATTGGTTTTGCTAGTTTGGAGTTATAAAGGAAGATAGAAGGCTTTGTTTTTTACTTGAAGTAGTCATACTCTGAATAGATTCTAGTAATCATGGAATTAATGTTAGCAGACATTAAATGTTTGTTTCAAGAAGTTAGTTATAACAGTAATGAGTTGCATATTTATGGGATTAATTTGGGAAATAAATGCAAATTATAATGTGCAGATAATGTACATACGTTTTAAATCATTTTCTCTGACTATCACTTCATTTTTTTATTTCACTTCGACTTTCTCTGGCAAGTTATTATGTAGTGCTTATATGAACTGGAGACAGTAATTTTATGGCCTGCAATTGTTCTGTGCCATAAATGTACTGTATGAGGTTATTTTTGAAGGTATGCTTTTTAGATGCCAGCACCAACCAGCTCAAGGGAATGCTAGCAAATGTTGATGTTTCCCCCCCTGACATAAATATTTAAAGATTGTGTGAGACCGAGATAAATGTATTTTAAGGACAAATAATAAAATTAATATGCAGATCTTTTAATTGTAGTTCTTGCAGTATGAACAACTTTAGCCTTGCTTATACTGGCATACTTCAAATGTAAAATATGCAGGAGCACAGGAATGAAAAATTCCAAATTGTCTCTACAGTACAAATTTCAGTTTAATAATAGCAAAAATACCAAAGATAAGAATTTAATTTTGAAATACATGCTCTGCTTTGTAACATCTGCTTATGAAATAATCTGAATTATCCTTTTGGTCTATTCCATCAAGATACTACTTATTGTCAGTATCTGTTGATCTGAGCTGGATGACTACTGGAACTGATCGTGCAGCTGTCAGGACTCTAAGTTTGGGGGCTACACAAAAACATAATACAGAGCTGAAATGTACAAACCAAATCAATTGCCAGCTAAACTCACCCATCTTTTGTTAGTTACTGCTTTGGCTGCCTAGAAAATGGGGGAGGGGTTAATTTTCATCAAGAGGGAAGGTTAGATGTGAGTGTGTGTTGATTTTTCTAGAGGTGTCACTCCACAGGCATTAGTGAATATGGTATGGATTTGCAGCTGAAAAGTAATTTAGGTCTGATATCTTGTATAGTTTTTGGTTAGGGTTTGTTTGGTCTTGAAACTGATGGTCTCATCTCAGTTAAAGTATCTAATAACAGATAATTGATGATTCAATGCGCAGTACAGTCTCACTTCAAAGAAAAGGAATGTCACAGAAAATTATTGGTATACATATGTATGTGTATGTGCCTCTATTAGCTTTGTTTGTGCCCTACCAGTTCCCTCTTATGTCTGCATGATTTTTCTGTATTTAATGACAATGCTACAACATTTGCATTTTCATATCCATCTGAAGTTGGCATCCCAGGTGCATTATACGTGCTGTTTGAGCTTTGAGCTATTTCTTCCAAGATGAAAGTACTACAGAAAAAAAGTTAGGCAGCAGAGTGGATTTTGTACTCTCACTGCTTCACCAGTGCTTTCAGATGTGTATAGGGACTGAAACGTCAACGCTGTTCTCAAGATAGTTTGAGAAGTACGTTTGCCTTGTCGCAAAAGGGTTAAAATGAGAAACTACTTTAAAGAATATTAATAAACATGATTGTGAACATTGTAAATTCTTGGAAAAGCTATGCTCAATAAAAAATAGGGGTTTTTTTCTTGCTTTTTATATTTAGTTTTGCTGCTTATACAACCCTTTTTCACTCACAAATTATCTTGGAGAAATGAAATACACATGTGCACAGAATCTTTTTGACCCATGGTTTTTCCCCTGAGAAAGATAGGCTTTAGATCTTTTTCAACCGATAGCATTGCAGCTTTTTTCTTAGTTCTTACACCTCGGGTATTTTAAGTGGTCTCTCATATGACATCTGCTTCATATCAGAAGTTCAGATGGAGATGTGTCATCTAAACATAAGAGTTGTCAGTGTTAATGTGATGCAAGATGTGGGTGGGATAACAACAAGGTAGAGTACCAAAATGTCAGAGAGCACCTTATAAAGTTTGCAGTGGGAGCTCCCTTTGCATGAATGTTCTAATATGACAGTGCTGCTTTCTCCTACCTTTTATTTTCTGTGTTTTGCTTGTTTTGTTGTGGGGTTTTTTCGGTGCCTTTTTTTTTTTTTTTTTTTTTTTGTTAACACTCTCTGGTTGCATTCTTCTGTGCTTGTTCTAAACTACTTTTTTCTTCTTTTTTCTTCTTATTTGCATGTGAATTACAGTAAATGTTTGGTTGTTAGAATTCCATGAATAAGGAAAAGATTCTCGATTCTTGAGGGGAAAACCACTGTTGTTCTTGTGCTCTGGTGACTTAAAATAAAGCTTACTTCTGGAAGTTACTTGATGTGTAATGTAGAGCAATGAATACATGCTTTGCTTTATTTAGGGAAAGATGCAGAAAGTGGTTTTTGAAATAATAAGTCATGGGTATTTTCAGAAGTAATTTAAGCAAGCACCATGTACAGTGTTACTGTTTTCTGAGCTTCTCAAATGCACACACATGCTCCAAATGTTCATTCTTAATACACTCTTCCCTAGATCTTTCTTAGTTGACAGCCTGGCTTCTTAAGCTCCTGGGTTGCTGCTCCCTTTATCACTACCATTGTGTTTAGGTTGAACCTCTGCATCCTCCTGTCATGCAAGCCCTTTGCAGCTATGATGTATGGAAAAGTAACATCTGTGATTAGTCTGTTGGTAAAGTGCGTCAAGACGTTTCTCTAATTTCTCTTGTAATGACTGGGGTGATGCTTTCTGCATTGTCCAGCAGCTGATGTGGTTTTCCTGGACATGGGCTGTCATAATAACCAGCCTTCAGTGAAACATTGTAGTATTTCAGAGCTCAGAACTCTAAGCATTTGGGCTTGGTCACCAGTTTATGGGACAATCCCAAATGTGAAATGATAATCTTAAAAGGTGACATACTCCATCACTTTAATTGGAAAAAAAATCAGAAAAGCTTACTTATATCTTTAATTGTATTTTTGTTCTTTTGTATAATGTACACAACTGTGGCACAAGGGTGTGCAGCCAGTATCAAAAAGAACGTTACTTACACTATTAAAGGGTGTTTATGATTGTTTTTGATATCCCTTATGAATAAGGAAATTGAATTTTTTCCTGTAATACTACTGTTTGTGCTCCAGGGCACTTTTTTTTTTTTTTTCAGGAGGGCAGGAGGAAGGTTGTTAGTTGTGTTATGTATTTTCTGCCAGTTTGTATATTGAGCACTAAAGTATGAATTCTGTGAGTTTTATTAAAATACTTCATAATCAGCATGCCTGGAAAATTGCCTGTTAGGAAGACTGTCCGTAAATAGTCTAAAAATTGCTAAAAGCCATCCACGGTATTTGTTTGCATGACTTCTATTTGTATGAAAGCCTGGGGAGTGGCTGTTAAACCACAAAGTATAGCTAGTAACTTTATGTATATAGAACAGTTGGGTCTGTTGGAGAATACATGGAGCTGCATGAGTGCTGTATGATTGAATCTGGAGCAAGGAACTGCAACACACAGTTTGAAAACATCTGCTGTGTCTTTTTTTTTTCAGCACAGCTGAAAGTTATACCCTTTTTTATTTTTGCTGCTTTGCACCTGGCACATTTTCCGGTTCCAAAGTGAAAACATTGAGATTTACTTTTACAATCTGCCTGGGTTCTTGCTCTGCAAAGTTTTGGGTTTTAGTCACATGGATACTTCTTCTATTAAGAGCATGTGCGAATGGTTGCAGGATCTGAATTGTGGTGGTTTTTTGTTTCCCCTGCCTACAGGTTGACATTTTAAAGTGATTGTTTTGTTCCCCTTATAACTGTGTTTGCCTAATTTTTTAGAATGTGCAAGCTTTCTGTATAGATCTTCCGTGTGGCATCACTTTTTTCCTGTTTGTAAGTTGATAAGGTAGCAAGCCAAGCAGGAGTAAGCAGTAGCTTTTGGAAAGAATTTTTGTGCAGATTTAGTAGTAGGTTATTGAGCCTTTTGGGTCAGAAACCCAGGGAGTGTATGATCCTTGTGGTTTGTGTGTGGTCTTAAGCAAGATTATATAAAGTGTTTATGATATGACCTGAAATTGGTTTTGCAGATGATCTTGGAGGTTGGATACAGGTTAGACTTCTGAGCAGTTTCAGAAATCCCTTATGATTTTTAGAGGCTTGAGAGCGAAGGCTTTTAGCCACTGGTGTGACAAGTGTGTTCAAACTTAAGAAATCTGTGACTGCTTGTAAAGAAGTAGCAAACTGTGGTACATGCTGCAGTGTCGTATTTCATGAAAGTGGGAGTCGAGATATATTTGATATTGTTCTGTATAGGTGTCTGTTGAGTTGGACTGAAAAAGTAAGGGAAACACACCCAGAAAACTATTCCTTTCTTCATTAAAACTTAATTTCCTTTTTAAAACATTGTTAATCTCTTGTGCCTGTAGGGTCTTTCACTTGCTGACTGTGTAATATTTTGGTTGGTCGTCCATGGTGCTAAGCCATGGAAATATGTGTATAAATCCTTGTTTATATCAATAATCTGCAACAGGTTTGATTAATTAAATGTTAAATGCCTTTATTTTTCTTTTCATAATTTTAAATCAGTCTAGGGCTGGGAAAATTTGGTCATCCTGAGTGACCCTGTGTTAGGTAATTGACTTGGTTCTATTCCGAAACCCCCACTGGAGTACTCAGGAGAAGATGTTTAGTGAGTCTGTAAATTTGTAATATGCTGGTTAGCTCCTAGTCTGGAAAAATGGATATTCTTTTTTCTTTTTTTTTGAGGGAGGCCGAGGGCAGGGGGAGAGGAGGAGGAGATGGGACATAAATCTTATTGATCCTGCTTTTGTGCAATGAGATACAAAAAGTGCTTATAATGAAGAATTTGAATATTGAGGAAAAATAACTTAAAGGATTTGTTGCATTTTGGCTGTTTTTTTGTTTTGTTTTTTTTTTTTTTAAAAGGGCATAATGAAAATGAGGGATTAAGGAAGAGCTATGAAAATGGTAAATATGGTGAAGATGATATAACAGTGAATAGGATGGTGTTACCATACAAACTTGGGAAAAAAGCCTTCTATTCCTGGACAACATATCTCTTTGGTGGAATAGTGGTTCTCCAGTTAGTTCACAGATTACACCATACTGGCAGCCAGTCAGTATGCTGGGGGGCAGGTGTACTCTTCAGAGGGACCTTGGCAGCCTGGAAAATTGAGGACCTCATGGCATTCAAGAAAGGTGAATGCAAAGTCTTGCACTGGGGCAAAATAACTGTATGTGAAAGGTCAGGGTGGGAGCTGAATGGGTGGGTAGCAGCTCTGCTGAAAAGGCAGATGCTGACTTAGTGGAGTGAGCTTGCTTGAGGATACCAAGGTGATGTAGGGGCTGGAGCATGTGACCTGTGAGCAGAGGTGGAGGGAACTAGGGTTGCACAGTGCAGTGAAGAGATGGCTCAGGGGAGCTTGCAGTGCTCTCTGCCCTCATGGGAGGATGCAGAAAATGTAAGAGGCAGACTTTTGCATACTGGTAGGACAAGAGGCTGGGAATAGGACTCAGGCTGGAACACGTGAATTTCTGGTCAGATATTCAGAGGATTTTTTTCACCCTGGAGGAGGGCAAGCACTGGAGCAGAGAACTGGAGACATTATGGAATTTACAACTTTGGAGATAACTCAAAACTTAGCCAGACAAGATGCTGGATAGCCTGCTCTAAATTGGCCTGGTCTCGTCAGGGGGATTGGATTAAGTGACCTACAGCAGTCTCCCTCAACCTGAATAACTCTGTATGATGCTGTAGCGGACATGTTACCCTTGGCTTGGGGACGCCTGTTTCAGGCACTGTAAATAGAGAAGTGACCTGGGTTCTGCTAGGGTAGGGTTAATTGTCACAAGAAACTGGGAGGAGACACAGCCCGGATAACCAAACCAAACTAGCCGAGGGGTATTTAATACTGTACTGACATCATGCTTGGTATATAAGGGGGAAGCAGGCCGGTGGAGGGCCCAAGTGGTGAGCAGTGTTGTGTCTCTGGCTTTATGTATTATTTCGTTAGTATTATTGTTATTACTGTTGTTTTTTCTTTCCTTGCGTTGTTCTACCGATACCTCAGCCCAGAAGGTTTTACTTTTTTGTTCTGATTCTCCTCCGCATCCCACTGCCAAGGGTGGGGAGAAGTGAGCAAGTGGCCATGTGGTGCTTTGTTGCCAACTGGGCCTAAATCACAACAAGAATTAGCAGTAATTTGTGACAAGTTTAGTTGCAGGTGGTCAGAAGCGGTGGTGATAACTCGATTTGCTTAGGCATACAAGTGTCACCTCTGTCTTCTGAGATTTTTTTTTTTTAACCTTGATTTTTTTCACCATTCATCATATTAATATGCTTCCTCCCTGCACACCCAAAACCGCCTTTTGCAATGGGTATTTTTTGTATAAATGCTTTTGGGTAAAGCATCAGTAGCTGTTTGTATTTAAAGGAGTGTCGAAATCAGAGCTATGTTTCTGCCTCTCAACCCTTCTTCCAAATTAATTTACTTGCTGTTTTATGTACAAGCAGTCAGTTTTCTTCTGCCAGACAAAGATGTGTGTTTCAATTTTTATTTTTTTTCAGTCTTAGAAGTGTAGGGGGTGTTGAGCCTTGGTCTTTGCTGTCATACTTCGTACACTTTCTCAGAAGGTGCCAGATAAGTTAATTGAGAGATATGCTGTTCAATAATGGAAGGGTTTTTTCAGGCTTGTAGGGCATGTGAGTATAATATGTACAAATAAATACAAACATAGAAAATATTCACTGATGTATTTTCATCTTTTTCTGTTGGTGTTTACCTAACCAGTATTTATGGTGTGATAAGTCTACTAGAGCATAAATCTAGAGTATTTTTAAGGAAAAGTAGTACAAACAAGAATTCAGTCAGTAACGTGAAATATAAGCATAGCACAAAGTAGGCAAAGAGCAAAAACCTGTGGTATATGACTTCCTCAGTTTGCCTTCCCATGTAAATGTGAAGTTGGCATTCTATGTGAAGCCGTCACACTTGTTCTTTTAGTCCTGTTTCTGTGTAAATAGCTTCTGAGTTGAGAGAGGCTTTTTAATTTCTTAAAAAGAATTGTAAGAATCACTGGTTAAATAGCAGATAAATTAGTCTGCGACCTGAAGAAAACACTGTGAAGGGTGCTGATGCTGTCCTCTTTGGCTTACTGAGCCATGGACATAGGTAGTTTCTGGGCAGTTGGCCAGTGATTTGCTTCCAAACAGCTGCAGTGTATGGCCTGTCTTATCCTCCATTCTTTCTTGTGTCTCTGTATCAAGGACTAGGGAAACCAAAGGAGTTGCAGGGAAGGGGAATTGTAAAGACTGGGTTATTGTAGGCAGGGAATGTAAAAATACAGAACAAAAATCCATGAAAACCAGTTTTCATTAAATCTGCTGCTCATGTAACTACTGATTTCTTTTGACTCACTCTGAAAAGATCTATGTCATAGAAGAGAATTTTCAAAGTAAATGAGTTGCCCGTACTTTTATGGACTTGTTTAATGTGAATTAACTGAAGTGTCATCTGTATCTCTTGTTAACCGTCTGTATGGCAAGGCTGGTTAGTGAGGCCAAAAAAGGCTACCAGAATTTTCTTGAGTTCCTGAGTCTCCAGTTAAGTTGGGGCAAAAGTGACCTTAAAGCATTTTAAAACAGAAACTTGTGCCTTTTGTTTCATTTATTATTCTTTAACATTGTTTCTGTGTTAGGTCAAATGTTTCCTATCAGTTATTTTTTGGATGCTACATTTTCTGTTGGGATTGAGGTCCCAAAGAGACAAAAGTTTCTAGTAGCTTAGTTCTTCCGTACCTTTGTGCTTCTCCCTTTTCTGCTGTTTTACCCTTTTGGGATTTTTTTCCTCAAGTTTAATAATTTCAAAAAGAGGAGTAGCAAAGAAGTTTAATGGTCTGCATCAGAAGGCAAGACATAGGAAATTATTCTGTCATTGTACAAGGCCATAGGAGGGCTTTGTTTTCAAGGTCCATATTTAGTTTTGGAGGCCATTTGTATCTCTAGAGATTTTCAGATTAACGTGGATTGTCCAGCAAAGAGATAGCAAAGTGATTGCCTACTGAACTAATTTTTTTTTATTTTGATGTTCTGAAGATCTTGAGTTTGTACAATTTGGACAAGAAATTCTGGCTAAGGTTTATTGCATCTCTGTAGAGAGTGGGACTACAATAACCACTAAAGATTTTATGATCTCTGTAGACAGCAATAAGTGAAAATACTTCAGTACTGTTTAGTACAGTTGGGATTACTATTGTTGAATGTCTGTGTACTGACATGCTTTGATGTTTATTATCCAGCATCTTTGGAGTTACTGCTTGGGGTTTGTCTGTGCTAGAAAGTTACGCTATGCTAACTTAGTCAGTATAGCTAAAATGGCAAAGATGATCTTCTCAGACACAAAAGTGATTTTGAATTACTCATCCTGGGAGAGATTGTCCTGTTCTGAGAAACAGGATATATCACTGATAAGAATATTTTGGCCTGATAACCCCATTGTTCGAGGGTTCTGTAACACAGTTCACCTAAAGAATTGCTGCTTACAGATACACTTGCCTCTTCCCTTATGTAGACCACCAGCTCACGGATGCTTGAAATTCGAAGTTTCTAACAGTTATGTTTGGTATTGAAAAGAAATTTCTGGTCATGTTGGAGGCCCATGTGGTGCCTTTTTGGAGTGCTTCAGCCTCCTTGTCCTGACAGTCCATGTGATGAAATTAAGAGGCAATTTCCTACAAAATACTCGTGGTTTATGCCTTTATTTTGCATTGCCTAACTTTTGCGTTCTTTGTTTTGTTGCTCCTTGTGTTCAAAAATTTTGTGCTCCTCAGCTCATTTAACAAGTCATGTTGGAGCTTCTTGGATTGACCTCATGGCTTTTGAGGCTTTTTCTTTGCTTTTGCTACATCCTGTCCCAATTAAGGATGTCCTTTTCAAGGCTGTTGCTGAAGGAACAAATATGAAAGTGTAATAAAAATACTTTGGTCAGCTGAATTGCACCTCTTGCAGATTATTTTGTTCAGCATTCTTGTGGCCACTGGGGCTGTTTATGTTATCATAGGAGCAATGGCTCCAAAATGAGAGAGCTATCATACAGCCTTAGGAGAGGGGAAACTGGGACATGAGGGTATCTGTTCTCTAGGGCAGTCCAGAGGGCTTGATGGAGAATACACTTAGCAGGCTGAGGTGGAAAAAACACCTCTGGGAGACATGTTTCTGGGATGTGGAAGTGATTTTGAGCTCTGGTAAACAAAATGCTGTCTAACACCAACTGCTTGGATTCCCTGTGAGGATTTTGTATGAACACTGGCAAAACTGGGCTTAGACGTCTGTTTTGGTAGTATTAACAAGGAACGCTTTTGCACGTGAAGAAAACTACTGTTGTTATGAATTTATGACTCACAAAAAGATGATGATCTCTAGTTATGTCTGAACTGGAGTTTTGCTCTGGATATGGCATATTTTGTGTTGCAAAAACTTGGGTAGTGAGAGCTTAAATTCTAAGTTTACTCACCCAGGCAATGCAGATGTTACTTCCCAAAAAACATTGTGAAACAGAGCAGGTGCAGGCAGGTTTTCAGGAGCAGATTTGCTCTGCTGTCTTCAGAGGTGTAGGTATAATTCTCATCATTACCCACATACACTTAGACTTAAACTTGGCAAATCAGTTATCACGAAAACAGACTTGATCGGTGATCTGTTGGTCTGTGTTTGTTGATTTCACTGTTTATGCCTATGGTAAAGGAGATGGATGTGCTCTTGCTCTGTGAGGTCTGCATTTGGAAAGGGGGAGGCAGGAGACATTATTCCCATAGACTTCCGACAGTCCAGTGGCTGATCTTCATTACTATGGAGAGGCTACTAGAAGGCTTCCTTTTGCTTTTGGAGATGTCCCAGAGGCTGTTGAAGTAGGAGCAGCCCTGAGAAAAGGGTAGTGTGCTGAAACAAAGATGAGTATCTCATAAGTCTCAAGGTTGTTTTTCATTCAGTCTCCTTTAAATATACATTTATGTTTCTGTTGAATATTCTCTATTTTCCACTTGCTATTACTGTTATTAGCATACTGATGCTCTCAAAGAAGTGTTTAGAGTTCAAAACATGCACAACTGGTGATAAATTCAACGTCTTAGGTTCTAACTTTCTTTTGCCTTGCATATTTTCAGTTGTTCGATTTGCTGCTAGTAACAAACACCCTGTGCATGTGGGAATGCTCACAGACAGACACATGAACTTACACATCTAAATGTCTAAAATAGTCACCTCTGTATCTCTTAAAAAGATCTATATCTTAGCAGTGGTCACATTCTTTGACTTTTGATTACCTCAGTGCATTATTTAAGGTATAAAAAGAGGTACTGCTGAGGAGGAAACTGGTCTAGAGCATCCTATATTTGTGTGTGTTGAATGCGTTGTAAACTTTATGGGGTTCTTTTGTGAAACTTGTCTACAATATGTAACTCTGCTTGCTAATGGCTTGCTATTGGGCTGGCTGACCTGGCTACTTAGATACTTCTCTTCCAGTTTTACACTTCGTGAGATCTTGGCTTCAACTGAAATATGCCTAAACTATATATGTATTTTTAAATCTCTGTATATGTATTATGCGTGTATATGCATTGTGCATAACTATGAGAGCCCTCTGTTCCGAATTGGATAGAGGTATGCCTTCTTTAAAAGCAAAAGTGGTAATGTGTTCGGTCTTACAAAATACTGGTAATAGCAGTCCCCATCAGAAGAAGTTAGTCACTTAAAATGACCATATAGACTGGGTATAATTGCAGAAACTTGCCCTCTTTCTGAAAGTTTTCGTGTATCTAATAGACTTTGAATTCAAATGGGTATTTTTGCTGTTAAGCTGCTAGATGAACAACTGAAAACTGCTGAGCTATGTGGATATGTCATAGGTACTGGCTGACATGCATCTGTGTTGCTGCTTTTGCTTTCAGATGTTACCATGAGTATCAGTTGGACAACAAGGAGCTATGGTAATAGGAGTGTTTGGGAGAGCTGGGTCTTGTTTACTTGAGAAAGGTAAGAGTGTGCTGGGATTGTGGGAACTCCTGATGGAACAGTGTGAGAGTGGGTGATAACTAGCCAGACAAGACCACCAGGAAATGAGATAACATACCAAGTTTGAAGAAAAAAATATCAGACGTTGAGAATTGGCAACTACAGAGAAGGAAATACTGAGAAATCTGTTAGAAAGAAAAGTGAGCTGATTACTCCTGTAGCCTATTTCTGAATTAGGAGACATGAAGAGAGTTCCCAAGTGTGGTTTGTTTGTGTAGAATATAAAAAATAAGAAACTGTGGAAACTAAAATGAAATCCTGTGGAGAAAGAAAGTTATCATGTTCTGGTCATGATGCCAGGTGCCCACCAAAGCTGCTCTGTCACTCCCCCTCCTCAACTAGACAAGGGAGAGAAAATACAACAAAATGTTTGTGGGTTGAGATAAGGGTAGGGAGATCACTCAGTAAGTATGGTCACAGGCAAAACAGAGTCGGCTTGGGGAAATTAATTCATTGCCAAGCAAAAGTCAGAGTAGGATAATGAGAAATAAAAGCAAATCTTAAAACACCTTCCCCTCACCCCTCCCTTTTTCCCAGGCTCAACTTCACTCCGGACTTCTCCACTTCATCCTGCCAAATGGCTCAGGGGGACAGGGAATGGGGGTTGTAGTGAGTTCATTACATGTTGTCTCTGCTACTCCTTCCTCATGCTCTTTCCTTGCTCCAGCATAAGGTTCCACCCATGAGAGACAGCCAGAAGACCGGCACCAGTGTGGGCCCCTCTCCACAGGGCCACAGGCCCTGCCAGGAGCCTGCTGTAGTGTGGGATCTCCATGGAGTCCAGCCTCATCTGGGCACATCTGCCTCCTCCAGTGGAGGGCTCTTCCACAGGCTGCCACAGAGGTGGATATCTGTTCACTGTTAACTTCCATGAGCTGCAGGTGATTAGACTGCCTCACCATGGCCTTCACCATGGGCTGCAGGGGAATCTCTGCTCCAGTGCCTGGAGCCCCTCCTACCCCTCCTTCACTGACCTTGATGTCTGCAGAATTGTTTCTCTTGCTCTTCTCTCTTGACTGCTGTTGTGCAGCAGTTAAGATGGGGATCTTAAATATGTTACAATAGAGGTGCTATCATCATCGCTGATGGGCTCAGCTTCAGCTGGCAGCGGATCTGTCTTGGAGCTAGCTGACAGTGGCCCTGTCAGACATGAGGGAAGCTTCTGACATCTTCACACAGAAGCCAGCCCTGTAGCCCCCAGCTACCAAAACCTTGCCATGTAAACCAAATACGAGATGGCCCGGAATAAAGAATTGTTCACACAGATAACCAATGCAGACAAACATTGCCTATCTGTGTGGGTTTATCTTTCCTTTGACTACAGAAGGAATTTGAGCTTTGTCACAACTCCAAGACAGGTGCATGAAGAAGGAAACACAACTACTTTTCATAGGATATCCTGGGGGAAGATGAGATGTATTAAGAGCTGGCTGAAAAAGCTTAATATAGAGGAACAGAGTGTGAGTTCAGCACCTTGTATTCCTTTGTTTGTGATTACTTATGACTTAAGCAGTTTGCTGCCTAGGGGAGTTCTACAGCTGAAAAAGGCCATGTAGTTGACCCCAAAGACAGGTTTTTCTGGGTTCCTCATGCTATAGCTTGCATCTGAAATTGAAAACAAGCTGCATAACAGCCATTATTTAGAATAAAGAAATGTGTATATACAGAAGGATCTAGATAAAGGCTATGAATGATACTGGTGTTCCCTAGATTACTCACTAGTCAGAAACATTAGGATACTGTATGTACTTGTAAATTTGCCGGGGGGGGGGGAAGGTTGGGAATTGTAAAGAAAATAAAATTATCAAATTCAAAATTAAATGCTTAACTAAAGCCTTTTGATATATATATATATAGATTGATAAGTCTTTTGCTTAGCTTTTGGGGGATTTCAGATTTTTAAATTTACCCATAAGGCTTCTGAAAAGTTGTGGGGGTTTTGCGGTGGTGTGGTGTTGCGTTTTTGGTTTTGGTTTGTTTTTTTTTTTTTCAGAGAGAAAACAACTGCAGGACTAACAGAGATGCAGAAATAATCCAGCTGTATAAAGTGGATGTAAACAAACAGTAGTGTTCAGGTGGATCTGTGATTTGCAGTGAGATCAACTTACGGGTGACCTGCTGCTCTGTCATTTGATAAACTTGCTGCACTGTGTCTATTTTTTTGTAAATGCAGTACCTAGATTTTTGTGTATATTTTTGCAAGAATCTTTTAAAGTGCATTACATCTGTCTTAATACCTATCTTGTGGACAAATGTCGATGTCTGTGATGTTCACATTAAACTTCAGAAAGCAGTCACATCCATCACAAGAACAGAGGGAGCTTTGTTATGTATTTTCATGTAAGGACAGAGGTCAGCAAGGTTGTTGACAGGAACAGGGAGTAGTAAACCTTGCTCATCAGTGAAACCATGTCTTTGGAAGAGTGCATAGGGTTTATGAGTAAGGAGAAAGGGAAATGGCTTTTGTCTTTCTGTTCATAAGAAAGTGCTCCTTTCCAAGCAGCATTTTGTTCATGTATGAAGAATAAATGATTGAGAACTCTTGTATTTGTAAGGATCAGTTGGTGTTGCTCTAGGTGACCCATTTTGTATTTTGTACTATGGTGAAAATTGGCCCATTTTGAGCCTTTTCAAAGTGCTGTGGCTTATCCAAGACATCAGTTGTTTGAAGAAAATTTTATTAAATATGTTTGAAGGGATCAATTTTTCTCTGGAATGGGTGGGTGTGGGACCTTTTAATGAACTCTTAGGTAGATGGGCCCTCCAAGAAGTTTTTACCGTGATGATGCACAGTCTCTTCAGTGAAGAACACAGTCTGCATGTATTGCTAGCAATGTTTCAATATTGGGCAGTCTCTTCGTATTGAGCACGAGGCTGTGGGACCTTTGTGCAAAATGGGAGAAAGGTGAAATCAGGACATGCTGCAAGAGCTAGTTTAGTTTGTGAGGTTTTTTTGAATGTTTGACTGGCATTGGTTGCATAAAGGTGGATAAGGACAGCTTTGGTCTTTCTGGAGTTCATAAAGCACTTGGTTTGTGTGTTGTGTGCGTGTTTTCTCTAGTTCTTGTCATGAAGCTATGAATCAGGCATCTACCCCTTTATTAGCTATCTAGAAACAGCATAAGGAATGTCCTAAAAACTAACTGTATTTCTAAGATCATAACTTCATGCACAATTAAGCTGCAGCTGGAACAGCAGAAAAAGCTGCCCATTATCACCTGGCTGACCACCTCACTCCTAAACTGGATGAATGAACTGCTGCAATTTAACACTAGCATTAGGTGTTAACTGAGGTGAATCACTTGTCCACATTCACTCGGTGTTCTTGCAGATGCATACCTACAGTATGTGGGAGGCCTGGAAGTGTTTCCCTTGGTGGCAATCCTACACTAACATGGGATCAAGAAATGAAAGTGAAGAGGTTACAACCACTTCTTTTCAATCTGCATAGTAACTTCTAGGTGATACTTGTCTCTGCCAGTCTTCATCCATTGTACCTGTTTGGTAAATTGCTAGGAGTACTGGGTAGCAGGGAGGGCTGCTAGCTGCCACAATGTTGAATACAGAGATTTTTATTTTTTCAATAATCTGAAGGATGACTTGCTGTAACTTTAGGGGCCTGTTAGGATATACAGATTAAATTTTGGACAGACCCAGACAGTGAACGAGTGCTTTGTAAAAGTAAGTAAATAGTAAAGGCACTGATATTTTTTGCTGTTAAAAAATTCCCCATGTGGAGGTAATGACAAGATAGAGCATCAGTGATAAAGGAATATATGCTTGAGAACTTGAGAAGAGGAGAAAAAGAGAATAACTTGCTATTCCAGGAAGAAAAGGCGTTCTTTTCTGTTGTGTGAAGCTCTACAGTAATGCAAAGTGAATGAAAAATTTCACAGATGCAATGGCCTCCTTTGAACTTTACCTTCATGTATGTGGTTCAGTTTGTTAATGAATCAAAAAGGATAGCTTAGTTTCCACTCTGTACCTGTACCTGAGTAATCCTCATTATTCAGGAGACTGAAGCTAGAGGGCTCTTAATTTGAGGGCAGTGATCCTTCCTGCCTAACCCCTGATGATATTGCAAAGTGTAAGCTTGTGGGCTGGTAGACAGCCAACCTCAGCTGCTGAATGTAATTTTTACCAGGCTCTGCTGCATGGTTTGCTCATACAGCCCCAATGCTTTCCTCTGGTGCTTACAGTACTAGTACCTGTTTGGTGGGTTTTGCCTTATGTTTGATGCACAGGCAAGTATGGTGTAAACTGTATTCAAAGGATGTGGTGAATATTAGATGACTTTTCTTTCTTACTCAGTAAAAATCAGAAAAACTGAATGGCTCTTGTCACCCAAAAACATGTTATCATTTCAGAGAAAACCACACATACTAGTATTTATTTCCTTAGTACTCAGATCCTAACTCCTAATAATGTTCCTCTACATTCCAATTTGTCTTAGTATCAGTCACCTCTGGGTGTCTTGAGGAGCAAGAGAAACAAAGACATCATTTCCAGAGGATGTACTTAATATTTTGCTTGCTGCTTTCTTCTCTCTTGCTTATCCCGCCCTAATCTTATCTGCTGTTCTTTCCTCTAGTTTCAGTTTCCAGGTACTGGAGCATAGAAGGTCTCTCATGTGCTAAATGTTAGGCAATCTAAAGAAAGTTCAGACTTTCCTCAGTCCTTATATCTTGCCAGAACTCAACATCTGACCCTTGGTTATGTTCCAGGAAAATCACAGGCTTGGTACCTGTCTTCTGAACCAGGAAATAATGTGCCATGCTTTATTGCTTAATGGCGCAGAATCTTTTTCTTACATTGCTGTTGTGTTCAGAGAGGCTGTATTTTGCAAAGTGCTGCAAATGGATAGTGCAAAAAGAAAAACTGATAATCAGGCAGACTACTTTGAGTGGGGTGCCAGGAGGTTTCTTTTTCCCTGTTCAGGCACTTACTAGTTTGTGATAGGAGTGCCAAGGCTGTGGAAAACAGCTTGTGCCCAGTAAGCACAATGTCTGTTGATGGGTTTCCTACATTGTCAGTCCTGATGGCGATGTCCTGTCTTGCAGCTTTACTAAGGCCCCACAAAAGTACTGACGTACTTTCCAAAACCTGGAACCTATCTACAGCTGAACTTAAAAGTCTGGAGGGATGTTTATGGAAGGTGAACAGTGGTTTTGGAACAAATTGTTCTTAAATTGTCAGATACAGCTTAGTCCTAGGTCAGTCTGGATTGTACCTGGTTGCTGCTCATGGCCCTCCGTGGCTGCTTAAGAATGAGTTTGAGTGAGGCACAAACTAAATCATTCTTCTCATTGTATTACCCAATTTTCCGCAAGTCCTGGTTAGGGACTTTCTGAGCTGGAAGTTATATCAGGCACACTATGTTCAGTGGACAGGACTTTTTTTTTTTGAGGCACAGTGAGTAACTTTTCTTTGTTCACGTTCTCTGTGGCACTCATTCACTCAGTCATCTAATTTCTAAGCTGAAGAGTCCAGGCCTATATGTTGTCTTCCCCCTGCTCCCCTGCTATACTTTGTCACTGTTCTGTGACTTTACTTAACAGGCCCTTAAGAATGCAGTTTTCGAGGTACTAGCAAACCCTGAGTCTACAGCATTTTCAGTCTTATTCTGCAGTCCTTTTCTGCTAATTCTGAATGTTCATCCATTAATTCTATCAGAAGCTTTGCAAAGAGACCATTTCCATTTAAGGGGAGGAGTCAAAAGGAAGCTTTTTGGTCCACACGTGTAGCTGGGATTATTTTTCTCCTTGTTCTTTTGTAGTTATTGGTGCTGAATTTCATCCGTTGCTTTATTTGCCCCTCCTTTGCTATTGTTAAATCCTGTCATAATTCTGTTTTATTTATCTTCCATTTGACTCCAGGTCATGTCTTTTACTGATCTTAGTAGACTAGAAAATGAGGATTGCTTTGAATCTTCTAAGGCCTTGTCCAATATTACAGAACTGTGCTAGACGGATGAGGATTAGCACCTCTTAGTTGAAAAGTTCTGCCCATGCTTCTTCCAGCACATTTGCCTGTCTGTGTGGAACAGGCTTGGTCATATCTCCCACATTTGCTTTACTGGCAGTGTGCTACTCTGCCTGCTGCTGAACAGATGCTGAGGATGTTCTGGAAATGTGGAGGCAGTGCCCTGGCAGAGGACAGAGGTCTGCGGCAGAGGTAGTTCCCTCTGACTTCACTCATGTTTCTGTCTTCTTGCTCCCTTTTTTATCTACTTGAAGGTATTTTTTGGCCCTCTCCTTGCTTTTGCTTATGAAATTACTTAAACAATTTTTCCTCTTTAAAATGGTAAGTAAACTGGATTTCTGGTCAACAGCCTTGATTTTAGTTGCTATGAATAATTAGGAAGCTTTTATAGTAACCCCTTACTGCTTCTTCAAGATGGTTTGTGAATCTACTGATCCCTCCTTCCCCTGCTTTCTGGGATTTGTAAAAGTCCATTCCACTGCTGGGATTGCCTCTTCTCCATATCATTCTTGGAGACATCCTAGCAGATAGTCTTGCTGTCAAGCCAGAGTGTAAAAACCTGTAATTTCACTAGAGTTGGATGGAGATTGGAAGATCTTAAAATGCCTGCACAAATCTAGTGGTTTCCTGTGAGGACTGCTTCCAGCTGTTTGCTCTATTCCAATTTTAGCTTGTGTTTTTGCACCTGCTTGGGAAGTTTGGGTTCTATCCACTAACTAAATCAACTTACTGCTTCCTTGAAGTTAGCAATACCAAAAAGTATATCTCAAATCTGCTTGGTTTGCCTTTTAAACAGAGAGCGAAAGAATCCTTTCTATGTGATAATTATCCTGAGACTTGTGTAAATTTCTTGAATAAGGTTTAAAGAATGCTATTAAGGAAATGTCTCCTGGATGAAGCTGAATGTGGTAGTGGCACACTGTGGGTAGTCTGCCTGCTTGAAGGAATTTGTTTTTCAGAGGCAAAGTAGACTATGTTCTGACAATGTTCTTGTGAATATATTGACTTCTCATTGAGGTAGTGTTGCAAAAGCAGGATGGGTTGAGCCTTTGTGGGCTTTTGTAGTAGTGGAAATGCTGGAAACAGAATCCATGTCTTACATCTGCAGTTGAGCTGGTGGGAAGAGAAAAGGATACGCCCTGAGGAGCTTCTGTACTTAATCAGTGTGGTTTCCCAAACAAGCTTTCGCTGGAGTTCTGAGCTTTCTGATATATGACACCAGCTTGCTGTCCAACTTGGGAAATGGGTGAATATTTGATTTTTTTGATAGATGGGGAAGCTGAAGTGTCCTGTCTGGATAGCATTAATACTTTCTATTGAAAAGATGTCTTCAGTGAGATGTAGATTATCATTAGCATGCCTGTTGGCTTAAGTTACTGGCTGGATATTTAACTTCATGCTGTCAATCTTGTATTAGTTGGCAGTATGCTTCAGGTAGTCAGTAATGCCCACGCTGAAAGGAGGATGAGTGAAATAAATAAGTAAAAGTTCTGCAGTGAAAGAAATTGCTGTAATTGATATTTTGCTAATTATGTTGGATGGGATAGCACATCTAGTCATAGTAGCAAAGAATTCTGGCACACTTGTGGTTAAAAGAGGAAGAAAACGGAACAGTTAAAGCAGTATCTGCGGTGCTGAACTACTGCATGCTTAAAGGGTCAGCTTCCAAGAATGCTCAAGAAACTTCTGTAATGTGGTTTAGTTTTTGGTCTAGCCATACGAACATAGGATAGCTTTTCTGTTTCTTGGTTCTGGTTAAGAAAATACTATTTAATGAACACAATTCAGCTCCTCAGTGTTAAGGCAGTTACCTGACCTTTTTTTTTTTCCACTGCTGTTTTTCTTCTGCGAGCAACATCAGCAGCTTCTTGTCCCTATAAAGTCTTTAACTTTTAAAACATCTTGAGTAACTTAGGAAACTGCAGGCTAAATACTGTGACGTGTGATTATCCCAGAAATTGTTATAATGTATTGCAATCTTTGTTATATAATGTTATTTAACAATATAACTGTTATAATCTGTATCTCATGCCAGATATCCTTTGTGCTTTTTCCAATTCGTCCTGTATCAAAGCTCCTTCTGGGTAATTTCTTTTAGAACTTTGCAAAGTTGCTCTCCTTAAGTTATGTTTTGCCCCTTGACCTTTTGCTTTTTCTACTGATTTGTCTTTTCTGTAGTTTTCAGAGACAGTCTTCCCTGCTTAATCAGTGACTTTCGTGTTGTTATCTAAATGTACTGCTCTGTGACATGTTCCCATCATAAATTTCTGCAGCAATGTGATTTATGTCTATGCCTTTCATATAACTCAACTCTGTCCTGACTTCTGAGTTTTCAGTTTTTCTCTTTGAAACTTGTCTGTTCCCTGTCCAAGGACATACAGGACACCACATATGGCACTAGTCAAGTCAGTGTTGTTAGTATTTGTAGGGACTACAAAGTCTTCTATGCAATTAGATTATTTGTGCTGTCTGTTGTGTTAATGATATTCAAAACCATGTTTAAAAAACCAGAAAATCTTTAACTGCTGCCTTAGTTTTGGTTTTAGTGCAATATTTTGATGATAGCAGCTTTTGTATGTGTGTATTCTTGTTTCAGTATTAGAATATTACACTGTTAAAAGGTGCTCAGTAGCAAAAACTTGCCTGCAAGATTATCTTGTAAGGAGTGCAAACAGAAATATGACAGCATAGGGAAACCGAGGGGTGGGGGTGGGGATGCGGAGTAAGTGCGGAGGTATTGTGGTTAGATTGGCAGCACTTCCCCCTGCCTTCGCAGAGACTTTGGGGAAGTGCTGGACGATTAACCTGTCCTTGCACAGGAAAGGGATGAGGTAAAAAACTTGTGCTTGGTTACTTGTCTGTCAGAAGGTAGGCTGTGGCTGGCTAAATATCATGATTGTGTGATGTCATGATTTCAGAGCCTGCCTGACAGCGATGGTGAGGACGACAGTTTAGGCGTGGTAAGCGACATCATACTGCCAGTACAGCCAGCGCTCTGTATTGCAGGAGTGGAACTAGTCCTTAGTATACAAAATGCCTTGATCCTTTTCTTCTGGCTTAGTTGATTGGTGTACAGTTTTATATATTTTGCTGCCTTCCAAGTGTCCAACTTTAATGACAACTCTTGGACTACTTCACTGAAAACATAACTCCGGGAAGACAATGCTGTAGCAGTTGGACTGTGGTGGATTGTGCCCTTTGCTTTCTCTGAACTATGCTAGTCTTGGATCTTAAGCTCGCGTGCCTAAGTATGAAACATATTGTGAGCCTTCACGAGACAGTGGGATGTTTTGCATTCTCGTTCACTTTTATGAGAACTCAAACTGTGATTTTAGTAAGATTGCAAAGTTCTTCAGGGAATGAAGTTTCAAACAAATCGTTCTAAGTGTTGCGTATTGAAATGTGTTACTTGAGTCTGGACAATGGGGCCAGAAGTTGCCATATAATGAGATGCAGCTTTGCAGAAGGTGCTGTCGTGATAAAAGCATTAGTTCTTTGTGGTGACTACTGAAGAAACAAAGGAATTTAGGAATAGCTTTCTGGTGGAGAATTGAGAAAGAGACTGTAAGAACAGAAACAAGGAAGTTCAAAGACAAGTTGAAAGAATGGTAAAAGGGAGAGGTAAAAGGGTCCTTTTGAAATTTTTCATTTCAAAACATGTTTCTTCCTTCTCAGTTAAGCATCGTTGGCCCATTTCAGGGGTGCAGTTAAACTCCTGTTACACATTTGTAGAAAACGAACTGGAAGTACCTAGTGTAGTTTTGGTTTAGATTTCATAATTACTACTTACAGGAGTAGCTAAATGCTTTAACTATGCTTTTCCTTTACACTATTATTGTTTTTTTTCCTAAATTCTGCATACTAGTACGTATTTCTTATAGGCCTGTTTTTCTATCCTCTGTGAATGTTGCTTAAGAACTTTCGTTATGTAATTTAATTTTTAATTTTAATTTATTCACCATTGAAGAAAAACTACATCAACTGTAATTTTCTGGGTACTCAGTATTTCTTGAACAGAAAGGCTTTGGAGAGCTGTTCTTGTGACTTTTCCCTTGAAGTCATAGAACAGTTGTCAGTTAAATCAGAGACTATAACACATGGTGGTGCCTAGCCTTTGGAGTGCTTTAAGATTCCAAGATGCAAAATATCTGGGTTCTTGACGTACAAAGCTCATGACAACAATGTTGGATACTGAATCATCTGCATATAGTCTGTAGTTGCTGCACTAAGACAAATCTTTTTTCATGAGTCACGAAAGTTATTATTTATTTATTTAAAGATTTATGTAAAATTTAACTATAATATTGCAGATTTTTCCCCATGCCTTGCCTGTTTTATTGCATGTACAGTTTTAGTCCAGAGATTTTTTTTGTTTAATTTATCAGAGCAATTTTTGAACCATTTTTTTGTGGAATGGCAGGAACATTCTGATAGTAATCTGAAAATGTTTTGGAGTTAAAAGCTTCATTTCTAGTCTTCCATGCAAAGCAGTAGACTGCTTCTATGGTACATAATCGTTTTACTGTGATAGCTATGCTGATATTTTGACAGCTGTCATGAGAGAGTTACTTAGTTTGAAAGTAGAGAATCACCTCCTGATTATTCCTTTCAGTTTCCACAGGCACATTATGTGGACAGCTTAAGAAAAACATCCTGTACTGCCTTTTCTTCCTTGTTACATATATTCTTACAACTATTTCATTAAGAATCTGTAGTGTCTCACCTGTTGAAACTGGTAGTGGGTGGGAGAGTTAGTATGAGAATTTTTACCTTCAAATGAAAGTTTGATGAGGTTATGAGTATGCTCACATGTGCTCTTTGCTGACTTGCCTGCTGCCTACTGGCATGCAGTCTGTATAGCTTATAAGTTTGACTGCATAAGAACTAGTGAAGCAGCATTAATTTTTTAATTGCCTGGGTTGAAGGAGCTCTTTTATTCATACCGCCTGATCCTGCAGAGGGTTACAGTCAGAAAGATGCACGGGTTTTGGCAGAAGGACAAGACCTTCCTGTAGCCATTAGGTAAGATTCTCTTTCCAAAGTTGGGTTAGGAACACAATTAGCTGCCTAGCAGGTACTTATGAAGGTTTTACTCTTTTATTCTTCTGTTCTGTTAGCTGATCACTTGCAACATGCTTCTGTTTTACTAATTTTCTGTCCCTCCCTTGCTGGCAGACATCTTGAGCTGGGACTCTGTGTGTGTGAAGTTGACCTCCAAATGAAGTTCAGCACTAGAAGCTTTCAGTTATTTTTCGAAAAGTCATGCACCTAACATTGCATCCACTTGGGAACAGACAAAACAGAAAATGTTTAAAATCTTTGCTAGAAAATATAGAGGTTGATGTGATAGTCTACTGTACACATGCTTTTGCTTGGACATACATGCACTTGCTTCCTTCCCCCCATCTCCACCATGGAGGAATAAATGAGACGCAGGTTTGTCATTTGGTACCAGCTCGTTTGGGAGCTGATCAGCTTTTGAATTAGCAGGTGTGAAAAATGTTTAGAAAATACAGCATTTCCCATGTGCCTTAAGAGTGCCTATTAAATGTGCAGTGTAGAAGAATGTAGGCTGTTCAGTTGTACATAGTTCCTTACAGCTGTAAAGCTGAACTACTACAGAAGTAACATACCTCACAGTCTGCTTTGTTCACTGGAATTCAGACAGAGCACCTGGCTTTGGCATGCACAGAGACATCTTTAGAATGTTTTTTAAAAAACAAAACAAAGACCAACCAAGAAATAAAATCCATTGTTCTGTCTGTCTTTGTGTTTCCTAAACAAGGCAATCCAAACTTCAGCCTTCTGCTTAAGGATGATTTGATGGCTAATCATCTGAATTCTGCTGTAACAAACAAGCAGGAACAGAGAAAACCTGATGCAACTGATAGCATTACTCAGTCTTCATGCTGGCAGAGATAAATAAAACTGGAACATTAACTTGTGAATGACTCAGGATTTCCAGTGGTAACAGAACTGTTCTGGGGTTGGCACTCTGTAGAGTTCGTATTTTGAGTAAACCACATGATCCAGCGGTTGGAGAAAAGTGCAGGCTGCAGTCCCCACTCTATGAAAGTTGAGAATTTGTGCACAAGGAGGCTTAATTTGCTGTTCCGTTGGAAGACTGTCTTCAGTCCAGGAATGCAACTTTATAACCTCTGATCTAGTTCCCCCTCATGCCTTTTTAAAGGTATTTTATGGTCTCTTCTGGTAGCCATAAAAAATAATGAAAAAAATTAATGCCCTTAACAGCATCTGGTGAGTAAGTTTGGCAGGGGAGTTTCTGCAGGCCTTACTAAAATGCAGTGGTTATATTATCACTTATTAGTTTGGTCTATGTAATTGTTTCACCTGTTGGGAAGCAAGAGCAGCAGTTTCTGTGTTTTGATAAATGGGCTGAAGGCTGTCTCTTTTCTCTGTAGCACCTGTAACACCATCTCCTTTGCTGTAACAGTAATTTGTAATAGTAACACTACATTCTGTGGATTTTGGAGGAGGGTCCAGCTGGCCTAGGACATCAGTTGAAGTTCTTGTTGCTTCTTCCTTGACAAGAATCCTGGCTTTTATGGATGCTCAGGTGATAAGTGCACTGTTAACTCAGGTGGGCATTGTAAGCAGATGCAAATCAGCCTGACTGCAAAAGTGTCATGCCTTTCTCAAGAGTGCTGAAGTTGCCAAACCATTGTAGAAAGATAAGTAGTTTGACTTTGGGATTGACTTTGAGTAGAGTTTAAAGCAGAATTTGAGCAGTTGCTGCTTTTCTTTTGGCATGTGCTGGCTGTGGCTGTAAAACAGTGAGATTACGTCTGTTACCTCTATTTGTGTGGGAGCAAAAGACCATGAGTCCTTGGGCCAGATCCCTCTTCCTCAGTCTTTCATTTCACTGAGTGGCAACTAGTGGATGCTTCAGGAGAAGCTTAGGACCAAAAGAAGCAGTGAAGGATCCTTTCTTGGTCTGTGCTTCCAGCTTTTGACAACTAGTAATGGATGGTGATGTCATGGTCTATGATCATTTTTGGTCCACAACTGTCTGTGGCATCCTATGGCAAAAGGTTCCACAGCTGAGATAGGGATGTGGACAAAAATTATGACTTAACTGTACAACTTCACAATGCTGACAGATGTCCTGAGAGAAGTAGTGAGTAGTTGTTCTCTACTTATTTTCATCACAGAAATGTTTTTAGGCTTAAGTGTAATGTCACTTAGTTGCCTCTTTAAGCTGCAACGTACTGGTCTTTTTGTGATCTTTACATGTTGATCATTCTTTCTGCAAGTCTCTGTGCTATCTGCCAGGTTTGAGTCATAACCTGGTTTATGCCTTAGACTCTTGCTGATCTGCATCTGCCTCCTTGACTAATTCAGTTCTGTTGTAATCACATCTTGTTCCCTGGAGGCTGGTGAAGGAGAGAAATATATTCATGTGTAATTGGACTGTGTCATGAGCGTGTTACTTCTACCAAATTACTCTCTCCTACCTTTTAACCCTTGCTCTGGCATCCTTTTTGAACTGTTAAAGCCTTCTAGTGAATATGGGAAGCTGTGTTACCCTCAGCTAGCCTATCCTCACGTAGACTTTGTGTAGCATGATGTCTATCATGGGTATGCTGCACTGAAAACAAGATGAATATCCTGTTACATATATAGGTGTTTGTCCCAATACCTTGACAGTTAACTTCATTAATTATACTTTTTTTTTTAACGTAAGGAGTGATTCAGAAAGCATACTAATTCTGGAAAGGTTACACAATTGGATTCTGTATGTTTCTTAGTTTCCTTATCAAATGTAGTCATTTGGAATGCACAAAAACTTTCTTGACTGCAAGTAAAATTCACCCTAAACTCAAATTGAATTCTTCCTTCATTTTTCCTCATAATAAATAATGAAGGCCAGATCTGTGTCACTCATGTGTCACCTCACAACAAAATTTTGTCAGTCTGAACTAGCAAATAGTGTGTGCGAGGAATAGCACTTTACTCCCTTCTGTGAGCAGTGTTGACACTGAATCTTTTTCCTGCTCTTAGAACACGATACCTTCAGGTTTTCTGATTGAAAATAATAGGACTTTTAAGCTCATGAGAAACAGAATCTTTGGTGCAGGAGTCCACCAATATATATAATTACTTTTAGAAGAGAACCGTTTTTAATCCAGAAAACTTACTTTACATGTTTCCAATAGTTGTTAGTCCATATATTGGATCACTGTGTTGAATGATACCTTTTCAGACAAGAGTGTACATAGTGAGCAGTATTGTAATGAATTTCCCTAATACAAATAAGTTGTGCCACAGGTTTTATGAGTCTGCAAGAAGAGTATTTGGGTATGTAAATTCCTTGTTTACATTGATTACATCTTTGGCATTACATCTGGTTTTATTTTGCAGTCAGTTATATAGGGTCCTCCAGTTGGTACCTGTGGTGCTCTTACTTAAAACTCAACAGAAATCAGCAAGGTGAGAAAAAGGGAATATTTTTGGAAGGCGTTTATACGGTGTTCAAGTTCTCTTGAACAATGTTGTTCAAGCTTGGAGCCCCACCTATTTCTGTCACATACATGCCAAAATTAATAGATTCTGCGTGCTTAAAATTGTGGATTCAGAATTTTTACTACAACCCAGTAAGGTCATCAAGTTTCTCTCAAATTATGCTTTTTTTTTTAGAAGGAAAAAAGAATTGAGGCATAGTTATTTCTAATTCTGGCATTGGACTTTGCTAAGGTTAAATTGAGCAGAAATTAGAAACATTTTTGTGAATTCAGTTTTTGATTGTGTGAATATGTGTAGTTGGGGAACTGTTCTTTGACTGTACATTTCTTTTCCTCTGGTATACTTACCTCCTACTGAAGATAAAAATGCTCTTTTATATTTTGATTTGACTGTATACTAGGAACATTGTAAATGAACATTGAAAGAACTGCTGGATTTTCTTCCTTATTCTCCAAATAGGCAGACAGCACTGTGGTTTTGGAATACTTTCATTTTCTGCTGCCTCAATATAATATATTTTCTCACCCTGAAATAAGTGGACAGTATATTATGTTCTTGCATCCTCATCTTGAAAAGTGGCCATAACAGCTGATATCTGGAGGAAAACATAATTGTATTGCCATCAGTTGAGACACCTCTGGTTGTGGGATTGAGCATGAGAGGCAGCAAGCACAAACCGAAACACAGGAGGTTCCTTCTGAACATCAGGAGAATGTGAGAGTGACGGAGCTTTGGCACAGGTTGCCCAGGGAGATTGGGGAGTTTCCCACCTTGGAGATATTCACAAGCCATCTGGATATTGTCTGGGCAACCTGGGCTCTAGGTGGTCCTGCTTGAGCAGGGTGTTGGACAACATGACCTCCAGAGATCCCTTCCCTTTCCAACTTCAAGTATTCTGCAATTCTTCAGCCTTTTTCACAGCAAAGACTTGTTTCCATAGTAATCAGCAATCATAAAGGACTGTCAACAATGGAAAGTTGCTACCTTCAGAAATGTTCTTTCTTCCAGAAATGCTTTATCTTCTCATAGTTGGAGGTGATATTTAAGGCATTTCAAAGAAAAACGCTTGACCAGGAATTGATTTAACTAACTTCAGAAGGTAAAAGTCAAATTGTTAAGTTTCAGCTGAAGACTGTAGATGAAGATCAGTTTAGGTAGAATGTCCCAGCTTTGTAGTTGGAAGCCCTCTTGCAGAAGAACACCTTCTGCTGCCTCTTAACTATATATACCTGATTGTAATGGCAGATGTGGAAGGTATCTTCCTGTAATAAGCCCTTTGGAGGAGAGGGAAAATTGAAGCAAATACACACTTCTGTTAAAGCATTTTACCAAGGTAATATATTTGGTTATGAATTTAATTTTTTTTTAAGAATGTCAACTGCTGTTCTAATTTGGAATGTAAATAAAAATTGACAGCTTTTCACAGACCAGAAATACTGTTTCCTGACTGTCTCTTGTAACATACCAGATGAATTTTAAAGGAAGGTGAGAGGTATGCTTTCATTTGAATGGCTGGGTTTGTCTTCCTGTTAATAACTTTTTCTGTTCCTGAAAAGCATAATCCCTCTACAGCTTTGCCAGCAGGCAAGTGTAGCCTAACTTTTAACCTCTGTAAAAACTCCTCCTCCATAGGGAGAAAGAGAGTGATGCAAGATTTCCTACAGCGATAGTGAGAATTACTCCTTTGGGTACCGCAGAAACCTTGGAAGCTTTTGGCTGGGTCAAAAAACAGGTGGCTTTGTTGCAGAAGCATTTTGTTTTGTTATCACAGTCTTTTTGAAGGCAAGGTGATATGTTTGCTTTCCCATTCTGGGTTGTCAAGAACTAGGTGGCGTCTGTGTCTGAAGTTTTGCAAGGTTGAGCTTATGAGGGTTTACGACTCTCTAGTTTTACAAGTGGAAAAAAGTAGCTTTGAGGAAAGAGAAAAAAAGAAACAACTGCTTTGAAGAATGAGGTATTTCTGATGAATCTATAAAATGGAAACGCATATTCTGCCTCTGGTGTGGCAAATAGATGAGGTGGTCCAACCAAGGCACACATTCAGATTTGTGAGCAGTGTAAATTGCTGGTCATTGGGGAAAATCTGTTCGTTTTTCTTTAATTCAGTGCTGAGGTAGCACTTCACCTTGCAAGAGCTTTCTCCCTTCTGTATGAAAGAAGAGCTGCTAGAAAAAGAACGCCGTGCCATTCCAGAGAAATGTACAAGACAAAAAGATCTGTTAGGCCAGTTTTTAACTACTATCAGCAATCCACATAGCTTTTGTGAACTACCATACATAAGATTTTTAGGGTTTAGAAGCAAAAATGCTTGGAGGGGGGTGGGGGATGTGGGAGGCCGTTTGCTATGTGGAGTTGGCATGGGCAGCCTGTTCGTTGGAGCTTTCATAAGGAAATGAACTCTGGACATTCTTGCAGAGCTAGCCCGGGACACTGACAGAAGAGTACCTACACAAAAGCGGAGTTCTTCAGAAAAATTAACCACATCAGACCTTGCAACAGCGTGCAAGGTCTTGAGTTGTAGAGATCATAACAAATTCACCTTAGTTAGTGAAGATGGTGTTGCTGAATAAGGTGAACACCTTTCATGTGCTGTGGAAATTCACTGGTCGCTTCAGGCCTGGCTGTTTTGTGCCTGGCTGTTTTGTGCATTGCTGCCAACAACAGTATTTGCTGGAGGCCATGTGTTTGGTAATTGGCCATTGCATCTATTCTGAAAGTTATTCAGAAAATATATGGAAAACACAGGGTTTGGTTTCTTTCGTGTGTGTGGTTGTTGGACTTCAGCTTGTGATATACCTCTAACTTCTTGGTATGGTTAGTTTATGTAATCCAATGTTGGGAAAATTGGAGAGGGTGAAGTTTGTGTTAGAAGTAATCTAAAGCATTTTATTCTTTTTAGAAACCTAATATTCATGTTTTGCAACAGCTTTGATAGTTTATAGCAAACTGCTCATGCCCTACAGTAGAATGTGTGCTGTGATTTTGAAGTCAAGCAAACTGAAATAGTTCCTAATTTTGTTATACCAATATTTTCTTTGAGCTCTCACTCTAACAACATGCTACCAAAATTCTGCACCAACAGTTCAGCAATATTAATTGCCTTTTGGCTAAATTGAAGCTCCAGCTGACTGGGAGTGCGGTGCCAGAGGCTTGACTGAGCTCTCTCAAAGGCTGCTCCCTAAGGTTTTCCTGCCCACCAGCATGTCACATACATGGTTATTTGATTTGCAGTTAATGTTTCTAATGGCCAGTGCCCTCCTTCGCACGGTAGATCCACTTACAGGTTTATCAAGCCATGGAATTTCCAGCAGCTTACTGCAGGCTTGTGCTCTGGAGCTGCTGTACAGTGACTCACTAATGCCGTAGTATAGCAGCTTTAAAAAGACACTGCTGCAGATGGAGTGCTGTGTGTCCTATTATATTTAAAAGGATTTAAAAGCAGATCATATTTTTGTACAGCATTTATTGCTACTTAGCAATACAGCCTCCACTTCTTTCAATGTTAAGTGTATGTGTCTTGTATTGGAAATGTTACTCTAATATCCGAAGCGCTCAGAAAGTGTTAGTGAACGTGAAAAACACCAGTCTGGGCAGCATTACTTAAGAGGTATTCCTGATACCGTTCTGTGTAAGGGAGGAGCCTTTTCTAATGCTCTAAATTTTTGCTGGAGTGAAAGGGACTCTGTCCAAACAACCTAGGGTGCTGCCAGTCTAGCTTTAGGATGTAAGCACAGAAATTCTTAGTGTTTCCTGAAAGGTGAAATGTACTTCTGCTGTTGGAATATTTCGTGAACTTTCTACATTGCATGGGATGTTTTTTCTTAAGGGGTCAAAGTAGCTAAGAGTAGGAGTTAAATGTGCACTACCTTCCATAAAAAAATTTCCCCCTGCCGTTACAAAAACAACTTGCCCTTCTCCAAAAACAATTGGAAACTTTTCTTTCCCTTTCACATACCCTCCTGTCTGCAGATGTCCTCACTCTCTAACTGGTCAGATAGTGTTGCTAATAGGTATCTCACCAGAGTTTCCCTTTTACTTTGTACGTGTTTGTGTTGCCACACTTTGGAGTTTTATGTGTGCAGGGGTTTTTTCACCTCTTGCCTTACTTTTGCTCTTAGTTCTGAGGCATGCAGAGGCAGGGATGACAGTAGGGGCATACTTAGATGGTAGTTTCTGTGTCATTTGCTCCCTAATCAGGGCTGTGGATGCATTGGGGAGGGGTAGGTTGAGGTTTTATGGAGGATTCGATTACTGCATATTTTGTGGATAGATGGGAGCCTCAAGGCAGTCCTGCAAGTGGCCCCAGAGACACAGCCTGGGAGTGTCGAGGTCCAGACTCCTGGAGAACCTGGCTGGCAGTCCACCAAGCAGCAGGGGATTACTGTGGTGAGAGAGCAAGGGAACTTACTGAAGCATTGTAAAAACAAACGATGGCTAATCAGCAGATTCTGGTTTAAATAATGCTGAATGAGAATTTTTCCTAATCTGCTCTACTTCTGACTCTCAAATTATGCTTTATGTTTCCTTGTCTTTAATGTTCTTTTGGTTTTGATCTGTTCAAACTGACTTCCAGTGTCCCTCTAATAATATATGGGGGGTTTCTGTCTATGTCAGCTGCAGTATTTTGCAACTCTTAAAGTCGTTGCATTTTTTGTTGAAGTCCTCATTTTTATTTTTATTTTTTTTAAACTTAGTGTTTTCTGTCTAACAGAAAACAGGAAGAATCTTAGTTGTCACTCATGTCTTAGCTGAGTGAACTCTCCTCAGGCTGGTAACCATCCCATGGGTTTATAAGTTATTCTGAGAACTGGGGTGGAACAGGGTTTTCTGTTGTTCTCGTTAATTAGAAGTCTTGCTTTTTATTAACAGGTTACTTTATGGGGAAAAACATTTAAAAGAAAAACCCATGGAGATTTGCATAAAGCGGAGCTATAGAAAATCTTTTTCAGTTGTTTAAAAGATAAATATGCTTGACAGTATAGTTGTATAGTTCAAAATAGTGTTGATTTTTCTTCGGAGAACACGCAAACTAAAAACTAGGAGGTCAAGTATGTGTTTATTGTAGAAATCTTTGCTTGTACAGGGAGTTCTCACTCATTACAGGGCAGTAAGTGAGCAGCCTCCCCAAGGGGCTACTGGGCAGGTTGTAAACCTGGTGGTAAGCTCTGATACTTCTTTACCAGAAGGTTTTAAATACTCCCAGAGTGCCAGTAAAGCAACTTATACGGCTTTACGTGTATACTCTAGGTGCATACCGTGCAGGGGAAGATTGAATAACTGACCCCTGTTTTCCAGAGTTAGTTAAAGCTGTGAGTGAATTCCTTCACTCACAATGTGTGCTGGCCAAAAGCAGGCATTCATTCCTCTAAATGCAGACTGAAAACTAAAGCATAGCAAGGTCATGTTAAAGCTCTGCATGATACATCACGAAAAGGCAGAAAATACCAACAAATACAGATTCTGTGAAAGTGTGGGAGGCACTGATTTAGAAGTTATAATGCAGTGTTGGGGAGTCTCCTTAGCAAAAAATTTTTTTAATTGTTTATGCATGACAGGTTTGCTTCTGTGATCATGCAGGTCTCATAAAACATCTATAACATCTCCTTCATCTAGGATGGAGAAAGAATATCTTCTCTCCCTGTGAGCTGGATCTTTGAGCTGTGAAAAGAAATGGAACAGTATAGTAGTCCTAATTTTTGGAAGAAGTAAACTATATTGGCCTGTGTGGAATAAATCCTCTTGGAAGCCATTTCTGGGTACATGAGGGAGTAAAGGGATAAAACCAGCTTCACCAACCTGGTTGTCTTCTGTGATGAACTGACTAGATGGAAGAGTAGAGGCTGTCATCTGTCTTGATTCTTAGTAAGGCTGTTGCTGTGGTCTCCTATGGCATCCTTGCATCCAAGCTGTAAGGTATTTTTTCACCCATCTGGATGGGTGAAAATCTACTAGATGAGTGAAAAACTGGCTAGATATTTGAGTTCAGAAAGTACTCACTACTGGCCTCCAGATAATAATATCACAGTCTATCCTGGCATCTCTTTAATGTCTTTACATCTCCTTGTCGAGGCTGTGGATAAGGCACCTCGTCGTCTGTGAATGACTCCAATCTGGGTTTGTAGTTTATATACTTGAGGCAAGGGCTGCCATCCAGAGCAAACTAGACAGGCTAGAAGAGTGGACCAACAGGCTTGTAAAATTCAACAAAGACAACTGCAGCAGGACATGATATTTCCCTGAAACAATACAGGCTGAGGTAGGGTGGCTGGGGAGTTGCTCTGCCAAAAAAGCTCTTTGAGATCTTTTCAGTGGTGCCCAGTGACAGGACAAGGAGCAATGGACACGAACTGGAGCACAGGAAGTTCCACCTGAACATGAGGAAAAAATCTTTACTTTGAGCGTGGCAGAGCACTGGAACAGGCTGCCCAGGGAGGTTGTGGAGTCTCCTTCCCTGGACATATTCAGGGCCTGCCTGGATGCAGTCCTGTGTAACCTGTTCTAGGTGAACCTGCTTTAGCAGGGGGGGTTGGACTAAATGATCTCCAGAGGTCCCTTCCAACCCCTACCTTTCTGTGATTCTGAGTGACAACAACAGGCTACACATGAACAAGGAGTGCAGTCTGGAAGTGATGAAGGCTAACAGCATCCTGGGCCATATCAGCAACATAAAAAGCGAATCAAGTGAAGTGATTCCTTTTTACCTTGCACTCATGAGATTGCATCTGGAATACTGCATCCATTTTTAACCCCCCTAGTATGAGGAAAAATGCTGAAAAACTCAACTGAGCTCAGCAGAGGACCATCAAGCACTGCAGAAGCTGGAGCGCTTGCTTGCCCTCTGAGGAGAGGCTGAGGGACTGGGGCTTATTTGACATGGAGAAAAAACAACTATGTAGCAGAGGTACGTAGTAGCAGTCTGACTGTACCTGTAAAGGAGTTACCTAAAAGATGGATACAGGCCCTTTACTTGGATGTGCAGCAAGATAATGAGAAACAGTGAACACTAATTGGATCAGTTTAAACTATTTTTAATAATAGCTTTTCATGCTATTTTTAATTTTTTTTTTTTAATAACAGCTTTTCATGTGGAGTTGCCTATAAAGAGAAATGGCAGGCTTTAAAATACCACATGATGTTTGCTTGGGATAGTGTAGCTTGTTCTGGAGTAGGTGGCTTTAGTTAGCCTAGAGTAATCTCTGTCAGTGTATAGAGATCACAAAATATATGAGGTTGTAAGGCACCTTTTGAGATCATCTAGGCCAACCTCCCTGCTCAAGCAGGGTCATCTAGAGCAGGTTGCTGAGGACAGTGTCCAGTTGGATTTTTAATATCTCTGAATCTTGAAACTGATTTCAGGATAGATGCTGCTATGAATTTTGTTACGGAGACAGGCCTCTCTGTGATAGCACAACTTTTGTGTAAAAATGATGAATTATGTGCTAGAGAGACAAATAGAACATACCTTCACAAATTTTGATTCTTCATTTGTATTGGACTCTCAGTAATTAACCCCATGTTTTTCCACAGCCTGTAAGTCTAACGTTATGTATGTTTGACTACCGCTGAGTTCTGTGAAGGCAGAATGGGGAGTTACGTGCTCTTTCTCCCTGAGCATGTGAACAAAACACATTTTCTGCAGAATGTTCCTTGCTGATCCTTGTGGAGTGATGTGGATGAATGAAATTCCAAGATCAAGCAGTCTTTGTGTTACTGAACTATTCTGTATAGATCATGGAAATTTTTCTTAGCTTCCTTTTTCTTCCTAATGGGAGAAGCATGTGATCCTTAACAGTTAAATGCTGTCAATTTTGCACAGAAAAAAATAGTGGAGTATCCTATACATTTTAAATTCAAGTATTTTGAAATATCTGTATTCATAGTCATAACTATCGTCAGCGATTTTGAGGTGATTATAGCCCTTGCCTGTAAGGTAGAATTAATAAATAAGATGCCAGTTTTGGTATGTTGTAGTATAAGAACTACTTAAGAGTCTGGTAGTCCAAAAGTTGTCACTTGGGTCACTATTATGGAGAAAAAAGCAAACCAAAACAAAACACAAAACCCAACAGAAAAAAATTCCAAAACAAAATACAAACAAAAAAAGCCCAAACCAACCAAACAGAAAACCCCCACATACGTATCCGACTTCTTCAAAAAAAGGCATGAGAAAGGATAGCTATTTTTCCTCCAAATCCTTATGCATTGCACTACTGTTAAGTCTGATTTTTAACTCCTGTTTGTTTTTAAGTGGGTGTATCCTTTGTGTTATATAGGCAGAATACAGATGGTATTTCTGTGACCTTTACAGGTTGCATTTCATTGCACTGTGTATGAACTGCTATGTGTAACATTTAAAATTAAGAAGTCTAGAAAACACCCAGGAGAGTTTGAAGTATTTTACTTTAAGTATGTGATGATAATTGAAGTACGGTGACTTACTTTTCACTGCTTCCATCTACTTCAGTGGATCTTTTCTGATGACTTCTGTGTGTTTTTCATGTATCTGTTGAGCAAGGAGAATGACACTTTCCTGCTTAACTGCACAGTCACAAATCCTGCTAAGCAGCTGATGTAGATGACTGCATAAAACCTCATAGCATTTTTCACTCAGTCTTATCTAATTAGGAAGAAAATTGTGTGACATTTCTTAAAATGGTGTAAATGTTTTGTTTTAAGGTATGATCAGAATTTAACAGTTGAAAAGACAAGGATTCAAACTTCCTTACTGTTCCTTGTCTAGAGAGGTAATGAAATGGGTAGCTTTGTGCTTAACTCAAATAAAAGGGAGCCTGACCTTAATGTGTAGATCTGATTTACTGTCATTTTCTGACTTTGCAACAGGAAATTAAAAGGAACACTACAGTGTGCTTGCTGCTTGGGTTGTGTGTCAAGTATGGGTGTGTTACTACAGGACCATTTTACTGTTAAGGTACCTACCGACATACAGGCTGCTGCTTGTACACAGAGCATGGAGAATTTTGAGGGCTGTGAACTCTTAGCCCCTTCAGCAGCAATTGCAAGAGGTTATTCTTCCCCCAAGAAGATTAAATAAAGATGTGGTATAAAATTCCAAATTGAGACGATGGATATGTTTGTTTAAGGCTGCTGGGATGAGAAGATAGTGACCAGTTTGATTTAAGTTAGCTCCGAGGTAACAGAGAAGGAAACGTGACTGTTTTGTTCTTGTTGCAGAAGGAGTTGGGGTGTGATCTAGTAGAGATGCTGCGTTTACTTACTTTATCTGTTTCATGTATTGCTACAGGAAGGAATTTCCAGATCTGCATCCTCTAGAGAACATCTTAGGAATAAGATCTGGTAGCAAACATAATTGTTAGATAAAAACAGATGTTCCTTCAGACTGCTGTCACAGATGCTTTTCTTGTGGGAGACAGAAGCCTTCTTTAAGATGCAGGTGTAGCTTTTTCAGTGGGTTTCTACAACTTCACGTGAGCTTTTTGACTGCGCTTTCTTAGTGTGCGCATTCAATTCTGGTTTTGTTCTTGTTTTATAGCTGTGTCCCCATGCTTCCTCATTCACTTGGAAGCTGTGCTGCATTGTGTGTCTGTGTAGCTTTCAGTCTTGCTGGCCCATGGTGGGAAAAATACTGAAGATGTCTTTGAATTGTCTTTGGCTAAACAAAACTTCAGAAAAGTGAAAACCCTGAAAAACAAGCCTGCTGGTGGCACTTAAACTGTGAAATTTCTGGCTAAACCCATTACCTTATGTAAAAACTGAACAGCCAAGTACTGTCCAAAGCTTTGTTCTTGAATGTTGGAGATACTGGTTTCAGTCACCATGTTAGCTAGTTTTTGTGATTCTCTGCCTTCCCAAATAATGAATTTCCTTTGGAAATGCAGTTTAGTGTCTTTTAGGCTAGTTTTTATTAGCTAAAAGTCGGGTTAATTGTTAGCTTTCGCTTCTTTAGGAAGCCAAATAAAATGTCCTGCAGCTCTCAGTTTGTGTTTTTGTGGTTGTGTATGAAACATTAGCAGCAGAAGTCATATTGCTTGAGGGACACCATGTCATGCATGTAGCAAACGGTTAAATTAACATTTTACTCTTTTTCTCTTTTTTTTTTTTTTTCCCCCCTTTTTTGGTGTGATTTACTGGGCATACAGTTACTCACTGAAGACGTTGTACATTGTAGTAGTCATGGCTTAAGAGAAGCTCTGTAAATGTACAGAACTTGCTGGGGAAGACTTTTCTATTTTTACCAGCGTATAATTCTTTAATTCCTTTTCTGTTTTGTTTAGCATCTGGGGTGTGTGGGAGTGATGTCATTTTAAGGTTTGAATGTTAGTTGGTTTTCATTCAGCTGTTCTGAGTAAGCCAGGATGGTAACGGTGGTTCATAGTACATAGCCTACTGCAGCTGGAGTCCCTAAAGGTTTAGTTTTCTGTTTTGACATCCAGTTTCTGTTGCTTTGATTAATATACCTGTGCCTGGATCTACTGTGCTTCTAGGTTTTTTCTTTGGTGCTATGTATGATAACATGAGGGAGAACTCTCCCATCTTGGGCCTCCCTTTTGTAATTATGAAAGAATCATTTGCACTTGATTGAAGAGGATAAGGTATAGAAACTATGAAAATTAATCAGCCTGGTTAAGATAGTGACTTTTGTGTCATTTTGCTCATAGTAGGGTGTTATGCACAGAAAGCATATGTGGGTCCCTCAGGGGTGAGGTACAAGTGAAAACTTTGGTTTTAATGAAAGCCTAGTGTTACCACAGTGGGAGCCCTGGGACATCAGTGCTAATCAAATGGGGACCCAATACAGTGCGTCCCTGCTCAGGAGTAAAGCTCAAGGGAAAGCGCCACAGGGATGAATGATAAAACTTGTGCCTATTAACCTATCATACTTAATACAATGTCCTGTTTTGCTCATTAGCTACTACTGATGTAGTACAGGTGCTGTTGTCTGAATTCCAGACAGCTGGCAGCTGGCCTTCTTCCTTGGCACCTGTGCAAAACTAGGTGCAGATGGGGTGGGCAAAGTGTCTGGGGTTACTATGACAATGAGATAAAATGTGCTTGGGACTACACGCTTGAATGGGATGGGAAGAAGCGAACTGTCCCAGGTTACTGTAACAACAAGGTAAGATGTTCTTGGGACTCTACAGACTTGGACAGGGGAAGCGAACTACCTTGGGTTACCATAATAAAGTTTTCTCGTGCCCTACATGGAGTTACAGGGTTTTCTTGCTTGATCTCGAGTACATCAGGAGATCTCTTTACATGTCACGCTTACTGCAAAAAGCATCTTTGTTAGTTTCATTGTTCCATGCAGACTGTGTGAGAGAGGCAGAATACCACACTTCATTTTTACTACATGTTTTCTGTGCTTTTTTTTTTCCTGGTCTTTTTTATTCCTGTTTGGTTTTGGTTTTGATGTGTTGTTTGTGTTTTTTTCCCATATTTTCATTCAACCTTTGGACAGTGGGGGGAAAAAAAAAGAAAAATAAGCAACCATGTGCTCACAGGTATTTTTGAGAAGTGGTATTTTGAATTCATTCTCCATTTTTCCTTTCTCAAAGTCAAGCCTCAGAGAGGCATCAGTCCAAAATATTCTGGCTCATATACAAATGATTCTCAAACTTCACTGCAGTTTTACTGTTTGGCAGTGGTTGGTGGGTATGTTCCTTTTCCCCATGCCACCACCTCTCCAGTTGGTAGTGAAATAATTTAAGTGGAAACCTTGGATTTGCTTTTCTGCTCTCCAACTCTGCCAATCACATACTGGCTGTCCTCACACACAGCAGCAAGCCTTTCCTCTCCATAAAAATTAAAGAGGATAGGATAGAAAAGGAAATAATACATGCACTCTGCCAAGTTAGTTCACACTGGCTGGTGTGTTTTGGTAGTGACACTGTACTACATAACAAGAACTTAGTTTTGTAACTCAGAATGTGTAACCTGAGAATCTGAGAGAGAAAGCCCTGCAAATGGGCTCCTGTTGTTGTATTCTTCTAGGGCATAATGTGTGAAACTCTGGTTTTATGCTGTGCACCTTCTTATTGCAGTCATGTTCAGATGCCTTCCCTTCTGTGGGTGGGGTAGTCTCACCTGCTGATTATTTGGGGCATTAACAAGCTGATTGCCTGGGAATCCTCTGCACAATATCTATTTCACAGGTGAACTATAATGTGGATGCTTTCTCAGCCTTAGTCATTTGAGTGGTAGACAATGGGATCCATTCTTAAGTGTGCAATCTGATACCTTGTAGTCTGCACTGCTTTTCCTGGCCTGTTGCTTATGCCACTCCTTGTCCAGCTGGTTTGTGCATCTGCTGAGTTACCTGACACCACATCTGACTCCCTTAAAGTGTGTGGCAATAGTGACTGCTCTAGTATGCTGAGATGGCAAAGTGCTTCTTGGACAAATGCTGCAGTAACTACAAATCTTGTCTGTGCAGAAAAAAAGTCAAATACTGGTAGAGAGATGATCCTTACCCGAGGTAATTGTGCCAAAACCAACAGATAGAATCTATGCAGCAATACTAGCAAAACTGTTTTACCAAGCTGATCTATGTAGCCATGCTGGTGAAAAGGTATCACGTAGACCTGATCTCCAGACTCTCAGCTTTTGCCCAGGCAGGATGTGTTTGCCAGCAGAGGTTCGTTATAGCATCAGTTCTTTAGACCTCTCAGTCCTCTTGTGGCTTGAAATGCGTATGCTAGATTCATGCACTATCTTCATATTCCCATGAGAGAAAAATGTGTGATCTAAGCTGCCTTATGTTTTGTGGTTCCTAACTTGGCTTCTGTTGATGTTGTGAAACACACATTGGCATGGTTTGTGGCCCTCTCTGTGGCCAGGATGCTGAGAATGTAAATCTATTGAAGCCTGACTCAGAGATGTGTGTCATAACCTTGGCTCTAACAGCTCCATAGAGCAGTCTCCAGTGTATACCAAGGATGGCAGCCATCATTGGCTGCAACCATGAATTCATGTGAAGCCTTGAATACAGTTGTATTCAATGGCTAAGTTAAGCTTTCATAAACAACTCAAATAAATGCACATAGCACCCATGGAATCAGTCTTCTGAAACTGTAGTAAAAGAGTGCTTCATAGAACTGGCAGACTTTGCTTCACTTCTAGGGAGGTGCTACCTTGGGCTAGGCAGAGGTAAGAGACTTTGAAAGGGATGTTGCACTACAGCTTCTTGGTGATCTGAGCATGGGTTTTCAGTAAGTGATTTTAAGTCAATCTGATAGACAAAGCAGGGCAATATAGAGATGGAATGAGAGAGGACCTGTATGAAACTGCAGATTACTCAGAAGTTTTACTGAATATTTGTGGACAGTAAAATTGTAATGTGGGAGAAGCTGACATTTGGAGAATGCAAACCTCTTCTTTCTGAGGGGTGGTCTGTGTCAGAACACAAGGAGTACTGTCATGTCATGCTTTGAGACTAGGGAGGATGCTGGTGCTGAGGGCCAATCAGTTCCGGCTGAGTTCTTCAGAGCTTCAACAGCAATTTTCAGGAACATCTGCAAATACTTCACTGTTTAAAAAGGACAGCCCTTTCCTTCTGTTTAGAAGGTGTGTTGGCAGTTTGGATGTTTGTAGTTGGTGGATATCAGTGGCAAATGGATTGGCTTGCAATAATAGTTACAGGGCAGACAGGAGCTGGGTAGCTTTTTTTTTTTTTTTTGCAAATGATGGTGGGCTGTCAGCACGCTATTCTTTCACCTTGCATTGTTTTTGGTAATTAAAAGAGCATTTTCTTTTCTAAATACTTGAGATTCGCAAATGTTCACTGTTCACAGTTACCTTTCCATTTGTATGTTCAGAAACATGCTCAAAGAGCACTCGCTGCATGATTTTGCTGAGAATCAAAATGAGGCTGACCATCCTGCAGTTGCCCAAATTGTTATTTTGGCCTTTTTTTTTTTTTTTTTTTTTTTTAAGATTGGTGCAACATTTTCCTTTTCCTAGTCATCAGGGACCTCCCTGATCCTCATGATACTTCAAATGTGAGAGAGAGCAGCCTTGCCATGGCATTGCCCATCTACCTGTACCCTTGGATGCAGCAAGTCTGATCCCATGGTCTTACATGGATCAAATTCTGTTAAGCAATTTCTGACTAAGTTGTCATCAACTGATGGCCATCCTTTCCCTCTGAACCATGTCTGTAAGAACAGACACTGGAAGACCTTGCTGGTGAAAAATAAAAGCAAAGAAGGCATTGAATACCTCTGCCTTATCTGTTGTCAGTTAATCACCTAATTGATTCAGTAGCTGTCCCACATTTTTCCTGTTCAGTCGTTTACTGTTAATGTAGCAGTAGAAGCTTTTCTGGTATCTTCACGATGCTTGCAGGTCTTAGCTGCAGCTGAGCTTTTCATTTCCTGATACCATTCCTGCATGCCCAGGCAATGTTTCCAAATTTCTCCTTGGTAGCCTAGGCTTTCTTTCACTTCCTGTATCCTGACTTTTTACAGTGAAGTTCTGCCATGGGTTCCTTCCTTGGCTGGACTGGTCTCCTGATACATCTACTTCATTGCCTTGCTATTAGGCTAGACTGTGCTTGGAGAATGTCCTTAAAGACCTGCCAGCTTTCTTGTGATCCTTTACCCTTCATTGGGCCTTTCAAAGGGGTCACACCTACCATGGTCTGTACTCTATTACTCTTCTTCCTCTCTGTCTTTAGGATCTTGAACTCCCTTATGTCATGGTCACTACCACCAAGGCTGCCAGTGATTTTTATATCCTTAAGCAGTACTTCCCTGCTAGTAAATAGCAGATGTGCTTAGCTGCTCCATCCCAGTTTAGCCTATCCAATACCTATATGAATCACAGAATGGTAGGGGTTGGAAGGGACCTCTGGAGATCATCTAGTCCACACCCCTGCTAAAGCAGGTTCACCTAGAACAGGCGAGCCTTGAATATGTCCAGGAAAGGAGACTCCACAACCTCCCTGGGCAGCCTGTTCCAGTGTTCTGCCACCCTCAAAGTAAAGAATTTTTTCCTCATGTTCAGGCGGAACTTCCTGTGCTCCAGTTTGTGCCTGTTGCCCCTTGTCCTGTCACTAGGCACCACTGAAAAGAGCCTGGCTCCATCCTCTTGACACTCACCCTTTATTTATAAGTGTTGATAAGGTCCCCTCTCAGTCTTCTCTTCTCCAGGCTAAAGAGCCCCAGGTCTTTCAGCCTTTCCTCATAGCCCCCTAATCATCTTAGTAGCTCTCTGCTGGACTCTGGCCAGTAGTGCCCTGTCCCTCTTGAACTGGGGACCCTAGAACTGGACACAGTACTCCAGATGTGGCCTCACCAGGGCAAAGCAGAGGGGGAGAATAACCTCCTTCGACCTGCTATACATGCTCTTCTTAATGCACATGAAGGACATGTTTTTTGTAGAAATATCCTTGCCAGTGTGTGTTCCCCTACCTGCTCCGTTGCCTTTCCAGCAGATGTCAAGGAAATGAAAATAATTTGTAAGAACCAGGTTGTGATCAAGAGCAATCCTCAAGTTGTTTAGGGTGCTTCACCTACTTGGGAGGTCAGTAAGAAAGCCATTTCTGCCATGATGTGGCAGTTACTGGCCTCTTTTCTGATGTGAACCCATGAACTCTTACTCAGGTGTTGTACCCTGATAAAGCTCCATATATCCAAACTGCTCTTTCCCATAAACCACCCTTTCGCCTTCATTTTTCTTGTCTGCATTTCCTGAAAAGCATCTGTCTGTCCATTACAACTTGGTAATTCCTGCCGTGTCTCAGTTATTCCAGTCATGTTGTGATGGGATGCAGAGCTCTTGTTCCTCCTGTCTGTTCTCAGGCTGCATGTGTTTGTGCATGTACACTTCAGACAGGTGACCCTTCAGCCTTTAATGTTGCTCTTGAAGTGCATCTTGTTCCTGTCACTCTTAGTCCTTTACCTTCTACTGCTGTCCCCCAATTCTTCACTTAACTGTAGGACAAAAATATCCTTTTCCAATTGGAGATAATGTGAGTTAAAGTAATTTAACCGAAAAATTTGATGTATTGCCTTCACTGATGTTCCTGTGCATAGAAGTAAGTGGAAAGCATAATATCCTGCATCCATTCACACCAGCAGCCTTCTGCCCTTTGCATCCACTGATACTTCCCTTGCCAAAATCTTGCTGTGTTGGTTTGTTTTTTTGTGTTTGCTGGTTTTGCTGTTTGGGGGTTTTTTAAGACTATTCAAGAAAAGGAGGTGAGGAAAAATGTTTGGTTACAGTTATAGAAGAGTCTGGGAAAACCCTCTACTGATTCATGAGGTTCAAACTTGTCCCCTTTGCTTTCTAAACTTTCTCTCAGAATGTAGGTGCAGCTGGATCCAGTCCTACCTAGCCCCTCACTGTAAAGAAGAGTTCGGATCCTAGGTTCTGCCACAGTATCAGTTTATTTCAGCTCAAGCTGGGACCCTCTGAGAGGGACCCCAAACAAAGAAATCCCTGGGCAGTTATAACTTCACAATCTTAAGTTCTCCTCCTCTCATGTGGTGGTTCAGTCCAATAACAGTATTTGGATCTGGGGTCTTTCTGTTCTTCATTGGATGCTTTTTCTCTCTCCAGCTTTTCCTTATCTGGAGGATGCAGCTTGTGTTGAGAATACGGACACCTTATTTTCCACAGGATGCAGTTTCCGCTGAGAATGAGGCTACCTTGTTTTTCCCAGGATGTATCTGTCTTGAGGCCTCCCTTCATACACTAAGTTCAGTGTAAGTTCACCACTTGTGGCCTAAGGCTTCAGTAAAGCTAAGAACTTAGGCTAAGCAAAGCAAGACAAGTTTCGGTTTAACCTAAATGTAAGCGTTTACACAATTAATTCTAATTAATTCTAATATTCTGCAAGTAAACTGTTTTAATCCCTGACAGTTATTAAACTCAAATCTTAAAACAGAATTAATTGTTTCATGAAATCTGTTAAAAGCTGTTCACATTGCTAGTACTGTAGTTGAAAATTGTTGCTGCTACTGTAACCTCATCCATGGCAGAATTTATTACTTTGTGGTGAAAACATACCACAGGCAATAGAACTTGGCTTTTCTGGCCAAAGCCCAAGGAAATGCTACTGTTTGATTTATTTGATTTTTAATTCAAAAACATTGTTTCATTTTGATTTGGAAGAGTAGTAGTACAGAATAACTACAGTAGTGGTAGTTCTACAAGTAGTAGAAGTTCTGTGGATTCGCCTGGTGTTTGTGGTTTCTACAGCTGTGTTTTGTTTGTATAATAATTGATGGGTTATTAACTCAATAATGTGATCTAATTTGTTTCCATTATATGTATACAGTGTTAAAATTTTACTTGAATGTTTACTGTTAACTAACAGTAGAACTTAGGTCAAGAGAGTATCTTAGGGATTTATTTTACACCTGTTTGAATACATTTTAATCCTTCCCTCTAAACACACAGACACAGAAACAGACTGCACATGCGCACATAGTTTGCGGTAGCTGGAAAAACCAGAGCTGTGCCTTTGACAGCTTCAGCTTGCCTGTGTGTGCTCTCAACTGATTTCAGTGAGTCTAATAAGATAGCTTAGGCTTCCTGGACTGGGTCTCCTGCCATGTGAGCTTGTTCTTGTTTATGATTATATTTCATTCTGTTCAGCTCTTGCTGTAGACATTGTGCAGTTATCCTAGTGAGTCAGGCAGGTGATTAAAAGGAAGTCTGTATTTGTGAATTACATTGTAAGAGGGTGATTTTTGAGAGATGTCTATTCAGCAGGTATTTACTATACAGTTGTAGGTACCTCTGCATCTAGTTCCACTTTTGCTTGCTAGCTTCTACAGGTTTGGAAAAGTGCAGGTGAATACTATGTACTCTTAGTGGGGTTTAGAGACAAGGTTGTAGAGAAATAGCTGGAGTAGGACTATCAAAAAGACTTTGTTTTGTAGTGAGTTATAGCGATGTTGTATGACAGAGTTTCACTAGTATGGCTTTACTGGTATGATTAGGAAACCAAGTCCCCAGCACTAAGGCAGTTTGTATTGCCATTAAAAACTGCTTCAGTGTTATATATAAAAAAATCTTTAACCTAGGTTTGCTTTTGAAACAAAGTACTGTATATGAGGGGGTTTTTAAAAAATATGGTCACATTTATACAATGTTGCATTGTCCCTTAAAGCTAATGGTAAAGTAATAAAGTTATAATTTGTGTTAAGCTGTGCACTGTGTTCAGGCAGCTCCCCAAGTTTTACAAACCATCAAACAGGCAGGTGTAGTTATACACACACATTTAAAGGCAAAAAAAAGTAAGCTCACTGTAGTCCATTTAGGATTTTATTTCACATGTTGGGTAGCTGAAGGCACTTTGCCTTCTGCCTAACATCTGATACACCTATCTAGTATAAACCATAATACTCCTAGTTTTACTATGTATTTTAGTTTCCTTATAGTGCCAAGCGGAACAGCACTGGGAAATGTTCACAGGTAAACTCTGTGCTATGCATGTTTTATGAATGAAGGATTTGCAGCTGCTTGATTTTCTGTCCTTTTGTTTTTTCGAAGAATAATGAAGTGGCAAGACTGTTTTAATTACATCAAGGGACAGTATTGCATTAGGAGACCTATGTTAGTCAATTCCTTTAGGTTATATACTTAAAGTCAAAGTGGATGTAGTCTTTAGGACAGAGATAAAAATCTTTATACTGAACATACTTACGATGCTTAAAAAAATAAATAATAGTTTAAGTTATTCTTCTTATAATACCTCTCTGTATAGCAGTTGGTAAAGAGGGTGGAGGCAGGGGGGACACGTTGTTTTGCCCATACGAGAGAGCTGGACTCCGGTAACTTTTGATCAAAGTTGCTCCAGATGAGACAATCTCATTTCCAGTTGAGTTTGGTAATGTTAAGTCAACTTTTCAGGTGATATCACTTTTGGTCAATTGGCAACTGCTCAGCACAGAGTTGCATGCTGTCTGGGAAGATGGGTGCCTGGAGAGGGATATTTGTGCTGTAGCATGAGGAGTCACCAGGCAGGTCTGTTGGGGCTGATGAAGGAAGTTAGCAGCAAGGTCCAGGACTTTCTGTGCAAATTCTTGATCATAGATCATTCTTGTCATAGTGTGCATCCCAGGTTGCTTGTGCTGATGGCTGTAGGAGGAGGTATGAGGCCGTTAAGAAAGTCTCAGGAAGTGTCTGGTGCCTGGACTTATATGCGTATGTACTGGTGCATAGGCATGAGTGTATCTGAGAGGAGGCTGATAAGTGGAAAAATACTCAAATATCAGTCATCTGCAAAGTAAACGTTTAACCTGTTTAATCATTTAAGTATTTTAACAGGACCTTTTTTAACAGTTAACCTGTAGCTGCCTAAAGGTAGTTGTGTTGTGGTCTCATAATTGCTGTATTTGAAGGTCTGTTTGTGGTTGTGCTTCCAGCACTCACCCTGCCCCAGCAACAAACTAGCAATTTGCTAGACGTTTCAGGCAAACAATCCAGTTAGGTTTTGAAGCTTCATACCTTATAAATAAATGCTGTCCTAAGACAAAATATTCCTGACTTTGTTTTTACTTAGCATATGTTCATGCCACCATGCCCTATATCTTGCGTATGTTGAATTCAGCAAGATTGTGAATGACATTATGGTGAATGCGGTGGAACTGAGGTAGAGGGCACAGCTAGGCCGCAAGCAGGCAAGTGCATCCCATGCAAAATAGCAGGAACAGCGGGCTGGGCGCTCAAGTACGGAGGTGAGGCCCGCCCCGTTGGCGTAGCCCCGTGGCCGAGGGCGCCCCCTGGTGGCAGCGAGTGGCCACACCCGTGGCGGGCGGTACGGCTCGGCTGGGACCGCGGCGGGCGGGGCGGGGTCAGGAGCCCTCGGCTGGGTCCTGCGCCTGCGCCTCCCTGGCGGTGAAACAGCAGCCGCGCGAGCGTGGGGAGGGAGCGCGGGCTGGGCGCGCTGGGTGAGGGACGGCAGTTCCCGCCGTGTCACCGGGGGTGTTACTGCTCTGGCTGAGGCCGGTGTACCTCGTATCACTGCTAAATTGCCAACAGACCTTACACAACGGAGAACAGCCTACCAAAATACATAAACTAATGGAGAACCACTTCAGCACTGAAAGTAATTGAAGCATAAAAAATAGGGGAATGAAATTAGAAGATTCCTTGTGTACATCCAACAACAAATACCAATTTGTGCGTGCATTCTGTCCACCTTCGAAGTGGGGGGAAAAGCCCCAAAAAAACACTTAGACCACCACACAGAAACATCTTTACATAAAAACTAGGCTAGATTGGTTTTAATTAATTCAAATTGCCAAGCAAGGTACCTATTTGAATTGTGTTTTTCAGTTTAACTTTGGAGCAATCATCTAAAGATAACTTGAATTTTAGTAGGTAATAACTATTATGTTTCCAGTTGAACAAAGTTTTTTGTATTTGCTAAATTTTGTGAGGAAAGGAGGTAACTGACAGGCACACTTAAGTAACTTACACAGCGTTATATTTGCCGCTTATATTCTGCATTTTAGTCATTTGGAAAAGTGCATGGGTTTTGTTTTGGTTGTTTTTTGGGTTTTTTTGCCTTGACAAGATTAGTTTTTATTTTTTAATTGATGCTGAGCTCCTCTTGAATAGGAACATAATGAAATTAAATATAGATCACAAACTTTTTAAAACAGTCTTAAAAGACAGACACGTTTACATGTCAGTATACTGAGAAAACAGCTTAAAATCAGGAAAATAAAAACAAAATTATTTGGAGTTGTGAATTTAACAATTTTTTCTCGATATGTAGTATTTGTACAACTAGTGATTTGGTGTTCACTTGCGCTTTCCTTCCTTGTTCCAATATATAAAAATTAGACTGTTTTCGCCTACAATTTTCTAATATATTTCCTAACTTTGAATTAGTAAGCTATTTAACTGAGAGAAATTGCTCTCCTTTCAACTGAAAGAGAAAAAAAAAAAAAAAAGGCTTCAGCTTTTGAAAGAACAGTCTAAACAATTCTACCTTCATTTGGTTAGCCAAGAACTTTCTCCAGAGGCTTGAGTGATCCTAAAATTTCAGGACTAACATATACCTTTTGAAATATTCAATTACTATTTCTGGGGTTTTTTTTTGTTCTAGACAACTTAGGTTTCAATTCCAAGTACATTTTAAAACAGCTTTGATTATGTTTAAATTCAGTGTCTTAATTTAAATATATGTCTTTTTACGTGCTAGTTTGTGATGTACAAAGGCTCTTCCTTTGATCAGGGATTGGAGTCAAGGTTGTGCATACGATCTTTATTTTTGTCCCTCTTGATTTGTCTTAGGCAATGTATTACTACGGAATTTCATTGTTATGCATTTTTCTTGCTTTACCGTGAAAGGGTTTGGAATGGAGATGCACTCTTGAGAGCTCCTGAGTAGTCTTATCTTTTAAAATACTGGTAAGTTGAATATCCAATCCAAAAAGAGGGGCTGTGTGGTTATTTGATTCTCAGGAGACCTCCAGATAGAAGAATCTTTCCGTGAATTAATGAGGATCTGCCTATATGCTGCATATTTTACAGAAGCAAAAGGGACCGTACCTTTAGCCTTGGTACCCACCCTACTGATTTTGATCTTGGTAATGTTAGATCATGTAATTCCAAATTTTTAACATAGATGAGTGCAACCCAGGCTGTGTTGCTCAAATAGAAACTTGGCAGAAAGGTAAATTAAATTTTTGATGGATATTAACTGCAGTGATTTCAGAATCACCTAAACCATTTAATTCTGAATAACTATGAAGTAAATGAAAACTTAGACTTCTTTATAACAGCATTGCTTTATCACAGGTCAGGTTTTGAGTTCTGCATGTCTTTAGCTGCTTAAATTGATAGCGTGTTTAAGAATGGAGAAAAGCATGTTAGTCAGAGCTGATTTTTTTTAATGCATTCTTTCCAAAAAATGATTATTTTCTGCTGAGAACTTAAGAACCTTTGTTAAGAACCTTAGGTGAGTTTTGGAAGAGGCAAGGATTATCAGGAGGGAAGATTTGAATGAAGTTCAAAAGCAGGGGGCCCAGAATGGTTGGACAAATCCATGAGGGATGGATCCATCACTGTTCATTAATCAGCATACACATGCAACCTGCAGATTAGGAATCCCAGAACTACTGTTTGTTCTGAGCTGATAGGCTGTGCCAAAAGAAGGAGAAATGAAGTGCACTCTTCTGTGCTCACTCCAGGCAGATTTGTTATTGACCTGAACTGGAACAAGACTGGGATTTAGACAAGCCATCTACCTCACCTTGAGAATTTGTTCTTAGGTAGGAGGCTTCCAGAGTGCACTTACTAAATACACGTGAAATTTTTGTTTAGTTTCTTGATTTGCTACAGTTTACAAAATCAACCCATTCCATGGCTGACAGGTTTCTAATGTATGTGTTCTATCAGAAGAGTGCATCTATTAATGTTTAATAAACTTGCTAAGACTTGGTAGCCTATGGAAACAGGAAGGATAGGCCAAAGAATTTCTGTATTTTTAAAAGAGAAAAGGCAACAGCATGCAAATATAGTGACTGACGTAACCATATTGAAAAGTTGCCTTATTGCTATTCAACAGGGCAGTGCGGGGGTTTTGCTGACACTGAAAAAGAAGCCTATTTAACCCTGGAAGCTTTTCACCAGCACCCTAGGGCATATGGTTATTTTTACAGCATGTATTCAGACAGGTTTTTCTGTTTGTTAGTGTTCTGGAGAATGTAAAGTGAATTACCTGCTCTCAAAACAAGGGAAGAAATGGTATGATGTTTGAAGCAGCAGGTCATGGTGTTTGGTGGCATGTGCATTAAATGTTGACTGGCTGCCTTTTCAAACATCCAGTGAGGTATTATGGGAAAACAATTAAATGTAGTTTGTTTGATTTTTTTTTTTTTTTTTTTTTTTTTAAATTCTGAAATTGAATTACAAGTTGAAATAAGGAAGTGGCGTTACTTGAAAAGAGAGTTCTTTGTGTAAATGGAGTATGTGTCTAAATCCATGATAGCTAAGCTGGTAAGAGTGCAATCATTCCCTGAAGAACTGAAGATAGTGTTCAGTTTTTTCATAGCTTTTTTCCCAAATTATGATGTGTTAGATGGAATTTTTCCGGCGCAACATTTGGGAAGACTTCAGAAGAAATGTTCTGCTGTCTCCAAGGTCCAGGACAGACAGAAATGCATTTTAGTTGTTTAGGTAAGTTACTTGGAGTGTTGCTTCATGAGAAATTTTGTAGTTATGTAACATGCTATTAGGATTTGAAACTTGACAGAGGCCTGGACCCTTTTACCAATGTTCTGACTTCCCATCCCCACGGAAGTCCATTTCAATTAAAGAGCAGCCTTTAAAAATGAAAATAATAAAAATATAAATTAGAATTCAAGAAATACTGGAAATTGAAAGCAACAAACATGGTGCTTTTTGCTTATGTTGTTGCTGGCTGATTTACTTGTAGTTTTAACTACAGGTTCCAACTTTAATTAAACTGTGTCCCATATTTGCACTGAAGCTAAAATTAGGGACTCTGTATACCTGTTGGTGTCCTTCCTCCTCAGAATAGACAGATTGGGAGAAAAAGGTTTTGCAAATGAGCATAGTGTACACAAGAGCAAGTGGGGTCTACATGGTGACAGGCTCTGGGAGCTGTGGATGTGCTAGGCAAGTGTAGTTAGCGGGAGCAGTTGGGAATGGAATACCAAGGCGGGACAAAGTATGTGATAGTGCATCTTGGTTTTAAAAGCCAGAGAAGAAAAAAAGAGTTGGAACATTTCCCCATTAGAGGTACAACAAATTAGCACAGAATTGCTGTGCTGTAAAGCTTGTTGTAATTTACTTACTGAATGGTCCTCCAAAAAAGCAGAACCTGGTTTTCCAGAGAATCATTCAGCTGTGTAGGTACTGAATTTGGTTCTTATTTTCTTACAGTCTTTGCCTCAATTGATTACAATGATACTGCTGCTGGTGATGAAGCAAGGTGAGATTCCTCAGAAAGTTTCTGTCTTCATGAAAACCTTATCAGATTGAGACATGATATACCCAGAAAGGGAGGAAAACTGGTATTGTGGAATTGAAATCTCTATTACGATGCAGCACTGGGATAAAAGAGGTGTGCTGTCAACCTTCTCTTGTTTTCCTTCCGAGTAACCTGGGTATTACCATCATAACCTGATTTGTTCAGGGGAAAAAATATTAGTAAATATTTCTTTAATTTTTAAAAAAGTTGTCATGGTGTTTATGGCTGCTAATGGCCTTCCTCTGAACATATAAGAAAAAGACAAAAATAAAATGGTGAACTTTAACATGGTTCCTTCTTGGAAGCAAGACAGGGACAAGTGTTTACTAACTGGAGTGAGACCAAGAAAGACAGGAAGAGAGATAGTTATTTCATGGCCTGTCAAATATAAATTAACTTTTTCATTTTGCCTGGGCAAGTCACTCCTCCTGATTATTAATGTAAGTTCCAATAGTAAGCGCTTAAATCAGCTGCAGAGAGAGAGGGGTTGTGGAAAGCTCATAGACAGTAACAAAGTACTAAAATCTGCTTCTCTGAGAAACCAATTTTAATTGTGTTAGGTTTTCCCATTTTAGCAGACAAACTGTCTTTAGAGAGAGCTTGGGCTTTCCCTTGAAATAATTTCCTAGAGATGGCTTGATTGTACACACCTTTAACCATGTTTTCAGAATTGATCCTTTTTCAAACAGATATTTGCAAGGTCAGTTCCTAAGTAGACAGTGCTTCATGGTTACTTTTTGCTTTATGGCTATATTGAACATGTGGGGACAAGAAAAAATAAAATTAAAAAAAATAAATTGAGGAATATTTAAAAGTTTGGTTCTACGATTTCACTGACATAGTTTCTTGATAGAAGTAGGAAACTGGGAAAAGTTGATCAGAAATGCATGCTCTGGATTGCTGTCTCCTGTCTGTGTTAAAGGGTGCATAAGTCAGACAGCACTAGCAACATTTTTACCACTGTAGCTTTCTCTTCTCCAGGCGGGGCTATGTGGGAGCTTTAAGGCTTTTATATGAAAAAAATAGTTGTGCAAATTAATGCTGGGTTTGCTGGATTGGTGGGTGGTGCCATAAAGAATCAGGAGGGAGGCAACGAGCTAAGGTTTGGAGTTTGACATTTAAAGTTGTGCTTCTGTGCGCTTTTTTGTTGTAATGATGACAACAAGTTTATGTTGTAATGGTGACAATAAATTTAAGCCAAAGAAAGCACTTCGTTCATTGCATCCAAAAAGAAGCTGCTAGACAGTTTGCATAAGCAGTCTTTGATTTTTTCAGAGTTTTAATGAGATTCTCAAGAGAAGATGAATTTCAAAAAGGTCATTTTAATAGTGTAGTTACACGTATAGAAAAACAAATGGCTTGAAATTTCAGGTAGCTTTGGGAAAATAACTTACATTCAGGAGACTCAGAAACTCAAGACAGCTGAATCTTCAAAACCGTTAAAATAAAGTCCTGTAAGGATGGGAATAGAGCCATGTTAAGCATATCCGTGTGCTCTGATCTGCTCATACCTGGCTTTTAGTGTAGTTGTGTTGGGTATGCATGTGCATCTCTTGCTTCAGCTCCCACATAGAGGATAATAAAAGCTGAATTCCATGACAAGATTAAAAGATTTTTTTGTTTCTAATGCTTTGTGGCTTATGAGTAATATTATTTGTTCTAGGATTGATTTACTTTCAGCAGAAACTCAGCCTTAAGTTATTGAAATACTTGTTTTCTTTCCTTCTATACCTATTTGCATATGCTTTTAAGTAACTCTGTGTATCTTCTGGGTTTATGGTACTGCTGTTAGCCTCCTTTTGTAAGATGGCAAGAACAGGAAGAGTGTTTCCTTCTTTCTAGTAGATACTGAACTTTCTGGAGGAGAGGCTTTATCTGAAAAGGCACTGCTATGTTTTGGCTCCTGGATAGTATCTTCTGTGGTGGGTTTCACCCCACTATGTATCTGTATAAATGAATGTTATGCTTCACTCTGGAACAACATCAAATGTGCATGTGCAGGGTGAGAGCATCCTCTGCGAGACTATACTTGTGCAGGAGCACACCTGATGAAATAGCTACAGGGAGACTGTGTTACTAACCTCCAAGCAAAGCTGCCGCAGGGGCCGGACACCATCAGCTGGAAATGCTGTTCAGAGTGTGTTTGCAATAGTGTCAGTCCCTCACAGAATTTTAATGCAGAAAATGAGGTTCCCTTTAGTTTGTTAATAAATTATGAATTTGCTTTTATACTTATCAGAGAGAATTCCAGTATAGGAGCTGTGAATCTTCCTGCACAGCAGAGGAGAGGAGAATGGAAAATAAAACAAGGGTTGTCTTTAATCTGTGTGTCTTTAAAGCATCAACCTTTGTCTCCCAAGTATCAATTTCTTGTAGGTAAGTCTCGTAAGTTACACATGTTCAGTGGTATTTCTGTATGTCCAGGGAACAGCTGAGATGGCTCAGATTCATGTATATTTTATCAGTAATCCCACAGGCACTTTTATTTCTTGGCTTTCTTTTACAAATACCCTTTTAAAAAGGGTAAAAAGAAGGACCCTGGAAGTTACTGACCAGTCAGCCTCACCTCCATGCCTGGTAAGATCATGGAGCAGATGCTCCTGGAAGCTGCATCAAATCATATGGAAGACAAGGAGGTGATTAGAGACAGCCAGCATGGATTCACTAGGGGCAAATCAAGCCTGACTAACCTAGTGGCCTTCTGCAATGGGGTGACTGCATCAGTGGACAAGGGAGGAGCTACAGATGTCATCTGTAAAACTCTTGCTACGGTCCCACACAACATTCTTACCTCTCAATTGGAGAGATACAGACTTGATGGATGGCCTGTTAGATGGATAAGGAATTGACTGGATGGCCGTGTCCAAAGACTTAACAGTCAATGGCTTGAGAGGAAACTGGTAGTGAGTGGCGTCCCTCAAGGGTCCATACTGGGACCAATACTATTTAATATCTTCATCAATGACATAGTAGGATTGAGTGGAATCTCAGGAAGTTTGTGGATGTCACCAAGATGAGTGGTGCAGTTGATATGCTTGTGGGAAGGGATGCCATCCGGAGGGACCCTGACAGGCTTGAGAGGTGAGCCCATGCAAACCTCATGGAATTCAACAGGAACAAGTAGAAGGTCCTGCACCTGGTTGGGGGCGATCCCCAGTATCAATACAGACTGGGGGATGAATGGATTGAAAACAGCCCTGCTGAAAAGGGCTTGGGGGACACTGGTGGATGAAAAATTGGATGAGCCAGCAGTGTGTGCTTACAGCTCAGAAACCCAACTGTATTCTCGGCTGCCTAAAGAGAAGTGTGGCCAGCAGGTCAAGGGAGGTGATTCTCCCACTCTACTCCTCTCTCATGAGACCCCACCTGTAGTACTGCTCTGGGGTCCCCAGTACAAGAAAGGCACGGACTTGTTAGTAGGTCCAGAGGAGGCCCACGAAAGTGATCAGAGGGCTGGAAGACCTCTCCTCTGAAGAAAGGCTGAGAGTGTTGGGGTTGTTAAGCCTGGAGAAGAGAAGGATGTGGGGAGACCTTATTGTGGTCTTTCAATGCTTAAAGGAGCCTTATAAGAAAGATGAGGAGACAATTTTGACCTGTAGTGACAGAACAAGAGGCAATAGTTTTAAACTGAAAGAGGGTAGATTTAGGAATGTAAGGAAGATAGAATGAAGAAAGTTTTTGTGATGAGGGTGGAGAAACACTGGAACAGGTTGCTCTGTTGTGGATGTTGAGGAGAAGTTGTAGATGTTCCATCATTGAAAGTGTTCAAGGTCAGGTTTGACGGTGCTTTGAGTAAACTGATCTAATGAAAGGCGTCCCTGCTGATGGCAGGCAGGGCAGACTAGATGATCTTTAAAGGTCCTTTCAAACCCAAATCGTTTTATGATTCTTTGAAATTAGCTTGTGCCTTATTGAAAGTAAAACACAGTGGGTTTCCCCGGGCATTACTTGAACTCAGTCATCTGACACAGGGCTTGCTGTTGCAAAATTTTTAAATGGTCTCCTACTCTTGATTTACTGGCAATCTTCAGTGTTTGACACTGCATGAGATAGACAGAAACAGTGTGTTTTTTATGAACTCAGTTCATCAGAGACAGGAGGATACAAAGATAACAGAGAGGGAAGGTCTAACTCTGTTCTGTAATCAAACCAATCTTTGAACAGCTTCTATTTATAAACAGTGTATGTTAAATACTTATGATGTAAGTTTTACTCCAGAGTGGCAAAGCAAGTGGGAATGATGTTATAAACAGTGTCACATTGTATCCAATTTGAAGAAATGGCTTTTAAATCTCTATTTGAAACTAGGCCTTGATTGAAATATAAAATGTCATTTGTGGGGGATAGCGTATACCTGTTAATACATGCATAATTGTGATAGCATTTTTTTAGAATAGCCTTATAATCACAGATTAGAACTTCCGATATGGTATCACTTTAGGAAGATCACTTCTTAGTCTCAGATCATAGAGGTTGTCCTCAGAATAGAAAGTGACTTCCTACTTTTGGCCCTATGATTAAATAGCTTATTTGACACAAATAGTGCTTTTTACCTTACTGTTCTATGTAGTTATTTTTTTCTCTGAATGTGTCGTACTATTACAAACTAGGCTTAACAACCTGCTAATGGATTTTGTTGATGTTTTGCTGTGTAGTCTCATCAGTTACACTTGATTTCTTGACATTTTGAGTACTAAGAGTGCCAGTAAAATAGTGGTACTGTGTTTATGGGTGTAATAGTATTTCTGCATCAACCTAATTTCCTGAAGTTTTATTGCTGCTATAAAATTCTTCCCTGGATGACTTCTTGCTGAACTGCTCCTTGAATAAGCAGGAAAAACTGGTCCTCAGAGCAAAGCACACAGCTGTCAATAAGCTTAGGAAAATGTTCCTTACTTTTGTATATGCACTGTAACGATAACAAAAATACAAACTTCAAAATACTAGTTTTGCACTTGCATGAAATCCAAAATAGAATTTGAGTAATATTTGAGATGAAAAAAAGCTAACAGTAAGGACTTACTTCTGATGTCCTTCAATAATTTTTTAAAATAATGAAGTTAAATGTTGAAGAATGTTCCAAAAGTCTGTTTCTCATGTACAATAATTTCATTTTTGTATGTACTTCTACAGTGCATACAGACAGAATTTATAGAACTAAACATGAATTCTTTGATTTCAAGAGTTCTTTAAATGTTGGATGGAATGTTCATTTTATTTGAATCCTGATGGAAACTGATTATTTGCCCTAGACATGCTGGTTAGTGTAGTTTATGCATATAAATCTTCTATGGAAATTATTTTAATAATTTGGTAATAAAACTTCATATGCTCATTGAAAGCCTTCGTTTATCCAGTAATACTGCACTGTTAGTTGAGGAAAAATCTTCTGATGTTGTACTTGATATCTGACTTTAGCTACAAATCTAGGGTACATGGGGGAAGTATGTTGCTGATAGGTTGGATCCTTCAGACACTTTAGTGTGGAAGTGACTCGGATATCTGCACAGATAAGTGCTTAGCTTGAAAATATGCAAATTCTTTCAGAATTTGGACATGGCAGGGTGAAGTTGGATGGCTAAAAAAGCAGTGGCCTCTCTCAATGCTAGGCTACTATGAAGAGGAAACAGTGTAGCTGAGCCTGTGGATTACCAGTTCATCTGAAGTGTAATTGTTCCCACTCTTCACTAGAAAAGATGGAGCTGCTAAAGTCCGTGCAGAAGGAGGACGGCAACAGCTAAGCCACAGCGGTTTCCTCTATGAGGTGAAGGGGCCATTATTATAAGCTTGTTTGTAAGCACAGGAAAAGGGTACGTAGATGTGGTTATATTTGGACTGCTGCTGTGAGGGCCATTTTGTGGACAGTTCCTGGAGCAAGCAGTCCAGTTTGTATTTTTAAATTTAAATTATTACATTTAAATCATGTGTTCTTTGTTTGAAGTAAAACTATTTATGCAGACTTGTAGAGACACAGCAGAAACCTCACATAAAAAGGTCTTTCCTCAGTGCTGATTTATAGATGAGCTCTGTTTATGATGCTTAGAGGCCTCTCTCAGTATTCAGGCCTTTTGCTATGTTAAAGTAACTTTCTTTATTCCTTTTTTAAGCTCTGGCACTGTTAAAGTATATCAGACTCAAGTTTTTAAAATACAAAATCTTTCCTTTAGATTCCTCTCGTTTTCTTCTAAAATATCTGAGAGATGTCATTCGGGTCAGAAGTGTGACTGGAAGGTACTTATATGAAATAAACATGTGCCCAAATCTCGTCATGAGCTTAGTTGTGTAATTTCATCCCATTTCCTGCTGATTATTAAACATGCAGCATGTTCCCTGATAGCTGCAGGAAAAGGAAAAGCTGAGGGAGCTTTTCTTGCAGACTCTTAACCATGCTTTCTAATGCTTACAAAATACAAGTTTTCATTGGGTATGTGGAATTGAGGACAGCGTCTCTCAGCTAGGCATTGTGGGGAAAAGGGGCTGGCAGGTTTACCACTGAAGCTGCCTAGAGCCAGAGAGTGGAAAGGGAGACCAGAAGTCAGAAAACACCAGCAGACCTACACTGTCTGCAGTTAAACAAGAGCTTGGCAAGTAGAGGAAGCAGGAGGAAGGGAAGGAGAAGTTCAGGAGGCATTTTGCTTCCCCCCCCCCCGTCTCTAATGGCTTTAGGCTGCTTCCTGGCTAGGATGCCATTCACAGTTTTATCACAGTCTTAGATATATGAACTCTACGTTCAGGAGTTGCTTGAAACTTATCAATGGTGTGCCATACCACACAACTTAAAAGTGCTAGCGCTTCCCAGCGTGTAATGAATTCTTTCCACAATAGAAATTAAAGTGAATGCAAACCTCTGGGAAACCTGTGGAATTTCAATTTGTTGGAGTTTATAAAAAGAAGAGTGGAGGAAAAGAGGGAAGAGTGGCAATCCTAATATGCATTATATGCAGCTAGCATAGCTGCAACTCCCAGGCTAGATGCAACATGTTTCTTGGTCAGATTTGCATGCGTAGGAAAATGGTATTGGTAAGTACTATAGTACAGTTAATTTGCAGCCATCTCTTGCTTGGGCAGCCTAAGTAGCTGTATCATCTCTTGAAATTATGTCTAAATTCTTCGTTGCAATAGCAAAATATTCTCTTTACTTGTTTTAACTTCTTTACTGCAGTTTGAAAAGCTCTTGAATTAGAAGGAACATGTAAATTCTAAGTAGGGGTTGCAAACAGAGGAGCATTGTTGACTAGCAGATGATAAACATCTGCAGGAGTGGTTTGCATTACTTTTTTTCAAAGATGTTCATAGATCACAGATATTTTAACCTCTTTGTTCTCTTCCTTCAATCTTTTCAAGTAGACTGGCGATCCATGGCCGTATCTCACCAGAATATGTATAGTCCACTGAACTTACAGGCTTTGTAAAGGGAGCAGCTGATTAAGAGTAAACTCTCTCTAATTCAGACTTTTGTTTCCATGCATTTGCCACTTTGCAAACTCTAGTCTGCACATGTAATGCTTACCCCAAAACTCTTCTGATTCATGCTAGTTAGTGAGGCTCAACAGCATCACTCTAGATAAAGAAGTTTAATGGTGCAGGTGGCATACACAAATGTTTTCCTGATCGAACTGGTGCTGAGGAGGGGAGGCAATGAGTGTACTTATCAGTATCATTCATTTAAACAATGAGATAATTCCAGATAATCTGAAATGTTTGAATTAAAAGGATTGAACTCCCACCTCTTTTTCCCTTGGACAAGCATTGTGTGAGTTTGGACTGTTTAATATTGGTAGGCACAAAGCAAGCCATTTAAACCTGATGTTGATTTTTTGATTGACCATGAAATTCTGAAGATTCTTTTTGCTGTTCAATTTAATGTATGGGTTTAGAAGGAAAACAACCTCTTTCCTATGGTATCTGGGGAACACAGCACTTCTTCTTTCTTGCTTATTACAAAAGAACTGGTGTTTTCCCGTAGTTCAAGACAGAATGTTAAGCAGGATGTCTCACTTTGATTTGAAAAAGTGAAAAATAATTTAACTGCATTTAAAGAGGTAAAAGGCAAACTCAAGTTTCTCCTGAAGTCTTTTGAGACTTTGTGCGTCTATATTACATAGAGATACGTGTACACACACAGATACATATATACATGTTATGTGTGCATCACTTGAAGGGCATTACTCAGTACCCTGTCTTGATACTGGTAATGCTGAAGGGGTTGCTGATCTGATGTTTCATGGATGCCTATTGTTTCTTGGAGGCGTTAACTCAGGCTACAGTTTTGTTACCTAAGTACTAGAAGCTGTGAGTCTGAGTAAACAAAGTGCCCTGTACTTGCACAGCAGGGAGTCTGCTTTGGCTCCTGGGAGAGAGAGTTCATCTGGGATGTTGCTGGAGAAGACAATGGGCATTAGACCTCACAGTTGCATCCCCTGAACACTGCAGCAAGGAAGTGCATTTGGGAAGTTGTTGTAGGCAGTGGCCCATGTGCCACATTAGGAGTCATACTGGCATTTTCCCCCACTCTGTCAGCTTTGTAGCAGAGGTAATGCTTCAGTCAGTTAAAGCCTTGCTTTTAGTAGTCCTAGGATCTTCCAGCCCTAAGGTGCAATTAGGCTTGTTTTGGTCTGAAATTCAGTGTAAATTTGGGATATGAAGGTAGTTTAACTGAGTTTTTACCTGCTTGCAGTCAGGGCAATGTAAATTGGCTTATAGGTCCTTTCAGTCCTCTGGCATTGTTTCCCTATTAAACCACAGTCAAAAACTGTTTGGTGATGCAGATTAGAAAGCTGTTGAGGTCATCTTTGGGATTCTGACTCTGTTGATCTTCCTTGCAGGTGGTTGAAGGGTGATTTCTTCAGATTTGTCTCAGTGTAAACTGTTTCTTGGAAAGAAAATGCTTTATAAACATGATGACTCAATTGTTAAAAACTAGGTTTTTTAAAAAAAAAAAAAAATTAAAAAAACCCAGGCAAATCCATCAGGATTTCCTTGCTGCATAACTCAGTATTATAGATTGCACTGTTAGGAAGCAGAGCCTTTAGCTGATAATACTCTTGTGTCAGTGTCCCTTGATCTGTGGCTCCATTCAAGGGACAAACCCTTTGCAAAGAAACCCTTTTCCAAGGCTGCTTTTGGTGAGGCTGTTAGTGAGATCAGCCAGCTAATGGGTGCAAAGCAGCCAGGATGTCTGTAAAATCTTTAATTTTGACAGTTAAGGGACTGTGTCTTGTACCTTGCTATTGTACTGTAGGATATTAGTAAGTATTTGACCAGAAATGAAACAAATATGATCTGAAGCCCATGAAAGATCTTTATTTAAAAATATATATATATAAATAAATAAAAAGAAAGCATTGCCATATGCTTTTCTAACTGCCTTTTGTTGTCCGTGGCTCTGTTAGAACAGTTGAGTATGGGCTACCCAGGTATCCTATGTTGTATTTACTAAGTGAAAGCTGTACTGTTGCAGCTGTTGTATCCATTACAGCTAGAACAAAGTCAGCTGATTGTGATTGTGTATGTGATCACTGTTCTTGAAAAGCCTATCTGTAAAGCCTATAATGTAGCCTGTAATGCAAGGTCCACATTTATGAGTTTATTTTTGTAGAGAACAAGTCTTAGGTGATGTTGAGGTTAGATGTAGGCTCTGCACCACCTCTGGAAATTTCTTTCATTATCTAAATGCATAGATGTCCCAAACAAGTTTGTATGTATTTGTTGTAATTTGGCAGAACTTAACTATTTTCATTATTTGCTGCATATCCTTTTTATCTTGGACTAATCCAAGAGGTCATATTTTACTTTAGTTCTGCGCTGGGGTAATGGGCAGAAAGCTGTCAAGCCTTATCCTTAACACTGTTCTTTTTGGGTTTTTTAGCTTGCCTTTGAGCTTGAATCAATTCCAAATTTCAAGAAAGCATATGGAGTGTTCCTAGTCAAAACACTTGTGTTTTGTATAAGACTAAATCAAATGGGAAGGGAACTTTGCATGTTTTGAACAGTTTAAAACTCATCTTTTTTTCCCTTTCCACCTTGAAACTAGTGATTTCTCCTTTGCTCTCCCTTCTTAGAAAAATACACAGTATGAGCATGCTCTGCTGCTGTCCGAGCCAATACAGACAGAGTCAATGACTCCTATGGCCAAATAACTTTTTCTGAAGTGGTAAGTCAGAAAGAAGCAAATTTTATGAAGCTCTGTGTTTGGGGGCAATTTTTTTAATTTTTTTTTCCCAAAAAGAATAATTGTCCAAAAATCAGCTTTCCTTTTTTTTTTTTTTTTTTTTTTTTGGTGTCAAATTTTTAGTTCTGTCTGAAGAGGCCAGCTAACTCACTAGGAACTTGGGAACCTCATGCCTTTAATGTGTCTTAGCCAATCTTTACATCTGCATTGATAAAAGTTTCACCAAAGAATCTAACCTGCATTCCTTATGAATGACAAAAGTTTTGCTTATGTCTTGGACTATATATTGATAAATTTGCAGAGTGGAAGTTGTGTTTTGTCTGAGATTATCAGTTTGAGGTTAAGTGATTTTATTTACCTCACCCTGCCCCCTGATGAAAAGAACTAAATCCATTTTCATGTTTGCCTAAGAATTATGGAAATAATTAAATCAGTTTCATGGTTTTTTCTGTCCTGTTGGTTATGTTACAATCAAAAATGGCCCTCAAGCTGACTGTTGTTGATTCTTCTTCTCCAGGATTCAGTTTATTGTTTCTTTCTTTTCTCAGTGCATTATTTCTTAAACTTTCTTGGAGGCTTTAAAGTGACTCTGGCTTCTCAAGAAGTGCAGAGTAGTGCAGAAGTGCAGGTGAATTCTCAGAAGCCGGAGTTTTCCTGCATCGTGATCTTCTGCAAAAATTAAGGAAGGTTTAAACAACAATAGCCATAGCTGGCTGCCTGCTCAAATGATTATCTTCTTCAGTCAGTTCTGGTCCAAAACAACACATGGACTGCAAAGCTTTATGACAAACTTTTTCTGTGGAATTTGTTGCAAATGTGAGAGAATAGGACTACTAACATTTCAAAATTATGACAGAAAGACCACAAGAATCTTGTGGAGGAAAGTTCTAGGAAGATCTTCCGTAAGGAAAATCAGGAAATGGTGTAGCTTTATAAAGAATTCTTTTTTTTTTTCTCCTTTTTAAAAATTGTTTTGCTCAGTATTTGCAGGAAGAAGTCATCTTAGGGAAGTGTAAATTCAACAATAGCAGTTATCCCACTCTACTTTCTGAGCAAGGAAACAGCACATTAAATAAAACTTTACATTGTGAGTAAGAGTTTTGTAAATCTGTTTGAGAATCTGTATGGATACAATCAAACTTCAGTTTGTCTCCCTCATTGGACAGAAGTTTCAGAACTGGGGTTAGTCTTTGTAGAGGTGTGCTGTTCCTTTTTTCCTAGGCATAAAGAAACATGTGGAAAGAGCTTAAGCAGGCAGATATCCCACTGCAAACAAAATGGGTATCATTAAAACTTTTCTGCTTTGACCTTGGATTTTTCCACTCACTCTTAACATATCACTGGAAAGAGACTGCTGTTTTGTGGCTGAAAACTTGCTTTAGTAAAGGATATGGGAAAAGGACTACACTGCCTAAACATGAAGTGTGTAGCTACTTATTTATATGTGTGCATATGCACTTCACTGCATATGTTTGTTTTGGATTGAACTAGTTCTAATTTTATTCTGTTTAAATGTTTAGAAAAAAATAAATGTGAAGACATTGATGGCATATTGTGCAAAATGTCTCTCTGATGCTTATTCCTTGTCAGATGTAGGTGCTTGGCAACTAAATCTTCTGTGTGGGGAAAAAAGAATGTTTGCTAGATTTGTCTTTATTTTTAGCATTCACAGGAATTGCATTATCATTTTAATGATTTTTTTTTTTTCTCTCCCCCCCCCTTTTGTAGGTAGCATTGGTACATCCTTTCAATGCCACTCAATCCATCAAGATCACATTTGTAATGATGACAGTGACAAGGTGAGGCTTACATAAATGTTTCCTTCACAAGGTGCATATGCTTTGGGGGTTTTTTATGTATTGTTTTTACTATACAAAGATTGTTTGTTTTGCAGGTATAGCAGTTGATTTTCAGAGTTACTCTTTGAACTGTCTCTAGCATATTAAGAAATTTTACTCAATCTTTTAGTCAGTTAAGGAGAAATTTGTCTTTAGTACTGTGGAGTGGTTTTTTTGCTTGTATTCCTTTGCTATTCTAAACGTTTGTGATTTGCCATAATGACACCCTCAGTTAATAAATAACAGCAATGTTTTTGCTGTTTTTTAAGTAAGATGGAATGTCTTGTTGCTTCTGACTTCAGAGGTTAGAGCCTGGCTAAGTGTTCAGAGCCTTTTTGCAGTAGCTGTATTTTCCTGTTTTGGAATTGGGAACTTAAGTTTTTACAGATGGGAAGCTTCCATTCAGTGCTGCACCCTTAAAATACCAACCTGTCTAGTAGTATGCAAGCGTTTTCCTACGCTTTTTTTTTTTGACATGTTCTCAGATTAGCTTGCTTTGAGTCACTAGAGTGCTGGATGTTAAATGTTCAGTAGTATATCAGTAGTGTAAGTGTGGCATACAGAAGGGAAGAGTTTTGACAATGAACTGCTTGTGAGACTTGCTTTCATATTCCTGTCTGTAAATAATGCACATTGATTAACATTAGTTCAACATGTAACATGTATTACATTGTTTGCAAGTATGACACTTAATAGTAAACTTTTTAGCTTGCCATACCTGGGAAAGGGCATGTATTAGTCAAATTTTAAACGATCTTTCTTAGGAAGTGGAATGTGACCTGCATGGCAGTGCCTTGATAAGTGCACAAAGTCTTGTGTTTTCAAATTCTGAGCTAAGTTAATTTTATAGTTGTTCCAGCTTATCCTAGAGCTAAACTTGTTTTCAGTGCAAGTTTCTTTTACTGCTCTACTGCCTTGTTTTCTTTTTTCATTCTCACTCTTTTTTTTTTTTTTTTTCCTAAAATTTTATTTTATTTTTAGGTACAATCCTAGATTTGTGTCCTGGTTTAACCTACAGATATTGGTCAAATGCTCTCTAGAACATGGCAAAATTATTTTAAGTTTTCAGTTGATTGACTGGTTATCCATTTTCAATAGTATTCACTGTTTTGTTTTTTTTGGTCCTCTGTTTCTGGAAGATTTTTGGGTGAGGAGCAGGTGGGGGAAATTTCCCGTGCACCAACTTAACACTGACATTCACTTTTAACATTATTCCTTTTCTGTCATTACATGGAAGATCACATCTGTGTTTGATTGTCTTCCCTTCATTTTATTTCATACCAGGGTAATTAAAACTGCTTTAGGTCTTGTTGGAAATTCTGTTTGTTAGGTGCTTCACAGGTTTAAGGAGAGACTAGCTTACCTGACTTAAATTTCAGAAGAGTGCATAGCCTTTTGAGTTATTTGGCACACTGCCTGCCTCCATATTAGTAGAGGAACTGGCCCACAACTTTACTTTTTTGCACATTTAGGGATGGTGGGAGAAAACGATCTTTCTCATTGGTATTGATTCTTCATCAAATGACAACTCTCAACTGTAAAAGCTGACTGAAATGGAACTAATATAAAAAGCAGAAAGTGTGTTTTGTTTGTATTTCAAAGATATGTTTTCCCTCAAATGTCAGTTTTATTTGGCAAGAGCTTTGATTTTTCTGTGAGAATACATGAAGCTGTTTGCCTTGCGTTTTATAGGAAATTCTAGTTGAACCCTTGATTAAAATGACCACTTGTTTGGAAAGACAGTGAACGTTCTTCAGAACAGACATCTGTGCTCTTCTGAGATGTGTCACTGAACTCTGTCCTCTTGTTTTAAAAGAGAAGATAGAGGGCACTAATGCTCCGTGTCACTGGGGGCATAGGCTGACTGGATGTCTGTTCTGGTTTTTAATTTTTTTAGGGGCTTGTGTATATGACAGATATACTTTTTTTAAAAAAAAAAAAATTGTAATCAGTGCTTCCTAAAAGCAGCTGGTTACAGTACGAGGGTAGATAATTGCAATTCTCTACACTTTTTGCTTGTATTTCACATATGCCCGTATTTTTGTCAGGTTTCTAACTGGTTATTAGTTTCCGGTGTGAATTACTTTTAAAATGAAAGTTCTGATTTATTCTTCCATTACTAAGAGACAGCACCTGTTCATTTTGGTAGGAATATATTTTAGAGATAAAATGCAGGGTTTAATTGATTTATTTTTCTAAATTTTTTTATTAATTGTTGGACTTTTTCATATTCATTCTAGAAACTTTATTAAAAGCATGCCTTTAGAATAGTTTGTCATATCTTTGATTGGCCAATACACGTTTCAGTGAAATAATTTACTGTTCTGTTTCTGACCATGTGTAACCCATTTTTGCATTACAGGAGAAATGTAAGGGAATAGTATTTGTCTGGCAATCTGCATATATTTTACAGTAGGTTCTCCACAAGCCCAGTCTTTATTTCCTGGAGAGAAGTTGTACACTACACATGCTAAAGGAACATTGCAATCTTAATGAAAACAATTCTTAGGCTTCCACCACAATTACTTGGTTTTGTTGACCTGGCACATGAGAATCTTGAATTCATATTTCAGTGATATCAGGAAACCAAAGTCTTAAGATTTTTCATGTGTGGCCTCACTGCATTATGAAGGATGTGTCATTGTTGAGAACATTATTATGGTATTAAGAACCAGTTTAATTTCATAGCACCAAAACCAGTTCTTTGCCTCCTGTCTTATAAAAAGATCAAGTATAGTGTGGATACAGAGTACATTTCGCATTTTACTTGGTGTTGCAAAGTGATTATAATTGAGATACATATTAAAATAATGTTGCTTTGGAGGTGGGCACTTTTTTAAGCCTCAGTGCAAGAGTCAGGGGACCCTTTTTTCATGTTTCTCATTTCTTTGATTTTTCTTTGAAGTATAACATGCTGTGTATGTTTAATACCTATGATTTTTAAGGTAATGAAATACTTAAAGCTGGAATTGTCATAAAATATTAAATAACGGAACTAAATAAATTTCTTTGCAGAGCACAGCATTTAAGGAAAAGTATCTGTAACAAAGAACTATTCCTTGGAATGTTAATTTGCTTTAATGCCCAAGCAATGGTTTCCTGGTAGTGTTAAACAGATAGAGAGAGGCAAGTATATTATCCTGCAGAATCTTTCAATCCTATTCAGTTTATTTGGCTTTAAAAATTTTTTTTGTTCTTTGGGTGGTTGTTTCACCAGTGGTGTACTTCCATTAATTTGAAGCTCAATTTGAAAAGAAACTGCAAAGATGCAAGTTTTAACTACACTTGGGACATCTCTTTTCAGAGATCTCATCAAGTTATCTGTTCCTTAATTCTCATGCAGTTAAAAACCAAATTGACCAGTAGTAATGAAAAAAATTAAAGCACCATGGGAACAACCCAGTGGATTTTTTCACTACCACTGAGGGGTTGGAAATTATAATTATTCTCAAATATTTACCTTGCTTTACTCCTTTTTAACTTATTTTAATTTTACTTTTATAGTATTACTCCTATTAGATTTGCTTTCTTAATGTATGTAAGGAATTCCTTTTTATGACCCAAATACCTAACTACAAGTTTTGATTCACTACTTCTAACCTTTAAATTTCCCAGTTATAGTTAGTACATCTTTCATGTCTTTAGTAATTTCTTGTTCCTGAACTTACTCTCATTTGTCTGTCTTGATGGACACCCAGTTGTCAGTCTGTAATTCCAGAGGGCTGTCAGATGCTTTTCACAAGAGGAGACATAGTTTTATAAATTCTAATCTTGAAAAAAATTATACACTTGTTTTCCTCTTTGGATGCTGCAGAGTCAGGTGGGATAAGCCTAACAGACTCATCCATAGCTGAACTCAGAATGATTCAGGAATTCAGATATTTTAAGGTCCATCACATTTATTTGTATATGATCTGTAAAGTAAAATTATATGCACCTGTTGTGGAGAATGTGTGGGCAACAATACATAGAAAAATGGGAATATTAGAAGGAATTTCTTTTGCTCCCTCCAATTTCAAAACTGGAAAAAAAATTCTTCCTGTCTGATTAGGACAGCACTAGTTCATTACTCTTGGTGTATGTCATCTGCCCCCCACCCCCCTTAGTTTCAGTTAATTCTGCCTGTTCTTACCAAGTAGATTCATGCCTTTTTCATTTCACATCTGGCAGCTGGAAGGATATAATTTCCTGGTTTTAAACCACTTTCATGCCTAGTGATTTGTCTCCTTTAGAGTGTTAATTCTTTGTATCTACAGCAGATAGTTTATTTTGTTTTCCTGGATCAGGTTTGGGAAAACTTTAATTAGACTGAAGTACAGAGAACGGAGGCAGGTTTGAAAGGTGAAAGTAGTTGCGGTGATGATACCTTTTTTAAGGGGAATAGCTTTTGTAAATCAGTTATCCAATACCTCTGAGAACTGCTGAGCAGTTCTGCATGAAGAGAGAGTCTGGCTGTGGTACTGGTAGCAAAAGGCTGATGATGTTTGTCTAATGACTCAGCAACAGGTGACGTTGCTCCTCTAGGTTTTGTTGACGATCTCTAGTCAGTTTCGTCCCCTCCTGCTTGTCAGGAAAGCAGATGAAAATCCAGAGCCCGTACGTATGCAGGCGGCCGTTGTTGAGAGCTCGATGGCTTTTGTGATGTTTCCTTTTTTGAGTAGAGAGCCCCTCCTGCCCCGCGTTGCGGTGAGTACCCCGCCGGTGGCATCAGCGCGTACCCTCAGGCAGGCCTCTTCCCGCCCTCTCTCCCGGCAGGACTGTTTCCTTCCTCCGTGCGGCTGCCCGCCCACCAGGTTGCGCTGCAGCTGGCAGCGACTGGTTGCTCAGTTTCGTGTTAAGCTGTGGGGACGAAGCAGTGTTGGGACGGGAATCCGCCGGCCGGCCCGAAGGCCCAGGCGCAGGCGTTGCCCCCGATAAACCGAAACTAAAAGGGGGCCGGGGCCGTGCCTCCCTGCGCCTGCGTGCGGGGCTCCGCCCGGACCCCTGGCGGGGGGCGGGCGGGCAGAGCGGCTTTCAGTCCAGTGCGCAGGCGCGCAAGCTTTTTGGCTTCCCCAGGCATCGCGAGCGCGTGGGTTGGCTGTGTGTCCTCCTGTTTCGGCTGCGTCCATAATGTAGGCGGGCTGGCCTCCGTGCTGCCCCCAGGTGCGCGCAAAGGACGACCCGCGTAGCCGTCCGTGAAGTGGGGTTAGCTCCTTCGGCCCCGCCCTACTCGGGGCTGGGCCGGCTGAAGAGCGACGTCAGCGGTCCCCGGAGCCGGCAGGGTGCACGCGGGGCCGCAGCGACCAGGAGGAGCGGAACATGGCGGGCGGCGGCGGTCGCAGGCCACGGGAGCGACAGACAGCAGCGCGGGCAGAGAACGGGCGAGGCCCACGCGGCGGACTCACCCTGTGATGGGCGGAGGTCGCCGGGCCGACGCTCCCGGAAACAATCGAACGGGCAGGCGGTGTAGGCCCCGCCCTGGTGGCAGCAGCGGGGCCCCTGGCCGACGCGACCGGAGGCGTTGCTGGAGCTTTCACGGTTACTGCGGGGCCCGCAGAGGACGCGGGAACGCAGCCCCGCCGCGCCCGGCCGCCGCAGGTACCGGCGTGGGGACGGCAGGTAGGAGTGAAGAAGGACGGCGGGCCCGCTTGAGGCGGGGCCTCACCGGCACCGCCCGGTGCCAGCAGCTCGTCAGCGTTGAGCGCGGCCGCCGCGGCGGGGAAGGGGGCGATCTCTCGGCAGTAGGGCAGCGAGCGTCCTGGGGCGGCTTCGCGCCGGATCCGGCTTACGTGGGCCGCCATTCGTAAAGGGCGAAGGAGACCGCGCGGCTTGAGCGTGAAGTCGCCGCTGGGAAGCCGGAGCTGTCCCGTGTGCCTGCATGGAAGCCGTGCTTCCACGTGGGGTGGCCTGCAAGGTGGACGAGAGCTCGGCGAGGTTAATTCGGGGGACATAAGTATGTGATCCTGCTAAAATTGCTTTACCTGCTTTGGTAAAAAGTAGAGCTGAAACCTAAAAATCAGATGATTTTCCAGGACTGAATTGATGTGTGCTGTTCTCAGGAAGACAAGTGGTTTCAATGCTCTGCGTGCAAAGAGATAGCAAGTTTCTGAAGCACCGAACAGGTGATTGTCCCCTCATTCTTATAGTGAAATGAAGTTTCTACGTACTTTAATCCTCTCCAGTTAGTTGAGAAAGAGCAACTGTTCAAGGAAACATTGATGTTAGCAAGCATACATTTTAGATCATTCTGTTAGTATTTTTCAGTATATATGACTTAATTCCTATTTTTATAAAATATGAAGATTTTTTTATACTTAGGCCAGAAGGATGCTTCTTGTTTCCTCAAGAAGTGTATTTTAAAGTTGATTATGCATAAAGATGTTTTCTGGAGACATCCATTTTAAGTTGTAATTGTTTATAGCAAGTAGTTTAGTTATTACTTACACGGAAGTTCAGTGAACTGTAAGTCATGAGAATTTTGCTATTTGCTGGCCCAACATGCTCCTTAACTCCTCTGCAGTACTACAAGAATGAAAAATACAAACCTTTTTTTCTCTTCAAGGGGGTATTGTAGCTGTGGTATTAGAGACTCACTGTTCTGAGGAAGAGGAAAAGACTCAATTTGGATACTTACATGTGCAATAAGGGAAAGGAGGGTGCAGTTGTTAGAGGGTTAAGTATGAGACAGGAGAGCAAATAGGTGCCATGGCAGGTTTAATGGCTATCAAAAGTTGATAATGCTTAATTGCCAAATCTCTAGAAAAAAACATTATGCATACATAGAATAACAATGTGAAGAAGGTTTCCAGTGAATTGTTACCAGGAGATAGTACATATTAAGAGTAGTAATTGCTAGAAGCGAAGCGGTGTGTAAATAAACAGGGCTTATAAATCTAATGACAACTTGTACAGAATCACAAGATTCTCCTATGTAAAACTTACTGTGTTGTACATCTTCCTGACCTATAGAGCAGTTTAGACTTTATTTGGTTCACATCTGGTTCACTTTGATTTTGTTTTATTTTTTAATAAAAGTATATTAAATACTTAATTGATGTTGAAGTTGATCGGTCCGTGCTTTGCACCTGCAGTGGCATGGGAGTCATGGTATATAATTGTATTGTCTTTTTCTGAAAGGTATGGTTTTGTCTTGGAAGATGACATCAGTGTTGCCAGTGCTATTGTGATTTGTGAAGTTTATGCATCAGCTTATCTAAATATTTTTTTCAGTATGGTTTATTGATAACAGGAGATAATTTATGTGATTTAAAGTTATGTTGATGAAGTCATTACTTTTCAACTCATTACTAAGAAAGTCTTTTAAGAATTAATGGTTTCTATGTAAGCTCCTGTTAAAGTATTAAAAAAAGGTGGTTAGGAAGACAAGTTACTTCTTCAGGGCTACTATTAAATTGAAACTTAAATTGTAGCCATGTTGCATTTCAAAGCTGTCATACACGTCTGTCCATGGAAACTACGTGGGCTACATTACTAGTGAATCTAACAAGAGTTTGTCCAGAGCAACTCTTAGACTTGTAAAGGTTTTCTCACTTAATCTTTGTATGTAGCTCCACCACCACCACCTCCTGGCCCAGAGGGATTTGAAAGGTAGGAATAAGGGTGCAGGTAGGATGCAAAATTTATTTCTTTCCTGTTTTTAATCAGAGAGTTGATCTGACTGTGTAGGACTGATTCTTGAAACTTCTGGAAAGATACATGTTTGACTTAACCAGTTCACACAACTACCTTTCAAATACAGTTTGTGGTCGCCTTCCTTATGTAAGCATCTATATCAAGTTAAATAATCTAATACGGCATATTTACATTCTGTTGTGCGCAAAGCTTGTCTAGGTCTCTGATTTACAGGATGATTTTCAGGGTTTTTACGCTTTAGCTTTGCTTGGGAGTGGGTAGGTTCCTCTTCTACTAAGCTCTTGAAACAAGGAAACTTCCTTTGCTTTTTGGTGCCCTCTACTGATTTCCCTTTGTCAGAACATCAAAAGCTGGGCGTTTTTTTTTGTCTTTAACGGCAGTAAAATGCTAACAGCAGCAGCTTTTTAAAAACAGTGGGAAGGGAAAAGAAAGAAAGGAAGCCCTCTTGCATCTTAAGTATTTTGCTGATTGCTGTCCAACCAGTTTGTCTGGATTGCAGAGGTACTGTCCTTACCTTGTAGAAAAATAGTTAAGCAGCAAAATCTGCCTCACCTTGTGTTTTCTGTAGACATTCCAGCTGTAAAAAGACTGATGCCTTTGCTCTTACCATCTCAGAAAAATGGAGACTCTCTTCTGTGTCCACAGTTCCTGGTTCTCAGTGAGCACCTTTCAGATTTGCTGTCCTAGAACACTTTACCTCTTGGTTCACTTGCAATAACATTGCTTTTTGTATTTCCCATTGTGAGCTCAAATACTATAAAAAAGTGCGGTGATTCATGTAAGCAACACTGCATATGCTGAGTTTTCCTTGCTTTTTGTTTAAATAGCCCTTTCATCACATGAGTCTTGTAATTTTGTTCCTATCTCTGAAATCTTTGAACACCTCTGTCCTGGGAAAGCTCAGCAATTGCATGAGCTGAACTCTATCCTCTCTCCAGAGCCTGTTATCTTAGCCTTCTGGTCTGTCTTTTCCAGCTCTGTTAATTTCTGTGAGAACCTGCCAGATTTTTTTTCACATTACAGTAAGAGTAAATCATGGTGTGAGCAGGACTGAGAGCATTTGTGGCACAACATATAGTGCTGCTGAGCAGATGCTCTATGTGGCAGTCTTAATGAAAGCTTGGGAGATGGCCTTCTCTCTAGAGAAAAATTAAGAACTTTTCTTCCTTGTTCAGGTTATTTCTTTAGATGATCTGTGTTGGGATTGTTCATTAAAAAAAGCTATGATGTGCTGAATATTTTTGATGAGCTGCATTTTCGAAAACTGAAAGTGGATGAATATGGATTTGAGAAAAGTGTTTAGGTGTTGTTATAGAAGCGCAGTCCAAACCCTGGATTTTCTAAAGCAGAGTTTCAGGCATTGAATCTTATAAAAATAAATAATTCAACAGAGTGGTTGTTGAGTATTAAAGTAGTTTACTTGTAGACTATCAGAATTAATGATGTAATCGCTTAAATTTAGGCTGAATTGAAACTTATTTTACTTTGTTTAGCTTGAGCGACTTCTATTAGTATGTGTTAAGGAGTACTAGTCATTCAGCTCAAGTAAGCTTTACATGAAATTAATTGCTTGGTGTGGTTTCATGTAATACTTAGCAAGTAGCTAGATTTACTGAAGCCTTAGGCCACAAGTGGTGAACATAGGCTGATCTTACACTTAATATATGAAGGGAAGCCTCAAGACATATACATCCCGGGGAAAATAACGTAACCTCGTTCTCAGCAGAAACTGCATCCTGTAGAAAATAAAGTGTCCGTGTTTCTCAACAGAAGCTGCATCCTCAAGATGAGAAAAGCTGGAGACAGAAAAAGCATCCAATGAAGAGCAAAAATACCCCAGACCTGAATATTGTTATTGGACTGAACTGTCACATGAGGGAGGGGAACATAGATGTGAGAGTATAACTGCCCAAGGATTTATTTGTTCAGGGTCCCTCTCGGAGGGTCACAGCTCAAGCTGAAATAAACCGACTCTGTGGTAGAACCTAGAGTCTGAACTCTTCTTTACAGTCAGAGGCTAGGTAGGACTGGATCCAGCCGTACCTAGACTCCTCTCTGAGAGGAAGTTTAGAAAGTAAGGGGGTCCAGTCTGAACCTTGAAGCTTGGCATAGGGTCTCCCTGGACTCTTCTGTAACAGTGGTACAGCGACAGGGTCAGCTCAAGCCAGTTGCCTCCAGAGAGGGACCCCAAACAAAGAAATCCCTGGGCATTTATACCCTTACAGACTATGCATGCAATCTTCATGCGCTGTTCACATGTCCTTTGCTCCAGTGTTGATTCTGGCCTCAGATCCTCCAACACCTTCTGACTCCTTATTTGATTCCTATTCCACTGTCTCCAGGCAGGCCCTTATCTTGACCAGTTGCAGCTGCTGTTGATGAGTGTAGTCTTGAAGGCTCCTTATCTTCAGGTTTGTGCTGGCTCTGGAGGCCTTATCGTGCTTGAATGGATACAAGTTCTGTACACATCCAGTAAATCTAGGCAAAAGTTTACAGCTTGTGGCCTGAGGCTTCAGCAAATCTAGCTACTCATGGTAACTAAGTAATGCTAAGCAAACAGCATACTAAATCTCACGTTATAACTCTGAGTGACTCGTTCTATTTAAAACTTACTTATTTAAGCTAAATGGCTAATATCCCTTAACAACGTGAATACAAAGAGCCTGGCAAGACCAACATGCATTTGGTCGTTTTGTACGTGAATCTCTACTGAGCATAGGTTAAAGATCATATATGAAGCTTTCTACCTCTATTTTCATTTTCCTTATTTTATCAGAGAACAGTCAAAGCACTCTTTCTCAAATTCAAATATAGAGACCTAGTATAGTGTTTGTGTTATCTGGTGCTGCTTTCAATATGTGGATGTTTACATATATCTGTAGTTGAAATGTGGCTTAACAGTTCATAGCTGTGATGATGACTGTTCAGTGTAGGGCAGAGCTTGAGGCTGTATAAAAAAAAGTACACATCTCACTGAGTTTTTTTCTGAGTAAAAATGCGGGATGAGGTTTGAGAAGTAAGTTGGCAAACCATGTTTATTTGGGGGAGAGTGAGGCTTTTCTCTTTCATCATCTGATACGTATGGTGTCTTTTGTTTGGTTGTTGGGTTGTTGGGGTTTTTTTTTTTAATAAACTTACTCTGACTTTGCCTGAGAATAATCTTGTTTTCTGAAGTAAATTAAGAGATTTACACAAGTATAAGCTGCTTCTTGAAGTTGAGGACCTGCAATGTTTTCGCATATTCTTCTTTTAGGTTAACTTAGTGGAAAATACCAATTCTTTTGGTTTTGCTGTCTCACATGATTTGTCACATAAGAGGACTGAGTTCTCTAGCCGCTACATCCCATTATAACAATTATATGCATGTCCAGATGACAGTTAGATGACAGCCTAACAATATGTGTATCTTGTATGGGTAGAGGAACCAGCTACTGTTGCAGCAGTTAGTATGTTCATAGGGCCTGTGGTGAGTCTGATGCATACAAAAATAAAGTTCTACAAGCTTCTGAAGGCAAAAGGTGTGTTCAAATCCCAATTAATGAAGAATAACATTTTTTTTTATCCTCAAGCTTTTTAAAACAACTTACATAAGCTGTTAGTAAAAATGAAATGGATCGTATAGGTTTAAAACAACTACTCAGTAATACATAGCGCGTGGTCTAATATGATGAGCTTTAAAAAGAATCGTAGAATCATTTAGGTCAGAAAAGACCATTAAGATCATCGAGTCCAACCATTAACCTAACACAACCAAGTCCACCACTAAACCCTAAGCACCAGGTCTATGCATCTTGTAAATACCTCCAGGGCTTGTGACTTAATCATTTCCAGTGCTTTATAACCCTTCCACAGAAGCAATTTTTCCCAATACCTGATGTAAACCACCCCTGGTGCAACTTGAGGCTCTTTCCTCTTGTCCTGTCACTTACTGCTTGAGAGAAGAAAGCAACACCCACCTTGCTACGACCTCCTTTCAGGTAGTTGTAGAAAGCAATAAGATTTTCCCTGAGCCTCCTTTTCTCCGGGCTAGACAACCCCAATTCCCTTAGTCGCTCCTCATAAGACTTGTGCTCTAGACCCTCCACTGGCTTCATTGCCCTTCTCTGGACACACTCCAGCACCTCAATGTCTGTATTTTATTGAGGGGCCTAAAACTGAACACAGTATTCGAGGTGTGGTCTCACCAGTGCTGAGTACAGGGGGATGATCACTTCCGTACTCCTCCTGCTGGACACACTATTTCTGATACAGGCCAGGATGCGGTTGGCTTACTTGGTCAGCTAGGCACACTGTCAGCTCATATTCAGCTGGCTGTCAACAAGTACACTCAGGTGCTTTTCTGCCTGGCAGCTTTCCAGCTGCTCTTCCCCAGCCTGTAGCGTTGCATGGTGGTGTTGTGACCCAAGTGCAGGACCTGGCACTTGGCCTTGTTAAACCTCATACAATTGACCTCAGCCCATCAATCCAGCCTGTCCAGATCCCTCTGCAAAGCCTGCCTATCCTCAAGCAGATCAACGCTCCCACCCAATTTAGTGTCATCTGTAAACTGACTGAAAGTGTGCTTGATCCCCTCCTCCAGATCATTGATAAAGATATTAAACAAGGCTGGCCCGAGTACTGAGCCCTGGGGAACACCACTTGTGACTGGCTGCCAACTGGATTGAACTCCATTCCCCACAACTCTTTGGGCCCAGCCATCCAGCTAGCTTTTTACCCAGCAAAGAGTAGACTCATCCAAGCCATGAGCAGACAGTTTCTCCAGGAGAATGCTGTGGGAAACAGTGTCAAAGGCCTCAATTTACTCTGTTTACTAAAGTCCAGGTAAAATACCACTTAAATGGAATCTTAGACCTGTATTATCATTAAAGATGGTTCTGCGGTGTATAAACACATGGTATTCAGCAGTGTAAATAAATCCATTTTAACAAGAAATTCGTTGACAAGATGCCAACAATAAATTATGCTCAGTGGGCATACCAGTGTGTTCAGCCATTTGTAGGTGATACAGAGAGCAAAGTAAAGCCTTTGCATTTGTTACAGCTGTGAAAATTTCCTTCATGTGGTAAATGGCCTGGAAGATGGAAAGAACAAATTAAGCTCGGAAGTGAGAAGCAGAGAACTGAAATACGGGGTGAGAGGAGCCCTGACACTGTTGCAGTTGTACTGTGTGCAATTTTGGACATGTTTTCTGCCTTATTCTGTGAGATCTCCCCAGAGAAGAAGGGAATAGAAAAAGGTAGAACTTAGAGTGCCTTATTCTTAGAATTAAGTATCTCGGCCCTTTGAATTTTCAGGCCTGTGTTTTAAATACAACTACTTAAGTTTTATGACAACTCTTTTTACACTAATACCAGTGTGCGTATGTTACAGTATATTGAAGAACATTCTATATTTACATGGCAGTTTGGTTGTACCAATGAGGTAGGTAGATTGTTTTGCGTATTCATTGTGTAGTTTCTAAAATGGATTGAGTGTTTGTTGACACTTTAAATTTCTAGCAATATGGAGAGACTGAAAGAATGTAGAGAGTTAACTGTGGTACAATCCTGAAAAAAATTAGATCTTTACTTTCCTCAGTTTCCGAGAACACATAATGCTGGATTATACACAGAAATTTTTAACAGTGTGGTGTGCCGAGTAGAGATGTCTTTTGCTAACACAGCTCCATGTTGTAAGGACAAGCAAAGCCTGTGTAGGCAGCCAAATGCGAATATGCTCTGCCACAGTAGGTGTAGGGTTATTATGCTAGTAGTCCCTTTCCTAGGAACAGATTTCTAGTGCTGACTTGCCTTGGTCCCCATCGTGGTAAGGACATCAGTTACAATAGTGTAAGTAACATCTGTATCACTGTAAATGTCATCTCTTTGGGGCTGAAGTTTGGGGAGGATTGATTTAAATCATCTATGTTAATTGCTGGCTGAAATTTATTCTTCTATCAAAAATTGATTCATGTCTTCCTAAATACTAGTTCAGGTGTTTAGGTAGCAGTATGCCTCATTTTGTGTTTTGATATTCTTTAACACTTTGTCAACAAATATGGTCAGTGTAACATTAATTTACCTGAATAAGAAGTTTTAGTCTGCTGAAAGCAGTAGTGCTAGCTTATCCATTTATGTATATTGTGTCTCATATATGTGTGTGCATACTATTTACTATTATTATACATAGTTTAATGTGGGGAAAAAATTATTTCAATGGCAAGAGTGTTACTTGTTTTATAACTTACCCCATTGTTGATGTACCTGTATGTTAGTTTCACATGCCTAAATGAAAAAGTCAATAGTAAATACATGATGTACATTCAAACTATATGTAGAGAAGAGTTTAGTATGAAGATAACTTAGAGTCAGGCTTCTCTTCAGACTCCTTGACCCATCAGCTAAAAGAGTGGAATTATTTTTTAAGTTGAAAACTTGGATCTTTTTGAAAGGTGGCTATATCTGAACACCTTGTGTTGATTTCACCACTTTCCTTTTGCCCTGGCATCATTTTAAGTATATAAATTTCAGTATATTTTCTGACATTTGAAGTAATTTCTTTCTTGTAATGAACATATTGTAATGGTACACATGCGAAATGTTATGTGTTTCAGCCTTGTATATAGGGGAATTAGCCCTCTTTTTGTAGCTACAAATTTGCGTTTTTAATTAAACACTTACCTTCTCTTGTCTTTATGTACCAAAATAGGAGTTCTGTGTATGCTAAAAAGTTGCTTTTAGCACCATCTCCTGAAATGGCAATTTCAGTATTGTGTTAGGGGGTATTGGTGTCAAAACATTTACACTTTTAACTCAGATCTCTTGGTAGGCAATTTAGAGATGAACTGGTAGGAAATGATAAACTGAAAATATTAAAAAGAAAGTATATTATTGGATAGTAGTACTATTTGTTGCATAATTTTTAAACTTTCCAGTTTTAAGAAAGAAAGCTTACAAATATTTAGTGAGATACTAAATGTGCATAACAGGTTTATGCTTACTACCATAGTGCAGGCTAACTGGAGGAAACATCTATAGAAACAACACGAATGGTTTTGAATTTATTATCACCCACACTATGGACAAAGTTGAGTTTGAAACTGAGACCATAAATTGGAATTTTAAAGTAAAGTTAATATTTTCCCCACAATTTTGTTCTTTAATAGGGAGAGAGGTATAGCTGAGTTTCTTTTATTGAATTTTGGATTATGAAAGGTAGCGATCCCTATTTGGAAAAAACACCTTAATGTGATATAAAAATTAATACTGTCTTTTTGGTGGGTTTAGCAGCATTGAAATTGCTTTGATTCATTTATCTGAAAAATGATTGCAAAATCTTTTCATATTTGAAAGGATTCTTGTTTGCATGCAGCAAGCACTGCAGGCAATAGCAAATGCTAATAAAATTGAATTTTAAGAACTTTGAGATGGGTGTGTGTTTCCTTGATTCTTAAACCTGCTTCAGTATTAGAAAAGGAGATGCTTCAGATGGTACATATGCATCGCATTGTCTTTTCTGTAGAACTTTAAAATAAGAAGCGTGTAGTCCTGCTAACACAAATTACTTCTTTTCTTCTTGCTTTTGAGAGTGCTGCAGTGTGCCAAATAGGATGCTAAGATTTTTACTTTTTTTTTAATGTTCTTGTGCATTTTAAATTTGTGTGCCTCAAAGAAATATTCTGGCATTTAATATGAGAAATTGACACCTAAGAATCAAATTTTTAAGACTGTTTAAAATATTTACTGTGTTCTTTCTTGTGTATCCTAAACACCCTTCAGAGAAGAAACTAACACAGAGAATATCCTGGAAATGGCTGTTAGTCTGGTGTTGAATAAACAAATTAAATATTCAGGTTATTAATGTGTTTTGATCATAAGTAAAATGAAGAGATGCATTAGGTGTGCTGTTGGTATGTGATTTACTGTTGCATGCCTCTGATCTTTTGCAGAAACACTTTGCCTGGAGGATTCATTGTCAGTTCTGCTCGCTGAAGAACAGCATTGACCATTGTGCTCACTATCAGTTAATAATGAATTAATCCTGTTAACCATGAGTGAATTATGGATGACCTGGAAAGATTACTGATGAGTGTTGTTAGTACAGTTACTAGCTACAGAAACAGTCTAATTGATATATACCGTTACAGGTTTGAAACACAAAAAAATTAGATGGACTTCCATCCTCTTTATACCATGTTTTATAGTGTTGCTCTTATTTTACAAATTATATTGCTTTTACAAAATACTCTGTAAATTTTGACTGTTTCACTATCAGAAGGGCTCTTTAATTCACAGAAACTATTAAGAAACCTGCTACAGGAAATTTTATACTAGCAAGCTGACATTGTTATTGTAGATTGGTTTCCATTTTAAGATGGAGTTATTAGGGTGGGGGTTTTTTTGCTTCATGGTGATATTTCAAAAGCAAGTTGGAAGAAATATTGTAGGCTTCCTTTCAGAATGATGTGCCGTGCTAAGGACTATTCTTTCTCTGGGAATTGAAATATAGAATATTTTCTCCCTAATCCCACAGAGAGGGCACCAAGAGGAGTTTTCCTCTGAACTACTATTTTTTTCTGTGCATTTTAGAATAGCCATAGGGAAATGCTAGTGTCATGCTTAGTGTTTCTTGATCTCTATTTGTGGAGTTTTCATCCCAAGTACTAGTTACCTGTTGCTTTTCTTAATTCTTGATAGTCTTTTCTGAAGTGCATAGGGAAATGGTATCCCATTTTAAATACTTAGGTTTATCTGGTGTTCAGTGGGGAAGCATGTACGCTCACAGGGATGCGTTGTGTCTCTAGGGTGGCTTTTGGAACTCTGCCCCAAAGTACTATGTGAGTTGTGCTTTGCTTCTTTCAGAGGAGAATGCTTCTAAAAGCCTAGTGTTTAGCACAGAGTGAAAATCATTTACTGCTTTCCTTTGTGCTGTCACAGAATCACAGAACAGCTGAGTTTGGAAGGGATCACTGGAGGTAATCTGGTCCGACCCCCCTGCTCAAGCAGGGCCACCTAGAGTCAGTTGCCTAGGACCATGGCCATGCCACTTCTGAAGATCTCAGGGAGATCCTCTCTGGGCAACCTGTGCCAGTGCTTGGTCACCTTCACAATGAAAAACTTTCCTGATGTTCAGGAGGAACCTCCTGTGTTTCAGTCTTTGCCCATTGCCTCTTGTCCTGTTGTTGGGCACCACTGAAAAGAATCTGACTCTGTCCTCTTCGCACCTTCCCTTCAGATATTTGTACACATTGGTGAGATACTCCCAGAGCCTTCTCTTCTCCAGGCTGAACAGTCCCAGCTCTCTCAGCTATTCTTCATTGGAGAGATGCTCTAGTTTCTCCATCATCTCTGTGGCTCTTTGTTGGACTCTCTCCAGTATGTCTGTGTCTCTTGTTCAGGGGAGCCCAGAACTGGACATAGTACCCCAGGTGCTATCTCTTAAGACTTTTGTACCTACCCCAAGAATTGGCTTTTTTTGGCCTTCCTTTCAACGACCTGATTTGTTTGAGCCAGCTTTCAGATTTGGGATGGACTGTATTTCTTGGCAAGTTTTCATTGGACCCAATTCAGAGTGCTTTAGTGTTCCTTTGTCAGGAAGTTGTCTTGTATGGGCACAGCCACCCATGCTTCCAAGTTGTCTATTGGTGACAACTCTGAAATCAAAGCTTGGCTAAAAAGAAATGGCTCTTAATGGTAGTGATGGTTTTCAGCAGAATCTGAATGGAACTTAGAAAAGATGTGACCCATTGTTTAAAGCAGTTGTCTTGAATGTTTCGATTCTAGGGCTTATATTTGATATCTAGAGGATGCAGAGTGTGGACAGCAATGTTAGAATTTTTATTTTCTCACCATGTACCCACTTCACCTCCACTTTACCACTTTGCTGTACCAGGTTGTTCTCGTTATCAACAGCCATAAAATTTTCCAGTTCTTACCAGAGAAGTCATGGTGTCTGTTCCAGATGTTCTCTTATTCATGAGAAAGGTAAAGTGGGGATGTGAATGGTGGTGAGTTGAAGCAGAGGTTCTGAGTCCTGCTTTACACTGCAGAAGTTGAGCAAGAGTGTTCTGTGCTTTATCTGAACCAGTGCACAGTTCACAGGATGAAGAAGATTGCTACATTAACCAGAGTGACTAAGCCAGGAAATTCTTTGGGCAAACCCAGTTGTACTGGCAAAAGATTCTTGTTGCTGATATTTATTCTGTCAGCTAAAGTTCCTCCAAAGTGCCTTTGCCAGTAAAAGCTGTGTGTTGTCGCAGTATGATTCTGCTGGCAAGTCTTTATACCTAGACAACTCCTTTGTCGTGCAGCCTGGTGTCCAACTTTTTTTAATTTTGTCTTGGAAAGAGCACAGCAATTAGGCTTGGAAATAGTCCCATCTTTCCATAAAATATGTAACTTTTTTGCCACTTGTGCACAGGGCTCTTAATTTCTTTATAACTATAAATAAGAACATTATGAGACACAAACTTGACCAACAAAAAGTAAAGCAAACTGGTTAGTCACAAACCTGGTTAGCCACTAATTGATGAGGGTATGTGGAATGTTGGAATGTTTGTTTCAATGAGATTATTTGATAGAAGACCTTGTCTTCTAAAATAACCGGCATTATAAGGAAAGGAGAGAAGCTGTAAACAAAATACATAGAGACAAACCTGGCAGACAAACTTAATGGAGAAAAAGACAAGAAACAAACCTGGTCAGTTACACTTAATTGATGGGCTACATGGAAGATGCATGCAAACAAGGACTTTGTGACTGATAAGGATGCAAACTTGAGGGTTGAGGATGTTGGAGGGGATCAGTGGGACTATGCCAACCAAGAAGACAGTGTGCAGGGGAATGAATCAGGGAGAGACAAAATGGGGCCAGATGGAAAAGGGGCCAATCATGTGTAAACTGTGGCCAGTCTTTACACTTGTCTGGCTGAGCCCTGTCCCTGATCACTGCAGTCTGCCCTATTTTATTAGAACTTTTATTAACTATCTTTCTGTGTAATCGTACTCACTATACCATGTGTGTGAGTGCTGCAGAGAATAAGTGAGACCAGCTTGAGTAGAGCCTAGGCCAGCAACTGGAGTCTCACACCACCAGCTCTGCAGTGCCCATAATGGAAGCGAGTGGGGGTTTCAGTGTCAGGAGTTGGAGGGCCCCCGCTCTGGATTATCTTGTTGGTTTTCTGCAGACTACTGGAGTCAGACCAGGGATGTGGGCACCCTGGCCTATGTCAATTACTGGAGCAAGTGGGGCCTAAGTACCAGGTACTGGGGTGGGTGAGTGTCTCAGCTGCCAGCCCATGGAGCAAGAATGGTGTGTGTTGCCAAAGCAGCTGTAGGAGGACCAGGGTGATTGAGGGTCTCAGTGGCCGGAGTGGGACCACAGGTCACAACCCGTGTGCCTGGTGCCAGCTGGTCATGGGGTTTGAGTGTCTGTATCTTCCCCAAACCTGCTGTGCGTGGCAGGTGGTATGTGTCTGTGTTTTTGTATTTGCTGGCCATCTTCAAGCTGGACCAGTTGGCAAGCAGGGGCACTTTGGGACCAGACTTGGGGTGTCAGGCAGGCTGAGTGTCCACACTGGTATTTTGGGGGACAGGTGAGTGTGGGACGAGTGCTGTATGTCTGCAGTGAGCACCAAGCTGGACCAGCCAGCAATTTGGGGACCCATGGGGCAGTGGGTAAGGGGGCCTGGGATTGGGGCAGGTGTGCCAAGTGGGCGAAAGGGGCCGTGATGGTACTTAATGATATCCACAAACTTCTGTGTGCTTGTGAACCTTGAGTGTCATGTATGTGTTGCACTAGTGACCTGTCTCTGTCAGACCACAAGGAGGAGGGGACTTGTCTGTTGGTGCTTGTGTTTATGTGAATCCTGTATGCAGGTGCTGTTGAAGGCAGCGTCTTATCTGTAGCAGTGCATGTGATCAGCCATGTCAATTCCCTGTGTGTGCTGTGTCTCTGGAATACGTGCTCAGTTTTACTGCTGGTTGAACCTGCAAACAGGAAAGCAGGAGCTGTGACCCTCAGACTAGAATGGAGACACCATGACCACCCTGGGCAGGAGGAATTCCTGGGCCCAGAGGAGGTGCTTGCTTCTCACATAACATCATTTAAGTTTCTTTTCCTGGCTGTTCAAAGAGGAGATTTGCTTCTTTTATTGCTTTGGCATCTGATGCTTATATTCATAGTCTCCAGTATGCAAGGGATCAAGAGCTCTGTGACCATGGTGAAAAATTGTGAGATGTGTTAGCATAATGATGACTCGTCAAGACACTGGAACAGCAAGTAGTACAAGTCTTGTTACTTATTTTTAACTACAGGTGCCTTCTCCAAAGTACTTTGTTAGTTAGGCTAAAGATACATAAAGATCGAACCATATTTCTTGCGCAGTTAATACATATGCGGGCAAACGTGGCAAGGAAATACTATTTTGGAGTGGTCAGAGGAATGCCCTTTGAAAGTGCATTTGAGGGGACTGATAATTTTGGTTGATCAGGCTGATAATCGAGCTGATGGCTTAGCTCTGGAAATTACATACTAGGCAGTGTTTCTATGAAAGTGTTTAACCAAAATTTCCTTGCAGATCTAGATAGCTGGCTTTTGTAAATGGTTGGCAGACTTGCTGGTGTGGACTGGGGAAAACAGACTTAAGATTATTTTTATCTCTCTAGAGGAATCTGCTTTGGCTGGCAGAATAGAGAAGGATGGTGTAATTAATTCTTCAGCTTTTGTGGCCTATGTTATCCTTCATTTGCTATCGGATTAAACCTAACTTTTTCACACATTAAAGTGGAATGAAGTGCGGTTGTAGGTAGGTAGGAACAGTCTTCTAATGAGTACACCAGTCACACACAGAAGCTGACATATAAAATGCTGTTTCCTTGGTCATAATAATAAGTATTAGTTACATTTATCCTTATTGTAAAAATTGAAAAGTAGAAAATGTTTTGATAACGTTTTCTGATTCTCTTGTGGGTCTCGATTCTGAATGCAACCTTTGTATGTATCTGAAGGAAACCTCTGCTTTCTTGGAAAATTACAGCTCTAATTTGATACTGTCACAGTATAATACTGGTGTGCTAGCATTGATTTTTCAAAGATCTTTGTTCATGTGGTGGTGGATGTCTGTCTCAGATTGTTTTTATACATCTGTTCCTTTGCATCCTCCAAATAAATGGGTTTGTTACAAAGCTTGCTTCCTCAAAAAATCTCCTATTATCCACCACACTTTAATGTAGAAACATCTTTGGGCATCACTGTACTCTTACTCTTCTCGAGGCTAATACAGTAATTGGTAAAAACAGCCTATTACATCACTTTACATGTATGTATGTCACCTGTGACATGCTTCAAGGCCTGAGGTAGTGAAAGCTGAAAGTTTGAGGTAACTGGTGATTGTGGCTGTCAAAATATCTGAGCAGATAATAATCGTTCGGGTTATTGCATTGGTTACAGCATATTACAGAGCTAACCGTCTGTGGAAATGTTCAGTGTGAACTGCTTCTGAGTGATATTTAAGTAAGGTTTTGAGAAGAACAGAGTATTACTTAATTACTGAAATGCAGATGTGGGGTATTTGTTGAATTTACTTTATTGATTTTGTAATTGTTTTAAAAAGAGGTAAAAAACCCAATCAATGTGGTTTGTCTTTTGGTAGCTCAAAAAATGCTTGGAAATCCTAGACAAATACAGAAAATCCTCTTGGTCTGTGAGCTAAGTTTTATGCAGAGGACTTTTAACAGAAGAATTAATGTACAGTAATTCTGTGGAAATACCTAACTGCTGTCGTTCTTGCAACAGAAATAAAACATGTTTGGAAACAAGACTCCAGTGTTCTTTGCAGCTTGATTTGTGCTCCTGCTTCTCTGATACACAGACTACAGTAAAGACCAGAGCTCTGTCTCTAATGCCCATTCTGGTTTAGTTTAAAATTGCATATACATTTTTGTTGTTGGTCAGTAAGCATGTGTTTATCACAGTATGTAACAGTTGAGTTTTGTGTACCTTCTCCTGAGTGGAAATAACCACTTCTTTCTTCCCCCTTTACCAGATATTAACGTTTTGTCATAAAAGGCATAAAAGGTGTCAGAATAGCTTTTTTTTAAAAAAAAAAAAAAAAAGATTGACTGATTTCCGTTGGGGCTAGTTGATGGGTTCATAAAGTTTTGCAAGGGACATACTAGTGAAGAGATGACATCTTTCGTATTTCTTCGTTGTTGAGAGTAATGATAGATTAGGTGAATGGTTAGACATTGTAAGAAACAAAACAAAGCAAAAAAGCCAACAACCTGAACAAAAAAAAACCCCAAAACAACCACATCCAGGACATGCTATGGTACGGAGACACCTGATGAGAAAGAATCTCAGCTACATTGCATAGTGCACTTCCAAGAGCAACAGTTTAGTTAAATACAGCTCTCCCTGAACTGGTTTGTAAAATCTTTTAATGCCACACCTAAGTTAAACTTCTGCCTCTGCTGCTTTCTGGGGATGAGATGGAAGAAGACAATAACTGTTACAAGACCATCTGGGCCTTGATGGTTCTATCTATTCACATAAGTGACTTTCTTTGTCTTGATTCTAGGGTCGTGGGGCACAGCTCTTCCAGAGCTTACTAGATGTCAGCTATATGATGTACTTTAAACGAGTGTAGTCCTGGCCTGTGGGTAAACCACTGCATTTGGACACAACTGTCAGTTCAGCCCAAGAATTTACTATTGTTGTAGGTATGATTAGAGCATTAGAAATGTTGGAATGTTAATCAGATCACTGTGGTTGGAGTGTATCAGTCCTTTGCAGGTGGGATATGCAAAATGCTCAGTTTACTAGCCCATTAGATGCCTACAGTTAAATTTGAAAATGCATATAAACATTCATGTTTACTGGTTCGTATCACAGGAAAAATCATTGCCTTTACATTATGCATTCATGAAGAGGAAACATGCAGCTGCAGATTTCCAGTCACCCTGGTAGGATTCTATAGGGTGTACCCATCAGATTGTACCTACTGTGTAAGACTTTCTAAGGGAAAGGGTATGCTTGAAAATCCCTTCAAATATTAGTTGATTTCTAAAATAAGGATCTTCATGGGCTGCAGAATAGATGTAGTTTATTCCCTACATTTGGTATTGAGGGAATGGAGTAGTTTCTTCTTGTACTTCCCAGGACTGTTAAGTGAGAATATGCAGAGGGTTGGAGAGGAGCATGATTTTGAGATATTGGCAGCAATTGTTTTGGTAATAATTCCCTTCTGTAATGGTTGATCATCTATGTGTGTGTACAATCTTTATAAATAGAATGGAAAAGAAATACCTCAAAGGGTGTTGTCTTGGTGAGACTATCTAGTCTGTCCCAAATTAAATGGTACAGTATTTAGATAAAACACACAGAAAATTACTGCTAGAAACATACACAGAAGTATAACAAAAAATTTAATTTTTTTTTTTAGTAGTATGTTTCTGTAGAGGATGTTTCACAAATGGGCATACTGTTAATCACCTTTATTACCATTACACTGTGAGAATTACAGGATACAAAGATGAGAATGGGGCAAATGGGGATGTCTGTGAAACCACAGAATCATAGAATACCGGGTTGGAAGAGATTTCAAGGATCATCTAGTCCGACCTTTCAAGGTAAAAATGTAGTTTAAATGATATGGCCCAGCACCCTGTCAAGTTGAGTCTTAAAACTGTTCAATGTAGGGGAATCCAGCACTTCCCTTGGGAGATTATTCCAATGTCTAATTATCCTCATGGTGAAAAAGTTTCTTCTGGTGCCCAATCAGAATCTCCCCAGGAGTAACTTGTACCCATTACTGCTTGTCTTTTCTATGTGACTCCTTGTTAAAACGGAGTCTCCATCTTCTTGGTAGCCACTCTTTTTGTACTGGTACATGGTAATAATGTCTCCTCTAAGCCTTCTCTTCTCAAGGCTGAACAAACCCAGTTTTCTCAGCCTTTTGTCATATGGCAGGTCTTCTAGTCCTCTGATCATCTTCGTGGCCCTTTTCTGGACCCTTTCCAGCTTGTCCACGTCTTAGGGATGAGATTGTAGGTTTTAGTGTCCTGACATAGGTTACTTCTTTTACTAGGAACAATTTGGTGCCTTTGTCCTGATATTGTTACCTTTCAGTATGAAGTAATCTACATTTCTGTTTATCATCTTTTTTTTTTTTTAATGAATTAATATTTAAAATAAGGTAGAGCTTTTACCTGGTTAGTTAAAAGCTAGATACAGCGTTCTTGATAACTGCCAGGCATTCTATTCTTGTTGCCTGTTGGGCAGGAGAAAAATACATAGCATAATGGCTATAAAAAGCAGCAGTAGTCCCAGAGAATGTTGTGAATATTAGCAAGGTGCAACTAGAGTGGTTTGATGATCTGGGGAGCTACCAGCATTGCTGAAAGTATCATATTCTACAAATAAACTGTTGAACTTAATGACTAGTAATAATGTAGATTGCAGAATTATACTGGCAATGTCTAGTTATTCCATATGCTTGTTGAAAAGGACATGAAAACAAATATTACAAATTACAGATTACACAGGATGTGTGCAATTAGCTCCCTGTACCACATGTTGGTATTACCTTACTACAATCATCATATGAGAAGTGGCTTCTTAATAAAAGCTAAGGTAAAACACCAAGTCTTCTTTGAGTTTAGTTTTCTGTTGGGTTTTGTTGTTGGTTTTTTTAATGACATTTGTTGGCAAATAAATTTGGCTTAGCTTCAGGTTACTTCTTTTTCAGTACAGAAAAAGACATCATAACATTTTAAATCTATACTTATATGTAGTTCCAAAAATTATTTTATTTTCTGTCTAATGGGAAAAAAGTGAAAATACTGTTGCTTGGTGCAAAGGGCAAGTAGCACTTATTACGGAGTTTGAAATAGCTGTGTGAGTTAGTAATTTGGAGTGATAATGAAGGCTAACTGCTTAGCAGTTTGCATATCCACTGCCTTTGAAGTGGTGCAGTCCATGTAGAAAGGAAGAATAACCAAAGAACTGGGCCACAAATCATCCTTCTGAGTCATTCTATCATAACAATAAAACATGTTGAATAAGCAACTCTGAATGGTGGAACAAATGTAGCATAGAATCACAGAATGGTAGGAGTTGGAAGGGACCTCTGGAGATCATCTAGACCATGTCCCCTGCCAAAGCAGGTTAGCCTAGAGCAGGTCACACAGGAACATGTCCAGATAGGTTTTGAATATCTCCAGAGAAGGAGACTCCACAACCTCTCTGGGCAGCCCGTTCCAGTGCTCTGCCACCCTCAGAGTAAAGAAGTTCCTCCTCATGTTCAAACAGAACTTCTGTGTTCCAGCTTCTGCCTGTTGCCCCTTGTCCTGTCACTAGGCACCACTGAGAAGAGCCTGACCCCATCTTCTTAACACATGCCCTTTAGATATTTTTAAGTGTTATAAGGTGCCCTCTTAGTCTTGTCTTCTGCAGGCTAAAGAGCCCCGTGTCTCAGCTTTTCCTCGTGAGAGATGCTGTGGTCCCCTAACCATCTTCATTGCCCTCTGCTGGACTCTCTTCAGTAGCTCCCTGTCTCTCCTGAACTGGGGGGCCCAGAAGTGGTCACAGTACTCCAGGTGTGGCCTTACCAGGGCAGAATAGAGTGAGAGGGTGACCTCCCTTTGTCCTTTGACAAGGGTATCTGAAATCTAATGAAATACATATTTTCACAGAGGCTTTGCTCTCAAGGCAGTTCTCGGGTATCTCTTCCAGTTTTTTGATGTTGAGCTCCTGAGGGCAGGCAGCCTTCTGGAAGGGTCACCCTTTGCTTGGACATCTACTTTCATGAGCCTTCAGGTGCATATCTGTCTTTTGACCTATTTTTCTCCAAAAATCCAAGAGCAGTTCATTAAGAAGTTCAGAAGAGATTGAGCAACATGTATCATCAGCCTGTTTCCCTAAGGAAACCGTGCTAATAGTTCTACATCTAACAGATGTAGAATTAAAAATGGACGCCCCCATTTACTTTATACTTTTGTTGGGGTTTTTTGTTGGGTTTTTTTGGTTTGGTTTTGACGGTTTGGTTTTGACCTTTTTCTGTTCCTTAATCATTACTAGTGACTGCTTGAGATAAGGTGCAGTAGGGGGAAATGGCAATTTGTGTTAAACTATTTGAAAGCAGGGGGCTGAAAAGGAGTGGAACTTAGTAAAAATGTCCACAAGTCAAAAGAGAGGAAAAAAATCTTTTTTCTCTTAAACACCTGGACAAAACTTTTAGATGTTAAAAAAAGAATGTGCTTGCACTGGAAATAATGCTGGAGGACAAGCTATATGTCAGTGGTAAACCACCAAGAAGTAACTGATAGTGTTCAGAAAATGATAGGCCTTTGTAAAGCTAAGAACCGAAGAGGTCCGTAGAGTAGTTGCAAATGAATCTGAAATAAGACTTCTAACATTCAGTGGATTACTGGGCTCTTGAGAGCGGTAGTTTAGTAATACAAAGCCATTGCAGACAAATTCAGTTTTCTCTGCATCAGCCATATGCAATTAAATGCAAATTTGGGGTAACTTTGTTTAATTGAAATAACTCTATGGTGGACTGCAATGGAAGCAGTGGAGCAAGTGGGCAAGCTGGAGGGCAGCAAAACACTACGATTTGGCTTGCATTATGAGTGTTCTGTGAGAGAAATCTATGTGATGTTTGGACTCCAGGATGGATCCAGTGTGGTAGTTGCATGTGTTGCTTTTAGTTTTGTGTGTTCAGTTGGTGAGCTCTAGAGTACAACTTGTATTTTTCTATATTTTTCAGTTGTTATGCTTGTTAACAGAATGATGTGTTACAATTTTGACAGAGTAGTAGAATTTTAGTGAAGTACAAGGACTTCAGCAGAGATTGGTGATCAGGTTTTTTTGAGATTATGTTCTTTTCAGTGACCGTCACTATACTAAGAAGGATGAAGCACCTCTGTGCTGAGCTAGCAGTATTAAAATAGGCTGCAGTACAGAGCAAATGTCTGATTAGCTGTGTAAGTACAGACCTGATGGGAAAGGAACACAATGCAGAGCAAAAGCTCTGTATGATATCTGCTTACTGACAAGTACGGATTCCATTGTTGTGAAGACTGTGCTTATACATCTTTTCATGCTTCTGTAGCCTGTAAATGCTAGGGCAGGAGAGATGTAAAATAGCTTATGCCTTATTTTCTTCATGTTATTCTCTTTTGATACAGTTTTGGTTTTTTCTATGGATGCTAGAATTTTTATCTTTGAATGTTGCTAAAGTACAATTTGGTGGTAATTCTTGTAGAGGTTAGGGAGCCATCACAAACCTGTGTTATAAAGATAATAAATAGGCAACCACGTGCAGGTGTTTAATTTTGTGGTGTTTTAGTGCGGTCTTCAATCAGTCACTCCTAATACTAGCTGCAAAGCAGTACTGAAGTATGGATTGTAATTCGCTCACCTGGAGGTGGGTTTTATCTTCATTTTATTTTGGTTTTTTTGCACTGGCGTAGAGCGAAGACAGTCCTAGTCGCAAGCGACAACGCCTTTCACATTCAGTCTTCGAGTATACAGGAGCATCACCAACCCCATCATCACCAATGCGACCATGGGAGATGACATCAAATAGGCAGCCTCCTTTGACTCGACCCAGTCAACACCAGTTCTCAGGGGAACGATGCAACACACCTGCACGAAACAGGAGGAGGTAAGCCAGCTGTGTAGATTGCAAAACAACTTCTTATTCTTGATTTTGGCTCAAGGGAGGTGTATTTCAGGCAGCACTGACTAGATCACATGGTAGACATGTTAATATTTCCTTTGAGGTATAACTAACTGTAGTTGTAACTGAAAATTTGCTAGAAGTAATTCAGGTTGGTGCATCATCCTGTAATTTGTGTGAACGGTCAACTCAGGGAAAGGAGTGCTTGTTAACATATTTAGTTATGAGCTTGGTTCTCTGTCATTCTGCACTGGAGTGATAAGCATTTAGGAAAGTGTGAGGAAAAATCTTTCTCATCAGGGTACTTATAAAGGTATTAAGAGTTATTGATGTAGTACCATAATTTTCACTGTAGTCACAATTATTTTCGTGTGTAAAAACAATATAAATAAAGATGAGGGATACCAGCTGGGGCAAGTGAGGAGGTTAGAATAATGTCAAATGCTGGGTGATTCACATATAATAGGAGTTAGATTGTTCATGTTGGTTTTAGCTTGTGGTTCATTAACCTTTCAAAGCAGGGATTTTGCAGTAAATTCCTCTGGTCATGGAAGATTAGAGATTGAACTGATACCTGGATGGATGATAGTGTAGGAAAGCATAAAAGCAAAGACTGCTTTACTATTCTGGTTTAAGTAATTATCCAGAACACAAGTTTTTATTGCCTCACATTCTGCCTCAGAAATGCTGAGTCATCTAATGCAAGTTAAAACACGCTGTCCTTCTGTTTGCTTCTGAGAAATACTTTGGCTTGTTTGTACTAAAACTGAAGTGTCTGCTTTTTCATTAATTTAAAATATTAGACTTAAGTAATATATAACTGATTTTCTTCTGATTCCACAAATTTGTCAACTATAGTCAGTCAGGGCTAGTTTTGAGGCAAGAGACTTGTAAAACATGGTAGTTTTGTATCTTTGCTTCAAATCCGTGAATCTGAAAGCTTTCAGTCAATGGCATTCAAAATACACAGTGCTCAGAACAGCTTGAAAAACTTATGACAGACATTGAATTGTGAACTTGCAGGGTTATTGTGAAGACAGGGTCATAGAATGGTTTGTGTTGGAAGGGACCTTAAAGATCATCTCGTTCCAGCCCCCCTGCCATGGGCAGGGACTCCTTCCACTAGACCAGGTTACTCAAAGCCCCATCTAACCTGGCCTTGAACACTGCCAGGGAGGAGGCAGCCACAACTTCTGGGAAACCTGTTCCAGTGCCTCACCACCCTCACAGTAAAGAATTTATTCTTAATATCTAATCTAAATCTACCCTCTTTCAGTTTGAAACCATTGCCCTCATCCTATCACTGCACTCCCTGATAAAGAATCCCTCTCCATCTCTCTGATAGGCTACCTGTGAGTACTGGAAGGCAACTATAAGGTCTCCCCGGATCCTTCTTTTCTCCAGGCAGAACAACCCCAAATCTCTCGGCCTGTCATCATAGGGTAGGTGCTCCAGCCCCATGATCAATCTTCGTGGCCCTCCTTTGGACCCGCTTAAGCAGGTCCATGTTTTTCTTGTGCTGGGGACCCCAGAGCTGAACACAGTACTGCAGGTGGGGTCTCGCCAGAGATGAGAAAGAATTACTTCTATCGACCTGCTGGCCATGCTTCTTTTGATGCAACCCAGGATGTGACTGTTTCTCTGCTCTCTGAGCTGCAAGCACACATTGCTGGCTCATGTTCAGTTTTTCATCCACCAGCACCCCCAAGTCCTCTCCATGGGACTGCTCTCAATCCAGTCATTGCCCAGCCTGTGTTTGTGCTTGGGCTTGCCCTAACCCAGGTGCAGGACCTTGCACTTTGCCTTGTTGAATTGATGAGGTTTGCACCATGCCTGTCAGGGTCCCTCTGGATGGCCTCCCTTCCCTCCAGCATGTTGACTGCGCCACACAGCTTGGTGTTGCTGAGGGTGCACTCAGTCCCACTGTCCATGTCCCCAACAAAGATGTTAAACAGCGCTGGTCCCAATACCACCTCCTGAGGAATGCCACTTGTTACTGCTCTCCACTTGGACATCGAGCTGTTGACCATAACTCTTTGAGTGTGGCCATTGAGTCATTTTCTTCTTCACCAAGTGGTCCACCCATCAAATCCATGTCTCTCCAGTTTGGAGACAAGGATGTCATGTGGGACAGTCCAGGTAGATGATGTCAGTTGCTTTTAGATGATGTCAGTTTCTTTTCCCTTATCCACCAACACTGTAACCCTGTCATAGAATGCCACTAAATTTATCAGGCACAATTTGCCCTTGGTGAAGACATGTTGCCTGTCACCAATCGCCTCCTTTTCCATGTGCCTTAGCATAGTTTCCAGAAGGATCTGCTCCATGATCTTGCTGGGCTCAAGAGGTGAAAGTGACTGGCCTGTAGTTCCCCAGGTCTTCCTTTTTTTTTCCTTTTTGAAAATGATGTTTATGTTTCCCCTTTTCCAGTCAGTAGGAAGTTCGCCAGATTATCATGGCTTCTCAAATATGATGGATAGTAGCTTAGCCACTTCTTCTGCCAGTTCCCTCAGGACCGGCAGATACATCTCAGCAGGTCCCATGGACTTGTACACCTTCAGGTTCCTTAGTTGGTCTCCAACCTGATCTTCTCATACAATGTGTGGTTCTTCATTCTGCCAGTTGCTGCCTTTGCTTCCTATGACTTGAGCGGTGTGGCTGGTGCATTTGCTGGTAGAAGACTGAGGCAAAAAAAGTCATTGAGTACTTCAGCCTTCTCCATATCCTGTCTAGCCAGGTCTCCCATTTGCTTCTGGAAAGGGCCTGTATTTTCCCTAATCTTCCTTTCATCACCAACATACCCATAGAAGTTCTTCTTGTTGCCCTTGGTGTCCCTAGACAGATTTAATTCTATCAGGATTTTGGCTTTCCTAACCTGATCCCTGGCTGCTCAGACAATTTCTCTGTCCTCCTAGGCTACTTGTCCCTGTTCCTGTTTCCACTCTCCTTGTCCCTGTTTCCACTCTCCTTGTCCCTGTTTCCACTCTCCTGTAGACTTCCTTTTTTTTTTTTTTTTTCTTTGAGTTTGTCCAGGAGCTCCTTGTTCATCCATGCAGGCCTCCTGGCATTTTTGCCTGACTTCCTCCTCATTGGGATGCACTGCTCCTGAGCTTGGAGAAGGTGATCCTTGAATATTGACCAGCTTTCCTGGGCCCCTCTTCCCTCCAGGGCTTTATCCCATGGTACTCTACCAAGCAGTTCCCTGAAGACCAGAGTCTGCTCTATTGAAGTCCAGGGTAGCAAGCTCGCTGTGCACTGTTCTCACTGCTCTAAAGATCTTGAACTCCACCATTTCATGGTGACTGCAGCCAAGGCTGCCCTTGAGCTTCAAGTTCCCCACCAGCCCCTCCTCGTTGGTGAGAACAAGGTCCAGCATAGCACCTCTCCTCGTTGGCTCCTCTGTCACTTGGAGAAGGAAATTATCATCAATGCATTCCAGGAACCTTTTGGATTGCTTGTGCAATGTGTGTTGTCCTTCCAACAGATATCAGGGTTGTTGGAGTCCCCCATTACGACTAGGGCTTGTGAACATGTATAGAAGGCCTTATCCACTCAGCCTTCCTGGTCAGGCAGCCTGTAGCAAACTGCCGCTATAATGTCTCCTGTCTGTGCCCTCCCTCTAATCCTGACCCATAAGCTCTCGGTTGGCTCCTCATCCATCCCCAAGCAGAGCTCCATGCACCCCAGCTGGACATTGACATAGCCGGCGACAGACCCTCCTTGTCCTCCATGCCTCTCCTTCCTAAGGAGCCTGTATCCTTCCATTACAACACTCCAGTCATAGGAGCCGTCCCACCATGTCTTTGTGATGCCAATAAGATCATAGCCCCTTAGGTGTGCGCACATCTCTAGCTCCTCTTGCTTATTCCCCATGTGAGGTGCATTTGCATAGAGGCATTTAAGTTGGGCCCACATGAAGCTGAATTTCTGACTGGAATTCCTTTGTTCTGTTCTTCAGGTGCTGTCCTGTACCATTGCTGCCTCACCTTTCATCTGTGCTTCCTTTCCTCCTTGTCTTGAATGTAGTTCTGAACTAACAGGATTTAAGAATATGTTACTGCAAAGAAATCACCCTTGTTAGAAAATACTAAGATCTGTAAATACATACTGTGCAGTTGTGGATAACTTTTGGTGGCTATTCCTACCTGAGGGTAGGAATTCCTGCAATTTTTTCACCAATTCCGTCTTACCTCTTTGTTTTAACTGGGCATTTACCATGTTTATGCTATGCTTATAGAACCAGAGGAGGCTTTTTGTGAATGTTTAAGTACTCCAAGCACAAGTTCATTACTGATGTTAAATAATAGTTTAGACCCACGTTTTGATAATTCTTCTGAAGTCATTTCCAGTAATTAAGGAAGCACGTTCTACATGCTATGTATCTGGATGCTCTGAATTTTGCTGAATGAAACTTAGTTTATAACTGCATAGGAAAAAATCCAGTTTTGTTTTTTCAAGAGAGTGATACTCCATTCATTTAAAAAAATCACTGCAGAAGTTTCTCCAGCTTTTGCTGGCTGTGCTTTTTTGTAATTTGGGTTTCATAGAAAAATAAAGCCAAACCTTTTAACAAAGACAGGGGTAAGAGTAGTTTTATGAGAAGTTACCTTGTCTGTGTGCTGGTGGCAGTTAGAGAATTTGTGTTCTTATTTTTCCAAAGCATTGGAGCTGTCTTTTTTTGTAACTTTCCTCTATTCTTGCAGCTCTGCCAAATCCTCACATGGCCATTTTATGTTAAAGTATTCAGAGCATTGCTGTTTCGTAGCAGGAAATAGCAACTTTAAAGCAACCTTAGTACTTCAGAAAAATAAAATTTCTTTTGCATTAATAGCTCTGTGGTTAGAAATCATATATACCAGTTCTATCTAACGAGAATGTAACAGGTGTGTCATACTTGTAATACAGAGATGGAGAGTGCCATGAAAACTCTGGGAAACCAGACTGGAATTAAGACATACATTAGTAAGACTGTAAATTTAGGTTCTCAGTGCTTAGAAGAAAACAGAGCTTGTATGTTCTGACATGGTAATTTCTAAAGATGAAGAAGGCTATGCATTTTTGTTGTTGTTTATTTTAAGAATGCTGCGTTATAATCTGGTGTTATGCCTTCTATCTGACTTGTGAATTAGATCTGTTTCAGTTCTAAGAAAGGCTATAATGGCATAATGTCCCTGTGAAGTAGGACAGAAAAATAGTGGCTTGAGACATTGTATCACACAGTCACAGTAGCTTCTGAGTAGCTGGTAGTGTGCTCCTCCTTCCCCAGAGTAAGTCTGTCTGACGCAGCACAAAAGTTGGACTTAACTTGAGGAATGTCTAGGATTTGCTAGGTTTCATGTTTATTTGATTTTTTTATTTGGTAAGAGCAATGGGAATAGTGAGAGTGAAGAATCTTTAAGTTCTCTTCCACACACTGTTTGAGAGGATATGTTCTAGCGGTTGCAGACCCTTCTCCTCTACTCTCTGCGGTTTGGTTCCTTCAGCCTTTTCCATAAGTGGGAATCCATTTCTTCCCGTGCAGCTTTAATTCGCTGATGCCTCTGGGACCTGTAATTTATGGGTTGTGGAGGTTGGAGGGCATGTATTGAAAGTCCTGAGGGATGGCTTTGTGCTTTCAGTTCTTTCCACTTCCAAATAAATGAGAAATCACTTAATCAAAACTTCTAATAGTGAGTTTATTACTTGTGTGTACGTAGTTTTCTCAGTGTTGAACCTGAGCCACTGGTCTCTGATTTACAGAAGTCTCAGCTCAAGATAGTAGCAGCTCTTCTTGGTACATACACACAATTATATAAGAATACATAATCAAATCCTATCAGTTGCTCAAACAAAGTGGTTGTGGTGGTCTAATTCAATGTACACAATAGTTCTGCGCTGTGAAAAAGAAAGATTACCACAATCACAATTTCCTGGGATCTTCTGGGGACAATTCTGTGAGGCACTCAGTTATTTAGCGAACATATGAGACGTGAAAAATTAATGTTTCTTCAGAGGAGTCTACTGCTTTGTCTGCTACCACTAAGTGAGCAACCATTCTGTGCCCTGCTTGGAGCAAGGACCCTGGGGAAATCTGTGATCGTGTGAAGGATTTTTACCTAGAATAAACGTATGGAAGTCTCTTGGAAGTTTGCTGTCTTGACTGAGTATTTGTCCTGGCAATCCTAGTGCAGTTTTTTTAACAGGTTAGTGTTTATGTAAGAGTTCTTCTCTTAGTTTCTTTTGCAGTATTAAGCTATGCTCTATTAAGACTTTTATGCTGAAAAAAGTGTCATCTCTAAGGTGTTCAGTAGTTTTTTCAGTAAGAAGTTTTACTCCAATCTAATAAACCTGTTCTAGTAAAATTTTCCGGCATAAAAAAAATCATGCTATTCGATTCTCCTGTGGTTTAAGTTACTAAGAAGGATTTGTCATTTATATAATCTCTTAACTTTTTTGATGCGTTTCCAGTCCTCCTGTTCGACGTCAGAGAACAAGGCGAGATCGTTTGTCTAGACATAATTCCATTAGCCAGGATGAAAACTATCACCATCTCTCCTATGGACAGCAGCAAGCAATAGAAGAGCCCCGAGCCTTTCACCCGCCAAATGTATCTCCTCGTATGTTGCACCCAGCTGCTCACCCACCACAGCAGAATGCAGTGATGGTTGACATACACGATCAGGTAAGACTTTTAGAGTGCAAACAGAAGGGTGTTGAAAGATGTGGGGTTTGTTTTTTTGGTTGGTTGGTTGATTTGTTTTTCCACAAATCTTCAAGATCCCTCTTCTCCCCAAATTAGCTGACAATGAAAATCACGTAACAGCAAATTCTACTTGCCCTCTTACAGGGCATTTTTCCTGTTGAATGTTATTCGTATATGGAGCCCTGCAGTAGGCGGTGGAAAAAAAAGGAATTCCACTTTAATTAATAAGGAAGATTGATATTTAACAGTTTGACAATGCGTTTACTGGCATAGTTCTGTCGGCCTCTGGCTCAAACCTTTGAAATGCAGTTGTTTTGCTTCTGAAGTTAATTTAATGTGATAAAGATGTGATATGATAATTAAAAATTTATTCTGTTTCATGTGAAATACCTCCCTTAGCTTATGAGTCTTTAAGTAGTTAAAATACGTTATTTAGAAGTGGAATTTACAGTGCCTGTAGTTGGTTGCCTACATCACAGCAGAACTTATGATAGCATTGTCACGTGACCAAATAAGACATCCAAGCCTAATAAACTCCTCCTTAAATAACATGAAAAAATTAAATATGTCGTTGGTCCAGAAAGTAAATAATTCCTCTCTGCAACAGCAGTTGTATAGAATTGTGTAATTGCGGACCTGTAAAAGAGGTTGTCCTATGGAGGTAACCTTTTTTGTGGTTTGTAGTTAAATCAGCAGGCTGCAGCACAAGTACGTTAGTTACTACCTGGTCTTGAACTGGGAAATAAAACTGATTTTCTGGATGTCCACTTCTCAAACTGCATAGAATCCAACTCTAACATCCCTGCTTAAAAACTGGTTTGCATTCAGTGCGGCTGCCTACCACTGGTGTGTTGTATTAAGTGTGCAGAGCAGTTCTCAGCAGGGAAGTATTTGCATTTGGGTCCAAGTGCAAAGGGTGGAAGTTAATGCCATTCTAGCCATCTCACAACCTTACATGTTGGAGAACAGTTTTAATGCTGCAGCATCTCAAAAATTCAAATCATGCTCTTGCTTTATGTTGCAAGATTATATCATGACAAGCCTGGATAAACAGTTTTTCCGTCCCACTGCCTCTTAACTTCCGAGGACCATCTATGATCAGATGTCAGTGTATCCAGACCGAGGTCCTCCGTGGTGATGTTTTATATTTCAGGGACATAACCATTTTGAGAGGTCATTTTTTATTATTACTCTGAACAGTAACATTTCAGATTCACACCCAGCATTGCACTGTATGCCCGACCTTTGTACCCAAGCCAGAACTGGGTCAAATTCAGTGTCTCTCCTGAGACTGGTTTCTGTCATTAGTGATATACAGGTCAAGACTTTAAATTCTGTTCAGTAATCTGTGTTCTCTTTTGGCCTCTGCCTATGACTGCTACCAGTTCAGTAAGTTAACTGTCCTTATGCGTTCTCACCTCCCTAATGGGCTGTTCTTACTTACTACATTTAAGCAAGCTAGTTCCATTTTAGCAGATCATGAAGGAAGGGGGAGTTTCCTTGAAATATAATTACTTTTTATTAATCCATCCTCCCTGACACTTAAGCCTTTTCAGTTTTGTTAAAGCATCAGATAGTTCTTGTTTAGTGTTTAAAACAAAAAAAAAAAATAAATCAAGTGGTTTTGAGGTCCAGAATACTTTTGGATCTTAGTTTGATGGTTAAATTCTAGCGAGTATCACTAGCTAGAAAACTGGGTTATGTGGGTCTGTTTCCTAATATAAATGTGGATACTTAGGGTCTGCTTAGTCATGTTTACTTTTCCTTTTCAGCTTTCTGGTTAGTTGTTCTGTTACATTTAGGTTAGGAGACTTAGCTTGAGTGTTGGTCTGACAGTGAGATTGGTTTCTTTGGAAGAAAGAAATTCTACACCATTTTACTGTTCTTTAAAGATACAGGGCTCTGAGTTATTATTGAATCAGTCCTTTCAGAGTTGCGAAGATTCTTTAGCTACTCTCAGATTAGATTTTATGTGGGAGTTACTGCCTTCTTATTATGTAAGGACTATCCTTAGAGTTGGAGGGGCAGGCTTGATAGAGTCTGAGATGCTTCTGAGTGACTCTAAGGTGCCTTTGAAGTTTTAACATTTTAAGCTGAGAGCTACCTTTTGGCCTTGCCCAGAAACTGGTGATCAGTAAGTAATATTCCATTGAGAAGAATATTTTAATGAACAGCAATTACAAGCATGTGCCTCCTTTTACACCTTCACTGTATGTATTTTTTTTTTCTGATATGTAGGCAAAAACTTGTTATCTTACTCATCATTCTGTACAACACTTAGGAGTTTACGGTAAGTTATTAATTTTTTTTTTGCTTTTGCTGCAGATTCACCAAGGTACAGTTCCTGTCTCATACACAGTGACAACGGTGGCTTCACATGGGATACCACTTTGCACGGGCCAGCACATCCCAGCCTGCAGCACGCAGCAGGTCCCAGGGTGCTCAGGGGTTTTCAGTGGGCAGCATCTACCAGTTTGCAGTGTGCCTCCCCCAGTAAGTGGGTCTCCATAATTACACCAGCTTCAATCCTAGACATAGGAACAGCACCTTGGAGCTTCAGTGTCTGTGGCTTTAATGGTGTTGGAAATAGCCAGGTTTTTTTCCTCTGTGGTAGATCGCAGTGCATAGCCGTGTAGCCTTACAGCTGGTAAGCATATGGTACTTACCTACTGTCTTTATAGAGTATGATTGTATAGAGTCCTGATGTTTTTTAATTCAAACTAAGTGCTAGTTTAGGAACTGGCTTCGATCAGCAGTTACTCTGCTTACTTTTAGAGAGGAAGGTTTCTAAGGCTTTATTATGCAGCTCACCTAGAAAAAAAAAACTGAGTAGAGACCTTGTTCAGGGATTGGTTATACAGAAAAAGGTCTGATATTCCACAGTCAGTTTTCTTCTGAGAAATAATAAGATCCTGAAAGATACCTAAAAGCTGAGATGGGCTCTTTCATCTCAAAATGCTTTCATGAAAGGAATCAAAATATTCCTTAATAATGATCTCTCTATGTACCTTTCTGGGAGTATAATGAAGTGCCTTGACTGGCTAATTTGTGAGCTTTAAATTCAAATGAAATTGAACTGTTTTCTCAGAAATATTTATGTATCAGCTCAGAGATACCACTTTCCAGGTCATGGCATTGTGATGCTACCGTTCTGTGGAAATTTTGTCATTAACAGGCACCAGAGCTGAAGAAGTGTACCCCAAGAAGTTTCAGCTGTACAAATGAAGGTTGCAGAACCTGCTGGAAGTCACAGTTTCCCCCACCCCTCCTTTTTCTAGTATAAGTCTGTAATATCATATATAAATATTTTATATATTGCCCAGTAACAGTTTATAATACTGGTATAAACATTGGTCTTTGCCAGCAGTGTGTAACTCATTTTGCACATTCTGTGACCTGAGGACATGAACAAGCCTGTGACACTGAAACAGAACCCTTGATGTGACCACCTATTCCTTAAGCTGCTCGTTGAAGAGTGAGGGTAGTTTACATTCATCTTTTCCAGGTGCCATTTATGCCCATGAGAGAAAACAAGGTCTGCAGCATACTGCTGGCCAGTCTGGGATATTTTGGGGTGATTATTTCCCCTTACCTTTCAAATTGGTGAAAATCTGTTACATCAGTCGGTGTGTATCCCTGAGGCAGTATGAGAGACAACTTTTTTCTTCTGTTTAATGGTGGTGTTAGTGGAGCAAAGCAATCTTAGACTGGCTACCTAGTGACTGGAACAATACTTGCATAGTAACTTCAGCAGGGCAAGAAAGCAGTATGTCATAAGAGACAACAACAGAGAAAAAGCTAAAATCGTATTGGGGCTTAGGGAAATTGAAACAACAGATACTAATAATCTTACCTGCTGCTTTGAACAAGTATATTATGTGTGAAATTCATAGAATGTTTTATAATTCAAGAATGCAGCTGACCTTTAAATATTTACAGGAGTAAAGCTCTGACCAGGTTGTTTGGACTGAATGTACAACAGTTAATTGTGTTGAGAGAATTGATGCAGTACAAGTTAATATAAAGAAGTGAGGTTGAGTTTATGTAACATCAGTAGGCCAACTTCATGCTTTCTTCTGTTATGTCACAGAACTGAGGAATAATGTAAGTTAGAAGGGGACTCTGGAGGTCGTCCAATGGTCACGTGCTAACAGCAGTATGAGTTTCCAAGCATGGAGATTTTACAGCCCCTCTGAGCCTCCCCTCCAGTGTTTGACTATCCTTGTGGTGAAGAATTTCTTCTGTATATTTTCTGTGCTGCAACTTGGTCCCATTGGTCCTTGTCCTTTCGCTTTGCCCCTAAAGGAGTAGTCAGGTTTTGCCTATCCACTCCCATGAAATAGCTGAAGACAGTGATAAGATCTTAACGCTTAGCTTTCTGTTGTTAAGGCAGAACAAATCACGTTCTGCAGCCTATTCTTTTATGCAGTGTGCTCCAAGTTCCTGGTTATCATGTCCTTCAGTGGACTCATTTCAGTATGTCAGTGTCTGTCTTTGGCACTAGGGAGGCCAAAACTACACAGGACCTGAGATAAGAGTTTTACAAGTTCCAAACAGGGAGGTGGAATCACTTCACTGGACCCACTAGTTACGTTCTTAGTAATGCAGCCCAGTGTGCAGTAGGGCTTTTTGACTGCAGGAGTACACTGTGGCTCTTGTGTACTCCTATTCGATGTGTCCACCAGAACCCAACTTTTTTTTCTGCAAATCTGCTCACCAACGAGTCACTCTCAAAATATCCTGCTCCATGTAGTTACTCTTTCCCAGTGCCAGACTTCACAGTTTGTCTTTGTTGTACTTCACATGGTTCCTGTCAGCTAATTTCTCCAGCCTATAAAAGTACATATGAAAGGTAGCCCTGCCTCCAGCATGTCAGCTTGCTCGCCACTTTCATCTGTGAACTGCCAAGTATCCTTTTGTTACTTTCACAATATTTGTGTCTCTCACTGCATGTGTAACTATAAAATAAATAAATGTAATTTATGAAGTACCTTCATTGGTTTTAAAACTTCTTGGAAGCATATGTTCAAACAACAGAAGTTTTTCAAAAGCCTGAATGAATAAACAGGTAGTTTTTATTTCTTTCCACTTGAAAGATAATGCAGCTCATTTGCTCTAACTTAAAAAGTGCCATGGGCATAGCACAGAGAGTTCCAAACATATATTTGAGCTAGTAATCCTTACCACACAGAATCTTGGGATGAAACCTATTCCAATATGTTCCCCAAAGTACCTCTTGTTTCAAAGAACACTATGTGAAGTTCTACCTGCAAATTTATTTTCAGTTCTTTTGGAGAACAGCTTTCAATTTAGTAAAATACGATTTAAAATGTATTTTAACAATAGAAACACTTGCCTGTTGTATTTCTTTTCTAGAAAAATGATGTAGCTGAGGGTGAAGAATGTCAGCATTTAAGAAAAAACAGTAGTCAGATCAAAGTAGTCTGTGACTGTTTCAGTGCATGTAAAGATTTATGTTTGGTCATGATCACAGTAAATTGAGGTGCTAGTTCCACTTCCACTACTGTAATCTGGTGTTAAACTAGATCTCTTTACCATTTTGTGCCATTATAGTTGGTATGCACAATATATGTTTCATGACATGACTGAAAAGAAAAAAGAGGTCAGAACTGGGTCCTCTTTCTTTGAAGGTTTGATAACAAGTGTCTTATTAATTGCTCTTTTAATTGTCAAAAATGTAACAGAAATGCCATTCTGGTGGTGGATCAAAAAGCAAGAAAAAGAGAATGCAGGTTTTCTTGCTTCTTCATATCTAGAATTGGAAGTAAAACTGAACACTTCCACAAAGCGCATTCCTGCTCCTCTCCAGTGCCCTCATCACTTTAGCATTCAAACTTTAGTGCCCCAAGTTGCTTTTGTGTGATGAATTTCAAAGAGGAGAGAAAAAGGGCTTTTTCCCACAGTAGCTGTCATTTAGGAAGTTGCCTTCAGAGCATGGGGCTTCCCTCCAAGTGCAGAATTGAGCAGAGCTAATGAATTATTCTTAGTAGATGAGGCAACAGAGGTTTTAAGGCACAGTCTGACAGCTGGGAGTTCCTCAGCTCCATCTAGAGCTTAAAATGGTTGCAAAGCCATTGCTTTGGCATGTCATTTTGGAGGTAATGTGTGGGAAAAATAAAATTAACGGGATAAATATATCTGCTTATCACTTAGGAGTCTGTCTAATACTGGAGTATTGAAAATCCTTGCTCCCACTGACTTCATGAGAAGTGAGAGCTACTTTGCACCTTGCAAATGTCACACTGGTACTTCTAGAGCCTGTTCTGTACTAATCACTTCGCTTGTGTATTTGAATGAGTTACTATTTTTGTGTGTTTTGGAGGTTTTTCTAAGGAGGCAAGAGAACTGCTTTGTTTTAATGATATTTTTCCATAATAAACGTAGGATGTTCTGTAGGAAGCGTTTGTGTTAGAGAGAAAAATATCTTGTTTTCATTTTATTTCAGATGCTCCAGGCGTGCTCAGTCCAGCACCTACCTGTACCATATGCAGCTTTTCCACCCCTCATTTCTAGTGATCCATTTCTTTTGCATCCTCCTCATATCTCTCCACACCACCCTCCTCACTTGCCTCCTCCAGGACAATTTGTTCCTTTCCAAGCACAGCAGTCACGGTCGGTAAGTAATGCTTCTTACCACCCTCTCCATAGAATTGGTGGGGCTGCACGGGCAAATAGTGCTGATGCCTGATTGAGGAAACAGAAGGATTTTGTTTAAAGTAATAGGTTTTTGCACTTATGCTTCCTTAGCAAGTCTGTAACTACTTAGAGTGAAGATGAAAAAATAATGTTAAAGTTCGCTATGTTTCCCTTCAGATTTCATCAGCCGTTGTCTGTGCTATTTTTCCATAGGCCTTCTGTCAAAAAGATGTATATTTGCTTCAATAGCTATTCCTTCAGCCATTTCTTTCTCAGGAAGCAGAAGAGAATCTAGAGGAGGTTCTGTAGTGCAGAAGTGGTCTTAGAGACAAGCTTAGCAGAGAGAGAAGAGAACAGAGAATGTTACTTTCATTACATGCTTCTTTTGTGTTACTTCTCAGTTAATTTTTAAATGACCAGTGCTTTTCCTAGAACATAATGACCTTAGGACATCCAGACATATTCAGGAGCCTACAGTCTCACTTTCTCCTTTTTTTTTTTTTTTTTTTCTGCCCCCGCTTACAAAAGTTATTGGTGCCCTCTGATAAGCAGACTTGCATTAGTGATACGGACTATGCAAACATGGGAAAATGTGACCCTGTTTCGGATTTGGGGGGAAATTAGATTTTCAATTCTGGCCTACAGCTCTTGCTGTAGAGTTATCTGTATACTCATGTTCATTTGTTTGCCCCTCTGACTAGAAGGTGCCAGTATTTCAGGAATGCAGAAATAGAAAACAGCTTCATTGTTACAAACAACGCTGAGACTTCTGTATGCCATGCCTCCGGTGTATACAGAGTTTAATCACTTTGTTATGATGATGGGATAACAGCTGGGAAAATATGCTTTTCAGTGGTAATCTTTACAAGACTTTCCTTTAGAAAATGTATGGGCTCAGATCTTAGCTTGCGTTGCTTACTTCGGTTATTGACTAGGCTTGCCTGTCAACTTTCAGCTCTGGCAGAAAAACCTTCTGTCTTAGTGGTTTAAGAATACATTGTGTTTACAGTTTGCTCTGCATAACAGGGAAACAAATATTCCTTTAGTTCCACAAGGTGGCTTTGAAATGGTGGAATTCAGAGTCAGGAACAGAAAGGTGTATTAGTGAAACAATGACAATTCCTGATTATTTCTTGAGCACTTCTGGGCCTGAATGATGTGCTACAGTTGACTAGATTATAATACTGAACTGGAAACTCATGCTTCTGAAACCTCTGGACTGCGTTGTTCTTGGTAGGGCTACTTGCATGACCTTCCTAGGAAGACATCTGCTTGATTACTGAATATCATTAGCAGTTTAATCCAACGGAGTTGCCATGTTTCCTCTCCACTTTTCAGATTTTCTGGCACAATTTCAGTTCTTGTCTATGGTTGTTTATTTTTTTCTCTCGCATAGTTGTACAGTGAGAGCAGCCTGGCAAGAAGGAGAGCAAATATTTGTCCTGAAAAATGCAAGACACAGGAAATTACAGCCACTCCTATATTTGCTAGATCGCATAAATTCCTGGTCTGTAAGCATGGCTAGCTGGAAAAGGTGAATTTATATCAAATGTGTAGTGTTGTCTTTGCTTTTTGGTTAATGACACAGGAATTATTCACAGAGTTATTATATGAAACTGAGTACAATTATACCTGTAATTTTTTAAATTTTTTTACCCTATGAAATTGATCACAGCAGCTCAGAATATACCACTGGGATTGCGGTTCTTTATTGGGGAAAAATTGCATCTCTACTATTGCAACAAAGCCTATCTCTTTTTTTTTTTTTTTTTTTTTTTTTTTTTAGCCACTTCAAAGGATAGAAAATGAAGTAGAACTGCTTGGAGAACATCTTCCTGTAGGAAGTTTTACATACCCTCCCTCATCCCATCCAGCAACATTACCTCCCTCAGCTCCGCTCCAATTCTTAGCTCATGATCCTTTACACCAGGAGGTGTCATTTGGTGTAGTAAGTATTCTGTGCTACATTCTTGTTAGTGCTGCATTAACATTTTTGATTTTTGTTGAAAAATGTCACTTCTTGCAGTTGTATTCCATTATTTGCTATAGCTGCATACAGTGGTTATAGCTGCATACATCTTTAAGCTTGTTTTAATCAAGTTAAGGGTGACTTAGTGATATCAGCAAATGATTTCTAGTAACAGAGCATCATAGCAGTTACTTAGAAAACATTCCATGTTGCCACACAGTCCAGGACTTCTACTGCAGAAAGTAATTAGTAGAGTTTAGAAAAGATGCTGTCACTTTTAGCTAATTCTTCATCGTACGTTGTTTCCACAAGTCAGGAAACCTAGAATACTTTAAAAATAGTTCTTCTCCAGAGTGTTTGCAATTTGCAGGCAAGCAGTTGTATAGAGTGCTTCCATAATTTAGACTGCACCACGTTATAGTCAACTTTATGGGGATCTACAGGCAGTTCAACTGCAGCAGCACCAAAAAAAAAATTAAACTTGGTGCAGGATAATCAAGTCTGTGCTGAATGTTATGCTTCTGTGGTGTGTCCAGTATCCGTGCTACCTCTAGGATCTTGTGGTACACTTCAGTCTGCAATTCTGTTAGTGCTGAGATGTCTTTTGTTGTTGTTGTTTTACATGGTTTTTTGGGGGGGGGGGGTTTAAAAAACCTCTCCTGTCTGTGCAATGCTTGAAGAAATAACTAGAAGTCAGGTATAGGCTCTGAATTTTTTTTAATGTTTGACCTGTGCATGAGGTTGACAGAATGTTTTAGAGGCATATTGTTATTTAAAATTTTAAATGAGAATGAAATTTTGTTCTTGTAACTATAGAATATACAGATAGCTTCTCTTTAATTAATCTCCTTGAAATCACACAATGCTTGTTAAATGCTTGCTGCAGTTTTTATAAAGGTTCAAATAAGTCTTCACCATTTAAAAAAAAAAAATGTTCAGCTCATTGTTAAACTAAAGGTATGCAGATTTTCAATGAAGTTTTGAGTCACTATGAGACACTCTGGAGATAAAGACACTTAAGAACTATAAACTGCTTGCATTTTATTCAGTATGCTTCTTAGATGAATTACAGTCTAATCATAAACATCTTGGTTGGAGTGAGACTTTCTTGATTTTGAAGTTCAGTCTCTAAGATAGATTAGGAACAAAATACCAGTTTTTGCACGTTATATAGCATTTGTGTTCTCTGATGCTTCAGTTCTGGGTTTTGTATCACTGAGGAGTAGAATAGGGGTGTATTACAAATATTCATACAGTCTTTTATAAAGCAGTCTTGATTCTCTACAAAATTTTATTTATATTAAGTTTATGATGGAATAGCTGTATTTCTAATTCTCATTCAGTGAAGACAAGAGTTTCTAATTATATTTTTGGATTGCAGAATTCACAAAGCAGTAAAATTGTTATTTGCTACGTCTAGTTTGAGATCTTAACGTCAAGAGAAAGACCCTGGCTCTTTTGCACTGTGATTATATTCATATGTAAATTTAATGTATAACCATGGCTACCTATTAATAATCTTTCCATTGTAAACTTAGGGAGTTTTAGCTTAGTCATCGGTGGTGTCGGGCTTTCGCATTTTCTTAAATTTCAAGCATGGAAGAATCAAAACATGTTAGTAAAGACTTTAAGCATTCTTTGTTTCAAAAAAACAATCGCAAGGCCTTGCAAAATATGAGTTCAACAGTGGTAATGAATTTCAGTTTTAAAAATTACTAAAAAAATTTCTAATACTTTGACTATTTCTGGGCAAATATAGTTTGCATTTAAGTGGAAATTTATGGAAATTTCCACTTTATGGAAAAAAAAGTACATAGCATGTATGTCCCCGTTTTAGTAGAAAATGCAAGGAATTTTGAACAATTACAATGAAAGCTTAAATATACAAGTAAAGTCTTAGCATGCAAATGAAAAAAAAGTACAACAAAAAAGCCCTGATTTATCCAAGGAAAGAATACATTGAACCTTTGGGCTTGATTTTCTCTAAGCATTGTCCAGCTTCAGAAACTGGTACCAATTAAAATCTGCACGTACACTTGAAAGGCTTCAGCCCTTCTTTAGCATAAATGTAAATATACACCACTGCTTAAAAGTTTGTTTTTTAAAAGACTTGGGTTTTTTTAAAATAATTTTTTTTTAAAAGGCTTCTTTACTCAACCTCTTGTACACAAGCTTACACAATAGCACCAGGCCTAAAGCCTGGGGGTTTATATTTACAAGAGAGTCAGCAGTTGAAGTCCTTTTTCCCAAAGCAGCCTGTATGTAGACTAAGCACAGAAGGCCTTGCAAGGATTTCTCTTGTATATTACTACTTTTCACATGGAATGGTGCAATTGCATGTTAGCAATGGGAATCATTTCAAACTGAGGCTGGGTTCTTTTGGATTTGAGCAGAGGCTGGATTTTTTAAATAATGCTTTATTAAAAGTGGATTTAATATTCAGATTTCATTGATTAAGAAAACAAAATGTTGAATCGCAGAGACTGTATGAGGTTGGAAGGGAGGTCATCTGGTCCAATCTCTGTCCTCAAGCAGGGTCACCTAAAGCCGGTTGCCTGGGACCATGTCCAGGAGGCTTTTGACTATCTCCAAGGAGAGAACCTCTACCACCTCTCTGGGCAACCTGTGCCAGTGCTCAGTCACCGTCACGATAAAGAAGTGTTTCCTTATGTTCAGATGGAGCCTCCTGTGTTTCAGTTTGTGCCCATTACCTATGGTCTTGTCACTGGGTACCACTGAAAAGAGCCTGGCTCAGTCTTCTTTGTACCCTCCCTTCAGATATTTTTGGAAGTTCATAAGGTCCCCCTGAGCCTTCTCTTCTTCAGCCTGAACAGTCCCAGCTCTCTCAGCTTTCCTCATATGTGAGATGTTCGAGTCCCATCTTAGTGGCCCTTCATTGGACTCTCTCCAGTATGCCCGTGTCTGTCTTGTGCTGGGGAGCACAGAACTGGACACAAGTTCCAGTTCTGCAAGTTCCAATTGAAGCTTATTTTCTTCTTTCTTGCAGCCTTACCCACCTTTTATGCCTCGAAGACTCACAGGGCGCAGCAGATACCGATCACAGCAGCCAATACCACCACACCCTTACCATCCCAGCCTATTACCTTATGTGCTGTAAGTTCAAAGTACATTTGCTTCCATGTAGGCTATTAAGAAGTCACATGACTTTCAACAAGAGTCTCGCCACTTTTCATGGTTGGACTCTGCCAGAGAACAGGCATAGGTCAGCTGTCCCAGAGTGGAGGAAAACTTTGTTTCTGTGTAAATTTTTCAGCCTATTTTAAATAAAATACATCCTAGAGCAAACTAAAATACAAGTGAACAATTTTGTCCAATGTAGTTTGAGAGTTTTTTGAGGCATGGTAGCCTCTTGTTTCTGAACTCCTATAACATCTTCAATCAATTCTTGGATACTCTTAGAGAGTCATGGTTACACTGTAGAATAAAGTCCTGGGAGTCTTCACTTACGGAATAAATTCATTTTGTTTGGTTCTTAATTATGAAACACAACGGTGGGAGCTTTCTCTGGTGAGTTACTCTTTATTGGCTGAACTGCTGTTACAGCTGTTGAATTTCTGTTCTGCCTTTGATTAGCTGTTTCTGTAAAAGATGTGGGTCAATTAACATCTAGGAATTATCTGTAGTGTGTTACGGTAGACTTTCTGTGGGGGATTTGGGTATATGGCATGAGATTTATTATGCTTCTATATTCTGTTTTGGAAGTAAGTATGAAATGCTTGGAAAACAAAGATTATTGTCTGGTGGCAAAGGTGACATTGGCAAGGAAATAATCAAACATTGGCACCAGATCTGTCATTTCTCTCTGCAAATTTGGATGTGTCATGGAAATGGTTCAGAAATATGATCCTGTGAAGTTGTTCAACTTTGCATCTTACAGTCTGAGAGTAATGTTGTGGCTTCTTGCCTGTCCATTGAGGACATGATGTGGCACAGTAATGCCTGATGACTTCAGTGGTCTGTAGTATATTTTAGAGCTGTGGTTTTGTGATTTCTCTGTCTTTGCATTAAGTTTTTGCCTATAGTACTATCTTGGGGGATAAAAACACTCGTTGAATATAAAAGCAAAAAACCATCTCTCTCTTGCCTTTCTGTCTGAAGAGATTCTACTTTAACTAACACCACAGTATGTGAGAAAATGAGTTTGTGCATGCCTTCAGTATGGAAGTTGGTCCGGTAGCATAATCCTATTTATCTTCATTGTGTGTTTAAGGCTTACAAAAGGTTCAAGGCTTTTGTATTGGAGGCCTAAGTGAACTTAGGGTTCCTTTTCTTTGTTGGTATTTTCTCCACTTAAAAAAAAAAAATTAAAACCAGAATGTCAATTCATTGTCAGTTTTAGCTCTCCATAATCTGTGATAATCAAGCAATTAGTTTTTGTAATAATGCTGAGCCTGGTTGGAAGTATCAGTTAAGATATGCATGCAGTTACAAAAGGCAGCACTCACAGTATCAGAAAGTGGCAGAATCAGCTTTTTTCTTTGACTCTTTCACTTCAAATGTCTGTTCTTGACTTCGAACTTAACGTTTTTACCAGTTCTGAGAACTTCCTGATTTAAGAGGGATCAGTAAGGTAACTTTACCTCTGCCAGATGTTTCTGTGCTTTCCTTCAGCAAGATCCTGAACCTTATCATTGTTTGCTCTCATGGTAGATCAGTGCTCCCAGTGCCACCTGCAGTTGGACCAGCTTTCAGCTTTGAGTTGGATGTAGAAGACGGAGAGGTAGAAAACTATGAGGTTGGTATGCTAACTACAACTACTTTTAAAGAACAGATGTTAGCTCAAGCAATATATAAAATTTTGTTATATTTTGCTTTTAATCCTGCTTTTGCCTTTCAAATAAATGTAATGACTAAGAATCCAGAAACCATCCTTTCAGATTTTTTTGCAATATTGGATATTAGCAGTGCTTAGCTTTATTTTTTGTCTATTGCTCCTCCCAGAATCCACCCTTCCAGGCTAGTAATCATTAAATTGTTCAGCTTTTATGTTCTGCATGATACTCTTCTCCTTTTGAATTTGATTGGTTTTAAGTATCAAACAGAAGTGAAGCACTTTCAAAAGAACAGGGTAAGTTACTGGTTTTATTGTAACTTTGCAGAATAGTGTTAATACAGAATAGTGTTTATGTCGTAGGATTAATTAATCTAAATGTAATGTTTATGAAATTGCCTTACTGCCTTTTTGTCTTGGCCCTCAGGAGAGTACAGTAATTCACATCTATAGATGTAGAACCCTCTTTAATATTGTAGATAATTATGGGGCAGTCCTAGGTGCTGTGTCTTTGCTGGTTCTGAGACTATTTGATTTCTCTTCAAATAGTCATCATCAGCCGTTACTTTTGTATCTCTTTGCCTGTGCTCCCCTTACGAGCTCTGTGTAGTTGCACATTTTCAGTTTAACAATGAGCATTTCTGTAACAACTTCTGTGCTAGTTCGTAAGAAGTGTCATCTTACTTCTGAGAATTTGGGCCTTAGGTTTGACAGTATTAGAAATCTCTTTGCGATCAGTACTGTTTGAAGCTTTCACCAAGTCTTTTAACTTCTGTGTGCCTTGGTTCTCCATCACATTTATAGTGGTATTTTTCCTAGGTACATTGTGAAGGAGTAGAAGTTATGTACATGACAGAGTATAAATTATTTACGTGAGAGGCTTTTAGTTGCTTGGCTTGCAGAAAATAAAATAAAATTTATGCACAAAAAAAGTGCTTAAAGCTTGAGGGTATGTGTTTGTTTTCCAGATTCAAGATAAAATCTCCATATTTCAATTCAGCTAGCCCAAGACGTGGAGTGGGAATCAGAACCTGCCCCATTAAATTCATGGTTTCTCTCATGAGAACAGACTTGCATATTTGTAGGAGGCAAATTTGTGGATGGTTTTTTCTGGTTACCAGCACTATTAATTTCATAGTGGGGTGAGGGGATCCTTCAGAAGCAAAATACTTACCAAGCTGTGCATGCGGCCACAGGACTAATGGGTAGTTGAGTCCTGGAGGTTTTGAAATCCCAAAGAGAACATCTTACATAATTAGAAAGATAACTGATTTTGGAAAGACTTCCCATGGGGCTTGTGTTGTAGGGGAGAACTGAGATTCTAAACATTTCTTGATAGAAGGGTGTTTTGTCCTACCAGCTGGGGTAGTGAGGTATAATGGCAGCCCCACCTCTAGTGGAACCAGAACCTGTTTGAGCAGCAAATTTTTAAATGTCCAGTTTCTGTGTTTTGCAGGCGCTGCTGAATTTGGCAGAACGTCTGGGAGAAGCCAAACCACGAGGACTGACAAAGGCGGACATTGAACAGCTTCCATCTTACAGGTTCAATCCAAACAACCACCAGTCAGAACAGACATTGTAAGTACATTGGTTTCTCTCAAAGGTCCCTAATTCAAGTGACTGTATCTTCATTTCTTTAACTTGCAGCCTCAGCTAGGCCAGAAGGGCTTTAAAAGCAGTTAGTCAGTAAACAGTTTAATTTTATCTTTTTTCTTGGATTGCTTTCCAGATCAAATACTATTTATCCTTCCTTTAAAACCTCTATCTAGTCTTACATCATTTAGCTATGTTTCAATTTAGTTGCTCAGTATTTAAAAAATCAAAGTGAAAGAAAGGTGTTCTAGGTTTTGTTCAGCATACTAGACATTAAGGTGACATTGTCAATCAACTTGGAATTTAGCCTGTGTTAAAATAGCTTTAAGTGTTGAAGTTTCAAGTGCTCCTGATAGAGCTTTGTCAGTGGTTTAAGAGTGCATCTTCTTATTTTTAAAACACATTGCCTTACTGTGTTTGAAAGATCTGCACAACCAAGTAGAAAGGGCAGTATAGATATGGACGTAGTTAAAGTGACTTAGTACCAAATGCTGTCTAATGTTTGAACTTTAGTGTAAGGATTTTTCTCTGATAATTGAAGTTTCAGTGACTCTCAGTGGGACTTAGTAGTATCAGTAGGGAGTGAACTTTATAGATCATTATATCTGTCATTTTTTGTTTTGATTAAACATCTGTTCTATTGGTTGGGTCTGTGAACTACTGTGAGCAGGAGCACTTTCTTTATGATTTGAAAGCACAGGGGAAGAAAAAAAATACAAAAGCAATTCTGTTAACATTGTCACACTACACATCTTCAACCACAGATAGATAATTGTAGCTACCCAAGGAGCAAAAGAGCTACCGTGTGCAGTCATACCTGTAAGGTTTTGTATGGAATATGTATTTATTGTTTTTACATAGCAGATGCATTTGAACTTTGTTGGTTTTTTTAGGTGTGTGGTGTGCATGTGTGATTTTGAGTCAAGGCAGCTACTTAGAGTCTTACCCTGTAACCACGAGTTCCATGCCAAGTGTGTCGATAAATGGCTGAAGGTAAAAAAGAAAATAAAAATCCTATCTTACAGGGAAATCCTTAATTAGTTTTGGGGGAGGGGGTGGAGGTATTGTGCTGTTCTACTTCATCTTGTTTCACGTTTCTAATACTTAGGCTAGAAACGCCAACAGAGTGGAAGCACTGCCTACTCACGATATTTTCTAACAATTGATGAAGGGTGCTTCAAGGAAAAATGAATATGAAGATAATTATTTTCATTGGCAGATCTTACTATATTTTCCATTTGCACAATGCAACGACTCTGAGTTCAAGTAATATGTGAAATTAAAGACTTGAAAACAAAAATGTAGCACAATAATATAGGAAGTATGAATTAGAGTTTCTGTGATGATGGTGGCTCTGTTTTACATACACTTCATAGCAAGAATGAGTACTAATACCTTCCTCCCTCACTTTGCTATTAATGTTAGGTTCTGGGGCAAATAAAATGTGTTAGGTGTGTACCTATATGTGTATGTATATATATATATAAAAATGTAATATATAGAAATAGAAATTATGGTTTTACAACATTCTGATACACCCTTCGAAGAGAATCAGGGCAGTCCAGTAAAAGGACATAGAAAATAGCAGCAGTACAGAAGGTGTGAAGAACAGGAAACAGAAATAAGTAGATGATGATACACAGACATCTCTACAAGATCGAGCCAGATCTACTGCCAACAAGATACTGATTCCCAACTTGCCTCACCTTTTTTCAGTATTTTATTCTATTCAGCTTTAGCTTAATCTGTATGTAGTGTGTTGTGTAGAGCATTTGAAACTGCGGTGTTCCTATGTCAATACAGGATACAGTCCCTAGAGAATCACAGATGTCTGCTGTTTCAGAAAAAGAAATTAAAACCCCTTGCCTTTATGGCTTCATAAAAACAGGAAGGTGCATGTTGTAGCAATACACTAAATATTCAGTGCAGAGAATGAAAAAATCAAGTCAATATTGACAGCATTCTTTTGGCTAACAAGATGTCAAGAATAATGCGACGGATTTAAAAAACTGGGATATCAAATTGCTCTTAGTACCCACATTAGTCTAAAGCTTCTACAAATCTAAGCCCAGTGTAACTGTTTCCACAACAATGCACATAACTTTCAGTAGAACTGGTGTTCTTCATTATCTGATTCCATGTGTATACTTCAGAATCAGCAAGAGGAATGTAAACACGTAGTTGTTTTATTGTCAGATTAAAAAGTCACATACACACACCACACCCCCACCACATAATATTATCAGTATATCTATACTAGGTGTATGCTGTTTATTCAGTGCCTGCAAATTAAAAGTAGATTCTGTATATTCATAGTGGTATTCTCCAGTGTCCCCCTATTCCTCTCAAGGAGTGTTCATACTAGATTTACCAAGTCTCTTCATTGCATGAAACTTCATAAGTCATTTGGAGTGTGGACAGAGTATCCAGGGATAGTATTCACTCCACTTTATGAAAAAAACTAAGATCATTTGACACAGCCTGTGTGAGATTGTGGGTGCTGTAGGTTTACACAGATTTTTAAAAAGGCAGCTCTTGTCAGGCTGTTAATGCAAAAAAAATACACCTCTGATTCATAGAGCCCTTGATCTGCAGATTGCTGGAGGTTAGATGATCATGTCAAGGAAGTACCAAGCATGCTTGTCCTGTTCTTATGCTCTTTCTTACCTGACATTGGTCTCAAGAGTCAGACAAGTATGGTAAATTAAACTTTTTTGAGACTCCATGTGGCAGTTCTACAGTTAGATTTAGTACTTTTAGCTGGTAATGAACTGGAAATCGAATTCAGAACAGCAAAGTGAAAAAAGCGGATTTAAGATTAGTCTTTATTTTCATACGCGTCTTAGATGTACTGTAGTAGTGGTGAAACAGCTTTTTTCTGATCTTCCTGTTCCAGCTTAGGAACTATGTATTTCCTAACAGATCTTCAAGTGTGGTACTTTCTAAAGGTTGTCTTATCATAGAAAAACTCCATGAGCATAAGAATGTCAGCTAGGTGGAGGAATGAGGTGAAAGATACGCAATCTAAACCTAAAGAGGATGCAGTTATACTCACCTATAGCTGCTTGTATTGATGTCATGTATTGTGGATCTGGATGCAAAACAAGCTAGACAAGGTTAAAGCATAATAGTGTAGGATTGCTAAGGCAATATATTACACCATGTGCATTTAATTAGACTGGTATGAAGATGGTATGGAAATAAAGATTATTTTGCTTTGCAAACTATAACAAATTTACCTGTAACAACAGCCTATTTTACTTCCAGCCTCTGTATAAACTTGGTTACAGTCAAGCAGTAAACATCTAGAAGTGAGGATAACTGGAAGATATTTTGTGCTATAGTTTCGCTTCTATCCATTCTTTTATGTATTTGACAGCTTTTTTTATATGTTGATAGTATAATTATGTCCAAATCAGCTTAATTCACATCATCCAGCCAACATCATGTTGGTAAATTCTGCAAGGGAAGGTAAAAATCATAGCTTTCAGCACTTGTACCTTTTTTTCCACAAGGTAAAAGAAGAAAAAAGTTAGCAGTTTGTCCCTATGTTTTGCTGATTTAATCTTGTCTCTTTGAAGAAAGTATCTGCTATGTAGGAGTATTTCTAGAACTACAGTGTCAAGCTGATTCTTTTAAGTTTCACCACGTTGATAGTGAAAGATGTAAATAAGAGGTTAGTGATCCAATCTGATTATTTAGAAAAAAAATCTTATTCCACTGCCTGATGGTGATGATGGACAAGAAAAAAGGTATCTATCTAAGAAAGTTTTGTGGCTTGTCTATGCATGCTAGTATAGTGCTAGGTACAGTATCACTGTTTTAGGTAGCGTGAGCAAGTGAGAGGAAACATTCTTTTACAGTGCATTAGGTTGCCCACTTTAATTTATACTTCCCTGATTAAGCAAAGTTAAAGATTGTGAGAGAAGATGTAATACAGTAGAGGAAACAGAATTAACAAGAGGGAGGTTATCCTTTTGCTTTTCATATTTCACTGTATTTGGTTATTTCTTAATATCCGAAATCCTTTAGTCAAATATGAATACATGAGAAATCTGTTGTTTTGTAAAGTAAAAGTTATTCATCATTCCAAAGGGCAGCTTGAAAGCATGACCTGTCTTCACCCTGAGGGTTTAGAACCAGATAACAAGGACAACTTGCCTTTGTATTTAACATTCTAATAGGTGATGTATAATCTATGAGAAAAGACAAACTATAACTATAGTTTAACTTGGTTCTGATGGACTAACACCAAAGTAGTGCAGTGATTTTTAGAGGATTCTGGTAGCCCTGCAAGTTTCATTATTCTAAATGCAGTTCAGTTTAGCTATAAATTTCTGTAAGATATAAAAAAATCAGTAAGTTTATTGTGCAGCTCTCTGTCCTTATACTACAAAAAAGCTTGCCTGAAAGAGTAGCTAGTTAGAACGTTAATATTACAAAATTGTGTCCACCTTACTCCTCCTTTTGCACCAGAGTCATGTTAAATGCCAGGAAGGGGAAATGAATTTCATGAAAGGCACAGGACTGCAACTACATTTAAAACAGATGTTCATGTAGGATGTTGAAAAGTTACTTAAAAAGCAGTGATGCAATGTCCATGAGTGTTAATTTTATTCTGGCACAATAGATTTATTTCTGCAACTCCTATTAGGAAATTAGTCCTACTGAATGCTCCAATTCGTGCTACAAAAGGTAGATATTTATTTATTTATCTGAGTGAATACCTCTTGATTCACTACTCCATTGAAGAACATGCCTTTTTAGGTATTATATAAGCTGAATTATGTCTAAAATAATGCAAATACAAAGTAACAATTAAGAAATGGCATTGTTCTCAACGAATTTCAAAACTGCTATTGAAAGAGCAAGAAATAAATTTTTAATTGATTCTCCAATCCATGCTTTAAAAAAAAAATAAAGCAGTAATAACAATTATATAAATGATAAAACAGTAATAACAGTAGTAATTGACAGAAAAAAATATACCCTCATTTTAACTTGCATTATTAAGTAATGTTTTCAGTAATAACATGTTACTTTAATTGGCATTTATTGTTTGGGTTTGAAATTTGTGACAATGGTTTCTGAACTCTGGCCTGCAGAGCCATATTTCTTGATGCTCTCGCTTGTATTTTCATTGAAAAATTTGGCTACTTTAGAAAAACTTGGAGGTTACAGTGATTGGTCCTGTAATTTTGGGAACTATGAAATACAGAATTTGGGAAAGGGAGATGTTCTTTTCACTCTGCTGTTGACAAAGGAAATGTTTTATCATAGATGTTACATGTTTGTTTTGGGCTTTTTTTCATAATTTGCTAAAATTAAATTAGCCTTTATTTGAAAAGGAAACAGGAAGAAATAAATACTTTCCCAGTATTTTCTAGCTTAAGGAATGTTAGTTCTCATCTGTCTTATCTTTTTAAGGAAGCTATAAAAGTAAAAGAGTCACAGGACATATATTCAGTGAGTACTGTACTGAAGGGCTAAATATAGACTTGCTTGTGTGTGTTACTCGAATCCCTGTTTCATCAGGTTGTCTTCTCTCTCTTTTTTTTTTTTTTTTTTTTTTTTTTTTCCCCCCCACCTTTTTTTTTTTCATTGTGGTTTAAGCCCACCCAGCTGGCAACAAAGCACTACATAGCTGCTTGCTCACCCCTACCCCCTGCCTCAGTGGGATGGGGATGAGAAAATATAACCAAAAGGCTCGAGGGTCAAGACAGAGGACGGGGAGGTGCTCACTCACCAGTTATGGTCACAGGCGAAAAAAAGAGACTAGAGTTGGGGAAATAATATCAATTTAATTTAAACACCAACACCAGTTTGCAAACCAAATCAGGGTATTATAATGAGAAATACAACTAGGTCTTAAAAACGCCTTCCCCCCACCTCTCCTTTCTTCCCAGGTTCAGCTCTGCTCCTGATTTTTCTGCCTCCTCACCCTTAGCGGTGCAGGGGGACGGGGAATGGGGATTGCAGTCAGTTTGTAATGCATTGTCTCTGCTGCTCACTGCTCCTCAGGGAGAGAGGTTCTCGCAGCCCTCCCCTGCTCTGGCATGGTGTCCCTCACATGGGAGACAGTCTGCCATGAATTTCTCCAACATGAGTCCTTCCCACGAGGCCACAGCTCTCCACAAACTGCCCCAGCGCAGGTCCCTTCTGCGGGCTGCCGCCCTCACAGCAATGGGCTGCTCTAGTGTGAGCTTCCTTGGAATCACGTCCTGCTTCAGGCCCAGTCCCCTGCTCCAGCCTGTGGTCCTCTGCAGGCTGCAGGCCGACCTGTGGGCCACCGCTGATCTCCATGGGCTGCAGGGGCTCAGCCTGTCATCCCTCCATAGGCCGCAGGGGAATCTGCTCCAGCACACCTCCCCCTCTCCTCACTGACCTGGGTGTTCCTGTGGTTGTTTCTCTCACATCCCTCTCCTCTACTCCACTCCCCAAACAAGGAGACTCGCCAAACAAGTTTTCCCCTCTTATATATGCTTATTCACAGAGATGCTGATTGGCTCAGCCTTGGCCAGTGGCGGCCTGGGGAGCCTCCAAAAGCTTCTTACAGGAGCCACCTCTGTAGCCTCCTCCCCCACTGCCAAAACCCCAAAAGCAAAAACCCCACCACACACAAACCCAACACATTTCTGTCTCTTTACTAAAACCACTTCCCTATTCTTAACTTAATAAAAAGAATATGAAGATCTGATCTGTAGAGCTTATGACAACATGACACCCTCATTCAGGACAGCAGCCCAAGGTTGCTAGTCTGGTTTTGGTGGGTTTCTCTGCAGCACACAACGCAGCTTCTTAGTTGCTTCCATCTGGTTGCAGTATACTGTAACTGAATCTGCATTAATAAAACCACCATCACTTAGATAAAGCAAACCAGCAAACTAGGCTTTACCTATGAAGATAAAGTGCACAATTTTTTTAAACAATTTTGATTGGCACAAACTTAGCACAGCACTCTAACATAACTAACTAAAAAAAATGCGTAAGCACACTTTGTCTTCTCTTGTTTTGAGTATTGTTGAATTGCTTTTCAGTACTCACAGATGTCAGTGTCATATACCCATTACCTTAACAATGTATTTGTTAGTACAGTAAACCCTCTTTTGTTTCTCGTTTTACAGGCAAATCGTACCTGCCCAATTTGTAGAGCTGATGCTTCAGAAGTGCATCGTGATTCAGAATGACCAATCTAAGAGCACAAATCTGGTTTGGGTGTTCCTGGTCACATGTATATATGAACTATCTATTGAACTTACCCATGTGGCTTCCAGCCTACCCTTTACACAAAAGGGTCGATGGACCTTACTTTGCACTGTGTGACTTAATCAATTATAAAGCTTATAACTAGTCTTCACAGTTACAGGATTGTTATACTAACAGTGTGATTGGAACTCCAAAGATTATTTTTTTTAAGCTTAATTTTGTGTGTGCACTAACAATTCCCTGGTTTTTGTGTGATCATTCTGAGTGTTGCTGCAAGATTACTGTGGATGTGATCTTTTAGCATGTGCTTTTATATAAAAGAAAAAAAAAGTGGTAGCTCCAAACAATATAGCAATCTACCTTATATAGAGCCTTCAGATACTGTGAGTGGGAATGAATGGTGTGAACGTGTGTTTGCTTGCGAGAGGGTGCGTGAAGTGTGTTTGTGACTGAGTGTGCCTGTGTGTTTGAGAACCTATATACCAGCATGTACTGAGAACGTATGTGTGTAGTAATAATTATGCTGCAATGTATAATCTTGTGTGTTATTTAAACAGTACTAGTACTGTACACTGGTTCCTTTCCTTGTGTTTGCAGTTGCACACTGAATGTGATGGGTGCAGCAATTACAGACATTTAGTATTTCCTCCTCAATGTACTTACAGATAGAAAGACCTTTCTACCTACTATTCAGACAGCCGTTACGCTTCCCATTTGTTGGAGGCTTTAAATGTGTACCACTAAAGAGTGCATTGATTATTCATACATGAGTAATCCTGGAGTTTTTAGCATATGTTACAAAGTCTGGATTTTTAAATGGCTGATTTACAAGTTATTTTATCAATGTAAAGTTGCAATATCGGACAAATCATTTAGCAATATTAACATTTTCAGTTGCTGAGTACCAATGCTTTTCTGTTCTCCTTTTAAATTTTTCTAGCTGGTTTTGCCAGTTGTGCGCTTCTTCCATGAAAGGAAGCAGAAAGGATACTGAGAGTCTTGTGCAACAGCTTTTCACTCACTCACTTGCTAAGGACAGAATCTTTTAGCTTATCAACATTGGCTTTAATCACATACATTCTTTGTCATTTACAAGGGTGTTTGCATACAAATAAAATAACTTCTAAAAGGTTACAAAGTTATTCCTGCAACTTCTTGAATAAAATAAAATTTTTAGCATTTTCTCACAGAAGTAGCAAGTTCTGATTTTTTTTCATTGTGTCACAAGAGCAGGTGGCTTTTGGTCACTAACTAAAGAACTTGGTTGCCCTGGTGCTGCTTCTTGCCCTTCCTTATTTTCATGATGAGTGTAATATGAAGGAACTCACTTGGTTTTTGTGATCAAGTTTCCAGAGTGCTCCACTAGGAGAAAATTGGAACAGCTTCCAGAACAGTGCTGTGAAATACAAGGTGATAACCTCTATTTAAGTGCTCTGAATAATGTTTTATTTGGGCTATTGAAAAATAATTAGCTTCATTTATAACATTCAGACTGTTAATATCTTCCAGTATGTTCTAGCAAAATATTTAGGTCTGCATATACCGTAGTTATTCAAAGGATGCACTTTTTGCAGCAAAATTCTTCTACTAAATTCAGTGTCATTACATTGGTTGTGGCAGCACAAGTGGCCCAATTAGCAATATTGCCACAACTTGCTGCCAGTCTCAGCTTTAAGTTTATTCTTTATTATTTCTGATGCTTTTGTATGCTGCTATGCTTTAGTATCAATTATAATTTCAAACAGTGTTAAATGTTCTCTGTGGTTATTTCCCTCTTTGAAGATTCTACAGACCAGTCACAGCTCTTGATGCAGATAAAATTAAAGCACAATTTTGCCTATTTCAAAGGCTTTTCCCTCTGTTTAGTTTGGGAGGTAGTTCTCAAAAACAGTGAGTCTTTCCATACCTATCCATACTTAAGAACACTAAATAAATACAAATGCTGTTACATCAGCTTCAAAATATTAGAATTTCTCCTCTCTTCCAGTGGAGTTAAAGAATAGGCTTTTCACAGTGACACCTAGTAGGATAAATTACATGTAATAAAATTTATTTTTTTAACAAATAAAATCATGTTGTTTAAAAAGCATATGCCACATATGTCTAACAAAACTTAGGCTCTTTTATGTAACTAAAAAAGAAAAATTCTGTGTGCACAGATGTAAACATAGCTAACTACTGCTCAGTATTCAGTTTGAACCATGGAAAAGAGGGTACTTTTCTAAGCTAGTTACAAATGAACCAAGACGCATTCTTCTGAAGCCAAGGGAAGGTAGTCCTCTTTCTGAATTGGAGAAATCTTGATGTGTAATGTCCCTTTTTCACCAGTAAAACTCTGTGAGGCAGTGGGAGATTTAGGGGATGGAGTTGGTAAGTTGGTAAAATCCTGAAATTAATTGTTGCTCTCCTGTGGCTCATCTCTTCAGGAATGGTTCTTTCGTTTGCATGGGACTCTTGCAGATGTATGTGGACTTGTTTCCTGTGGTTAGTGTGTATAAATAGCACATGTGCATATGTTCTGAAGCAGCTCAGACAAGCTACAACCAAGTCCTCTCTGTTGTGGCTGTCAAGGGAGGGGGATTCATATTAAGCTGTTAACTGCCATGTGTTATGCACATTTGTGTGTAATTCTACAGCCTGCCATGGTACCTGGCAGCACCTTAATTCAGCAAGACTTTTTTTATGTTCATGGCCTTTCTGCTGTCGCCTGGCTCCTCCTTCTCCAAAAAAAAACCCAACCAAACAAAAAAACCCAACCCTGTAGTATGTTTGCTTTATCATATTGGCACTGCTATGTTTTTTGCATAAACTGTCAATTTAATTTGACATTTTAGTGGATATCAAGGCCTACAGATAATTCCAATGTCTCATTTTGTGGCTTTCTTAAAAAAAAAAAAAAAAAAAAAAAGCCTTTTATTGTATGCCATTTTGTACAGGCTCTTGAATGTGATTTTACAGCTATTAATACATTGTGTAATACTTGGGATGAGATTTACCAACAATTTTAATTGTAGAAAACACATTTTTGACTTGAGTTATCTTTGGGCCTGTGTGAAAGCTGTGGGTTTTTTTCTTTGGTACATTGTTACCTCATTTTGCTACTTGTGTTTCAGATTTGCTGATGATTATGAAAGCTTATGGATTTTGTTGGAATCATATTTTGTCAAGTGTTTTCTTTAAATCATACACTATTGTGTCATTTAACATGTAGTTTTAAATGTATTATAAATATCTGTAACCAAATCATTTGAAGGCTTGATAAATTTTTAACAAAATTTGTACATTTTTTATGAGAGTTACTAGTAATGCTTTACTAGGTAGTGCAATGAATTTTTATTTTTAATCCCTGTGCCCAATTTTGGAGTTGAGTTGTTCAGTAATAAATGTATGATGTACACTCACACAATTTTGTCCTGTTTTTCTCTTAGAAAGAGGTGCATTGTTTCCTTTCATTACTCTGCGTATTTCTGTGTATGATCATGCAACTCTAGATATTGGCAACAGATGCTTGTGTTGTAGGGGGAAGTTTTGCCACCTTAATTGTAGTGCATGACAGCCTTCTTTTAATCTATTTTGGGAGATCATGATATGAAATGTTTTGTACCGTATTTTGAAATATTTTGGAATAAAATAACTATTAATTCATAGAACTCAAAGCCTTGCCTAAAAGATCAGCTTTCTAAAGATGTTACGTAGTCAAAAGATTAGGCAGGGATGGAGGTGCTCCTTAGACATACTGTTTGCACTGTGTCAGCTGAAGACGTGTTAATTTGTAGTGCCCTAACAGTGGTAAAAAAGGCATCCTGAGTTAAGGATGAAACTGAATTAGAAAGAGTTCGATTAGCCAGGATCACACAAGAAGCTGGTGGTGAAACAAAGAAAAAAATATTTGTTTGATTTTGCTTTTAATGAGTTGATGTAAACTAAGTTGACAGATGCAATTATTTGAAAGGTTTTCGTTTACACAGAGCATTTAATAGTTTCATCAATAGCACATGTTCTTGGTAATCAAACATATTTGAAGATCCGTTGGTACAAAGATTCATATACATGTCTTTTTGATTTATAATCCTGGATAACAGCTAGTTTGCCCTCTTTCATACAGCAGATGTTAAATATTACTTACACTGTTGAAAATGGACAGTGCTGCCAGTAAGTACTTGAAAAGCTAAGGTACTGGGCTGTTCAGCTTCAGTGGCGATAGGGGAACTTATAAGTACTGGTGAGCCTGTACCAGCAAGGCCCTGAGAGTAGAGCAGGGCTTCCAGGTAAAGATCATAGAATATCTTGTGTTGGAAGGGACCCATAATGACCATCAAGTCCAACTCCCTGCTCCTGACAGGACTGCCTAAAACTAAACCAGATGACTAAAAGCATTATCCAGATGCTTCTTGATCTCTGACACGCTTGGTGCCTTGACTGTTTCCCTGGGGAGCCTGTTCCACTGACCCACCACCGTCTCGGCGAAGAACCTTTTCCAGTGTCCAGTCTGAACTTCCTTCCCTTGAGGCAGCTTCATTCCATTTCCTCATGTTCTGCCGCTGGTCACCAGAGAGAGGAGAGCAGCACCTCCTCCTCCTCTGCTGCCCCCCTTGAGGAACTTGTAGCCTGCAATGAAGTCACCCCTCAGCCTTGTCTTCTCCAGGCTGAACAAACCAAGTGACCTCAGCTGCTCCTCCAAAGTCTTGGCCTTGAGACCTTTCACCATCTTGGTCGTCCGCATGTGGACACGCTCTAATAGTTTGATGTCCTTATATTTAGGCGCCCAAAATTGCACACAGTACTCGAGGTGGGGCTACAGTAGTGCAGTGCAGAATGGGACAATCACCTCCCGTGACTGGCTAGCTATGCTGTGCGTGATGCACCCCATAACACCGTTTTGGCTGCCAGAGCATGCTGTTGACTCATATGCAACTTGCCATCAACCCAAACCTCCAGATCTCTTTCCATGGGGCTGCTGTCCAGCCTCTCATCCTCCAGCTTTTATGTATAACCAGGATTACCCCTTCCCAGGTGGAGAATCTGGCACTTGCTTTTCTTAAATCTCATATGGTTGGTGATTGCCCAGCTCTCTGTCCTATCCAGATCTCTCTGTAAGGCCTCTGTACTCTCAAGGGAGTCTGCAGCTCCTCCCAATTCAGTTTCATCAGTGAACTTACTTAGTGTACATTTGACTTCTGCATCCAAGTAATTTATAAAAATGTTAAAGAGCACTGGCCCTAAAATTGAGCAGAACCACAATAGTGACAATATTAGCCCAAGCAAAGCTGACATAAGATGAGCTGCTGCCTATGCACCAGGATTTTGTCCATTTCCCTCTGGCAGCTCTTGCTTGCCAGCACCAGCAAATACATGTATATGTACTGCAAACAACCTCAGCACCAACCTTTGAGATTCTGAGCACCAGGTTATACCCAGGCAGCAGCCAAATCTGTAATTCACACGAGCTCTGCTGAATTAGGCAGTGGTCTCAGCAACAGAAAACTAATCTTTTTTGCAACAGAGTTCATTAAAATTCATTGTGCACTACGTGTACAGACTGTATAGTTTGTACCATAGCAGGGGCATGTTGTGTAGTATTTTTCAATGTTTGTGCACCCAGGAGACCTTTGGCAGAAAAACAGCTGATACCTAGGTAGCTTCCTGCTGTAGCTTTCCATGCAAAAGAAAGGATGATTGACTGGCTGGGAGTTCTGTGTGGGGAAGTAAGGCTCAGAAAACATACTTGTCAACTGGTAGGTGAAGGGCCAAGTCTGTTTGCCATGTCAGACAGGCTTCTCAGTGCCAAATCTGTAGATTTTCTGCTTTTGTTTCCTGTTGAGTATACTGCTCTGCTGTCCCCAACACAGCCACTTTCAAAATATTGAAACAAACACCTTAATCTTGAAACAAATACCAAGCCAAACTCCAGCCATATTATAAATCCGTGAGTAGCATGTACCTTGTAACCCACCAGTTGTCCTTAGTTTTGGCCAGCAGTGAAGTTTTCTTCCCCCTTACCTCCTTGGAAATAGTGTTTATGAACCTACATCTTGTTTCCCTAGAGTATTTTTCATACAGTACTTTGTTGGAAGCAATCTCTCCACTTCTTGCAAGCTGGCCAGCTTGTGGCCTCAGTAACCACCATGACTCCAGTCTTAACTGTCTTTGCAGATACAATAAGCAGGAAAGCACTGATCAGAAGCTACTATATCCTATTTCATCCATGCAGCTACTAGGCTAAGCAAGTATGTGTCTGTTTGAAAAATATTACATATTCTGTGTCATCTATGTATTCTTTGGCAGCCTTGTTGCTCTACACCATTGTCAAAGCAGGATTTTTAACTTGGGTTGTAATATCTGTTTGTTATCTAATAGCTTATCTCAGTTGTTATCAAAGCTGAACACTTAAGCACCCCGAAAGGTTTTATCAAGAACTTTGTATATCAAACCATTGCTTAGTAACCTTGGTAGATCTCAAGTGTTAATTTTGCTGGAGGCTTCTATCATCAGCCCACTTGCTGCTTTTCACCTTTTCATTTTAACTTTCCAATTGGAGAGGAGGATTTAAGAATGCTATGAACTTTCCTAAGCAAATAAGCTTAAGCCTCCCTTCTGTGGTTAGAGCAGCTTTCTGGTGTCTGGCAGCATCAAGTTATGCAGAGGAGCCATCACAGGGCGGAGAGGTAGCTGATGATGGGACTGTAGAAGGAAGGTGTAGAAAGGAGTGGAGGAAAGGAGGCCAAGTGCAAGGTCCTGCATCTGGGTGAGACTAATCACAAATATCAGTACAGGCTGGGTGATGGATGGTTTGAAAGCAGCCATGCAGAGAAGGACCTGGGGGATACCGGTAGATGAAAAATTAGAATCGAGCTGTCCATGTGGGCTTGCAGCCCAGAAAGCCATCCATATCCTGGGTTGCATAGAAAGAAGTGTGGCCAGCAGGTCGAGGGAGATGATTCTCCCCCTCTATTCTGCTCTCGTGAGACCTCACCTGTAGTGTATTGCCTCCAGCTCTGGGGTCCCCAGTACAGGAAAGGCATGGATCTGTTAGAGTAGGTCCAGAGGAGGGCCACAAAAAGGATCAGAGGCCTGGAAGACCTCCTATGAAGAAAGGCTGAGAGTGTTTGAGTTGTTAAGCCTAGACAAGAGAAGGCTCTGGGGAAACCTTTATTGTGGCCTTTCAATACTTAAAGGGGGCTTGTAAGACTGAGACTTTTTACTAAGGTCTGTAGTGACAGGACAAGGGGCAATGGTTTTAAACTGAAAGTGGTTTAGATGAGACAAGAAGAAATTTTTTACAATGAGGGTGGTGAGACACCAGAACAAGTTGCTCAGAGAAGTTGTGGATGTCCCATCATTGGAAGTGTTCAAGGTCACGTTAGAATCTTTGAGCAACCTGATCCAGTGACCCTGCCCATGGTAGTGGGGTTGCACTAAATGATCTTTAAAGAGCCCTTTCCAACCCAAACCATTCAATGGTTGTATGAATTGTATCAGTAAACTACTTGAATAAAAAGCCCAACCATGCCTTTTTGTCCTCTGTAGGACATGATTTACACTTAGCACATACTGTGTCATGGAAGTATGGTTCTTAGATAGGAGAATCAGCACACATGTGAAGGTGTTCCCATTCCTGGTAAACTGAAGTCTGTGGACTGGCTGAGACTATCAAAAACCAATTTGCAAAGCCAGCAAGGAGAGTTACTTCAGCTTCATAGAGAAATCATATGTATTAGTTGGAAGAGGTCATCATTGTCAGGGTAACACCTGCACTAGAAAAGAGAAAGGTATCTATCTGAGCTCAGACGCTTGCAAAGCCACATTTGCTGCACCCAAATATTTTGCTAATCAGGTTCCAGGAGTATCCGTAGGTTGGCTATGATCAGTCCTAGCCTGAAGAGCAGAGTTGCCCTCACATCTTCCTTTCCTGATCTGCTCGGTCCTCCCACTCCCTTAGTGTCATAGCATCTCACTCTCTTCCTCAGCCTATAAAGTGGCTGTCTTTGCTGATCCTGCTTTACCACTGCTTCTGAGTCTTCTGCCATTCTCAATAATTAGCCGACAATTTGTGTTACTAGATTTTAGTAAATCTTATCACTGCCTCCAGATTCTGCATCCTGTATGGTTTTTTGTGGTACTTTTCTCCTGTCTTACTTTCAGCTACTGGCTACAACTCTAGATAGTCTTATATGTCTTCTGTAACCCTCCTTCCCTCACAGCTCACACCGTGGTGCATACAACCACATGATCTTCAGCTGTGATACCTCCTTGCATCAGATTCATGTTTTTCTTCCCCACAGTGCTTATCAGCTGATTTAGGAATGATAGTATGCTTGAGAATAGATGGAGTTCTTTATTCCTAATTTAGTCTTATATGTGCTAAAGATGACCTTGGCTTTTCAGGGGCAGAGGCATTACTATAGCTTTCATCCAATTCTAGCCTTTGCTAACCTTTGTAAGTTTAGATTGCTTTATTTAACAGCATAAGGATCTTCCCTTGTCAATTACAGCATCCACAAAGGTCTGTACTTTTTCAAACATGCGAATAGAATGTGAGTCATCCATTCTAATATACATGTTCTGCCAAATGTAGTCTTATGTGCTGGTTTGCAGTGGATTGCACTGTGCCATTTGCACCCTACTATGTCTCACAGTGCAGTTTCCCTTTCTGAAAAAACTTGTGTACCACCAGGCTTCTGGCACCTGGAATCAAATTTAGCAGATTTTCATTTTGAAACAAACAACTGTTGGACAACGTGGAGAGGTAATGCACCATCCTGGCACCACTAGAAGAGTCCAGGTTAACAGCTGTGCAAATGCCCAATTGAGACAGCAGAGGCTGATGGTGTGTTTTGTGTTAGACAAGCAGTGTTAAGCTACCTGGCTGCATTCTGACTTAATAGCATTATAAACCTTTCCTCCAAACCTCTAGTTAGCACACTTCATTTCAGGTTTACTACCAGCTAACGAAAGCCTTGTGATAGCTCATTTTGCTGCAGCAATTTGACCAGCTATTGCAGCTACTGTGGTGGAAGAAGGTGCCATGTTTGATAGACATGGTGAACCTTCTAACTACAGCAAGGATTACATGAAAGATTTGTGGTTACTCCATTCACCAAGCCCAGTAAGGCTGCTGTTGGGAGGTCTGGCAAAGAGACAGCAGGAAAAAGTAGAGGACTTTTTCAATAATGTTTCCAACATCTCCCCCATTTCTTGCAGCCATTTATCCCTCACCTCACCTTTATTTTCTTAGTTCTTCTCACACTTCATATGTGACATGTTAATAGTTTACACATACACACAGAGTAATTTCCCAACTGGTATATTGAGCTGCATTTGTACTTTTTTATGTTATGCATAGAAAAATAACATACGCAACTATAACTGTGCTTCATCTAGCAGGAGTAACTACCAACTAGATTTCTCAAACCACTGTTTTCCTGTTTTGTGTAATTACCCTGCTTTTATATTACAAATGATCTTTCATAAGTCGTGATGATGCAGCAGAAAAGAAGCAATAAACCTCAAATAGCACCACTCACTGATGTCAGTCCATCCTGGTATCATAGTAATGTCTGCTGATGTGGCCTTGGGAAAGCAGTATTGGGTCAGCAGTATTACCCAAGATGTCAAACTCATTTGTCTGTATGATTTGGTAAATCCTTTTATATGTAATTAGAACTCAGGCTGGCCACTGTTGTGAAAGACAACAAAAAATGTTTCTACAAATACATTAACAACAAAAAGAAAACCAAGGACAATTTGCATCCTCTGTTGGATGTGGAGGGGAATATTGTCACCAAGGATGAGGAAAAGGCTGAGGTACTTAATGTCTTCTTTGCCTCAGTCTTTAATAGTCAGATACACAATCCGCAAGGTAAGCAGCCCCCTGAGCTGGAAGATGGGGACCAAGAGCAGAGTAAACACCCTGTAAGTCAGGAGGAATCAGTTAAAGACCTGCTTTCCCACCTGCACATCCACAAGTCTATGGGGCCGGATGGGATCCACCCGAGAGTACTGAGGGAGCTGGCAGAAGAGCTGGCCAAACCACTCTCCATCATGTATCAAAAGTCGTGGTCAACAGGAGAGGTCCCAGGTGACTGGAGACTTGTCAGTGTGATGCCCATCTACAAGAACAGCCGGAAGGAGGATCTAGGGAACTACAGGACAGTCAGCCTGACCTCAGTACCAGGGAAGGTTATGGAGCAGTTCGTCTTGAGGGCACTCACATGGAATGTGCAGGACAAGCAGGGACTCAGGCCCAGCCAACACGAGTTCATGTGTGCTTAACCAACCTGATCTCCTTCTATGACCAAGTGACCCACCTAGTCAATGAGGGGAAGGCTGTGGATTCATCTACCTGGACTTCAGTAAAGCCTTTGACACCATCTCTCACAGCAATCTCCTAAGAAAGCTGGCAGGTCATGGCCTAGACAGGTGTACACTAAGCTGGGTTAAAAACTGGCTGGATGGCCGAGCACAGAGAGTGGTGGTGAATGGAGTTAAATCCAGCTGGCGGCCAGTCACAGGCGGTGTCCCCTAGGGCTCAGTATTGGGACTAGTCTTGTTTAACATCTTTATTGATGATCTGGATGAGGGGATTGAGTGCAGATGACACTAAATTGGGTTGGAGTGTTGATCTGCCTGAGGGTAGGAAGGCTCTGCAGAAGGATCTGGACAGGCTGGATTGATGGGCTGCAGACAATGCTATGAGGTTTAACAAGGCCAAGTGCCAAGTACTGCACTTTGGTCATAACAACCCCATGCAGCACTACAGGCTTGAGGAAGAGTGGCTGGAAAGCTGTCCGGTGGAAAAAGACCTGGGGGTACTGGTCGACAGCCAGCTGAACATGAGCCAGCAGTGTGCCCAGGTGGCCAAGAAGGCCGACAGCATCCTGGCCTGTATCAGAAATAGCGTGGCCAGCAGGAGTAGGGAGGTGATTGTCCCCTGTACTCAGTACTGGTGAGGCTGCATCTCGAATACTCTGTGCAGTTTGAGCCTCTCACTACAAGAAAGACATGGAGGTGCTGGAGCGTGTCCAGAGAAGGGCAACAAAGCTGGTGAAGGTTCTGGAGCACAAGTCTTATGAGGAGCAGCTGAGGGAACTGGGGTTGTTTAGTCTGGAGAAGAGGAAGCTGAGGGGAGACCTTACCGCTCTTTACAACTACCTGAAAGGAGGTTGTAGTGAGGTGCGAGTCAGTCTCTTCTCCCAAGTAACAAGTGATAGGACAAGAGGAAATGACCTCAAGTTTTGCCAGAGGCAGTTTAGATTGGACATTAGGAAAAACTTCTTCATTGAAAGAGTAGTCAAACATTGGAACAAGCTGCCCAGGGAAGTGGGGCACTTCCTGGAGGTGTTCAAAAAACGTGTAGATATGGCACGTCAGGACATGGTTTAGTGGGCATGGTGGTGTTAGGTCAACAGTTGGACTTGATGATCTCAAAGGTCTATTCCGACCTAATGGTTCTATGATTCTAGGATTGCTATTTGAATAGTTTTGCTAGAATGGCTCCAAACTAAAAAACAGGATGATTTTCTGTATTGGTGTTGCTTTTACATTTGTTGCTGCTGCTCTTACGTGCAAGAAGCTGGTAGGCTTTGGGGAAGCATAGTTTTGAATGTATCCTACTTTCTTTGGCTTAGAGCACCTACACCAAATCTATGGAGAGAAATAGTAAGATAGAAGGAGATTCATGGGGTATCTCCCATGACATTTGTCATGTAGACTGTGCTGAGGGATGCCTGAACCAAGTCAAATTGGGGTCCTGGGTGCAGTCATAAGCTCAGTTGGTGCTGGCAGGCCATGGGTTAAATGTCAGAGGAAGTGCTGCAGCACAGCCACTGTGCAAGAACAGTAGAGCTCCTTTGCATCTCCAGAGGAATGTATACTGAGAAGCAAGGTGCCTGCAGCATGCAGAAAGGCAGGCACCCAGAGATTTGCTGAAAGGTGACTAGTGTATTCTAGCAGGAGGGCCTTTCATATAAATCAAAGGTTTTGAGAAAATTGGGGGAAGTGATACATGAGTGCCCTACACTTAAGGTGGTGGTAAGAGCCTGCAGGAGAATCCCATTGCAAGAGCACAATATCCCAGAGAAAATCAGCAGGCAAGAACAAATGAGAAAGTTGTGAGGTGGATGGATTAGGCTCTTATTGTTCTGAAATAGGCAATAGCATGTACTAATGTCTGTTTGATTTTATCAGAAATAGTCTGTTTGATACTTTGGCATTGAAGACAGTGACTCCACAGAACTGCTGCCCCCTGTGGAGCTTCATGTCTAAGAGTCATGTGGAGATTGGCATTTGTGCAACGCAGTATTTCTAGTAAGAGTGAGCTTGCTGCAAGTTAGCCAGCTGTCATTGCTGAGTGAAAAGCATCCAGTCAAGAAAACAGGTATCCAAGTGTTTTTCAGTCGTGTGGTGTTATAGATAGGAACTGAGGTAAAAATAAAAACACTTGAACTGAGGTGGTCTGACACAGAATAAGAATATGCACCACTAAGGAGAAAACTTAAGCTCCTTTCAGGTACTGGAACTGATTAAATCTTTTAGACAGAACTGAGTTTATGTGGCCAGGAGAAACATATTCACTGAACCATGTTTGCCAGGGTTTGGAGGATGTTTGGGTTTTTTGGAGAGAGGGTTATAGGGAGTTTATGGGGAGAGAAGTTAAAAAGCAATTCAGAGCGTATTTGAGTACTAGAAGCCTGGGCCATTATGTAGTCTTGTTGAATAACTGAAGATAAACTGCTTAGTTCAAGAGCTGAGGCAAACAAATGAAATGAGAATGAATATACTCAAAACAAGGAATGGAAATTTTTCATGCAACAGACTAGTAATGAAATGATGTATGGCTTACCATCGTAAAAAAAAACCCAAACCCTTAATCATTAGCTGTGATAGTTTTGCATAGCAATTAGAAAGTATTTTTTAAAAAATCATATAATAATCATGTTAATTGAAGGAGGTAATTATTCCTACTGGTGCTGTTAGAGCATGTGGTTTTGCAATATCTGAAGTATTAGTTCTCTTTACAATTTGCTCTTTCTTTGCGCTTTACTGACCTGCTGTTGATCATAGGCCACATCCCTTCTGTATACAGAGGGCTATTACTACTCTTTTGCAACATATGCTTCCTTTCTACCTAAATCAAGTCCAGCATGGAGATCCAGGAGCACTTTGGGCCTGTGTGATTTCATGATGTGAACCAGTTTGCCTGGCCTTATGACAGGTTGCTATGTCATTTTACTTCCAAAGAGCAAGGTCAAATAATAAAAAAAAATACTGCAAACTGCCCTTCATCTTCCTCTACACTGTGGCAGCTTGAGGCAGCATCAGCAGATTTAAGGAAACATAGCAGGGAAAGGAGGTTGCAGAGCATGAAAGGAAATGGTTGCTCTTCGTTTTTAAGACTTCAACATGGAGAATGATCAGCAACAAAAGGAGTAAATGCAGTTGAGAACTACAAATGATACAGCATCAAGAAATAAAGATGTCAACTTCAGACTTGGATGATTGCACACTCACATACTAAAATAATTCTATTACCAGACCATCTGTCTGATTATTAACAGGGAGTCTAGTTCAACAAGTGAATGGTGTTAGCATAATATTTAGTGACTTTCTGCAATGCACAGTCATTAACTGTACACAAAAGGGCAGGAAATCATATAACTCTTGTAGGCTTGACATTTACTGACCAATAGCAATACCAGATGCTGAGAAAGTCACAGAGAATACAACAGAAATATTCACTACAATAATGTATTTGTAGGTCATCCAATTCTGCATACCCTCATTTTTGTATAATGTCGTCAACAAGTCAAGGTTCATCAATTTATTGATAGAAGAAGAACAAAACAAATAGCGAATTGTTGCGTGAATTGAATTTACCCCAAGGGACCGGGGCAGGGGGAAGAGCCAGAAGTACAAGCCTTCAGGTTAACCAAAGGTCACTGTGGAAAGATTAACTGCTGAATTCATCTTGAGGTGCAGGTAGAAGTGCTATTTTGCAAGAACTCCATACCTGAAGTGAAAGGTATAATCCGCCCTAAACCATTAAGAAAAGAACTGATGATCTGCTTTGGCAAATCTTTCTCAGGATATCAGAAATTTGTAGCACAGACAAGATTTGCTAATGCTGATCAAGGAGCATATTCCTTGGGAATCCTTGTGTACCAAACACCCTTGGGCTACATGCCTTCCTGGGGATTGCCTCAAATGTGGGATTTTGTGATTGATCTCTCCGAAGTGAGACCATAATTTTGCTCCTGCTTGATTTTGCAGGAACTGATGCCAAGGAGAATCTCAGCATCAAGTGTCTTAGTTCACAGCATCCCTGAGCTTCAGAAACACAGCTGGGTCTGTTGGTGATACATGACAGCTTGGTTGCTGGAATTTCTGCTCTCAGTTCATGGACTGTTAGGTAGATGGCTCTGTAGGAGAGGGGAAATGGAAAAATACACTTCCATTTTGATCTTATTTTAGGACATGGATTAAAAAATGAGCCAAATGATGGCTGAGAACACTTGCACACAGACACACCAGGCCTCTGCTGCACTGTGTCTATTGGATGAGGCAAAATGAGGCTTCTAGCCTCCCTAAGAACTGCACTAGCTAAACAGAAATTCAACAGCTAAAGCTTTCTGGGGAGATGGAGGGAGCATTCACTCCGCTGCACTGTGCATCTGGCTGTGTCTCAGAATTGCAGTCTCATAACACAAAACCTTCAACAGCTGAATGAGTTATACTCCCACTCCTCCTCCTCCCCTTTGTCTTGCCCCCTCCAAACATGGTGTGGAAGAGATCACAGGTTATTGCCAAGCTGAATCAATTTCTTGGCAGCTGCAGCAATGAGAGCAGAGAGCAGACACAGCTAAGGACAATACTCGTGCCAAATTCCTCTCCTTGTGACACTATGGCTGTGCAGACAGCTCTGCCTTGCTGACAGATGGTACTGCTGGTAGACTGGGGGAAACCTGGTGAGATTACCATCTCTAAGCTGTTTCTTAGAGACCTACATAGTGTTCATAGATGCTGTTAATTTTGCAAAAAGCGTTGAATCTTTTACAGTCCTGCTGAAGTTCTGCAGCACAGCCATGACATTAGGTAATATCCTTCCACCCCAGATACATTATTTGTCCTGTCATTACTATTAGGTGAATGAGACTGGGAGTGCTTTTCTCCTCAGATGGGGCTGTGCAGAGGGACAGTGTCACAGTGGCAAAACTGGACTGCAAATGTTGACAGCAGAGGGACTGTAAGGCACATTGCTCAAACAGAGAGAGTGTCTTGCTTGCCATCATCCTTTCTGCCCCATAGGTACCAATATCCATGGAAGCCAGACTCTGAGAAGGGAAGTGTAGGAGGATATTTCACTTGAAAGGGCAGTTTCCATGTGAATTGTACATGAATGGCATTACTTCACTGACAGGGCATCTCAATTATGGCAGATCAAGATTAGATGTAATGGTTTGTGTTTGAATATAAGCAAGACAGAACTTTACATTCTGACCTTGGTGAGACAGGGAACTGTTCCCCTGCATGGTTCACCTGAGTATATGCAGCCGTGATTGCCATTATTACATGGTGCTTCACAACATCTTACACCTCAGGTGGTAGGTAAATGGTACCTACCTACCTGCTAATATTTCTGGTATCTTCTTCCCAAAAGCTGCTCTGTGGGTTGTTATCTACCACAGCTTAGTGGGGCCATTTCCATTTCCCTGGAAATTTTCAGGGGACATGTATAATGTGCCTTTTGGGTAGCAACTCCAGCTGCTGTACTTTGGCCCCTGAAAGACAACTATTTGTTACTCAGGCAAGAAGCTCCTGCTCTGCAACTGTCAGTGTTGTGCAAGTATACGAGGAACTGATTAACAGTGGAAACATGGATAAGCAAAGGGCAGAGGATACAGAGAACACCTATTCTTCAGAAAATCTCCATTCCCAGTGAATACAGGTAGATTTCAGTGCTACCTTTGCTGGGCTGTCCTAGGACAGTGTTGTTGATGCAACAGATGCATCAACAACCTGGTGGACAAGCAAAGTAGAAAAATAGAAAGTAAAATTAGAATGTTGTCATTAATAGAGGTAGATGGAACCAAAGCTAGGTCTCTGTCTGTTGCCTTCTGCCAGGTCCACACAGAAAATTTGGAGAAATGCAACCCTAGCTTGCAGAGAGCTTATGAGACCCAAAGTCAAGAAAAGTGTCGTTTCACTTCAAAATTAACAAGTGACATCTGAGCCCCATTCTGACCCCACCAGCCCACCCCACCCTTCTTCCCCAAAGCTTTCATGATGAGATACTGCTGAAGCAGGAAAACACTACAACTTCATGTTTTCTCCTTGATATAACTCTACTGTGCTGGAAGATAGTTTTTCCTGGCCAAGATCTCCCTGAAGCAAGCCCTCAGGCATTAAAACCCTGTTTTAAAAGCTTAATGGAGTTTCCTCCAGAAAGATGAATGTGGGAGCTGCATGCAAAGAGCAGGGTCTCCTGCTCTTCTGACCTCGCAAAACCACAGCGCGGGAGCGTTTTCCCACTTTGGACAGTAAAGTACCGGGGTGAAAGTACGTCTGGTTTTAGTGCATGATATCAGCACCCGGCCACCTTGCCAGCGTTTCCTACCCGGCACCAACCGCTGAATCAGGGCTCAACACGCCGCTGCCGCCGCGGCGTGGGGGGGAGCCGTGGGCCGGCCGCCTGCCGCCGCCGTGCGACCGACATGCCCGGCGCTCTCTTCGGCCGCTCTGCGAGGACCGCGGGTGCTGCGCCCGCGCCTTCTGCCCGCCCCGGGCAGCCCCGCGGTCGTCGCTCCTGCCCCGCCCCGCTCGCCACCAGCTGGGGAGCGTCGCGAGCAGCAGCGGGCGACGGCCCCGGGGCGAGCCCGGCCCGGCCTGTGGCTCCCGCGGAGCCCCACGGGCCTTGCCGCGGCGGGGACTTTACCTACGAGACCAGCTACAGCGGCGCTGGGGGACGGGACTGGGCTGTAACCGGGGGCTGGGGGGCACGGGCCTTAGAGCAAAGATCTTCCTGATTTGGTTGTGTCCTGCCCGTTTTTTCCATGTTTCTAGGACTTGTGCAGCTGGGTTTTCTTTTGCCAGGGTGAGGTGGTGGCAGCAGCTGCATTAGTGCAATGAGCAGCAGTAGGTTGACTATCTTCAGCATTTGGCCTTGCTTTGCTTATCTTATGAAACAGATTGTGGAGCTCGGGTTTTGTTGTCACATCGATTTTGTAGGCTGTACTGGCTAGCAGAATAAAGTTTCTGTACTTCAGCGAGTGCTTCTTAAATCCCATATGGACAGGGATCAGCGTGCTGTCCACAGCACAGTGCCATTATGAGTAGAGGCACCTGTCAGACAAAGTGACTGAGCCTCAATTACTACTTTGGGGAGAGGACAGACAGTCTGGCAAAAAGCTTCACTGATGAAAAGACTCAGCAAGCCCTCAAAGCACATGATCAGCAGTTGGAGTTCTGTCGAGGAAAGCTTGCAGCCCTGGAGACCTTCTCCTGTGATAGAGCTGTCCCTGCTTTGTGGTATATGGGAGCTGGGAGGGAAGAGTCCATTCATGTCACTGTCTCTACTAATTGGAGAATTTTGCTTTCTGCCCTTGGCAGTACACAGGAATCGAGAAGGAAATTCAGGAGCCCAGGTGCCTGTTAGAACAGCGGCATCCAATGCCTCTCTTGTTTGAGCGCATAACCATTATAAGCACTTTGTGGCAGTTCTTCAGTCCATTCTACAGAAACCACTAAAAGATGGGCTTAAAGAAGGTACTGGGAGAGAGCTGCAAATTTTGCTTTCTCCTGCTCTCCTTTTATAACGTGTGGTCTTAAGTAAAAGCAGGACTTTTTACCAAATCAGGTGCGGAAAACAGCAGCTTTTCAGGTGTGAGGACTGTTCTCTGACAGCATTGGTGTAATGTTTCTATAGCAGTGGTGATTTAGGAACCAGGAATTTAGGAAGTTTCTCTTTCAACTCTGCAGCTGGCTTTTTTGCCTTAAAGTTTGCTGATGCCTTTTTTTCCAGCTCTATATGTTATTTCAATACAGCTTACTTCCTCCCACACAGCTCATCTTGCTTATATCCCTAGACCATCACACATACACATCATAGCTGTTCTCTCCTTTGTCACTGTTGGGTGTAAGTGCTCTGGCAGGACATTTGGCAGGCGTGGAACATTGGGTGCCTGTAAAATTTGAAAGATTTTTCTAGTTAATGTGCCTGGTGATCTTCATGTCTCAGGCAGTCTGAAAACTTCTCTGGATTTTGGTACTTTGAAGGTGGGTTAATGTGTTTTGCTGAGAGATTTTTTTTTTTGTCTTTGAGCTGGTATTTCATTCTTAAGTGACCTTTGGCGTGATTAAGGTAAGGAGTTTCTTAATGGGATGCAGAGCTACAAAGCCAAATAACCACGGGGAAGCACTGCAGCTTGTTGAGTTACAGATGAGCAGGGCAACACTGGCCATCACATTTCACCCAGCTACCTTTTAATAATCCCTTTTCTGAGAGATGCCACCAAGAACAGTATAGCAGGGTGCTGGGGAAAATTGTCAGACATGACCTGAAAGGCCACTGCAGGGTGTGTGGAGAATTGCTGGACAGTACCATGCAGGTACTCTGTAGCTAGCATCTGAAGTCGTCTCCAGCTGCTTGATTCTCTTCTCATCTGACAGAAGGGTTCTTTTTGAGGAATGGGAAGTGTTACTTGGGGTTGCACTCCACTGTGTAGTTCCTTGGCAGTACTGGATCTAGCATCTCCATTCTATCCAAAGGTCAAAAGCATACAGGGCGAGTAGCCCTTCCCCAGCAAAAGTAATGCAGTTTGTCCCATAAAGTTGGAAAATGGAGTGTGACAGTATAATGTTCCCCAGAACATGGGTGGAATTCACACCAAAGATGCGAAACCCAAATACCCTGTCCAGCAAAATTGCCCATGGTGTTTTATTTTTAAAATCTTGACAGTATACCAGTGTTCTTCCATCAGCAGACCCCCTAAACTGTCCCTTTTCATTTCTGCCCAGGCATTTTCAGTAAATACTACTGCAAAGAAGGAGACTGAAAGTGTTGAAAGTCATGTCTCCTGTTGATTGGTTGCTCTTCTTAAAACGTAAATATGGTTGAACAAAATTTACAAGCACTCCAAACGCTTACAGCTCAATCACTGAAACAGACAATGAACGTGTGTTGCCACTGTTAAAATTTTATCTTAAAAGGGTTCTGATGTTTACATTGTTTGCAAGGAACAAAGGTTCTGATGTTTACAGTGTTTGCTCACGGCTGCCTGAGTGATTACCTTTTTTGTATGCCTCAGGTTAGGAAAGAAATTTTACTTTCTGCCTGTGAAACCTTGATCCTTTGTTTCTATTCAGAACTGCCAGTGTGTGAATCAGTTAGTGGCTAATTTAGTTTTTGAACTTTTCTATTCTCCAGATCATTGTGGTCTGTCTTTAATTATATGTTCATCATGTAATGTGTTAAGAGTCAATCTACAGGTGATCCTTTCCTCTGTTGTTGGTAGGAAAGATGTACAGTGAATTTTCATCTATCTGATAGGATATTTCCTGTGGCCTGCAAGAGATGAGGGCTGTAGCTATTTTTAATCTAAAAACTGCAGCATTCCCTATTGTCATTGTACCTGGTGGCAAAGGCCTGTTGTAAGACAAGGTCTGTTTTCTGGCCTGAGTCCAGCGCAGGGCAGGCTGTGACTGTAGCCAAGTGAACACTAGATTTCTGTTATTCAGTAGGGAGGGCAAGGGGAGATGCTGTGCTGGTAGAGTGCGTTACCTGCTGTCCCTGCACCTATAGGTTGGTGTGTTCTGAGAGGGGCATTTTTCAGTGTTGGAACCTTGTCTTGTTTTTATTCTCTCCTGGGTGAGCTTTTAAGTCCAAACACAGCAACTTTTTCATTCCAAACAGGTTATCTCAACTGGAGACGAGCAAACAGGTGTTCTACTTGTAAATGCAGATGTTAAGAAACCAGGAATGAAACCAGCAAAGTCTGTCTTTTTGGCTGTGATGTCATGTGTCTTCTCCCACCTGAAAAATTTCTGCGCTGTAGGATCCAGACTGAGTCAGTCACTTCGTAACCGGAACCTGTTAAGGTGCTAGGACAGCCAGTCCACATGACTGAGCACTTGCTACTGAGAGCACTGCAGCAGCATCTGGCTGGCAGTGAACTACGGTTCTGAGTTTCATGAATGCTCATCTGTATCTGCTTCAGGCCGCCTCTGTATTTGCTTCACATGCGAGCACTCACTTTAAGGGTTGAAAAGACAATTTCTCAATTCTGTTAAAGCTAAAAATGACAAACCACCTCATTAAGAACGATGTGCAGCTGCTGATAGGCCAGTGAAATTGTCAAAGCTTGGTCATAAATATTTGGACTTAAAAGTCACTTAAAATTTTAATCACTTAGAAGTGGAAGAATTGTAGTCCTCCAATAATCCAAAGAACTCTAGCTATTTTGCATTATTTTTCTAGTCAAATTCACATTTATACTCTCCTAGTGCATCTTCCAATGGATTTCAGTGGAATGGGATCTCACAACCCAAGAGTCTGCTCCAGTGCTCTCTGAAGTAGTTAGGCTGTAATCCCACCAGAAGCCTCCTGCATAAAGTGGAAGCTCTCAGTGTTTGTTCCCTACCTAGATGTATTCATCTTCTCATTTGTGAACCATGCATATACTGACTTGCCGATTTGTCTTTTACTGACCTGCTTTAAAGTCTATGCAACTTTAAAGCACCAGTGCATATAGTGCAGTGCTTTGCTTTCTATTAAAAATGTCAGGTTTTCCCTTGCAAAACTGCAGGTTCCAAGACGCTGCCAAATGTGGACTCCTTTGCAGGTTTTTTCTTAAGTTCGACTTCTTTCAAGAGTCATGATAAATGTAGTAAGTGTTTATGGTTTTGACTGCAGATGCAAGATCACCAACCTGGGAATATGCGAGTCTTCACCCAAGGCTGAAATTGTCTGGTGATCACCTTGTAGTAAAATGTAATTGAAGGAGGATATTATACCCCTGTGGTCCCCAGAGATCCAATAAGTTATGGCAAGTCCTAAGCAGAGATGCATTCCTCTCTGGGAGCCATTGCTGGGAAGCTGACCTGCTTCATGCTGGAGCAGAATGGTGGATTGGCGCAGCCTACTCTTACTGGTCTGGAACAGAGCATCTTGGTGCCTTAAGAAGTTTGATTTTGAATACTGGTCATTTCAGAAGGGGAAGAGAATCCCCATCCTGATAGAAGATTACCCTGATCGCACTGGCACCTTTTTGGATTATGAAGCAGGAATCCTTTCATTCTCAAATGTTAATGACAGCATGGCTTATTTGCACACCTTCTGCTGCAACTTCACAGAACCAGTTTACCTAGCCTTCAGGCTCTGGGAAAGGTCTATTGGAATATGCAAACTAACATAAGGAACAAAGCAAAATAAAGCCCACTACTTCATGCTTTTTTCTATGAAAGCCACTTTAGCAATGATCTACATGAATTGATCTCTGTCATACAAAAAGTTGTAACTGTGATGCTTTTAGAATGTAACAGTTAAGTTGAAGACAACTAACAGTAATTTTTAATGTATATGCATTTTTCAGTGGGGGAAGGTGATCTGGCTTGTATAAATTATGTTGATGTACCACCTAAAGAGCCATATGAAATATTTTTTGTACTTTTTTTAACATGGAATATGAAAAGCCTGGAGGACCCACAGGTGCAATAAAAATACTTGGTCAGTGGGTCACCTGTGCTTAATTTATTTTTGTGTCCTATTTGCAAAGTCTCTTTATCTGCAGCTAGATAAAGGTATGCTCACATAAAACTAGGAGAGTCAGCTTGCAAGTTGGGATAATTTCTTTTTTTTCACAATATGTTAATTAAAGTCCTGCAAATTTTTGTAGCCTATGTTTACACCAGCCTCTAGGACCATCCCTGTTGGAGTGAAGAACCACTGCTACTTGAAACAGCTCAGGTAATCTCACAGTGTTCAAATACTAAATGCCCAGGAATCATCACTGGTGCTGGCAAAGGCAAGGTCTGACCGTAGGCTGAAATGCACGAACAATAGCTTGTTGTATAAGCTAAATTTATTTTTCAAAGTTGAAATTTAAAAAAAAAAAAATCTTTTAAAAATTGAGTAGTTTTTTAATGTAAGGCAAGCATACTGCATAAGTCAAGAGCTCACATATGGTCAAGCACATGATTCAAAGAATCTCTGCTTTCCAGTTTACAGATATGAATACAGTTTCCTCGGAATTGCAGGAGGGTAAACATTTTGAAAGTAAACAGCTCATAGGTACAGAAACACCACGACCAAATTCAGGATACTTCACCAACTTATGACCAAGAGGTGGCAAGTTCCAAATAACCATCACTAGTAAATGATTCCACCACAGAAAAATGAAGATGCATTACACCAAAGCAGTTCTGTGTTAACCAAGCTAATTGAGGAATGCCTGGTTTGCAGCTGCTGCCATATTGCTCCTTCCTGGACAAAGGGAAAAGCAGCAGGCTGACAGGAATGCATTTCTTACTTGAAAAGTGAGAAGCTGATGCAAGAGCAGACCACACAAGAGGAGCACTGACCATCATGCTTGAAGCACAGTGTTGTGATCTAGTCAAGCAGCCAGCCTCAGATCTAACACTGGTGTCGGGGGGAAAAAACCCAAGCTAATGTATTTCCTTGTTAGTACAGGAAGGAGGCTGCTCAATCTTCACCAGCATTTGGCTTCCTACCTGAGAAGCTACCCCCAGGTACGAACAGAGGTATCCAAATGCACTGCAGCATTGATTCCACATTCCAGGCTTCACTCAGCTCGCAATAGGTACTTTTGACGTTTTTTTTGAAGCATAGGTTAAGTCTATTTCCACTGATTCATCTGTCTGGCTTGCCCTCTTGCCCATCAGTCCGCAAAAAGGCTCTTTCTCTTGCCCCTTAGAAGGGACCTTTCTAGATATCCCATTTGCTTCCTTTCTTGGTACTGTCTTTTGAGAACCTAGCTTTCTCAAGAAGCTAATTTTCCACAGAGTGCAGCTTCCTGCAACCCACTGCTTTATGCTAAGGCTTCATCTTGAGAAAAATCCATCAAGTTGCAAGTCTAGTGTTCAGTGTATCTGCATATCACAGGGGTGAGGAAAATGGCAGAAAGAGAGGAACATCAAAAGACACAGAGTTAGAACAAAGTATAGACAAAATTATTGTGATTTACTGTATTCTTATGAGAAAATGGAAGCTTTTATATTTGTTTATATCCACTTGCTGCAGAAACTTCCTGCTAATGAGAACCTGAAAATTCTAACCTGCTTGGATCCTCGTAACTACACCCCTTTCTTCTAATCTACCAGGCTCCAAATATGTTGTGCAGCACTATATCATGAAATATGGAATGGAGTGCTTTGGTTTAGCACTTCACTTTTTTGACACGATTTTCCACTGCTTGCTCAGTGATGGTTTCATCTTCTTTGATACTTTTTTTAACCTTCTGGCCCACCAGATCAAAGATGGCTTCTGGGGGAAATCCCTTAGGCTCTCCCACCTTCACTGTCAACATGTCAAGTGTCAGTACTGCACCTTCAGGAATTGTCACTTTTGCCACAACAGACTTTCCCAGCTACAGGGGAGAAATAAAAAATAAGTTAAACAAGTCAAACACATTCCTAGGCTTAGTACACCAAAAAAGGCTATAAAATATTCTGCAGTTACTTAGGAACAGCTTGTGTGGAACTGCCCTCCCTATTACTTCTTATTCCAAATGAAGGTTGAGTTAGCAAAAAAACCTTTACTGTAACTAGGCTGCCAGCAACATCCAGATCCTTTCTGAAATCAGATAATGGCTCATGGGAAATTTTCAGAATCAGAATGGAGGGAACCTGCTTAGACTGACTAGTATTCTAGCTTAGCGTAAAAGCAGCTCATATACAGTCATAGAGACCTATTATTACTATTACTGGGTACTTTGTACTCAGCACTGGTGAGGCTGCACCTTGAGTACTGTGTTCAGTTTTGGGCCCCTCACTACAAGAAAGAAATTGAGGTGCTGGAGCTTGTCCAAAGAAGAACAACGAAGCTGGAGAAGGGTCTAGAGAGCAAGTCTTATGAGGAGCAGCTGAGGGAAGTGGGGTTGTTTAGCCTGGAGAAAAGGAGGCCGAGGGAAGACCTTATCGTTCTCTATAGCTACCTGAAAGGAGGCTGTAGTGAGCATCAGTCACCAATCCCAAGTAACAAGCAATAGGACAGGAGGAAATAGCCTCAAGTTGTGCCAGGGAAGGTTTAGATTGGATATTAGGAAAAAAATTTTCACCAAAAGGATTATCAAGCATTGGAACAGGCTGCCCAGGGAAGTGGTTGAGTCACCATCCCTGGAAGTATTTAAAAGACATGTAGACATGGCATTTAGGGTCATGGCTTAGTGGTGGGCTTGGCAGTGTTAGGTTGGACTCGATCTTAAGGGTCTTTTCCAACCTAAATGATTCTATGATTCTACTCAACTTCGTTAACCACTGGATGATATACACAGAACTCCATTAAACTCAAAATCGCAAACATTATGCTTTGGTAAAAAGAGTTACTGACTGACAGAAATAGCAGTTCATAGAAAATTACAGGTCAATAGTAACATTGCAGTAGGCTAAACATAAACACTGTACATACTGCTACTTAGCAGCAGAATTTTTTGAGTGCAGAGGCAGAAACACTGTGGCAATAACAATTAGCAAGCTATTTTTCTGAATATAGTTATTAGCTATAGGTCTAAATAAGTTTCAGCTGTACATGAATCAAAAGCAAAATTTACCTTTTCATTGCAAGCCATTTCACAGGGCAAGAGTTGCTTGACTGGAGAACCCATTGCTTTTTCCACAGTACGAATGGCTTTCACTAACTCTGCCAGTTCATGTGGCTCCAGGGATGCTTGGTGGTCACTTCCTTTCCATGTTTTGTCGAGAGTCACATGGCGTTCCACTACTTTAGCACCCATAGCAACAGCTGCCACTGAAATGGCTATGCCAGTTTCATGCCCCGAATAGCCAATGGGGATATCGGGAAAAGCCGACTGATACGCCTTGAATCATGACAGAGTTGGTCTGAATTACCAAGGTAGCAATTTCAAACACAAAGCAAATTTAACAGTGATAACTGCAATAATAACCATGGGCAATTACTGTGCCACAAAACAAGCAGTTTGTTACGCTGAGAATGTTTTGGTTTAGTTTGGTTTTTTATATTCAGTAAGTCACACTGCATTACCAACCATCACATTCTAAGAATTTCACTAGGATTACCAATACTGACAAGGAAAAGGAGGTTTGTTCTACTCTACTACTTCTCTTACACTTTTCCTTTTAATTTGGTTGTACTCTTCAAGGTCTTCACAGCTTACATCACTGTAAGTTACAGTAATAGAGTAGTGCTCTATTTCTATCCAAGAACCCAGTGGACTCATTAAACTTAACCTGTACCCAAAACAAATTTCTTCAACCTTGTACTGAAAATCTGAAGCAATCCTTTCAGCCATACATAGGAGACAGTTACCCAATCCTAAAAGCCATTAAATGCACCCATGTCCCATTTTACTAAAAATAATATAATATGTGTGCATAAAGCTAGGCAAGTCCTTGAACACTGGCCAATTTGGGAAAATCTTGCATCATTATCAGGCATACCCAAGTAATATTTTCAGCAAAGAAAACTATACAAGGGCCTAATCTTTTTTCTTCATTGCTCTGATACTCACATGAAGCATTTTTAACAGAAGTTTCTGGTCTAGCCCCTTATTTAATTCTCAATTCCACGCACCTTCTTAATGGTAATAGTCTACATAATTTTCCCTTGCACCACAAAGCACAGGGTTAACCTGTTAGCCACATGTCATATTTTCCTCTGTTTAACTGTGAATATTCAAGTAATATCCTTTATCGTATTTCTCAAAGCTGGGTTCTGCTAAAAGAGGATCCAATGGAGACTTTTACTTCAACACTAGTATGAATTAGAGGAACACGATACATCTTCTAACTTCTCACAAGCAAATTCCAGTATGCATGGAAATATGCCTCAGTAAAAGCGCATAGCCCTTCTCTGGTACCCGACCCATGGCACATTCTAGGTTATTCACTGACCGATATAACACGAAGATTGACATCCTCTGGCTGAAGCGGGTATGCACTGGTGCATTGCAGGAAGCAGAAATTTTGGTTGATGGGCTTCACAATCTGATAAACCTGACGCATTGTGTTCATTGACTGCATCCCACTGGAAATCACCATTGGGCGACCTAGCCATTAGAAAACATGCACATGATTTGTCCCAGGTCTGTCAGAAAGCTACACAAGATTAAATTAAATTCTTGAAGTAAATGAATCCAATTAAACTAAAAAAGGAAGCTGGGTGAATCTGTTTTTTTCCAAGTGTGAGGATGATTTTCTTCTAAAGGTACTTTAGATTTTTTTCCAAAATCAATTGGAGGAAAGATCTAATAACTGATCTACTGAGACACAGTGATGTTTACTAAGACAGCTCAAAACAAAATGCTTACCTTTCTTTGCGGTCTTTTCCAAATACGGAAAATTATTTGTATCTCCTGATCCTACTTTGAAAAATGGAACATCTAGTTCATGTAGAAATTCCACAGCCATCTACAAGGAAAATAAATCACTGCATTTTACCACATTTCAGCTGTATCAAAGATAAAGAACAACACTTCAAAACAGAATAACCAAAGTTTAATTAACTAGGTCACATACACAAATATATATATATATATATACACTGCTCCAGAAACAACATTTACTATTCCAAGGATATTAGTTTCTGACTTCCTCCAGGCGAAGTATTATTGACATGTCTTCTTTTACACTTCTACTACAAAAGCAGATTTTCCACAGGTTTTTACTGGGATCCCTGTCTCAAGGCAGTTTCTTTGGTCTCCCAGCCTTAGCTGGTCAAGCCAGCTGTAGGTACAGCTGCTTAGTACAGGTGAGCTCCACTGCTCCTCTAACTTCAAGACATGCTTATGGACCACAGCATTCTCGCCTTTTTTTTTTTTTTTTGGCACTTTCAGAGAGAGTAACCACCTGCAGATAGGAGCTTGCCTGTTGAAGGAGAAACGTACTGCAGGCACGCAGCTAGTGACACACTTCTGTGACATAACTTCCTGCAGGTCAGAAATACTAAACCACAGAGTTTTTAAAACTACAGGTAATTTTCCTGAATACATCTGTCACTCTGAAAAACTCTATATGTATACTGAATTAGCACCTGAAAAAAAACGTAAGTGCCCAAAAAGGGAACTCAAAATGAATTTGCTAGGAGAGAGACTAGAAAATAAATATAAAATATGCCAAAGAAAAGATTATAAAACAGTTTATTCAAATGTTAATTATACTCTGCTTTCTTCTAAAAATGTGTGTGCTATATTGAAGACAACTCAGGAATTATTGGAGGCTCCATGAAAATCAATCAGTATTGCATCAGTAAGTGGCCTTTTAAAAATTAGTACTTTTAAGGAAGAAAATCCCAAACCTATCACAGGCAAAGAGATATTGAAATCCTCCATTCACATTGAGGGGAAACAACAAAATAGTTACCTAACTTCGTCCCCCTTCAACCACCCACAAACACTTTTAATTTCTTCAGTTCATTCCTTGTTGCAGTCAAATTTACTTAGTGCCAGAGAAAGAGTGCTAATATCCAGGAGAGAATCACATCTTCTTCAGTCTAATTTTTCTATCATTATGATGCAGTTTCAATTTCTTGTACCTAGGATGCATAATATCTTTTAAATATACTTTATTCACAAAAATGCAGTGCATGAAGAAAACAAATACACTCTATTAAAAAGCCACAGATCTAATCTGAGGAGACTGCACAAAACGAAATCACAGACCCAACAGAATGGGTTGGAAGGGACCGTAAAGATCATCTAGTTCCAATCCTCTCTGCCACGAGCAGGGTCACCTTCCACTAGACCAGGTTGCTCAAAGCCCCATCCAGCCTGGCCTTGAACACTGCCAGGGAGGAGTCAGCCACAGCTCCTCTGGGCAACCTGTTCCAGTGCCTCACCACCCTCATAGTAAAGAATTTCTTCTAATATCTAATCCAAATCTACCCTCTTTCAGTGTGAAACCGCTACTCTTCATCCTATCACTACGCTCCCTGATAAAGGGTCCCTCCCCATCTGTCCTGTAGGCCTCAAATATGACAGACAGACCTCATATCTAAGGCCACTCTTCATTAGATAAATATCTCTTGAAAATTAGCAGCTTTTCTGTAAGAGATTCAAGGAGCAGGAAGTAATCTCAAATAATAGGGAAATTAAAGGGAGTGATCTCAGTCGGATCCTGTTTTCTCTCCAGTACACACTGGAACAGTTAGATAAAGGAGTTACTCATAACCTTTTTATTTACTTCATGCATCACTTCATTGATTGCCTCATATAGTTAAACACACAATTTAATCTCTTCAACATAGCTGGAATTCCAGAGGTTACATTCAATTTTCAGAAGTTAACGTATTCTCAAGAACTTATTATTATGTCAATTTATGCAATGTTTGCTCTATGTCCCACACCAATGTCTTGCAGAAATGCCACAAGAAATCTTAGGAGCTGTGTAATGTAATTAAGGCACAAACATGTATCATCAGTACTGTTAATTAGCTGATGAGGAGAGCACAAAGGAGCATAGCATCTTGAAAAAAAGGGGGATCCCAGAGGTGGAAAGTGATCTTAGCTGCTGCATATGAAACGTGTTCTGCATTGCACTATAGCCTTTAGAAGCTAGAGGTTTTAACATCAAACAAAAAGTGTAATTTTTTTTTCCCCCCAAAGGCATATAGGTCCAGATACAGAAGTCCAAGACTACTGGATTTACTCTTTTCTTAAAGGAGCAGTGTTGTTCAGCAGGTCTCCTAGACATGAAGATAACAATTAAAGAAACATCACCACACCCTCTTTTCACAGATCTATTTCTGAGTCCATGGCATCAGACTATTGCAATACATGCAAAACATCTTTTTATCTGTTGGACATCTGACGTAACTTTTTATGGTATCTGGTGCTCATATCATCTCAGCTGGGGCACAGCAATTCAAGGATTTTGGTCAACAGGACGAAAATAAGTTGATAGAAGCAGTGAGAATGGCCAGAGGACTAGAAAAGACAGCATTAAAAGGCTGAAGGTATTGAAATTGCTTGGTCCAGAGAACACAAAACCAAAAAGAGATGTGATAACGGTGTTCAAATACACAGAGAGGAGATAAAAGACAAGTATGAACTATTATGTCAGATGAGACAGACAAAAAATTATGAGAAAGGAGATTAAGATACATCACGAACTCTCTCTGATGGTAGAGAAAGTGAGGCACTGAACAGATCACCTTAAAACATTAAATAAATCCCATCTTTGTCCCATCCTGGATATGGCTACTTGCAGAAAGACAGGGACACTGCTGTGCTGGCTTTACACAGGAGGGGCTAGCTTACTTCTGGAAGGTCTCTTTCAGTTTGTGTCTCTGTATTTTCTAAGCCACAAAGAAAAGTAAAACAATCTATAATCTCAGATCTATATTGAGGTTTAACCCTTACCTGATCTTTCCAGTTTACACAATTGTATACTGATTTTGGTAATACTGTAACTAACATAATTTTGGGGTAGCATGCAAGAGTTAAAGCACATGTCTCTTAATGTGGAACAGCAGCAGATGAGCTTCATGGAGTTTACAAGCTGGTGACTGACTGTTTGAGAGCCCACTGACAAAAATCAGTAAATGCTTCAGGAGTAACAGGGCAAGGTGGAAACCCTCTCCAGGAGATTAGTAAAAGAAAAAGGATTATAAGCACTTCTGCTGCTAAGAAACATCATCTGGGGTCTAGTAAACAGCAGGAAGAAAAAAAAAAAAAAGAGGGAAATAATAGGGATTACGTTGAGAAAGGAATCTGGTTTAAATACAGGGGGAAGTTTGAAATGCTTGGAGACAATATACCAAACAACACCAGATAGCAGTCAGATTGCAGTCTTGATCTAAACTCTCAAAGCCTTGATTGTTTATGGAGTTCAACTGATGCCTTTTCTCCAAGATGATTTTCTTTGTATAAATACCTAAGCATACATGGCAGGTCTTCCAAAATGTTCAGCCAGCTACTCATCAACTGTAGAGACACAAGTGAACTGGGAGAAGTACAATTACTCTAGTTGCCTCACTTAGAAATTCAATGTCCAAACATATTTAGTATTCTTTTTATGTTAAGAACTATCACTCCTAAGTAATAACCAACAGACACAACAGCTGGACTCTGCTTGTCATTCCAGCATGGCTTACATACCTCATCCATGCCAGAAGCTGTGAAGAATATGCCAATCTCCTCTGCATATTTCTTTAGCTCTCTATATTGGTCATGACTAAACTCCAAGTGGCGCTTGTGCTCCCCATAGGTCTTTCCCCAGGAGTGTTTAGAGGTGTAGGGCCTTTCTAAGGCTTTCTTGTTGAATTTGTACTCCAGTTCACTCTTCTGGAACTTAGCACAGTCTGCTCCGCAGTCCTGCAAAACACACTGGTGCACACTGAGTGGAAGTGCAAGTGAAACTGCACCAATGCTAAGTTTGAACACAAGGATTGTACAACTAATGTGCTCATTTGCAGTGGAGTTTTCACATTATCATCATAGCAATCACAGAAAAGGTACAAACACAGTGACAGAGGATATACATGAGCCCCTTTATTTCAAAATGCCTGAATACTTAGGACAGCAGCAGCCTAGCAAGAAATCATACTAAAACTACCAAACTTGAACTGCCTCTTGCTTTGCATAATGCTTATTTGAAGAATTGATTTCTGTGGCGTCTTCCAAGCTCAGCTGTCACATGATAATTTTACATGAAAACAAGTGACAGGATTCTGTAGAACAAGGAGTATGAAATTTGTTTGAAGTGTTCACAAATGGTGAGGTTAAATTCTGACTATACTATTTTGCACTTATACCACAGCCACAGGTCTGAATGCATTATGCCCCTGCTTCTCCTTCAGCGATGATATGCCATTTTCTAACAAGTATATCTAATGTATGTAACACTAATTTTTAAAACAGCTTGGCTATCTTACTGGATGACACAAGCATTACTGCAAAAAAACCCTGATGCAATCAAATCAAATTGGAAGTTCATCAGACACAGTTCAGCAGTTATCTGATTTTTCCCAGATTCACCGTTAGCTTGTAACGCGGCTGAAGGACTGCTGTAACCCGTCGGAGACTATATAATCTGCCTGTGTACGCACAGACGTCGCCGTGAACGAGGCCGGTGCCTCCGGAAAGCGAATACGATCTGATCATAGGCTATGAGGAACAGACCAAAGGCTATAAAGCAAGCACCCGCTTTGTGGGCCCTCGCCACGACTGTCTTCTTGCAGCTACTTTATTTTAAAAAATCCTCCTGTAAAGCACTCCACTTCTCCCGCTACCCCCCGGAGACAATGCTCCCCGACCGCAATGCCCCCCGCGGTGAGAGCGTAAGGCTTTCCCGGCCCCCGCCGGTGCCCCGGGGCTCTCGCTCACCCGCACCTCGGTGCCTGCCTCACCCCAGTGAGAGAGCCTGCCCAGCCGCCGGAGAAGGAAGCGCCGCGGGAGACGGGGTAGCGCTGTCCGCCGCGGCGCCCCGCGAGCCCGGCCACGCTCCCTTCCCCGCGGCCAACCCGCCCACCGGGGGCAGCCCCGCGCGCACCTTGGCCATGCGGATCATGCGCTTGGCGATGGCCAGGTCACCCTGGTGGTTCTGCCCGATCTCCGCGATGATGAAGCACGGCTGTTCGCCGCCGACGCGGCGCCCCGGGCACAGCTCGAACTCCCGCGACATGTCGCCCTCCGCACCGCCGCCTGCGCGCCACTGCGCCGGCGCTCCCCAGCCCCCGGCGGCCCCACTGCCTAGGCGGGCAGCCAATCAGCGCTGCGGCGGGCGGGGCCGGGCGCCGCCACCTTCCCCCTCGGCCACCTCCTAGGAGGCGGGGGGGGTTCGGAGCTCCTGCCTGGGGCGCCGCCAGGTGGCGCCGGGCGGCCGGAAGTGCTGGAGGGAGGCGGCGGTGGCAGCGGGGCCCGGAGGCTTGGAGGCGTTGTAGCGCGGGCGGCAGCAGAGCGCGGGGAGCGTACGGGGGGCGTGGGCCGCCTGGCCTCCGGCCTGACTTCCCTGAAGGCCGCGGGACCGCGTCTACGTTCTGGCGAGAGCGAGTCTGGCAAATCGGGCCGGGGTGGCTCCCGGCAGGGTTCCGGCCGGCGGTCCCCATGCTCGGGTGTGGCGGGGGTTTCCAACGTGGCGCCGGTGACAGGCAGTTGCCGGCAGCTCTCGGCCCCCGCCCTGCCGGCGTCTCGGGCTTCGGTGCCGTGGAGCAGCGGCGCCCGATCGGTACTTCAGCAGTGTGCCTCGGAGCGCGGGAAGCGCTCGGCCGTGTACCTGCCCCGGGCAGGGCTTGCTGGAGGTTGGCTGGTGCCGAAGCGCCTGCGCGAGTCTCCCCGCCGCCAGAGAAGAGTTTTCTGTGGTGGGGGAATGCAGTTTCCCAGAAAACCCAAACCAGTTCTGGGAACCAGGTACCCTGGTTCCTCCAGGGCATATATGGCTTACTTTCTGTTTTACTCTATGTCTTCCATGCTTTAAAAGATTAAAAAAGCCACAGGCCTGTAAAAAAAAACAACCTGGAAAAATCTCTTGGACTCTATAAACATAATTTTGTAAACGCTCAAGAGTAGCATTACTGGCACCCATGGGAGATAATCAGACAGCAGCCACATCTCATGGAACCAGCTACATAAAATCATTTACCATGGAGCTCTCCTTCCAGTGAACATTTGGAAGGTTATTAATGGTCACTGTTGAGATTGTTGAGGTATTCCTCTCTTTGATAACTAAAAGGTAATATCCAGGTGCTGAATTAAGGACAGGGAAAGAGCGTAGTGGCTATCTGACCCAGGCTGCTGGAGAGCTGCAAAGCTAGGTGTTGGCGGAATAGACTTGATCAAAAAAACCCAGAAGTTAAGAACTAATGTTCCAGATACGATGGAGGTGTTTAGGTAAAAGAGAATTATCACCACTGGAAGCTGCTGACTGTGTTATGTAAGGAGCTCAAATTACTGGTTATGCCAGTTCACTGGCAATCAAAATCACTGAAAGATAGGAGAATTCTCACAGTACTTTCTGTTGACATATGTCATTAACCCCTGGTATGACCAAAGAACAAACACAGACTGGAAGTATTTGGCTCCTAGAATGGAAAGGAGACCATGCCAATGGATTTCTGGTGATCAGAGTAAGGTTAAACTTGGAAATGAGACAGTGAGAATATCAGGAAGGTCTCCATGTACTGGTGATATAAAACATAGGACTGCAGCTCTATCAGCAGTTCTGCTGCTGCAAGTCCCAATATTGTGGAAAAAAACCCCAACCAACCCTGCTCCTACTCTCATAAAGTAGGAAAGGTGAGAAATTTTCATTTTTTTTGGCACATATTTTGGAAAGCTGAACATATCTGACCAGAAGATGATCTGCATTTTTACATCCAGGATGTTCTTGCTTGCCTCAAGAGCAGCAGTATACCATGACACATCAGTGCTAAGTGACAGAATACATGCTGTCTTTTATAAAGCACTGAGACCCGTAAATGATGGTGGGAAGAGGACGGTATATAAATACAATTTTTTGCTTTGTCTGCTGAAGTATTGCAGACAATATAAAAGGCAGGAAAGTGTGTGTCCATACAAAACCAACTACTTCTCTAGAAACAGGTCAATTTGGAGGCTGTTTCATAGCCAGGAAAGTTTCGTTATAACTGAACCCGTATTAGACATTTCTACTGGTCAATTACACTGACTACAGTCACAGGTGGATACAAATGCAGGCATAGCTTATTCTGGGGGTGCTGAACCACAGTCACAGAAAGAGCTGAGTAGAATATAGTCCCTACAAAAATGGTTACATTTTGTGTAACAGGCAATACATACTTTGTATGTATTTCTAGATGTCTTTGCATGTGTTTCTAGAGACAGAATAAAAAGTTTAAAATATGTTGCAGGTATTATTAATATACCCCATAATGGGCCATAATAATATAATTTCAGGAATTATATAGGGTTGAAAGCCATATCATAGTCTGTTGAATTTTAAGACTGTAAAAATTAACTAACCATTATTAAACCACCTCACACTTATTACTGGCTGTGCAAAACAACTTTTGAGTGTAACTTTAATATGGAATGCAGATAAATGCTGAGAATAATTATAATGAAGTTTCCCTGAAAGTTATCTGATTGAAAGAGCAGTTCTTTAAGAAAATACTTCTTAACTGTAATATTTGAATCAAGTCTCTAATGTGCTACAACTCACTGAATTTTAGTTTACACTGTAATATACTCTACTTGCCTATGAGACATTTCTCCAACTAAACAATATGGCTTGCAGCCAAAAGCCCGAATTTGTTCCTCATAGTCCCTTAAAGTGCTCTGTGTTATTCCTACACAAATGTTTACCACCAGCTACACAAAACAGACACATCCTTCTTTCTTGAGGCAAGTTTTTCAACCATCAGGTAAAGAAGCAGGAAAAAGGTACCTCCAGAACAAATAATTAACTTCTGGAATAATTTTACAATGGCAGAATACCATTTTGCCCATCATAGTCTAACATGACAGAAGACTGAGTTCCTGTGCTTTTGTTTATCCTGTATTAAAGCAGTAGAATTGGAAGTAAGAGGTTATGCAGCTATACATTTATAATTCTAATGTAAAGCACAAAAGCAAGAAACAAAAAATAAAAGTACAGAAACTATGGAACAGTGAGAGAACTATTCCAACTCAGGCAGTTTTATTCTACCTACCACGTACTTCCTGATGAGGGTGTGGCCACAATAATTCCAAAATTGAAACTCTGCGTAATGTCTAAAACCCTGGTTCTGTTGGAGGTTTGTCTTTTATTTCAGTGGGAGAACCAACTCACAATGAGGATTTTATGGGCTGATCAGGGTGCAATAATTGTCACACTGCTAGCTAGCCAAATTGAATTTACATGTAGTAACGTTTTATTCAGGAATTACAGAGCTTGAGACAATAAATGCATGTAGTTCATGCGCTCAGACACAAAGAGACAAATGCAGTCCTGGAGCTTGGCTGGCATGATACAGGACCTTCGAAGAGTCATGGTCCTTGAAGCAGGTAATATGCTTGCAGCTTTGACATAGTTTGTAGGAGAATTCCATCATGATGCAGTCATGATAAGCATTTGCCAGCAGCAATTCCTTTCGAATATCAAGTCCATTTATAACATATTTGAGTTTCTCAGTGCATTTTAAGTATTTGGTCTCCTTTCCTTGGACTGCATGCTGTGCAATGCTGATGAGTGTTAACTTCCCCTGGCCACACCATTCGCCTTGTCCTGTTCTTTGACTGCTTCTTTGTCCTCTTTGTTATGTCTAAAGCAGTGTTCCCAGCTCCTAAGGTTATAGATCTTCAATAACCAGAAGCTGAATGCCGGCGAGATGTTTACAGACTTGTGGCCTCTGTTTTCAGTGTCTGCACATATTTTCAAGGTCTCTGGTATTATTCCGCACTTAAACTCCACATCATAACAAAAGACACCTGGTACCAAGCTTCAGTTTGCACTGCAAATTCGTACAAGTTGATAACAAGCCTAACATCCCATCAGTTCTGTGGCCTTGCAAGCCTAGCATTAGTTTTATTACTAGCAATGATGGTACCATTTTTACTGGGCTGCCCAGTCAACAGTCACAGGCAGTATAACTCCTTGTGGTGACAGCAAGAATTTGTCTTCGGTAGATTTTCTCTATGTCAGCCCAGCATTTGGACTTAAGATTCCACTAAGTTCTGACTAGCCAAGATCACTAGCATATTTCCCTTTTGCTCTGTGCAGCTTCCTCTTGCAACCCTGTGTATTTTGAATGAGTCTAGAAATGCTGGCGGTTCAGTAATTGTTTAAATTACTTCCACAGGGAAGAAGTGGGAAACTGAGACTGGATAAAGTATTTGGAGGGGGTGGCTGGGATGGTGTGAACAAGACAACTCTGACTGACAACCAGTTGTTAAGGGTTACAGAGGTGGGAAGGAATTCAGAAGGGAAAAGATATAAGGAGAACCTAGAGAAAAGTGAGAGAATAAAAAGGGGCACTTGCTGATAGTGGGTCAGTGAACTGGGGAGAATAGGATTGTTACCGAAATATCAGATCAATAACTCTCTAAGACCAATTTGTAGGTATAAGAAAGCAAGGCACTCTTTTATTGCAGTGCTGGGTGCACACACAAATCACTTTGCAAAGGTAAGTGCACCCAAAAGTACGGAGTGGCATTCTATATACAGTGAAATTATACATATTCATTATTTTCCCTGAGAGGTGTATTTTTTTTCCTGGAACTCAGGAATATATTTACATGTTTACATGTTCCTTCCACATGTGCATTTATGTTGAGTGGTGGTCTTAAGGGGTCCTCTGGTGGTCATTGATAGTCTTCCTTACCGTGTCCGCTGGTTGACCTCACTACTCATGCATGCTTACAGGGGTGTTCTAGATGGCTTGCACATCACCTTTGCTCATTAGGGTCGTTTGTTCTGGTCCTGCTCATTTATCTCCAAAGACAAGGTCCTATTTGTCATATTTATTACCTCTCTGTCTTCAAGTTTCCTTCGCCTCACAGTAGTGCTATCCTCCCGCTATCCTCCAGCTGCACTTATGTAATTCTAGGGATTGCTTCACTTATTCTATTCTCATCATCTATTTCATTCTTTTAGCTTCATTTATTTCATTCTTTTGGCTTAATCTATTTCATTCTTTTAGCTTACAGGATGAAGCCCAAGAGCTGAGGAGTCCAAGAAGCTGGACTGAAAGGAACTTGAAGGAGACTGGTTTCATGAGAAATGCTTCTGGCAACAGCAGCTGAGGGGACTGAGTCATGAAACTCAAAAAGCCTTTCCCTAGTGGGATAAATAACATGACACAAATGGGACTAGGAATAAAGAGTTTGCATGAGAAAAAGGCAGGAGTGAGACAGTGATGGATACAGAACAGATGATGTTAAACTTCTTTTTCCTAAGAAGTCACAGGTGAAGGGTTGTGATCCATTAGAACACATTCAAAATTTGAAAGATCTTGAATTTAAGCAGAGGCCTACCATCAGCCTATTTTCTCCCTTCTTGAACACAACTATAGCCTCTCCTTCAGTTATTTCCTGTGCTGAAGGAGCAGAGATCTGTATGTTCCAACCCTGTGTGTATCACTGGGACACACTACTTTTTGATTTGACAATGCGCATGACTAGGGCTATAAAAACCTCAGAACTGCAGTTTTAAGATTGTTTTTCAATCATAATTTTTGCTTCTTTTTGCATACATAGAACAGTCAGCAAAATATCCCTCCCAAAAGGAATCTTGCCCCAGGCTGTACCAAGTGTAGTGGAGGTGACTGTCTTAAAGTCTATACGTTCTGTGTTTTAGAACATAGCAGGCTGATGGTGATCAAAGTTTTGGGGAAGAGAAAAGCTGGTCCCTAAATTGAGTCAGTTCTAATGCACTCTGTATTTGCTGCCAAGTTGCTGAGTGATACTGAACAAATCACTAAAACAAACTTTTCACATCTAATTGCCAATCTGAATTCTTTATCTTATGGCTGGCTTATTCAAGGCTCTATGATTTAGTTTATGGAAGTGTTGAATTCTTGTAGCTACCAATAAGTAGAAGTGTGCTGAACCAATACAATGTATATAAAGGACTTGGGTCTGTTGAAGCAAGTCCAGAGGAGGGCTGCTAAGATGGTCGGAGGGTTGGAACACCTTTCCTATGAGGACAGGCTGGGCTTGTTCATCCTCGAAAAAGAGAAGGCTCTGGGGAGACCTTATAGCAGCCTTCCAGTACCTGAAGGGGGCCTACAAGAAGGCTGGGGAGGGACTTTCTATGAGTGCCTGCAGTGGCAGGATGAGGGGTAATTTTTGGAAGCTGGGAGAGGGCAGGTTTAGACTAGATACAAGGAAGAAGTTCTTCACCCTGAGGGTGATGAGACACTGGAACAGGTTGCCTAAGGAAGTTGTGGATGCTCCATCCCTGGCAGTGTTCAAGACCAGGTTGGATGGAGACTTGAGCAGCCTGGTCTAGTGGGGGGTGTGCCTGCCATTGCAGGGAGGTTGGAACTAGATGATCTTTGAGGTCTCTTCCAACCGAAACCATTCTATGATTCTATCATTCTTTGATCTCTAAATTGGCATTGGGAATAAATAGACACTGCCCAGTCTAATCTTCTTGTACTTCAGCTCTACTCTGTAGGGGCAGAGGAGGGAGAAGTGTACACTCTGTAACAATTGAGGGCAGAGAGGGGGAGGAGTAATTCTCTCTCACCTTCCTGAAAGGTGTGTAAAAGTAAATTATTACTCTAAAAAGGTTACAGAGTCTTGTAAAAGGCACAAGGGAGAGCCATAGCACAGAAATTAGTAAATCTGTTGTCAGAGTAGCAGCTCAAAAGCATGTGGTGCAGAAAGCCTGGGGTGGCACACAAAACAGTGAGAATAAACAGTGTCATGAGCCGAGTAGTCCCACGTCAGCTTAGCCTGGAGCTGTCAGTCCTGCCTCAGTGGTGCCAGTCTACACCTCAGCCTCCTGGCCTGCCTGGCTTTTCTCCAACAGATCAGAGGGCACAATGAACAACAGCTTCAGGTCCTTACATACACTTCAGGCTTCCAGCCCTTTGGAAAGAAATCCTTGTGCACTGTTGCTCTTGGAGGTGAAGGTCAATTGGGCCTGCTCTTTGTGGACAGATGGTGTTTAAACACCTGTATGGAACAGGCATGGAGGGGAGAGGCTGAGACCATACCACCTACTTCAGAAAAGCACCTGGCATTCTTGAGCCAGCTGAAATGCATATGATAGCTGGCAAAGATGAGATAGTCTGAGAAGCTTAAACTAGCCGTATTTCTGTTCAGCACTCAAAAGATGCTTGTCAGTGTTGCAAGGCAGTACAAAGTAGAATTCTAGCAGATATCTCGCTTATTCTGCATCTTTAGAGTCCTATGTGGCCTTTCAAAATCCTAGTATTTCCTGGTAAAAGTAACATACTTAGGTAGATAACTTAGCAAACAGAAGACAGGATGTATTTCCTGCTAGCAGTTACCTAATAAATTTACTTCTTTGGGAGGCCAGCACGCACAGTCCCTGCTGACACTGTGCCAGATCTTGTTCTTTCCAGTGTTCAATCTGTGCTCCCAACTGTGGGGCAGTACTGATTTTCTCTGACACACTACATATAGCTCTAGTATTTTACTCCAGGCTCTTGAGAAAGGAGGTTCAGAAAAAAGCTTCATTTTATTTTCCTTCTACCTCTTATTTGACCTATTCCGTGTTCTCATGCTAGAACTTTACTGATAGCCCTAGCTGATAGATTGTTTTCCCCTCAACACTTCAATACCTGTAAACCATAATGTACTGTGTTCTAGAAGCTGTATTTTATGACACCATGCATCTCATCAGAACAATTGGTGTCTGAAAGCTCATACTATCATCTCTGCCTTTGATTTGCAAGACTAAATGTGGAAAGATGCAGTTCACAGAAAAGAAACAACATACCAAATCATATGGAAGAACTGCTGAAAGTGGCACTGTAGTTCAAGTGTGATTCTGTGAAAGTTCACAGCGTTAATCCTCAGGTCCCTTGTGGAAAAAAGTTGCCTGTTCTACATGCTCATACCCTACATGGGTGAGCTTAAAGAGATTGTGAACAGAGCCTATGCAAGGACTTGTGGTTATTTCAGAACTCATGATTAGCCTATGTCAGATATATGGCACGCTCCTCAAGAAGGATGACTTCCATGTACAGAATGAGAACCAGGCTTTCCTGGCCCTGATCTAGTAAGTGAAATTCAGGAAAGAAGAAAGATGAACATATTCCAATAAGATTTTTGCCTATATCCACTTACCTGGGGTCTCAATCAACACACTGGTTGCTACCAGCCATAACATGCTGATGCTCAACAGTCATTCTGGCCCTCGGGCTCAGATGGAAATGATTTTGAGTGACAGGAAGCAAGAATGTGCTTGGAGATTGCTTTCTTTTCTAGAGGAAGGGCTTATTAATTGACTCTAATGATTTTAGGAGGCCAGAAAAAGGATATAAGGTTTAATGATGAGGAGTTTGCTTACACTTTTGAGCTTACATATTTTGTTTACACGTGGCTGAAATTGACAGAGATGCCATATAAAGCAGCTGTTCCTAGTGCAGCATTAGCCATTAGTGTCACTGGAGGAGTAGCAGACCAGCTCACTACCTCAAAGACAGCTCAGAGATGTGACATAGAAAACAATTCCTGCATAGAGGTACTGCCTATAGGTTTTTTGGTCTTCCATCATGGTGACCTGTGGAGGAATAATGTACTCCCTTGGGGATTGTGCTGATGCAAAGAAATATGTCTCTAACGCTTGCAAGTACGGTAATGGGAGGAAAGAGAACTGGACTCTGACTGGGAAAATAAGCATGACGATGGATGCTGCTGCCTTGATCACCAAGGGAAAAAAGCCAAGTTAATTTATATTGTGACAAGGCAGCTGAATGAGTACTTGCTATATGTTCAGATGGTAGATTACTTTGACACTCAGACAGGGAAAGTGGTGTAGTACCTCACCTTCTGTATTGAATTCAACCATAAACCTGTTGTCTTTTCAACAGCAGAACATCCTGAGTGTGCACAGCTCCAAAAAAAAAATTTGGATATCAACTTGCAGAAAAAGAAGTGAGCAAATTAATGAACATGGTTGTCATACTACCAAATACCTTCACTTCAGATTTGTTGTATCCAGTGTGCTCAGCTGGAGACCACAAGGAGGTCCCTCCTGTATGGAGGCATTGTTTATGCAGATGAAAGATGACATCAGAAATATTCTCTCAGTCCAAATACCTTCTGACTACAACTGAAAGGAGGGAAATGGGAAAATTCTGGCAGATCCTTCAGAAGTTCTTGACTACTCAGCTTCCCATACAGTCAAACTACCTTCCAAAGTTCTTCTAAAAATTGCAATTAATTTGGAAAGGTGAAAAGAAAAATCCCTGTCAATAAAGAATAACTTGTCACTTGTACCGAAACCTTCTTCACTTGACTTTGTCACCTTGCAACAGTCTGCAGTAAGTTATGATTTCTACTCAGTATGTACATCAAGTGGTTGTCATTCATTTAGGGTCACTTAAACCAATTTGAAAACATCATACTTTGAAAAATAGTTTACAGCAGAAATAGAGTCAGAATGAAAGAGTTATTTGTTTTCTTGCCTGAGCTGTTTCAGATTCTTCTCTGGCATTTGTGACCTGTGTTTGGGCAAGGTGAGATACTCATTCTGCACCTCATGGAATGTTTTTCTGTCTACAAATTAAACCAAGAAAAGGCCACTGCTTTGTTGTTTCTAAGAAAGCCAACAGGAATATAGTTCATGGAAGAAGTTACTACATTAGAAGTTGCAGAGTTTCACCATCAGTGATACTGAAGGACTCAGAGTGCAGTGTGAAGAAGGAGCCTCAGGAATCCAATCTGTAGAACAAATGTATAACAGAGATTGTCCAGAAAACTTGATGGAAAACAATATAGTGAATAATTATTTTATATGCTATTGAAGGCAATTTTTTCACTGAATAGTTCTTACAGTGTTGGGGGAATTTGTAATTTCTGCTGTAAATTAAACAGATCCCTTCAGTTATGTCAGAGAAGGTGAGGCTGAGGTCATAGAACAGAAAGACAGGGGCTTACTACCTGCACAGTTACAATGAGTTTGGTCAGACATGCTAGGAAGTTATCCTCTGTGGAAAACTATTTTTCCTCTCAGGTCAGTTCTGCCAGGCAAGCTGAAAAGTCTTCCTTTGGATGGAAGAACTTGACATGCAGGGCATTCTAAAAGGACAAGAAACTATGAAGTCAAACATACATATTACTGCTCTGCAGAACCAGGACTTTTGTGTTATCTTTCACAAATGAAGAATTCAAAAGATTTTTTTGTGAACTTGTTCTTGAAGATATGAATGACAATTACTCTCTTCCAGTCTTAAGGAACTCTCCCAATGGCCATGACCCTTCAAAGATGATTGAGTGACCTCACAATGACATCAATCATCTTCTTCATTAGCGTTGATGCCAGAAGAGATTAAACAAATTTAATAGACATGGGATTTGGGGCTTCTTACAAGATTCAGCTGTTCTGCATGGTGAGATTTTTTTTCTTCCTGCTAATGAGCCTTTAACCTGAAAAGGGGAATAGATCAGCCGACTTGCAAATGTGTTGCAGAAATGCCTGCAAATAGGTATTTTTTTCTTCTGTCTCTACATATAATTTCTTCTTCCTGATAATTAATGGGGTTTGTACCAAGAATTAAAATGGACCCTTTAAGCACATACTCTGTTGTTACTTATTTCGTATAGCTCTCTAATAACAGCAGAAAAATGTCGACCTTCACCATCTTTATGGAAATGGAACATGCTATTGGCGTAGCTTTTTTCTGTACATTTCCTCTGATTTTGCCTCCTCCTTTCAGAAAAGCAGATGCTTTTAAGAAAATGAATGGCAGTGGCATCAAAAAGCCAGTCCTGATTTTCCTTATGCTTCTAAGGAAATATGATCCATAGGGAGACACATGCTGTTGTTTCACTCTCAGAAAGACACCTATCTCTGTATCTGCATCTAAGTCAGGATTTGTATGCAACTAAATCACACTCCACCTTGGATTAAGAGTGAATTTGGAGCACTGTATTAGGACTGCTGTAAGCAAATGATCCTACCCTTCAGGGGCTCTGCAAACCAGAGAAAAAAGTCTGGAGCAAGGAAGACTTAACCCTGGGTGGAGGAGGACCAGCTTAGGGAGCACTTAAACAATAACACATACAGGTCCCTGGGGCCTGACAGGTTGCACTTAGCTTCACAGTATTGCTTCTTCTGTAATTCATATTATTTCAAGTATCTTGTCCCCATATTTGCAAACCTGCCTCTTTATACCACTCCTCTTGTCATATTACTTCCTACTGCTCTGCTCTGATAGTCTGTCCCTCTGCTCTGTTCATCTTTGTGCAGCTCTGTGCTTCCCTTAGGCATAGAACAATCTCTATCCTCTCTTCAGATTCTATTTGAATACCAAGTACTGCTGTGATGATTACAGATACAGCTGTAATAGCAACAAAAGGTAGCAGCACTGTACCACATGTTTATTAGCTGTAGGTACATTTATTACTTTATCTTCTAATTCTGGGTGTTCTTTGGAAAGCAGCTGTACCTATTATCTTGAGATGTTTGTGTTTAACATGGCAGACACTACCAGCAGTGTTCCTGTTTACTCCATCCAAATTCTTATGGCAACAAATCAGCATGGTAAACTGAAAGCAGTATTGGCTTGCTGTGGTACTGGAGGCCTTGTAGCAGAAGACACACGTTTGTCAATATGTGTATGAAGTAAGGGTGAGACCCTTCAAGACCACTCACCTAGCTGGTGAGTCAGTGCTTCCCAAGGAGTCTCTCTCATGAAACAACTGCCTGGTTTCTGGAGATGAGAACAACATATATTTAAAGGCTAGCCTTTCTTGGGTGTTGTAGCAATAAACTCGTGTCTCCAGTTTGATTGTCTGAATGTGTGAATTGCTCCCTGCTCTTCCAGGGTAGGCAGAGTGGGCAGCTGGCTTATTCAAGCTGTTAGTGTCAATATGAGTTATAGACCCTGGCTTAGCTCTAATTCCAGCCCTGTCAAAACAAGGTGAACAGCTGCAGAGTGTGTCTGTAGTGCAGATGGGCTTAAATTGAAGGACAGTGAAGTGTAAGCATGTTTTCTTTGTGGGTGTTAGTCTCCATAAACCTATTTAGTAGAACTGTTAATTGTAGCTCCAGCTGCCCACGTCACTGTATGCACAGCGATCTCTACAAACCTGCTTTTGGGGAGGTTCCAGGTTGGTGTTAAATGATACACAGCGTTGCTGCTGTGAAACAGACAGATGTTGTGGGCTTTACATGCCTCTCAAACCAGGTTTTTTTGGCTCTTGTAACTTGCAGACGAGTAGCAATCAGACAAAGTAGCTACCATCATTCAGATATAGGAGTCTACTTATAAAATACTAGGTTCTCATTACTGAAAAGCCAAGTTTTTTCTGACTTCTGTCTGTTACTTGAAAGTCTCTAGCCACAGCAGTTTGAGACAACCTCTTAATTGATTTCAATGGACCTGGACCAGACCATAGTCATGTGTGCTTGCCTTCTAATTGCTGTTAGCTGTTGGCTCTCATGCAATGAATTTCTAGTTAGAGAGATTTCCTGAGATGTGGTTCATGTTCACATGTCAGTTGTAAAATACCTCTCTCATCTGCATGCTTCCACACAGTTGGAAGGACTTGCATTTAACTTTCCTGTTCTGGAAACACCTGTTCTACTAAATATTTAATTTTGTAAATAAAAAACATTCTGAAGGAGTCAGTAAAAATCCCACTATGCTGTTGCAATGATTTCCTTAATGTTGGAAAAGCAGAACTGCAATCCCATATTTTAAAAAAAGCTTGAAAACATCTTTTTAAACTACTTTTAAAACAGATCTCAGTACATTTAGAAATTGCAATTACATGTCTTCCTCTTTCAAAAAATGAAGAGAAACAAACAGAACCACCCTGAAAGTCTTTTGCAGTCCGATTGCCTTTTAGTCTTTCCATGAAGGTTTAATTATGTCATATTCCTGTAATAATTTCTTCTTCTCAGTGTTACACATCAACAAACCACTATGGATGAATTAGGAAGGGTACTACTCTTATGTTCTGTAGTGGTCTCTAAGCAGTGACATCTGCCTTTAGAAAAGGCGGTATCTTGAATTCTTTTGCAGAGTAGGAAACCAGGGAAAAATAGTAACTTTGATGGTGCAAAAGTATTTCACGATGCACCTGAATTATAGATAGCATATAAGTTTTGGAATTCATCATCAAAACAGATCTAATGACTTGCTGTATTTTCCTTTGCGTTGAAAGCCAGTAACATTAAGTTACCCATTCTGATGGAACAGATAACAATTTTCTTGGGCCATTTGCAAACTTGTAATTCTGCTTATAATTCATATTCCTTTGTCCCTATTCTGCAATTTTAAGACAAGCAAGTAACCATATTTGCTTTTCATTTCAAATCACAATATTCTATTTGTCTTTGTGGCATTAAGTTGTCAGAAATCCCCCACAGGGCTGAGAGGCAGTGGAAGAGCAAAAGAGGAAGTTGCTAGGTTGTCATCCAAAATTCACTATTCACAGTTAAAGGGAAGCAGTGAGATGTTCCACTTTTATTTACATATAAGGAAAGTAGTGATGCAAATGCACATGGGACTGTGTTAGAAGAAATTAGGGGACAGTCATCAAGTTTCTGTGACAGCATGGCATAGACGACACGATGGTGTTTCATTTTTATAGTCTCCTGTTGCGAATTATGGGCCTACTTACTGCTGTTATTCTTAATTCTTTAGTTTTCCAGTGGCTGCTGGAGATTATTTAAAATGAAAATACTTTGCTGCGTTTCTCCTAGAAGACAAAATTCAGGGAAGTCTAGCCTCCTGCCATGCCAGCTTCTAAGCCTTCACGCAGAAACCAGGCACATGTTTTAATTGACTTAAGTGAGGTGAAGGGAGCTTTCTGTCATATGGCATGAGTTTGCATGTTTGTTTTTCCATAGCAAATGATGCTCACAGTGGGGAAAAGTTTAATTCAACATGCAGTTTATCTCACACTGTTAAATTCACACGGGAAACAACTAACTTACAGAGTTAACATTTCTCTGAATTTGGCCACCTTCTGAAACATGTTTGAATGGGATTATAACATAAACCTGGATGGCATACCTCTAATATACCATGAAAGATACACGTGGACTTACAGGCAACGTGTAAGTGGAATTTAACAAGTACCTCTTGCAGCAACTGCACTAAAGAGCTACAAGCATAATTTTCTCCTTTCTACATCATTTTTCCCTCTCCTTACTCTCTGCCGTCCCAATAAACTACTTGCAGAGCTGTATGATAAACGAGATACAGAAACTCATCAAAGTTAACTGTCAAAAAATCATGCATATCAGAAATTACTGCCTTTCAAATAAACACTTTTGTCAATATACGGTCAATGCAATACATGGTACTTGGAATTACATTAATTTAAGTGTAATCCCAACACCACATTGAAACCACACAAAATCACAGCAGAAAATAGCTTATGTTTTTATTGACTTATTCTGCAGTTTCAGATTTGTCTCCGAGGTGCTGATGGGTCGATATTGCGATGGCGCTGGCATTCACACTGATCAGTGTCTTGTCTGCACCGGGTTCAACAAGAGCAACTGTCATTTGGCAGTAAGCCAGCATAGCTTCACTGAACGGGGCGGTCCGACATAAATGCAAGGCGGCCAGTCTCTGCCGCAGACCAAAGGCTGGCCGCCGCCTGACGCGGGAGAGCAGGCCTGTCGCTACCGACGGAGCCTGCCGGGCCGGCCTCTGCACGCGCAGGACCTAGGCCCGAGGCCAGGACCCCGGCCGGACACCGAGGCCCCGACCGGACACCGAGGCCCCGACCGGACACCGAGGCCCCGACCGGACACCGAGGCCCCGCACGGCCCGCCTCCTCCCCACGCCGCCAGGCCGGTGCTGCTAGGAGACCAGATAGACGGCTGGGCCGCCTCCCGCCCGCACCGACGACACGCAGACCGCCCGTTCTCCCGTTCGACCCTCAGCACCGCCCGTTCCCCCGCTCCCACAGACACTATTGGTGGTGGTTGGCTCGAGCCCAACACATCACGCGGAGAGTTCCGTTAGCCCCGCCGCCGCGGCTCGCTGACTGGCTTTACCGCTGGGCGGTGCTCGGCTCTCATTGGCAGAGGCGGGGCGCCCTCCCCTTCCGCGCTGATTTCTGGCGTAGCCGCAAGGTGCGGAAGCTGTAGCTGCTTGCCCCTCCGTGTCTCTGCCGCTTCTTGCACCCATGGCCGACCTCGAGATCTTCGGTACTCAGCAGCAGCCGATGGCCGCCACCGATAACGGGGCGCTGGACGGAGCCGAGGAGGATCCTGCCGCCGCTTTCCTGGCGCAGCAGGAGAACGAGATCGCGGGCATCGAGAACGACGAGGGCTACAGCATCCTGGAGAGCGGCGAAGTGCCGGCAGCGCTGCAGGTTCCGGAGAGCCTCGACTCGGGTACGCGCGGTGGGCCTGCCGAGGGAGGCGCGGTGCCCCGTGGGTGCGGCGGGGAGGAGAAGGGTCCCGGCCTGGTGGGGCTTCGCAGCTTCCCTTTCTCGGAGGCCCCGGGAGGGGGAGGTGCCGGCGGGTCCTTGCCTCGGCTTTCTGCTCCGAGCACATGCTGCTGTCCGGGGGTGGTCTTGGGCCTCGGTGCTGGTCCGTGCAGGCGTGCTGTGTTGGTTATCCTGTGTGTGGTCTGCCTTTTGTAAGTTGAATCCCTGCTGCCTCAGACGGGGTGGTGTTTATATTTCGTAAAGACGCCTGGGTGCCCAGGCCTGCCGAAGTGTAGGCTGTTGACAACGCTGCTGGGTAACTCTGATCTCGAATCCAGGAGCCTGCTTGAGATGAAGACCCACTGAAAGCAGAATAAGTCAATATGTTGTCTTCTGTTGCTTATGTTTCTGTCTTCAGAGGAAGTGATCTTAAGTCTTAAAGTATTCTGGCAGTTGAGCTAATGTTTAATTTTAGTAAGTCTCTAGCCTTTGTTCCTTGGTAACCTTTGTACTGAATGTGGGAAAACTGACACTGCAGAACACAGCGTTACGTTCAGAGGAAGGCGGCAACGTATGTTAACTAGAGGTTAGTGTTTTTTTTCTATTAGTCTAATGGTAGCTAGAGCAGCCTGAATGAACTCTTCTGATTATGAAAGGTTTAGAGTTTTTAACTGAAGTCTGAGTGGAAAGGGGTTGTGAATGTAGGATGATGTTGTGCTTAACTGATATTTCAGTGTTCTCGGAAGACTTCTCTTGTCGCTTTGTCACTTCAGGAAGATGCTGCTCTTCTTCAGACTAAGTTGAGTAACTTTGCTCCTCAGTTTACTGTTGGAACATCTTTAGAATTAAACCTTTATTATGCCACCTGATTTTTGAAGTTACTGGCATATCTTACATATAAGGATGCAGGTTCATAGTGTCTCTTGGAATAAAACCCAACTAGGGGATGGGGACTTGCTGCTTCCAGTGCTTATTTAGTGGTAGTGCAGCCCTGAGTCAGCTCATTCATGAAGTTCAAAACATACAAACTACAACCTATAAAAAGGGTGTGCTCAAGCACTAGAACATGAGGATAACTGTTATCAGAGCACCATCCTGTTTTGGTATCAAATGTACCTTGACTTCTATATTCTATGTATAGTGCAGAAACAGGCATAGTGGACACTTCTCCTCTTCCTTTCAAAAGCCGTAGACAAACATTATGCCTCATATGGTCTTTACATTCCAAACAGACTCTGGAACATTAAAGTAGCTGTTTGAGGGATAATTTCATTGGAGAAAGTTCTGACGTTGGCCTTTCTCACAAGGTGCTAGAACCAGCCAGATCCGTTCTTTCTCTGTGTGCATACACTGTGGCTATTGCAGAGTGATTCCTTGTCAGAAAGTCAGCTTGTTAAATACTTCTAGATTGGGTTATATGTAAAAGTGGTTATTAAGCTGCTTTTCAAGGCTGTTTTCTCAAGTCACGTAAGTTCACTTGTCAAGGAATGCAAAACTGTTATTGGAGAACTTTCTATGGAAAGAGTTATAAAATAATATGATAATGTGATCTAAGGATCTGAGAAGTCTAGGTGTGATCTGTATGTCATCTTGCTTTCTTGTATGCACTGAGGTTGCATTTATTTTCTGGCCTGTTAAATAGGCGTATTAGATTGTGTTTGTGGACTTGGTACCATTTTTTAACAGAACATCCATTTGCTGACTGTCAGAGGCTGTAGTCACTCCCTCCTTGTTAGAATGTGCAGACTGCAGCAGTGCAAAACATACTGGTTCAGGCATGATGACAAATGATCTAATGACTTCTATTGACATTTGCGATTGAGTTTTCTTTTCATCTGATCAGTATCCTGACAAATATTAGACAGCTCTAGTGGATATTAGTTTATTAAAGTGGTTTGTAATTAAATTAAATAGGTGAATGCAAAATTCTTCTTGAAATAATAAAAATTCTTATGTAAATCCTTAAGCCCTGTGATCAGGGATTTGTGGATTTACTTTTTTTAACCCTAACCTTTGTGAACTCATTATTTACAGGTTTGACAAAGTTTTTTTCTGAACACTGCGACGAAAGTCATAACTCGGGCAGCTCTCAACTGAGTTTTGAAGATCTTAACTTCAAATATTGTGAGAAGCAGTTGCCAGCTTCTTGAAATACACTTATAAGAAAGCTGGTGTCTCATATGACAAATGGTTTTTAAATTGCAGCCTCTTAAAGGTTAGACAAATACATAGACAGTAGTGGACTTCATGAACTGTTAACATCAATATCAGGAAACTGGTATTAGTGTATTCTGTTAATTGTAGTAATGGTGGATACTGGGTGAGTATGAGGAGAATGGCAGAATGTTGCTAAGCTCATGTGTCTCACTAAGCAGCACTTCATATTGCTATGGTCAGGGTTGGAATACTGGCGTGAACCAGTAGACTGTTTATAATGTAAATAGCTATCCTGTTCAAGCTTCCTGGGCATGTGAAAACTAATCTTGCTTCCCTTGAAAGATAAGCGTAGTCACTGGCTCGGACAACAGGAAGTACTGGGTAAATCAAGTAATACAGTGCTGTTGCCTATTTGTTAGTAGCTTGGTCTTTTATGAGATTTCCTTTTCAGTGATAAATCAATGCCTGTATTTATTTACAGTCAAATTCTTCAGTTCTCTCCAGTCTGACAATACTAGGTCTTCAGGTTATAGCAGTTCACTTGATATGTCCTCTGAGCAGGAGACAGTTCAGGTTGAATTGTGTAGCTTCTAGAACTGTTATTTCAGTATATAAACCTTGTGACAGCTTGTCAAGAGCTTCTTATGGAGAATTATATCCAAAGACAAGCAATTTTATATGTTAACAACCATGGAAATACACACAGGTTTAATGTAGGCTGTGTAGCCTCTCAAACATTGCCTTCACAGTTTCAAGCTCTGTCATTTTTATATGAACTTGGATAAATGATATTTCTCCCATCTTCTGAAAAGTCTCATGAGCTTCTCTAGCAATTAAGAAAACAATTGCATTTGGTGGTTTGTCCATAAATCATGTTTGATAGCCTTTTAGTGACTGAATATCAATTCGCTTGAAAATGATTTAGGAAATAATTGTTTCCTCCTGTGTTTCTAGTTAGCACCACAGACAGGGTGAGTTACTTGTTTGTGACTAATAACTTTTTGATTGTTGAAACAGCCATTGTTCTGGGTTTTGCTGTGCAATCAGTATCTTAAGGCTTCAGAGCACTGTAAGGTAGCACTGAGAAAGGTGTAAGAAAGGGATGGTATCTGATTAACTTTGTATTTGCTATTCATGGTGATACTGCACTGTTGTGAAGCTCATGGCAGAAAAAACCCCTATTTTCCTGTCCCCAAGAGAATGCTGTATCGATTGGGAAATTACAGAAGCTTTTATGGCACAGCATTATTAAAGAGAGAGGAAGGTGTGGTCTAGTACTAGCCTATTGAATATATTGAAAACAAGGGAACTCTAATGGATTTTGGTATGACAGGAGATTAGAACTAAAACACAGGAAAAAAAGCACTCTTCGTGACCTGCTTGCTTTTATTTTGCACACAGGCATGAAACTGAGTTATGGCTAGAAAACCTATTTCCTCATCAGTTTCTTGCATAATTATCTAAATAAAAAGTTTGGAGAAGATTCTTCTTTCTCATCCTCTTATGGGTGAGAGGTAAATGAAGGGGAAGTGTGATTTGTGCCCAAAAAAAAAAGGATGGGAAACTAGGCCTTGAGTATTGAAGTCACTTAACCTTAAGTGAAATTTGGTTATGTTCTTCTGTTGCTTTAACTATAGCTACTAGTTCACTAAAAATAGCAATGAAGACGTAGAGTACTTACTGTTTAAAAGAGATGCTGAAAGTGGATAATTAAAAATAATTTTATGTATGGTCATATTGGAGTTCATTTCTCCTACATGAAGATATTGTCCAAAACACAACTGCATAGGAAGACCTCAGGAGGAACTAATCCATACATTAGGAAATGGTTGGACTTATGTCAGAAGAGCTAACTCTGCAAAGTCCTGCCTCTGACTGTTCTGATAGACGTTGTCTTTCGCATTGTAAGACTTCAGAGAGGCTCATGAACAAGGCTAAGCAAACTTGATTTTATGCCAAGTAGTACTGAGTCTGTTATTAGTGCAAGTATTTGTCTTCAGAGTAGTTGATCATCATTGTGATAAGCCTCTGAAGCCATATGTTGTCTTGTAGGACTGAAGTGACAAAACTGTGGTTGATTTACCTTCAAGCTAACCAACCCTTCCTTTTGTAAGCTGTAGTACATGTGGGGGGCACAGATTATAGCGCTCTGTTTCTGCCAAGCTTGGCTGCTGTTTCTCTCCTGTGCGAAGTAGCTGATATGGCTTGTCCTTTCCAAAGCCTTCCAGACTCTGAAAACTGGGTTGCTATGTGGAAGTTCATTCTTACCCTGTTGTCAGCACATGCTACAGAACTGTAGATGTTTGGACATGTTCTTTGCAACAGTATATTTTTAGAAATAAAGCTTGATCTTAAGTTCAGAAGCAAACACCGAGGAATATCGATCATTACTACTAAATGTGCAATGTTAACTTCAAGCGCTTCAGGATGCAATACTGTGATAGAATTGGATGGTCTCGTAAGACAGTAGAGCTCTCTTATCACAGAATCACAGAATGGTAAGAGTTGGAAGGGACTTCTGGAGATCATCTAGCCCAACTCCCCCACCAAAGCAGGTTAGCCTAGAGCAGGTCACACAGGAACATGTCCAGATAGGTTTTGAATATCTCCAGAGAAGGAGACTCCACAGCCTCTCTGGGCAGCCTGTTCCAGTGCTCTGCTGCCCTCAGAGTAAAGAAGTTCCTCCTCATGTTCAAGCAGAACTTCCTGTGTTCCAGCTTCTGCCTGTTGCCCCTTGTCCTGTCACTAGGCACCACTGAGAAGAGCCTGACCCCATCCTCTTGACATATGCCCTTTAGATATTTGTAAGTGTTATAAGGTGCCCTCTTAGTCTTGTCTTCTGCAGGCTAAAGAGCCCCAGGTCTCTCAGCCATTCTTCATATGAGAGATGCTGTGGTCACCTAACCATCTTCATAGCCCTCTGCTGGACTCTCTCCAGCAGCTCCCTGTCTCTCTTGAACTGGGGGGCCCAGAACTGGGCACAGTACTCCAGGTGTGGCCTTACCAGGGCAGAGTGGGAGGATGACCTCCCTTGATCTGCTGGCCACACTCTTCTAAATGTGCTTCAGGATGCCATTAGCCTTCTTGACCACAAGGGCACATTGCTGGCTCATCGTCAACTTGTTGTCTACCACAACTCCCAGGTCCCTCTCTGAAGAGCTTCTCTCCATCAGATTGACCCCCAACCTGTACTGGTGTATGGGGTTATTCCTCCCCAGGTGCAGGACCCTGCACTTGCCTCTATTAAACTTCATTCGGTTCATCTCCACCCAGCTCCCCAGCCTGTCAAGGTCTTGCTGAATGGCAGCACAGCCTTCCGCTGTATCTGCCACTCCTCCCAGCGTCGTATCATCAGCGAATTGGTTGAGGATACACTCTGTCCCTTTGTCTAGGTTGTTGATGAATGTATTGAATAGGACAGGCCCTAATACTAACCCCTGGGGAACACTGCTGGTCACAGGCCTCCAGCTGGACTCAGCACCCCTGATCACAGCTCTCTGAGCTCTGTCCTTCAGCCAGTTCTTAATCCACCTCACTGTCCACTCATCTGTCCCACACTTCCTAAGCTTACCTATGAGGATGTGATGGGAGACGGTGTCAAAATGGACAAATTGCTGAAGTCGAGGTAGACAACATCCACTGCCCTCCCCTCATCCACCCAGCCAGTCATTTTATCATAGAAGGCTATCAGATCAGTCAAGCACAATTTCCCCTTAGTGAATCCATGCTGACTACTCCTGATAATGTTCTTTTCCTCCGTGTGCTTGGAGGTAACAGCCAGAATGAGATGTTCCATCACCTTCCCAGGAATGGAGGTGAGGCTGACTGGCTGGTAGTTTCCCAGATCCTCCTTCTTGAAGATTGGAGTTACATTGGCTGTCCTCCTGTCCTCAGGCACCTCTTCTGTCCTCCTTATCGTTTATGGCCAATGAAAACATGATGGTAGCAGTAACAGTGTTTAGTTTTTTTCTGTGGGAAATCAGGTATGAAATTATATGTTTCTGAGGACAAAGAAATTTGGTACACAACTAGCATTGATTACTGATGGCTGGTAAGGAGATAGTTTTTATAGATTTCATTCTGAATTATGCAAACACTAAGACTGGAGAGCTGAAATAACAGAATGTTTGACTATTGGTCTTGTTCCAGTTAGCGTACTTGTATTAGCATAACAGGATGCTAGTACAGTGCCATTTCCTCTTCTACTTGCAGTATGCTCAGTCAGCATGCTGACTCTGCATCTTAATCACAAGTTCTAGGGAGCTCAAAACAGATGAGAAGTTTGTTTTATTATTTTAAATGCTTCTGACCTGGGTGCCCTCTGGAAACACTTACCTCTATGCCAGTTAGTGGCTGTTGCGATGCAAAAGAAAAGCAGCCCTAAGACAAACACAACTGTTTTCTTTCAGCTGCAGCCCTCAGCAATGAAATTGTTCCTTTTACCTCACCAGAATACCAGCCTGAGTACTGAAGCCTTAATGAATGTTTTTTGGTGTAACAAGAAACTTGATCATATTATCACAGTTCTTGGAAGACTCTTCAAGACTTGTTAGCCCTCTTATTTAGCTGGTGAGTCAGTGCCTCCCAAGGAGTCTCTCTCATGAAACAACTGCCTGGTTTCTGGAGATGAGAACCACATATATTTAAAGGCTAGCCTTTAAATGTGAAGCAGACAGATGCTGTTAGCTTTATGTGCCTCTCAATTTTTTTTGGCTCCTGTAACTTGTAGAGGAGTAGCAATCAAAGTAGCTACCATTGTTCAGATATGGGAGTCTAGTTATAAAATACTAGATTCTCATAACTGAAAAACTAGGTGGTTTTTTTACCTTGAGTCTTCCCCTACTGAAGTTAGTAGCTATGTTCTTGGAGACTAATATCTTCCAACAACTACCATGGTTGAACTGATGACTTTACCATCTTCTACCAGATACAGTTAATGACTGCTATTCGGGGCTCAGGGATAAGGACTTAGTAATACTTGCCTGGTCCCCTGATAAAGGAATATGAAGAGCTCTCTGTGTGCCATTAACACTACTAGTGTGAAACTGGGGCATACATAGCCACAAAGAAATAGAGGATACAGCAGCATAATGCTCTTAGTTTTAGGTGAATTAGCTGTCTTATTTAAGGATGTGGTGCAAAATAATTTTCTTACTATTGGATGACTTTGATACAGTCTTCTCTTTCATTGAAGAAGGTATTAACATGGCAGAAACGCTTTGTGTGATGTTTATCCATGGTAGCGTTATGGATGACACAAAGGTAGGAACATGTCGTCTTGTTACATCGTGCAGGCAGATGTTATATAGTGCTGTTGCAGAGATGCCTTGCTGAAGGCTTAGCAGTTCTTGAAAATCTTGGTGTGTTTTGCATAGTCTGGAGATTTTTTTAAAGAGTTTCACAAATCTAAACGTTGTATCACCACTGACATACGTTCCCTATGACTGTGTTTTAATAAGATGAAATTTTAGGGTACTGTGGCAAAGATTCCTTGGTGATCCTGTTTGACCTCTACTGTCAGTGTCACTTCAGAGCGAATAATGCTGCAGCTGAAGTAGGAAGCTATCAAACATGGCATTGCAGAAGGAAGCAGAAAGGTGACTTTGCTAGGAATGTTAGCTGTATCTTTTGAGCTGATTAGGAACTGGGAGGTAATCAAACTAGGACAAGAGTTACTAAGTGTTGCTGCAGCATTGTTATTCTTCCAGGTAGAGACTAAAACAGTGAAAGTCATGCTTCTTCTGAACAGTTGTCTAATAGTCAGCTTCTAAGACAGGGAGAAGAAAATGGGAGTAGCTTTAGAGTACAGTGTTTAGCAGCTTCTTAGCAGCATCAGCTCTGCTGTTTTATGTAATCTGAAGCATGGCCTGATGATGAAGAAATGACCTTATGTTACTGGTTCTGCAGAATAATGGCTCACTTGGTGTCTTGAGCCTATCTGAAAAAGTGCAGAGATATGGAAGAGACCCTGCAGGGTATCAAGTAACACTCATTTGTATAACTCCCCCATTAGATACTGTAGTAAAGCTTTCCATACAAGTTACTGAAATCAGTAAATCTGGCTGTTCTGTCTTTTCTCAAATGACTAAACTACAGTCACTTCTTTACAGGTGCTGTTGATGGAGTGGTTAATGGAGGTGTCTATCAGGTAAGATAGAAGTATTCTGTACTTAGAATGTGTTGTTCTACTCTGAGAACTTTATCTTGATCTAGGCCAATACTTCCCCATTCTTGTCACTAGTGTACTTTTATCTTATCTCTGAAGAGGAACTTCTGTTCTGATAGCTCATCTCATAAAGCTGTTAATGCTGATGATATGCCCCTCTTCTGAACTTAGAGGCAACTTAAAGCAGCAGGTCATTTTTAATTATGGCTTAATAGAACATAACCGCTGTAAGCAGACTGACAGGCTCTGTGGTATTACTTAACATTGATTTACCACTGGCTAATAAGCTGAAAGCATGCTCTGGCTACCTAGTTTAAAGCAGAGTTTTCTGAATTGCTTGTTGTTTAAGGATAATTTAGGTGTCCTGGTTGTCTTATCAAGATTGGTCTTACAAGGAGCTGACTGAAAACATTATACACTTCTTAGTTGCATGAAATTAAGCTAGTGGCTAAGTAGCTTAATCATAGCATGAAAGCATGTTAGTCAGCCATGGTAATGACAAAAGGGAGGAGATACTTGCTTTATTAGTGTCAGGGAGGAATTATAGAATCGTTAGGTTAGAATAGACCTCTGAGGTCGTCAAGTCCAACTGTTCACCTAACACCACCATGCCCGCTAAACAATGTCCTGAAGTGCCGTATCTACACATTTTTATGAACATCTCCAGGGATGGTGACTCCATCACTTCCCTGGGCAGCCTGTTCCAATGTTTGACTGCTCTTTCAGTAAAGAAATTTTTCCTAATGTCCAATCTAAACCTCCCCTGGCACAACTTGAGGCCATTTCCTCTTGTCCTATCACTTCTTGCTTGGGAGAAGAGACTGACCCCCACCTCACTACAGCCTCTTTTCAGGTAGTTGTAGAGAGTGATAATGTCTCCCCTTAGCCTCCTCTTCTCCAGACTAAAAACTCCAGTTCCCTCAGCTGCTCCTTGTTAGACTTGTGCTCCAGACCCTTCACCAGCTTTGTTGCCCTTTTCTGGACATGGTCCAGCACCTCATTGTCTGTCTTGTATTGAGGTGCCCAAAACTGCACACAGTATTCGAGGTGTGGCCTCGCCAGTGCCAAGTACAAGGGCATGATCGCGTCCCTACTGCTGCTGACTATGCTATTTCCGATGCAAGCTAGGTTGCTGTTGGCTTTCTCGGCTGCCTGGCAACACTGCTGGCTCATGTTCAGCCGGCTGTTGACCAGTACCCCCAGGTCCTTTTCTGCTGGGCAGTTTCCAGCCGCTCATACCCAAGCCTGTAGCGCTGCATGGGGTTGTTGTGACTGAAGTGCAGGGCCAGGCACTTGGCCTCGTTAAATGTCATAGTGTTGTCCTCAGCCCATTGATGATGAGGCATGCTAAGACAGCTGCTATGCTGTAACTGAATTTCATGCCAGTTTGGCTAAGGCATTGTCATTGCCTGGTATCAGAGTTGGCTGGGTAGCCCTGATTAAATGAATGCATGGGAAGGGAGCAGCATATGAGCTACTTTGCCATGGAGTTTTAAGTGAACACTGAGCTTTGTGGAGACACAAACAGCTTTCAGTGCTGCTAAGATTTTTATATCCTCACCATTGCTCTAAGATTGGTTGGAAAACTGTATCTTACTGGCCCTTCATGCTTTCTTCTACAACAGAAGGTAGATGAAATACCTTGATTTTGTTTGCAGTTCTAAGTGATTAGCTGCTTTGATTGAGCTTCCTCTTAATGAGGAAGAACAGACTGAATGGGCTATATGTGACTTCTGTTTTAGCTACATGTAACTAGTTTGGACCTGCAACTGGCCAATTTATTTTGTTTTGGATTGAATGTGAAGGCTGATGCTGTTGCACCAGCCTAGCTCCTTATCTTTGCATTATTCCTTCATTGAGGGCTACAGGAGGCCCAAAGAGGGGAAAGATGCAGCCAAATCTATCTTAAGGTGTAATCCATCTGGTGCTGTCAGGAGTGGTATTTCTTAGGTTTGTTAAGAGTGTGGTGAACCAATAAAAGTGGTTGAACTCAGCGTATGCCCCGTGGCAAATAGTCCAATATTCATTAGCTTTGCAAATCTGGTGTATTAATGATAGCCTTATTCATTGCAAGTCTTTGAGCTATTGTATAGTAAAAAGTATGCTAGTACTTACACGGTTTTGATGCTTAAATGTTGAAATGCCTCTTCTGTTCTAAGCTGCATACAGCAATCCAAATTCTGTAATGTCTTTAAAGGACATTGGCTTTTAATATAAGTTATGTTTGCAAATGTCTCTGAAGTAGACAAATAAGTTACAGAGAAAGTTTTAAACTCCTATGCACAAAATCATAAAAAAAAAAATTACTTTCACAGCAAATATTTAAGGGGAAACAAGCTGGAGGATCTCTAGGCCTACAACTGCTAGGCGTTGTCTTTTGCTTTCTTCAGAGCTCTGGCACAGTTTGACTTCCCAGTCAACTGAGATTTGTATTTGATCCTTGATTGCTAGAGGCAGTCCTGAATTAACCTGCTTCCATCTTGCTGTAATTTGTGGCAAGATGTTTTTCGTATTAATGGTGGAGATGAGGTATAACATCAGAATAATGTGTTGTGTGCTCAGTTCAAATACTCTAATTTTGTGTAGCTTGCAGGCTAAATATTCAGTTGTCACTTATAAATCACATTACTATTCCTTCCCTTGAAGGAGAGTAATGGTCCAACAGACTCCTATGCTGCCATATCTCAAGTAGATCGACTGCAGTCTGAACCGGAGAGTATTCGTAAGTGGAGAGAGGAGCAAAAGGAGCGCCTGGAGCAACTTGGTAAGGAGGGTGTTTGTTGCAGTAGTGTTCTTGCTTGTAACTTAGTGATGGCTTCTTAAGCAGCAGAATTCTTAGCTGTGGCTTTTGGGAACCTAACATGCTTCTTAAGTTTGAGCAGCAAGTCTGGATAAATCTTCCAGTAAGCAGAAGGAGTCAGCAAGCAAGTGGCTCTCTGAACCTTAAGAGTATTCATGTGGCCTGGCCTTTACTTACAAATAAGGTGACAAGAACATGAACAGCTTTTGTCAGCAGAAAAGAGTGAATAAATACTGCAACCATCAGCATTTTTTTTGAAGGATAAAGATTGCTCATTTTATTATTGCTGAGGCCATCTGTTGTAATGTGGATCTTAAATCTAATAGCTGAGTTAAGTAATGGGCTAGTAACTAAACTAAATACAGCTATCAAATGCTACCTGTGGACAGCTTCTAAGAGCCTAAAAACTGGTATGCTTCCACGTAGATTAGGGAGAAGGCTTTGCCTGAAAACGTTGAGACAGAAGCTTCTGTGCAATGTGATTCTGGACAGAACTGAGCCTATTGCTTCTCTTTTGGGCTAGTTACAGCAGGTGAGCTTGTCCTGAACTGAAAGCTTGCTATAGAGTGTAAAAGTATGCAGAGTGCTATGCTCACACAGTTTGTCTAAGAGGCTTTACTGAGGTTCTAGCACTAGCATAGCAAGGTGACTGTTGCTGGTTTTAAACAGTTTGCAGGCCAACAGACTTACTGAATCTGAGTTAGTCTACAAATGCTTATCCTAAACTGAAGTGAACTGTCCCAGTTATGCAATGCAGGCATTGCTTTTAGGTAAATCTTTGAATAGTCATGGTATTTGGAGTTCTCATGGCCTAAATCAGGAAATCTAACACTTAGCTGAGTAGATCAAGCAACTCAGTGCACTAGAGTGCCATCAGCTGAAATGTTAGCAAGATCCAGCTGGAACAAACATGACTAACAAATCAATTCTTAAATCTTCAGATGCAAACTCACGAAAACAGGAAGCAGAATGGAAAGAGAAAGCAATAAAGGAGTTGGAGGAGTGGTATGCAAGGCAAGATGAAAAGCTCCAGAAAACAAAAGCCAGCAATAGGTAAGATTTATCCAGCAATCTGAAGAACTATGGTACTGGATATGAAGGTAATGGAGGAGGGAGGTTAGAATACTTCTATTATGTCCTGAGACACTAGTCCCTCAGACACTAAAATAACCTTTCCTACTAAGGAATGGGTCTTCAGTGGTAGACTGTCTTTTTAAGTTTTCTTAGAATCTAGATTAAATGTCCAAGAATAGCAAGAGAAAGGATTAAGATAACAAATCAGAATTACTGCCTTAAGACACAGATTTTGGATGTGGCCAGAAAATGTTTTAGTCTGCCCACTTGTTTGCATGCTCCTAGCTGCACAGGTGACTGTAATTACCTGCCTTGAGACTAGCAATCTTACTTGCTGTCTTTAGAATGTGTGGAAGTGGCCTTCTAATCAGTCTTTGCTACAAGTTATTTCATTAGGTATCTTAAAACTTTTGGCCACTTCTTTTGGAAGCGTTTGAGAAATAACCTGACTCAGTTCTGCTAGTGAAGAACTCAGTGGTGACTGTGTCTGTGCTGGGTTTGAATTGTGTAATTATCGACCCTGGGGTAGAAACTAGTGACTTGGCTGCTGCTCGAGTAAGCTCTTACACTTAGAGGTTCACTGTGGAATTTTGACTTAAAGGTAGATGTGATGGTACTGACTTAATACCACTTAGATCTCTGCTTCTGACCTGGGGTTGCCAGTGTCCTTCTGTCCAGGTGTCATCAGGGCTGTTTTATACTTTGGGAACCACAGACTTCAAGATGAACTGATTTTTTGAAACACCATTTTTCTTACCAAAATGGCCATCAAGTTTGTCTTGAGTAAGTACAGTCCTAGACAGACTCTGCTTCTTGCTAAAGGAAGGAAGGAGGCCTACATTTCCTACAGAATTATGGATTTGACACTTCCATTCGCCAAGGTACAGTCTTTTGGTTGGGCCAAGAAAGGGACATAGGATTGGCACTCTTATAGTTGGTGGCCAGAGCTCATGATACCCCCATAGCTTTATTGTGTCCAGGATATGTATTCTGGAGCAGGGTCCATTTAACAAGTGTTGCGCAGAAAGAGTGTTTGACCTCATCAACCTGGTGAGATCTCTTTCCTAATGGTACTTTCTGTCTGCTGGAAGTAGACTTATGCTGACACTGGGACTCTAGTCCTAAACAAGCTGATCCCAACTTCTAGGATGTAGCAGAGCTTTTGTTGCCCCTCTGAGTCAATGACTTAATTGACACGTTCCATATGATAGCTGCTTTCCTGTTACACTAAGTCTAGGTGATAAAAGGTTAATGTGCTTGTTAAAACTGCCTTCAGCTGTTTTGTACTTCTCATCCTTATCTCTTTTCTCCTGCCTGCTTGCCTGCCTGTTGGACTACTTGCTACCTAGGGTGGCAGATGAAGCTTTCTACAAACAACCCTTCGCTGACGTGATTGGTTATGTGTATGTTGCTTAACTACTGATTTGCTTTGCTAGACAGTAGGTAATGATGAGGATCAGAAATAGTGCTGAATGTCTGAAGGTGACTTCTGAGTATTTCAGGGCAGTATAAGCTAATATAAGTAAATAGCCTTTACTTTTTGGACTGACACTGATTTGCAGTATTAAATGAGTTTTTCCTGTAATGATCCCGTACTCTGCACAACATCCAGCACTTTCAGATTAAGTCATGTAGTATACATGTCACTGGAATTTTGATAATGACTTCAGTAGTCTTTAAATGTAGGGGTTCACAGTTGTTTCCAGGTCAGTGAACACTGCTTAGCAAGAAGCTTTGCTGGGTGTGTTGGTGTTTGCAGTCTCTCATGGGTGCTGCATTGAGTCACTTCCACAGAGAAGCACAATGTTTAACTCTGCATTCTCTGTAACAGGCATTGAGCTTGTGATCTGTGCTTATTTGCCTACATAATCAGAAAAATATTCAAGCAATGCTTACATGTAAAGCTTTGCAAGACAAGGAAGGTAGAAAGGAATCACCTGCTATAAATCAGGATAGAAGTGGGGTGTGCATATAGAAATAGGATGCTACTAGAGAAAAGATGAAAAGTACAAGAAGGTGGCATTGGAAAATCAGCATTAGCTGCTGGGAGAACATTTAGGAGCAGCTCGTTGTAGACATTTTGCTAGCCTAATGGATCAATGAAAACACAGCCATGACTTTCAAACCCCAATCAGTATGCTGGTTTCCATGGGGTGGAAGGATTGCAATGTTCATTGGCTTGTTCGTGTATTTTAATTTCTTCCCTTAATATGTAGATGTGAATGGAAAGATGGCCATGTCACAGATTCTAAGGTGACATCTTTAGAAGGTGTATTGGTCAGCCATGGTGTGGCTTTGAATGTGTTAATATTGAAGATCCAGTGTGGAATTAACTATCTACCTGTAGGTGGATGTAAACCAAGACTTGTGAAATGATGGATTTACAGGTGGTGTTTGACTTTTCTGACGTCTTCTGGAGTTGATTTTGATAGATCTTTCCAATAAAGCCCTTTTTTGCATACATTCAATGCAAATGTGCAGTATAAGTGCTGCAGAATAAAATTGACAGCCTGTTTCCTGAATGTAGGCTAAGCTACTATGCATGTTCAGTCAGCTGATCATCTGCATTAAATTCATTCTCATTTTCTATATCTGACTTAAACTTTCTCTCCTTGTTTCTTCTTTTCACCTTTAAGCACAAACATAAATCATCCTTGCTACAGCCTAGAACAGTTAAGTAAAAAAATCTTCGCTGCCCCTTAAAAGTGTCATGTCACATGAAGTAGCAGTGTTGTAGTGACCCTTGTCTTCAGTGGTGTCTGTAACCTTACCATCCCTGTGAACAGTGCTGAACCTTCATGGGAGAGTCATCTTCACTGCTTTTTCTGTGCTGCTTGTTGGAGTAGATGGATTTGGTTTATCTCTTGATGCTTACTGCTTTTGCACTCCAGGCAGCTACTAGGGCCCCACAGTTCATGATGCTGGAGTGTTATCCCTGCATTGAAGCAATGCTCTTGGCAGCATAGCAATGCCAAAAGGATAGTTGGGAAGCCACTGGCATTAACCTGTACATAATGTACAAAGCCTCCTTAGAAACTCCTTAGTGTGAGAGCAGGGGAAATGTGTTTATCCTGTGAGGTGAACCTCAAACAAGTCATCCCCTATGCTTTTGTCTATAGCACCCACAAGCATGGGATTCATGACTTAAATTCATATTGATTCATGCTGTTTCACTGCAGCATTGAGAATCATCAGCAGATAGTTTTATGATAGTCTGTAGGCCTTGGCACTGATTTAAATCTTCAAATGGAATCTGTTTTAAGACATGCTTCCAGGGAGTTGTAAATTTCTAGTGGGCAAGTGTCCAATATGGCAGAGGCATAATAGTTAAGACTTGTGTATTTCTCCATGAAATGCCTACATAGGAGTACCTTACTTCCTGGTTGTTTGTGTGGTGACTCCTTGGGCAAAGACTCAATTACTGTTCTTAAAACCAAACACCTGTATTCCAACATTTTACACAGCAATCCTCTGCACTGCTTGTGCATAGCATACTACTGCAACCTACTTTCATCTCCAGGGTTGGGACAGTGGGAGCTTAAGTAGCCATAATGTCCACAAGCAGCTGTCAGGTCACATTTCTTAAGAAACTGCACCCGGTAAGAGGGAAGGAGTGTCTTATATGTTGGGCATTAACGCAAGGTGCATTGCATTGCTTTTAGGGCAGCTGAAGAAGCCTTTGTGAATGATGCAGAAGACATTTTTCCGGGCACTGAGTGGGAACGTGTGGCTCAGCTCTGTGACTTTAATCCCAAGTCTAGTAAGCAGGCAAAAGATGTGTCCCGCATGCGTTCGGTCCTCATCTCACTCAAGCAGGCTCCGCTGGTTCGCTGAAGGAAAGCACAATGGAAACACTACAAATGCAATATCTTAACCTTACTCAGAGAAGCTATGTTTGCAGTAATTGGATTAATTGTTTCAATGTTTTTTTTTTTGGACCAAACCTCATGATTTATCTAGAGCTGATCATTGTTTGATTGCATGTTCTTCCTTATGTTTCCTTTCTGTGTCTGAAATGGGAGAACCTCCAAAACTGTAGTCTCTGTGCTGTTGTGCGCTGAGATGTCACTTCCCACATTACTGATATTAAAGATCTATTAAACAGCAAAATGTGTTGACTTTGGATGAATTAAGCTCTCCTGCTCCCTTTCAACAAGGGGGTCTTTGAATTGAATGTGAGCAGATGTTTCTCTTAGCTAGTGATTTCACTTTGGTGACTGACCAGCCAGCAATCCTTCTGGTCTCTTGAGAGGGAGTCCTGCTTGTCTCTGTAAGCTTTCTTAAAGCTCTTGAGAGCTTTAGTTTAAAACCTGCTTTGCTATCCAATTTATCACACAAGATAGAAGCTCTAGGAAACTGGAGCAGCAGGCTTGTTAAGGAGCTTATCTCACTTCTAGTGGAACAGGACACTGCCTTCTGCAGGTAAGCAGTTCTCTAGTTTTCTGCTGTCACTCCAGATGCAGATCTTAGGCTAGAAATAAGAGTACAGGACACTGAGTAGTTAAAGCCTTTGATATTCTGCTGCATATCCTGTTCTGATGTGCGTTCAATGCTGGCTTCATACACAAAGTCCTGTTGTGCAGAGGCTGTTTGGGTGTGTTTGAACTGTGTCCTTGTCCTTACTGACTTTTGCAGACACTTTATCCCACCAGGGCGGTGGAGATTTGGAGAGCAAGAGAAGGGGAGACTTACTCTTATTGCTGCTTACCTATTGGGTTGGAGCTCTGTCTGCCAAGGTGGTTGAACCTGAAACAAACTGATCCAGAAAGCTGCTGTTCTTCTGACTCCTTGGCTCTGTAATCTTACCCAGCAGTCACAAGGGCTAGCCTTGTATTCTAGCCTTGCAATGGTAAGACTTACCTTAGCTGTCTATCTTGTAAGAATAGTCTGTTTAGTCTCGTACATTATTTCACCATTTTTATCAAAGATACAATAGCTTAACTAGTGCGTAGCAGAATTGCTTTAATAGCTTTTGTGTACAAGCTGGAAGGTTAGTCCAGGCAGTCTGAAGAGGGCTGCAGATGCAGATTAAATTACTAAAGTACAGGGAGTTGCTGCACAGCAGCTGTCTTACTAGCAGATCTGTCCCTTTGGTGGATAAGATAAATAGAATAAATGGTTGCCAGCTGGGCTTCAACAGTTAAGCTGTACCTTACTTTGTCTAGAGTGACTGGAGCTATTCTCATGTTTGCAAGTGTATTTGCAAGCTACTGAGTGGTGATGAAAATGATAGCAGACTACAGGTCTGGAAGGTGAATTCCGTAGAAGATTAAAGCAGGAAAATATTTTCTGAACTGCACAGAGATACCACAGGTGAGTTTAATAGGGCTGAAGGACAGCAAGTCCATACAATACTGATACTCAGTGCTAGCCTTGACCAATTATGCATGCACCTTGACTAAGAACTTCCTTTCTTCCACTCTCTGCAAAGCTCTACAAACAAAGGCTTGTAAAATGAATTGGTAATTTAATAAAGAAAACTCCACTGCATTAAATATACAATGTTTAAAATGTTAATTTGAATTTCTGGAATTTGAAAGATCAGCACATTAGACAGGAGAGTGAGTTATGAAACTGATTAATCACCACATTGTCCTATCTCATAGGACAGTTTATCTGTGCAAAGGGTGTGTTTTTGAGCTGCAGTCTTGAGAAAATAGCCAAAGACTCTCAAATTCAAGGCCAAAGCAATGTTACAGAAGTTAAAGCAGTGTTTTATAAGCTGGGTTTGCAGGGGCTAACAACGTGTCTGCCGTTTTTTTTTGTGTACACCATCTAGCTGAAATGCTTAACAAGCAGCTCTGGTTTTTAGTTACCTCCTCTAGCTCTTGCGCTGAGATTTTGTAGATTCTCTCTTCTGCCTTAAATTTATGTTCAAGTATGCTAGCTCAGTGTTTCCCTCCTGCCTTCTATTATCAGTGCTGTCACAGAATCACAGAAAGGCTGAGGTTGGAAGGGTGCTTTGGAGGTCATCTGGTCCAACCTCCCCAGCTCAGGCAGGGCCACCTAAAACTGTTTGCAAGGACCATGTCCAGGTGGCTTTTGAACATTTCCAAGGAGGGAGACTCCACCACCTCTCTGGTTCAACCTGTGTCAGTACTCAGGCATCCTCACAGTAAAAAAGTGTTTCATGTTCTGGAGGAACCTCCTGTGTTTTAGTCTGTGCCCACTGCCTCTTGTCCTGTAACTGGGCACCACTGAAAAGAGTCTGGCTCTGTCATCTTTGCACTCACCTTCCAGATACTTGTACACATTGATGAGATCCCCCGAGCCTTCTCTTTTCCAGGCTGAAGAGTCCCAGCTCTCTCAGTCTTTCCTCATAGTAGAGATATGCTCTAGTTGCCTTATCTTTGTGGCCCTTTGTTGGATTCTCTGCAGGATGTCCATGTCTCTGTTGTGCTGGGGAGCCCAGAACTGGACACAGCACTCCAAGTGTGGCCTCACCAGTGCTCTGCTCAGACTTCCTGTGTCTCTTGATACTTTGACCTTGTGACACTGAGTGAAAGAATACTCAGCTTTTTTTGGGCCAATCCGAGCCCTTGTACGTGCTTCTGAACACTACCTTGTTTCCTTCAGGAGTCAGCATCTCTCACTTTTTGTGACTTCATGTGACAATTCTGTGCTATCTCTGGCGTTGTTGAGGGTACTCATTCCTGTTTACTGTCCTTAACTTTTCAGTGGTGCTGCTTATCTCCATAGCATGTAGCTGATGTAGAAAACTGAGTCAGTCAGTGGAGTCTGGAAAAAAACTCTGGACAATTCCTTCAAACTAAACCTCAGCTGCATGTGCATCTTTGTATCTTATGCAGCATTGAGACAGAAGCTACGGACTCCTACTGAATACACCGTGGTGTAGAAATTGCTTTCTTTAGCAGCCAGCACCCAGCCTGTCTGAATGATAACAAGCATTTGTAGAGAAGAAGGGAATGGAGAGAAGGTCACGGGTTTGTTAGAAAGCACAGAGCCTGAAAATGACAGCACTGCACCTTCATCCTTAGATTGAGGAATACAAGTAACAGGTTTAAGCAGCTGTAAACCCACATGGTATGGCTTGCTTGTTTCTTTCTGATGTTCTTTTCTGAGCAGCTGGTAAAAAGGGAAATGTATAGTTTACTGGCTTGTATTTTAGAATGGACAAGGTGGGTATCTGTTGTGTTTGCCAAAGAGGATTCCTTCAGTAGTACCTGTCATGTGGGCAAGCTTGTTTCTCTGCAGAACAGTTGTGCTGCAGCAGCACACAGTGGCACTGGGTGGAAGTGTGACTGGGGCTGCACCAGATCTGTAGGCTACTCAGTTGTTACAAGGTTACTGATAACCCAGGCCTTTGTGGGTTTTGTAGGGCATGGCACATGTAAGTGTTTGGTACGTTCTAGTCTGAGAAACAAAGGGCTCCTCAACACTGTTCTACAGGGAAGTGTTTAATTAGGTCTTGCCTCAGTAATGCAAGTTTCAGACAACTATGTGTGACTAGAGTGTTGTAATGTCTTTTGCTACAGTTCCAAGCGCACATTTAATCTTTTGCTTCATGTGGCTGTTCACTGGTCACAGCTGCTTACCGTGTGCAGAAATTTTATCCAGCTCAAAGCACGAGGTAAAATCTTAGTAGCTTTTTAAAAAAGTGCTATATCCCTACTTATCACAGGATTCTGAAACTGAAATTAAAAACAAAAGAACCTTTGGAAAAAAATAAGGATATTAAAAAACCTTAAATAGAGTCTTCATACATTTCCTGTTTAATTAAGCACAAATTTGGCACTTTATGTGCATTTAAAATTTGTGTAATGTGCTTCATGCAAAGAAAAGCTGAAAGACCTAGTAGGATACAGAACACCTACAGGTAACAGTTACAGCAATGGTGGTCTAATAGTACAAACAAGGCAAAAGTGGTGTGGAGATGTGTTGTCTCTTTTTAGACAAATGGAGAGAAATGTGTGCTTTCAAGCATGCAAAGCTTTCTTCAGCTAGCAGTAACAGCCTAACAGTAATTCATGATTTGTTAAGGATATAACCCCTATCTGTGTGAGGTCAGAAGGAGGGTTGAGAACCCAGAAGCTTTGCTCAGTTATGACAGAAGCAGAAAGAAATGGCTTATTACTTGTGTTCTCATTGCCTTGCTCAATCTGAAAAAGCAGTCATCTTTTTGATACTATACCAAACTGCAGTGAGTGGTTTGGGCACCACAGCAAAGTATATGGTTTGATCTTGTTTTGTGTGAACTTGCAAATGAACCAACCCAGAAGTGCTAGAAATGTGTGAACTTAAGCAAGGCTTAAGAATTTGGCTCTCTGTGTCACCTTAAGAATCTCGTAAGCATTTTTATTTGTTACTAAAATACATTATGTGCCTACAGTGCAAAGCATCTTCTTTCAGATTATGAAGCAAACGTAGCTTGGTGCCACACTAAAACTACTATACTAAATGCTTGGCTTTAGCACCTATGCTTCAGCTGCCAAAGCACTAGTTCTAATGTGCCTTTGACAAACCATTTTCCAAAAACAATTATGTGGAATGGTCCAAGGGGTGTACAGTCCAGGTGTTTTACCCGTAATGGCTGTGAACTCTCCACAACATTTGAAATAGACACAGGGATTGGATTTCACTGATGTAGATTGAATCAGAGTATAAATTGTCTGTACCTTACTATCTGTGATGTGTTCTTGTGATACAAACTTGACATTGTCTCTGTTGGTAATATGTCCAAGTTTCTGACAATTTTGGAGGCAGGACAATGCTTCAAGACCACCAGAAGGCGAAGGCATTTGAATTCTGAGTGTCTGGAGGCAGATCAAAGAATCTCAGGAGACCAAAAAGGAATTCCAAACCTGCATGCTGTACTGATTAGCTGTGTGGCTTGCAAAGCAGCAGCAATGATCTGCAAAAAGGTAGCTAGGCAAAACTCAGCTGGCCTCCTCATGGTCTCATGTCCTGGCTGGTTGGGTTCCTAGCAGTTGTCTTCCACCAGAAGCAAGAATGAGGAGCAATGTGGTATAGGTACTGGTAGAGGTCTTACATTGGCTATCAGTTACAAGCTACAGCACTAAAGCTCCAGTTTTAAGTCACCTTTTGGTGACTTTAAGTCCAACCTTTTGCCACTGTGTTGTTTAAGTACTGCTGATACTTGCTTATGCAATGTTGATTATAAACATGCATGTCCATGAAAGGGTCTCCTCCTGCCCAAGCTCTTGAGTGTCATGCAATTCTGCTTAGAGGGCAGATAGTGGCATTCTTGCTAAGGCTTCAGCAGTTAGGATAGTGCATCCACTTACCAGTGACACTGCAAAACCAAACCTCCTCCTACAAGAGGTAGTATTAGGTAGATGCTGCCAGTGCAGGTAATAAGAATGCACTGCTGCTTTAGGCTCTGAAATGCTGGGAAAGATATTTCACCTGTTGTCTTGTGCTTTTGCTCCCCTTCTTTCCTCCTAGTAATGGATATAAAGGCTGGTTTGCCATCACTGGAGCCCCATGACTTTAATGGTATGGGCTGCTCTGAGGGACATAAGGCCAGTATCAAGCAAACAGGCAGCACAGTACTGCAGATGTTCTGTGAACATCTGATGTTTGCTCCCCCTGAGACTGGATGCAATTGTGAGCTACTGTCCCTGAAACCTCTGGTCCACAGTGCCTGGAGTGCAAGAATGAAAAGGACAATCAAACAAATAAAATCACTATTATGTTATTAAATGATTTTTAATTCTTTGATTTTATAAACTCACAAACTTCTCAGGGAAGACTGCAAGGACTTCTGCACCACTTGCATGTATGCAGTAGGTTCTTGTCCAGTTGACAGAAAAAACATTTTCAAAAGCATTTGAAGAACCACTTAACAGGACTAGATGTTAAAGGTGTTTAGGGTAAAATTTTTCAAATGTGTTTTAGTCTAGCATGTTTTCTCTATGCCTGCACCCTCCCTTCAGCTGCTATGGAAAAATTATCTGGAGTCTGAGATACTAAAAATGCAGAGCTTTTTTTCCAGAGCACTGGAAAGCAAAAGCCTGGTCTCCCTTTTAGTCAGGCACTCCTTATGATGCTAGATGGAAAAATAAAGTGACAAGGCTCCTCTGTTAGAACCTCAATACTGTTACTCCTGACCTAAGCTATTATCACCGTAGAGCAAAGACTATTTCTCCTTGACCTGCTCATGAAGCTACTGCTCTGGTATTGAAGTTAGTGGGAATCACCAAGTAAACCAAAACACATAGGAAAGAAACTAAGAACCCCTGTTGACATAAAGCCTACTACAACTTTGCAAATGGTTAAAAGCCAGTATTTGTGGACTCTGAGAAAAACTATGATATAGAGGCTGCACAATTATTCCTGGAGACATCAAGGAGCCCTGGTGGTGTTTCTAAAATCTACTGTGAAGATATGAGTTCTCAGTAAGCATTCCCTGTGGAAAAGAGGATGAAGTGAAGGTGACTTGTGTAGATTATATCCCAGAATTAGCTAGTAGAGTGGTTCACTATACTAACAGCTATTCAGTCCAAGTATTGTACAGCAGAAGGCAGTGGTTGCAAAAGATTGTTTCATTTTGGTTGGAGAAAAAGTTCGAGTGTGGATACAGCCCCTTTTATTCCCCTCTACTGGTGCATTACTGGGTTTCTAAGAATATCATCAGTGGCTGAGTTAGATGCTAAAATAGGCCATTAAATGCAGGACAGGGGATGGTCTTGTGACTGTTCCTCCACAGGTACCTTTTTTTCTGGGATAGCTTATCAATTCAATGGGTCCATTTTTCAGTTTATCCTTCTGTCAATTAGTTATTTCTACAGTTTCTTGAAAGTGTGCTAAAATGTAGATTGATAAAGACAGAGCTATGTATCAAGAAGGACTAGTTAAAGAAACATAAACTGTGGTTTACCTAGCCAAGCCTTCATTGGTATTTGACATACTTTGCTCCCAGGCTTCTGAATGTGTGGAAGGTGAGGATAAGGCTCAGATTTTAGTTTCCGTCCTCTGAGCTAATGGTGAATGCAGGACTAGAACAGTGTACTTTCAGTCACCAGCAATGTACTATGTCACTCTGAAGTGGAAGAGTGTTCCTGAAAGGCAGAGTCTTATGATCAGATATGCCATATCTGGCTACCAAAGAATAAACAGTCCCCTGTCTGGTAATTTGGTAAAGTAGTAGACTTAAGTCCCTTGAGAAACCTCAAACAATAATTTACTGTTGGCCATAGCCAGAAGACAAGGATGCTTACTGCTGTACTTGTCAGTTTGGACTGCTCTGCAGGCTGTAAGCTCACTAGACCATGGTCTTTTTTTCTTTGTATGCGAAGCTTTTAAAATGGGACTCTGCCCTCTAAAGATGATATAATAAATAACTGCCTCCACCCACTCCATCATGAACCACAATTTCCAGATGCAGCCTTTTTGATTGTAGAGGCAATTTCCCTCATTTCCATCCACTGGAAATTACTACCTGCTATTGGTGATTACATCGTATTTGCTTCACAGGTGGAAGCCTAGAAGCTGAAAAGCTGGTCACGTTGTAGACTTCTCATTTCACATAAGTGGGAAATGAGATATGGATCCCCAAGTGTTAGCTATAATTTGACACATCATACACATATTACCCACCATATATCAAGATATGCTCATAAATAATTCAGCTACACTTAAAGCAACATATGGGTGATAAAAACCCAACAGAATTGCACAGTAGTTCCTATGAAGTCAGATGAAATTTAGGAAAAATACAAAAAGATAATACCTCAATTAGGAAGTAGTCACTAACTATTCAAAACACTACTCTGATTCAGTAGCTGCTCTCAAAGAAATTCCCTCCACCCATTCGGAATCTGAATAGTCTTTTTCTGTAATTCATCCAGGTACCTAGTATATTCTACGTGTAGTATAATCCAGTACCAGGCTTGCAGCCCCAAGAAGAGCAGGATCTGCTAGATTTGAGACCACCACATCCACAGTTTTAACAGAGGACAGAGCCTGTCGATTTATCACATCTTTGACAGTATTAACGTAGTGGCTAGCTAGAACTCCAGAAAGGATCACAAGAGAGGGGTTCATGGTGTGCAGAATGTTCACAACTCCAAGGCCTAATGCCATCCCAGCTGAAAAGGTAAAGTAAAAAGAAATTAATTAGAATACTCAAAGCAGTCCAGTATCAGTAGTTGAAATATGACACTGTCAAGGAAGTGTTCTATTCCATACACCAGTTAGTTTTGAGTTTATGTTATCAGGCAATAGAGTTTACCATTAATTTTTCTTCCAAAATTAAAAGACAAAAAAAAAGGCAATTTTATTGCACAATAGTGCGTTATCCAATGATACAGATGAAAGACAAAGCAATGCATTACCACACTTGTAAGCTAAAAGAAAATAGGAAGCATTGCTTTACCATCTTAGTGCTATCAGCTACATTTGAGAGGACTGTGTTTAGTAAAACAATAAAATATTCCAAGTAATACGTAAATTGCCATTGCTTGCTCAAAGCAAGCATTTGTTCATTCACTTGCCAACAATGTCCCCAAATGTTCCAATATAAGAATGTTGAGACCTCACTTTAAGCTGATCTTTGCAGAAGCTTTTCATCTTACTTATTGAACAGAGACTTTTGATACACGCTTCTGCTCACACTTCCTCTAGCATTTATATTTAACATTTCATTACCATTAGTAATTTTAATATAGAGAGGTCCTCAACATGTAGAGTTGTGTTTGTAGTGTTACAGTGCATTACCATTTCTGTATTCCCAAAAATATAATCATGGGAGGGTTCCACCCTTTGGGCTATGTTCTCACCTGTTCTGAGAATGCTGTCTGCTTTTGCATTCCCAAGTTTAGCTGCTTGAATGAGATGTGCAGCACTAACCACCTCCTCCTTCTTCATTGACATTCCTTCTACTAAAAGCAGATCCTCTGTTTGAAGAGGAGAGAAAGGCAGAGAAAAAAAACGTTGATGTGGTAAATCAAGAAATGGAAGGTGACAAACAGTTAAGAGCTTTAAATCTCTTTTACTTGCATACTGAAGCGTGAATCCTGAGCAATCTGTCCAACCCTGAGTTTAGCCAAAGCAGTCAAGCAGTCGTATCCATATTATTCAGGGAACTACTTGTAGAAGCAGGGCATCAAACTCAAAACAGTTATAGTATGGTAATTCACTAGTCTTGTCAGCCCCAAAAGTTAATAAAATAAAATATAAATGTTCTCAAACTTATCTAAAACTGAGAAGCTATTGCTGAAAGACAATCTCTGTGAAACCAAACCCCACAGAATACCTGTCAGCACACTTTAAAAGGAGAGACTAAACTCTACTACATGCTTCTGGTAATTTTGAGTTCCTAATGTGGCTTGCCTGAGTATTGCAATTACTGAAAAAGAACTGTATTGTAGTACACTGGTTTTGGCAGCTCCTGAGTTGGCCATACACAGGAATCCTATCTGGTTGCCTGTGCACCTACTCTTGTCTCCTCCTAGAAAAAAGATGGCAGGTCTATTTTTCTTAATATCATCTTTGCAATTTTCTTCCTGTACTGTAATTTAGTAATCAGTTTTTCAAAAATAAAGTACATAGATACCATCATGCAGTTTCTTAGCTTCTCTCTGTAATGCTATTCCAGAGGCATATGCTTCTATACATCCTTGGCTACCACACAGGCACTCTGGTCCGTCTAAAGATACAACAATATGTCCAAGCTCAGCAGCACAGAAGGAACTGCCATGGATCAGTTCATGTTGATGAACAATTCCACCTCCAATTCCTGCAAAGATATGAAAAATTATATAATTTTAAAAAAAAAAAGATAACATACAGTTTTGGAAGGCCCCAATTCTGTAGGACATTGACATTTGCTTATTCTAGTACAGACAAGATAAAATATGCGCATCAGTGGTCTTCTATACTGGAAATCACAAATTACTGGTTATTGAAGAACTCTTCTCTGACACACCTAATAAGCAAGCTCATAGGTCCTTCCCATTCATACATTTATCAAAATGTTATATCATGCTTCTCCTTTCTTAAAAAGCCTATGGATGGTACTGAACTACTATGGACAGATCTTTTAAGCTTCTGAGTCATGCTTTTTATGCATAAAAGTAACCTTTCAAGTGGCCTTAAAATTTTGCATTTCAGAGGAGATGTTTTAATGCTGTATTTACACAGCTAAACCTGTGTGCTAGAGCCAGGACATGTAAATCTGCAGTCCTCTGCTGCCCCTTCCCAGACTGGGTGGGGATTTATCAGTTTGTTATTGTCACCATTCTGAAGGACTATATACTTAAATGAGAAAAAAGTTACTGCACATTTGCATTTGAGATATAATAAGCATTATCTCTCATATTCAGTTGCTTAACTTCTAGATGCGTATACTGATCTGACTTGTATTTCTGTAGCTGAAAGAAAATTAAGGTATAAAGCTGAAAAAATCAAAATTATTCCAGCTAAAGTTGCTCAGATTTTCCTTGTTTTGAAAAAATTATTTGCCTGCATAGCTGCATCAGAACTTCTTTTATCAAGAAGCTTATACTATGCAAACAGTTTAATTTGCCTGAATAAATTAAAAGTACCCTAAAAGAAACAAACAGATATAGAAGCAAAAGGATTTTTGGTTTAAGAACCATTAATATATTAGGGTTTTCCAGGCACAGTGGTCGTGTTTATGCTTTTAAGATCTGCTGACCCTCTGAATGATCATGCTGGTATTTTGACGTTGACTTTCATTGAACTATAACATACCCACCTGTACCAGTAATGAGTGTTACAAAATTTTCTATTCCTTTTCCATGACCAAATTTCCTCTCTGCTAGAGCAGCACAGTTTCCATCATTGTCCACCCAGACTGGGAGGTGCAGAGCATCAGATATTGGAGTTCTGAGATCCACAGAGCTCCACTCCTGAATGAGTTTTGTTGAGTGAAGCACAATCCCTTCTCGGGCGTTTACCCGTCCACCTGTGGAAACACCTAAGTCACAGAAATACAGGGCAGAAAAATCAAAACTAAGTCTGTGTAATACTTGAAGTAAAAGATCTTTTTTTCTCTTTGCAACGACAAGTATTTTTATTTCTAATACTAGGCTTTGAAGCAGAGCATGAACGTAAAGATTTCTAGTTACTACTGGCAGTACAATTTCTGACATGTAAAGATAATTCATAGAACTCCACTGCTCTAATCACAATGCACCCAATATCTTAAGACTAACTAGATGGGTAATGATTAGTGTTTGTCAGAGAATTAATGTTCCTAATTCAGGCAGGATTGCAGCAAATCACTTAATACTTGTGTTTCTTTTTAGTCATGTATGAAAGACATACAATAGCAACCTGTACAAAATAAATTTTTCAAACCCTAGAATAGTAAAGTGTCCTGAAATTTTCTGTAACTGTCAAGACTTAGAATGACTAAAAATAATCACTGGACTTTGAGTAGTGATTTCTACTTAAAAATACACTGTTCTACAGAAAAATCAGGACTGTGTTCAGAGATTTGTCTACTGAACAGAATAGTGGCTAATAATAGGCACTATTAGCCAAACAAGTTTTCTCTAGTTGGAGAGGCTACCAAAATTAATGGACTCTGTCAGGATCTTTGAAAAGTAGGCCACTCTGATATGGAGGTATTTAGCTCTGGACAACAAAATTTGAACGTTTTAGCTATTATTCTTGTACAGAGATTATATAATTGTGTCACTTATCTAAAGATGTTCAGAAAACAGAGTCCCATGGTCAACATTATAATAGAGAACAGCCACAAAAGCTACACGGCAAGCAGCTGAATTGAACATTAAAGCTGTGAGATCCCAAAAAATCTCACTTTGTAAAGAAAAACTAATCTGAGAACCTGTCAGCAAATACCTAATACAAACGACATTCCCAATGTCAATCTGTGAAGGTCTCCCTAGGATTTTAAGAACCAAATGTTTATTATAATAAAACCTTATTTAATACTTAGTTGCTAACTCAGTGATAGCTAAGTAAAACATGTCTACTTTTTCTAAATGCCATAGTTCTGTAATTGATGTAAACAACTATGGGAATTAGCAGAAGCTATCTCTTAATCCTCTTTTCTCTACTGTCAGCTCCAGAAAGAACTTAAAATGCTGCCTAATAGCAGTAAATAGAAGCTCTCTAGCAAGTACCTCTATGCAGTATTTGTGTATAGATGTGGGTCTGCCTTTGGTTTAAGAAGTGTGTTTTGTAAACTAAAAAAATTCAGTAACAGCTGCTAGTGTTCTTTGGGCCTAATAGTCTTTACTTCTCCCTCATTTTCATAAAGCTGTTTTTAATATAAATGCTTTGTTTTAAGTGGAAAAAAAACCCAAGAAAAATAACAAAATTGAAACTAACTGCAGAGCTGTTGCAGTCTGGACTTATTTGATCAAGACAAAAAGATACTGGAAATGGATGATTCTTTTTTTCAGTCTTTTTCAGTTGTACTTTTTAATTGCTCTGCAAACCTGTTTTGTATTAGTGGGAGCTCTTCAGTCGAAGTTATGCTCATGTAGCTAGCATTTTGTGTGCTGACAGCAGTTTATAGGACTAAAAGGAAGAAAACATTTTTTTCCATTGCTTTCTGTTAGTAGCTCTTTCTCCTCATTCATTTGCAGTGAGTATTACTTTTACCCTTACCTATGATAGCTGGAAGAAGGACAGTGTTACTGAAAAGAAATCCAAGATTAAGTCCAACCCTTCTGCTCAGTCTTGCAAAAATTTCTCCAAAGTTACAGGAACTCTCTGTCTTATGATTATTAGCATTAAGGAAACAACCATAGTCTAATACATTAATTATTCCCATAGGAGTTGTATGGCATTCTTTAAAGAGAACTATCAATTTCAGCTAGTATTCTGATTCAAACTATGAGTCTGAATGAGGCAAAGAGCAGCTAATAAAAATAGCTAGGCAAGAAGCTTCTTACTCTGTAGCACAACTTTTCCCCTCATTACTCAGTAATTGAACAGTAAGCAATCAGTCACAGAAGGAAGGGGGCTGAAGAATGAATAGAAATGTAATTCTTGTAAAATGACAAACAAAAGGAATTTTTTTTCCCCATATATAAACCTCTGTAAACCAGTTTATGGTTTCATTATCCTAATAAAAATAGCTGACTGTAAACTGTGCTTAGATACTTGCAGTAGTGACTACTGCAGAGTTTACCATCTCTTCTACAGGAACTATGAGGCTTTCAAAATTTAGCATTTGGACACAATAAAACAATCTGGATGTGTAAGTCATGTATTACCCAACAGATAGTCTGAAAGATTTGGTCTGGCGGACTGACATGTTTCTTCTTACAACTTTGTACCTAACGTTGTTTTGAAAAATACTTTTAAAAGAAGTTCAAATTAACTTTTTTTTGTACTGTGTGATTCAAGTAAGTTTTGATCTGGAGCAAACTACTTTTCTTTTGGAGGATTTCTCAGCTAAAATGAGGACTTTATGTCCTCCTTAAAAATCCAGGGCATATTCATTGACACCTTCATCAATAACTGTAATATCTAAGACCAAAGCTCCCAGTCATCATTAAACTGAAGAAGTCCTGTCTAGTATAAACACACGGTTTAACTTGGAACTCTACTACAGTATAAATAAACAGGAAATCAACAAAAAGTCTGCTTTTGTCTGTTAGCCACAAATTTAATCTAGTGTTTTAGCGTTTTTAGTCTGCCCTAGTGTAACTTGAGAATTCTGCTGCATAGTTGATCCTGGCCATAAAGAAAGGCTTACAGACAAGTAGAGGAAACTTGAGTCAGCTGCAGTTGTTTCAAGAGCTGTTTCAATACACCCTAAGCATCTGACTCAATTCTGAGACTGCTGGGAGCTTCAAAATCCACAAAATCTATATACCACACATTTTAGATACAGTTTAGATATAATTTAGCAGATTGATTTCATGGCTGTTACAGACTGGGGCAAGTTCAGTCTTTATAGTCAGCTTCTCATTTTCACAGACATTTTAAAAAGTTTTTCTGTTAAGAATAGAATTTAAAAGCTTAAAATACACAGGATCTGGTTTAGAGTGGTGTTTTAAATTATTCAGTAGTGATTTCATTTCATGTTGAAAAACTTAGATGAAAAGACAAAGTATTTATTAACTTACCTACTCCCAAAATTCTGCAGTTCACATTTACTGCCTCTGATGCAGCCTCTACACACATCTTTAGAATTAATTCTAGCCTGTCTTCGTAAGTTTTAGGATTGAGCTGGGTATACTTCTTAACTATTTCACCCTAGAAATTAAAAACATCAAAACATGCCCCACAGAAATGTACTTATGATGAAATTTCTCTTCAATTTAAACTATAGGTCTGCTTGAAAATGGAGAGTTGTAACTTCTCTCTTTTAAAAAATACACATGCATGCCTTAGATCTTGGTCCTACAGGCTGTTCTGTGCACGATTACTGACAATTCTGGGGGAAAACTTTGCAAGATTAGGCATTACATTCTGCTTCTGTAATCAACTTCTCCTGAAATAAAATACATATTTTAAGGAACACATGGATTGTATAAGGGAATTATCACAGGAGCTACTGGAACTGTTGTTAGGAGCAAACCATGATACAGCAATGCACTTAAGCTCAATACTAAAGTTAAAAAAAAGTAAGAGAGTAGTAATTGCTACAAAAGACAGAAAACCCATAGTTCTTTAAGAATAAAATGTTTCCAATTTGACGGCATGACAGTTTTGCATGGTGTCACAGACACTGCTGTTTTACCAGCAGGAGGACAGTCAGCCACAGAGAAATGCTAGAAATTTCAATGCAAAATTTTCTTTCCTTTCAGAAATAACTTTTCTATTAAGCAATTATACTTCTGAGTCACTTGAAGTATTTCTGGAGTACCATCTACTGTGATCTATGTTGTACAGTGAAGCGAGGGTCCAGGAGGAAGAGATTATTTTCAACTCTAGGAGTCATGCGGTGGTAATAAAAGCATTCTTTATGCGTAGCTGAATCTGTGGGTACTAAGGAACTAATCTTAATGTAATGTTAATATTGCAGGATTAGGCCAGGAAACTGCAGAAGATCTGCTGCTTAGCAATGTTATTCTCACTAATATATCCCCTGTACTCTACAATATAGCGAACAGCATTGTATTAATACAACTAAGCAAAAAGGATTAACAAAGACAGCCTATATGCAACATAGCTGAGTCATTGCCAAAATAACTTAGAAAATTCCAAGATGTCAATGGTTTGAGTATTAGAACCCACCATCTCAGCATCACATCAGCAATAGGGTTTGGGTTTTTTCCTGTTTAGTTTCCTCTTCTCTTTTGGTTTGGAGGGGGAGGGGAATCAGCAGAAGTTATTTTGGAAGGCAAGGCTGCAGCAAACATTATCAGAAGACACAACAGCTTTTAAAAGGAGCTTTTGAAAGCTCAGTTATTTTCTTCATGAAAAGAAAACAACACCTTCAACTTTGCCATTCCCTGTTAAATGCTTATATGTTGTGTAAACTTTATTAGGGAAGTCTCATCCTTTTCACTCTGATTTGCTAACATTTCAACTGTTATAAATGCCACTTCAAGCTAGGCCCTGCAAAAAGAAAAGGGTTTGTAAAAATTCATTTATTTTCCAGGCTGTGTTGGCAGCAAAAGCAGTGTCAATTTTACTTCTAAAAAATTATACTTTTAAAAGTTGTCTTTAAGAGCTTAAAGATCTGCCAGACTCCCCCTTTTAAATGAATGCAAAGATTCTGGACCATATCAGTTCAATTTACACAGCCCTTCATCTTTTTGCAAGCAACTTACTTTTCTTTCCAGGTAACCATGTCTAACTGATCTAGCTGGAAATATGCAGTGTAATGGCAGGAGTAATTGTCCAATACTGTCGAGAATAAAACCCAAAAATTTCTCAACAGAAGTTTTATTCACATCTTTAAAGTGCTGCAGAGTTCAGGATTTTTACTCTTCCCTCTTTTCCATGTCTGTGTTGTTTTACCTCCTGGTTCTGTCTCCAATTGGTCTACATCTCTGTGGTGTAATGCATTACAGTGAACACTGTTCCAGCTGAGGCTCAGTTCTATCTTACTGATTATGCTTCTATGCAGGAAAATACTGAGACTTTTTTATTACTGGCTATTCTTTTGGTAGAACAGATGCAAAATTCTGTATCCTGAACCCCCCCACCATGAACCCACCACTCTCCCTCAGTAAAGTGCTTTGCTAGATGTCACTCAAAATGGTTGTGTGTGTCCATCACATGACTGTGTAAGGCAACAGGGAAGTAAAAAGACTGCTCTTGGAGCCTTTCAGTTTTTTGCTTAACATACAAAAAGTTGCAGGGTGAACTGAGTCACATTTTAAGGGAAACCAACGCATCTAAAAAAGTTGTCCTATTCTTTGAGGTCTGTATGACTTCCCACAGAGAGGGAGCAGCTAGGACCATGCACCAGCAAATGGGCTTTGCTAGTTTGCAAGCAGTCCTAGAAGAACAAACCATCAGGTAATTTGTAGCAAGACTGTATGAGACGTGCAACAAATGAGGAGAAGCCTACTTTACCCCTCAACAGCAGAAGCCAGTAGTATTGCTTTCTTTTGGAGCTCTTTTGCATCAGAAGCCCATATCCCTACTGTAGGAACACAACCACAAAGCCCAGTAGAGTTTGCAGAATATCTAAAAGCACAACAGAATATTTACCTTCATACTGACAATTGCTACTCGGAGATTTGTTCCACCTAGATCCACAGCCAGAGCACTCTGTGTCTCTAGAATATGGTCAATATCTTGAGAGATATTATCTTTGACAGGAGGAAAACAGAATTTCTTTTGCAGTGGCTCTTTGAGGTCAATAGATTTAAGGAACTTCAAAATCCGTGGAACAGCATTACCATCTCCATATATTTTTGAGCTGTAATATGAAAAAAAAAATTCATTTAGTTGGAAATAACACTGCAATCTATGAAGTTCTTTATATGACAGAAGGCTGTAAGACTGTGTCATTACAAAATCGTGATATGGCTACTATAACAATTCTGCAGCTCACATTACTCAAGTCTGTCATGGGATATGGTAGATAGAAGAGCACACAACAGATTGTGTAAGTTTACCGTTAGCTTCATTTTGGAATACAAAACATGGAATGTAGAATACTGGAAAGCTAATGATACAAAAAAAAAAAAGTTTAGTGAAAGGACCCACATAATAAACCCCTAAAATTATGGGAAGTTTATGTATGTGCTACAAGTCCAGACAAGATATACTTATCACACAGATGACAACCACATAAACTCTACATTCATGTTAGTTTTCAACATGTAAGTCTGGTTTTAAAATACCATCATACATGGTGTCAGACATTTGGTATTACAGAATTCAGTTTTATTACTCTGTTGAGGTTCTTAAGAAACAGACTTTTAATTCTTGTCCTTAATTAGACAAATATTATCTCCTGAAGTTTATGACAACTTTTATGTTAAAGAACTGAGGGTCAATATTGTATGGCTGAAGAATAACGAAAAGCATCTTGCTATAATACTGCAGCTCCTCTGGAAGCATGCACTCAGGACTCTCTATGTATCATGTCTGAGGTCAATCTAGCTATAAAGTAGGGTGTCCTTCAGGCATGAGTCGGAGGCAGACACACAGGATGTTCTCCCCTATTCTGTTACTATGGAACGAGCTCTCTTAATCATGCTAGTCTAAGCTAACATATGAATATTGTCCTCTTGACTTTCTGTTGGATGTTAAATTACTATTTATATCAAAACATTACTAGTAACATTTTGCTCTACAAATACTAATCTGCATACTGGACATTGTACTATGATTCTGAATGAGGTATGTGAAATGAAGAAAAATTTGTAGCCTCAGATTAGTGCATTATAAGCACTCCAACCAAATATGATGAACTAAATGCCTTTTACTCTACTGCTTTAACAACCCCTTCAATGAAGCAAGAAGTAAGAATGTACTTACCATGGATACTGTTTACCAAACTGCAGCTGTAGAGCATGCAGAATCTTATCCTGTGTATCAGCATCACGAACATGAAGAACATTTTCACCTAGATGATAAAATTTAACATATTAGGACAGGTCAGCTCCTCAAATTAATTAGAGGATAAGAACTGCTTCAGAAATGAAGAAATAATTATTTTTGTTTTCTCTGAGCAGGAAAGACTCCAGCCCGATCAACATTGCTCTTCATCTATTATGTGCCTCCCCTTCCTCCCAGTAATGCAATGGTGACTCCTATGATATGCTGTCAGGCATTACAAAACACTAGAGAGTAGAATATTAGCCTTCAACAGAAATCTATTATTAAATTAAAAATGCATGAATGAAAATGGGATAAATGGCTATTTGTGTCATATCTGCACCTCTGTGAAATACCACACCACTTCCTGAAGCAGTAAAGCGTTTATATTTTTTAAAGTGAAATTTTAATACATGTCAAACATCAAACTAGCTATAAAGGAAAACAATTCTTTGCCTATTCTGCTAAATGGAAGCCACTGCAAATGGAGATATATTTTAACTTGTCTATAGATAAAAGCCTGATTATCTTACATAAAACACCAAGCAGCACTAACACAATACAGGAATAGCCAGTGAAGCTTTAAAATGGGTCAAAAATTATGTTGCACTGATATTGCAATATAGCCCCAGTCAAGCATTCATTTGACTTTATCCAGTGGAAGAAAAAACCCTCAGAACCATGAAGAAATTGAAGTAGTTAAGCAAACATGTACCTGTTTCTCTTCCTGTCTGACGTGTCCCCAGGTTGATGACAGGTGTACCAAACGCACCCACCTCTCTGACACCACAACTGCTGTTACCAATCATACAACCAGCGTGAGCAACTAGCTGAATGAACTGGTCAAATGGTACGTGCTTTACTGCCCGAAAATTGGGATGATGTTCAATGCCCTTCTTCCTCATCACCCGAACCATCTCTTTGCTTCCTACAGAAAAACAAGAGGTAGAATAAATGATTCAAGCTCTATCATTAAACTGAAAGTCCAAACATGCAAAGAAGCTAGTACCTGTTGATTGAGTTGCCAGCTCTGAGTTGGTTTTGTTCTTTTTTTATCCTCATAGTCTAAGTTGCAGAGCTGGGCACATAAGCCCAACTTTGATCCCCAAATCCACTGCAAAAATCTTTTTGTAGTTTTTACTTAATTTAAGAGGCATCAATATTGCTTCTACATCTCACATGGTTTCCCTTCATCTTCCTCCCCACACTGAAAAGCTGAAATGTCTTCTAGCAATGTGAACATGGAGCTGCAGCAGATGCACATGTGATGCTGAGACCACCCAGCTATTTCCATCTGGCTGGAGGTTCTGGGATAAAAGCATTCCATAAGAACCAATGTATGCTTTAAAGACAATCTGTTATGTGTCCCTGTGTGATGGAAGTATTTTACTCACCTGCATCCACATTAGGGAATAGAACAAGTGTTCTTTTGTTGAAGGAGATGAGTGCATCTAGTGTCAGCTCAAACATCTTTATGGAATGTTTAATATCTGTGGTTACAGGATGTTGCAGAGCAACTATATAATCTCTGGTTTTGACATCTTCACCTGTCCAAATGGAGCCCAAGAAAAGTGTTTTTATTGGCATAGAAAAGTAAGAGGAAGGGAGGACATATTTTTGAAACTGGTGTGAAAGCCTGAACAGCCAAGGCACTGAATGGGATATCTAACACATAAATTTCAGAGCTGCAATAAAACTCAAGGGAGTAACAAGAGGATCTAGCTTGTTATGTGCATCTCTAAGCAAGTCTTGTAACTTTAGAGACCACTACTTAAACCCCAATAAACTGTTAACTTGCAGGCCTACATCTAAAGCTTTGCAAGACTATACCAGGGTCAAAAGCCTGTTCTCATAGCAGCGTAAATCTGGAATAACATGAAACCCCTGAAGCTGCTCAGGTTTTCTATCAGTTATCCATCCTCAAGCAAAGACTTCATTCCATTGCTTTAAAAAAGTCAGTTGTACTTGTTTTAGTACATTCAATAAAAAGGTTTATCTGCAAAATATTTACCTAGTGATCTAGAGGAAATTCCAGCTTCCAGCTACACAGTTTAACGTGCCATATAGGATATTGCTTTGTCAAAGATAAAAAGCAAACATAAAACCCCATTGTTTACAGGAATTATTTGTAAGTCAATGAGTATGAAACATCAACACCTTTGGCGCATGTTGCCCTGTTGCAGTGCATTCCTCAAAAGAATGTTCATAATATAAATTCCCTTTGATTTTTTTTAGATTAGCCCTGAATAGCTTTGATTCTACTTAAATACATCCTTTACACCAAAATAACTGTTCATATCAGCCTGTTCTGTTTTTAAATCGTTCAGCTCAGAGAAATTACCCATTTAAGGAGTTATTTTTTTCATTTGGCAAAAGACCCAGATGTGTTTACTAGGACAGATTTGTAGCTCTCCAGCTATACATGGTAGAACACAGAACAAAAGAAAAATAAAATGTACAAGGGAAGAAATACTAGATACTATTACCAAATATACTATTTTTTTGAGAAGCAAGTTGATGCTTGATAATCATGTCCAATTAAGCAAACTTAAACTTACTAGCAAGAAGTCTGTCTCCTTCTTTCCTGTAGTTTTCTCAGAGCCACTGCTCAACATACCCCACAGACTGACAACCTAGTTAGAGTTTGTCTAGTGTTGAAAGTCATATGAACAACATAGAACATCAACTGCTCACCTAACCACATGCGTATAACACTCATGTAGTCCTTATTTTTGGCAGAGAGAAGCTTGTCATATGAGGGACAGCCTGCTAAAAGGATGCGGTCATGGTCTTCACACATGGCTATTAAATGCTGCTCTGCACTCCTTGTGCAGCACACGTGGTAGTGGGCCAGTTTGGTTATCGCATGTCTAATAGAGTCATCAATGGTACCACTGACTTCTCCACCTTCAATGTGAAGAATGCGAATATTCATCAGGGCTGCAGATGTGGCCAGGGCCAAAGCGTCAAATCTGTCCCCATGAACTATCATTATGTCAGGTTTCAGGCGGTTCAGGACATCCGGTAACTTGACCAATGCAAGGCCCACCGACTCCACCATAGCTGCCTCATCCTCCCCCCTCACAATGGTGTGCAATCTTGTATGAATATCGAAGTCATCTTGTTCAATCATACGATAGGTATTACTGAAAGTAAGAGGAACAGGGTAAATACAACTTGGTTTTACAGCAACATAGCTTGACAAAATAACTGCATATTAGAATAGCTGTACTGGGTTTGAACAAAGTCCTGCTTATCACATCTCCTTCATTGACGAAACTAGTTTTTAAGATTTAAACAGAAGTTTATGAAGATCTTCCCTCATATTCCAAGCATCAAGTTTTTCTAGACACCTTTAATGAGGAGCTTCACTGAATGTGCTCTGGAAATCCTCAGAAATCAAACTCTTTGTTCGTGTGTTTGCAGAGCCTTTTGGAGAATAGATATAGCAAGATTTCTTTTCAGAAAAGGCATGTTGACTTCTCATGAATGTCTTGACTTTGCTGGACAGATGTATAAATATAACAGATACGATGCAAAGCTGAGGCCTGTGTGTTCAAGGAAAACCTCCTGCAGCTAGCACCCATTTTTCAGATTCTGTATTTGAATGTAGCAAGACTGAAAAACTCCTAGACTTTAGAAATCACTGCACAAAGAGGCCTTAAGTTCGAAGGAAACGGGCTTTCACACTACAGAAAAAAAGTTTTTCACATATACTACCAGCTTCATTCCATAATGAGAAAATTAAAACATTCCTTGAATATTGAGACTTGTTATTGTTTACAGTTATGTATTTGAAATATGAAAGATCATCTGTCTAAGATTCCCTATTGTCCACATTCACTAAACCTGACCTAAGTAGTCTGCACACTCTGGCTGGAATAAGAGAGAAAAAACCCAGAAGTTTTCCAATGTTGTCTTCAACCCATCTGACACATTCACTATTTTATACAAAAGATTACACTTTTAAACTGATTTAAATCAAATGTAATCTTCATTAAATCCACCTTGCTACTCACTCTCTGCAAATGAAAATCTCACAATCTGCAAGCTGAGCAAAGACTATGAAGTGCTCCAGCTCAAGTAAAGATGCAATCTCCATTCTGCGTAACTAAAGAAAACCCTATCTATCTATTCAACTTTTCTCACTGCTGTAACACACAAGATATATTCCTACAAATAACTTTGTCAGGTAACTTGTTTTTTTTTTAAAGGCAAATGCTTCTTTTGTGACCAAGTGAAGTGGCTCAGATTTTTACAGCATATACTGCATTACATTTCCAACTCTGTTTACTATTACCCTTCATAGATCTGCCTTTTTCCCTACTATGTGCATTTATCTCAAAAAACTTTCTTCTCTTTTCTTCTATATTCTTTCCCTTCTGAAAGGTCAAAATCTAGGGAAGAAACAAGAATGCATTTTTTGGTGTTCTGTTTCTTTTACTATCCTCTGAAGCTTTCAGTAAGAAACCTCTCACAGGATCACTATCATTTGAATTCTGCTACTGTTGATTACCCTACTCAAATCACTAGAACACATACGACTGGAGGACCCACTAATTCTCCAGAATCCCCCACATTAAAGAGTGCAAGGCTAGGTCCTGAAAAAAACCCCAAGCAGTAACAGGGTTTAAGAATACTTGCCACAAAGCAACTAACAGCAACAACATTTGTCAGATCAAAATCTCTGTTGCTTTGCACATTACAAATCATTTACATGAGAGAGACAGGTGTTAAACACCTTGGAACTGGAAAAGTAGTATTTCATATTACTTTGCACAAGTCTTGCAGACAGCAAAGGATTCAGGACCATACAAAAATCAGGGCCGTGTTTCTCCTTTTCAGCAAATTAAATGGGATTACCTTATTTCTCCAGTCAGACAGGATAGAATTCAACACCTGGCAAGAAGTCTGAATGGGTTTTTTCTTTGGTTGTTTTTTTACATCAGGTTAGTTTTGAATTCACCTTGCCATGTTATTATATGTAAACAACGTCCAGTACGAAGCAAGGAACAGAGCACTATACTGAGAATGGGCAGCAATCAAACTTCCCCACCCCCTGACTTATAAAGTGTCAAAATTTCTCATTGGAAAGTCCAAAAATTGTCTTTACTTGAAGAAAAAGTTCAACAATGCTGATATGCTGCAACTCTTTTGCTGAAGTCTGATTTTTAACTGGCAAAGTAAGCATCTTCCTATCTATTTCACTTACTGGGCCCAGCCTAGTAAATGCAGCCTTAGCACAATGAATCAACCAACAACCACAACCCCAGCAAGGATATGCATGGTGTTCCTTATGGTGTTTCCCCAGCAAATAGGAGAATATTCACCTGGGATGTGGTAAGTCCTTCCAAAGGAACTGATTTAGACCAAGACATTCCATGCTTCCAGGCAGGTGATCTGACTGCCTACTTATAGGGTGTTAAGAGGGGACCCTAATCTCTCCTGCCAAACCATACCTAACATATCTATCAGTTACTCATTTTGTCAGAAAGAGACAACCATCCTTTCCCTCCTCCACAAGCCTGGAAGTAACAGTATTCCCCTGGCATATGGAATAAGTAAGTACCTGGTCTAATACCTATGCAAAGCAGAAGAGCTGCAACTTAACATGACTGAAGATTATATTTTCCCTGTGAAAATTAAAAAACTGTAGCACATTTTCATTCAATAATTACCAGATTCTTATGGAAATCTGAATGAACCAAGTTTCTCACTTCATATCGTCCATGATCCTGCTGAAGATCTGTTACAGCATTTACACAAAACTTTCTAAAATGCCAAGATTGGTTGAAAAAAACCCAGAAATATGCAATCTCAGAAGAAGCAGCGAAATGAAATAAAATCTGAAAAAACAAATTTAAAATTTTCTTGTGTACATTCATCATGACAAGTATTTTGTTACCTAATGTTTATGATGTTATCCCTAACATCCCAGAAACAGATTGGCAGAAATACAAAAATCCACCTTACCCATAATCATCAATCAGGTGGGAACCAAGCACTACGACATCAAGCTCAAAGAACTGTGGTTCTGCTTTAATACCAAACATAATAGGAGCTAATTTTGAATAATCAGCACGGTTGCAAGTAGCAACACAAACACGAAGTTTGTGGTTGTTTTCATTCTTCTCCATGACTTCCTTTTGTTTCTGTTTTGAGAGATTCTTGAAATACACTTCCTGAAATAATAGGGGGAAAAAAAAAAAGAAGCAGCTTTAATAATAACCTTTATATCAAGTAAATGGCATACTTTGTGAACAGCATACACAAGTGGAGTCCAGAACTGTGGACACATACTAATTCATCCATTGATAACAGACAACTGATGGCTTACAGTAGCTACCATTAGAGGATTTTTAAAAAGGGCAGATTCTTTTTTTTTTTTTTTCAGTTAAAACTAACTTAATACCTCTGTTTCTCTAAATACTACATAAAAATTCTATGTAACAATTCTATATAACCAATATTTAAGTATTATGAAGTTCAACTGTAATTAAACAGTAAAATTACTTTTTGCTGTTCAGATAGAAACTTCTGTAAAAGTGAAAAAATTATTGATGCTTTGGTACATGAAAGAAAGCAACAGCACGGAACAAACTGCTAAAAGATACATCTACTGACAGACTGTATGATCAAAGAGAGAAAGTTTTTGCCCAAGTCAGTTTATGTATCTGTTAAACACACTTTGGTGAGGTAAAGTGAATTAAACATTGACTTTGAAGTCCTACCATACTGTTTTGCAGGCCAAAGTACATAAAGGTATTCAATACTACAATATTACGTTACAATAAGACAACAACTTTTGGAGACAAGTAGATAAATAAGCATCATGATTACCATCAGGCAACTTGCAGCCTATTGAAAAAAAGAGGTTTTCTGACAATAGAAATGCCACAGAAACTGTTTGTTTGCAAGGAACATCAATAGTTACTGTAACAAGATGTTTTCTTCAATCCAGTTTTACAGCTTGTTTAGTAGCTGATTAAACTATGTAAAAATTTTTAATGTTTACCTACCCTCCACCATTTTGCCTTGCTGTTTTTATTGTGGTGTTTTGTTTTGTTTTTTCATTTAGCAATTGGAAAAAAACATTTTAGGAAAAAAGAAGAGCCTATTAAAAAAGGATACAGCAATAACTCCCCCAAAGTAACGCAAATTCCCTCTCCCCCCAAACAAACTACTAAGTTGGTAGCACAGGGTTATCAAACCAGCTATTTATTAAGTTCTTTTGTTGTTCTCCTTCCGAAAACAACTGTATTTTAAGTAAGTATCCTTTCAGTATGAAATCTAATATTACCTCAAATTTTTACTCCAGTTTAATGGCAAGTAAACTTTTTCCAGATTAATGCACAAGGACTACTCATCTCTGACTCTGATAGAGCAGTATCAATCTGTCTACTGGTTTTGACAGCTAGGGAAGCTCTTTCTGAGCAGCTGCTATACAAGCATGACAATATTGACATCCAATTTCATGCTCCTTTATATTACATTTGTTTTTTTCAGTTATTTTTCTAAAAGAGAGGCTATTGTGACATCCCACTCCTACGAAACTTAAAAAAATTCAGCAACTTTATAAAGATTTCCCTATTTTTAACATAGATTAGTTTAGGTTTTATCACACATAATGAAACAATGTTTTGGTATAATAGTAATGTTAGGGTTCATTTGAATTTACATTTGAACCTTACTTCAAAAGTAGTATGTTAATTAATTACTGTTACACACTTTCAAAGGGTCTGATAATAATCCTTCAGGCAAAATATTTATTTCCTCATGCTGAAAACATCTGTAGTTATGTGCACATATGATGGCTGTTTTAATTTAATCTTGTCTTTCTTTTTGTCCAACAGGCTTGTAATATTTTAAATGTATATAAGAAATTCAGTACCTCATGTTGAAAATGTAAAGAGAGTACTTTGCCGGATTTGAGATGCTCTATAAAGGTAGGTCAGACAGCATGTTACTCTCTATCACTGAGTGAAACCTGAAACCACATTAGCTAGACTCAGATCTAACAGAACCACTGCTTTCTTATTTCTAAAACAACCTCTTTTTGGAGATGGTTCCGAGCAGGACATCCTGTCATTGCATATGTAAAACAGCCACTAATTGAAAAAAAAAGTCATGTTCAAGATGTGAAGACCACTTCTGACATCCCTATAACCTGCATGAATAATATCAGTATAATTAGAAACAAACCTCTCACAAGACTCTCCAAGCCAGCCACTGCTGTATACATACACTATATAATCTGAGAAGCCAAAGTAAAAGGCCACAGAATAAGGAAGTGACAAAGTGAGCTTACCCAAAGTTTGCTTACTCCAAGCTACCTGCCTGAGCTAGAACCATCACTTCCCCTCTGTAGTTTCTTTTCTGCGAAGCAGACTTTTAAGAAGCAGAATAGTTTTCTGTCCTTCTTGATCTTCAAGCAGTGTCTACAATTCTAGAACCCTTCAATCCAAATCCAGAAAATACCATCTCCTAAAATAGTAAATCTGTAAATTGTAAAAAAAAAATAAAATCTCATGGTTCATCAAAATTACAGATCTACCAAAATTGAATCTCTAGATCACACATCTTTCCGCTACGATTTTAGAATTCATTAACAGGTTTTGCAGGCTAATCATCTGTTTTCAGAACTGTCCACTGAAATTCTTTTAAATAATTGATCACTAACAGATGCCTCTTAGTTTCTAGGTGTCTGATGACATACTAAGTTTGATCTACACAGCCTTGCTAGTCTGGGATCTTCCTGTTCCAAGGTCTACCTCTTCTACCTTGCTGGGACTAGTAATCTTCAGCAGAAAGGAGAAGAAATAAAACAGTGCTCCATGAACGAGTACTTGAAATAATGCATCTCTGGTTGTTTTGATCTACTGCTCTTCCATATCCCATCTTAAGGCTTTTACACTATTGGAGGTTCAAGGACTTTTTAAGATTGGGGAATTCTGGGTCAGATTTTACAGGAACCAAGCAGCTGCTATTTCTGTTAGCAGTCTCAGGGGCATGAGACACCCCTTTATCAGTGCTTCACAAACAAATGATACCACCTGTATATTCTACATTCATATTTCTAAAGCGATGATTTTTAAAACCAAAGAACCTGGAATATTCCTCTTGTAAAATCTCTACAGTCTGCATATGCCTGTGCGCTTGTGGAGCCATACAATCTTCCCACTTGCTTCACTGTGTTGTATGCAGATGGGTTAATCTGCCCCAAACTCTTCCCACACCACGTACTAGTACGCGTATACGTGCCACCCCTCCTTACCCATGGAGCCATTGCTCCTGTATGCAGCCACATCCGGGGCCTGTTCCTGCACCCCTTATGCAAGTGACAATATACAAAATCAAGTCTTTCAACAACCCCCTTGAATACATCTGTGTGAGTGCAAAAAGCATTCTATCACCGCGCAGATTTGCTTCTTGTATCAACCTGTGCATGTATTACCCCATGCTGAGGCAAAGAAACACTTCCCACCGTTTCCCCCTATGAATGGGATCAACCTCTTCATTGTCCCCATCCTTATTAGTATGGGGGATCACCCCCTCCATACCTGTGAAGTATATAGATACATTTACTACCGAAGTGCAGCATCTGCGTTTCTGTGCATCCTTTCTTCCCCACCTGCAAAGTATGGTTCCTGCTGTACACCTCCAAGATACACCAGCGCTCACCCTCACATGGAAAAACCCTTCTGCCATGCCACATGCATGTGCGCGCACAGCCGTGTGCAGCGTCATTTCCTCTACAGGCCTGTTAATCCACGTGTGCACGGCCAGTCCGCCAACACACCCCCGACATGCAGAAGAGCACACTTGCCTTTCCGCAGACGGGCCCTCTGTCCTCCCCGATTTGCACGCGTGCGTACACCCACACTGACGGCCGCTGCCTTCATTCCCCCGGGAAAGACCCCCGCGCACGTTCCCGTTAGCAGGGATCACAGAGCCCCGCACCTCCCCGGGAGACGCACGGGCACACGGCCCCTGGCAAGCCCATTCCCGCCGAACTCCGCAACTGCTCGTGCGCCCACCCGCCCGCAGCCCCGCTCTACTCACATGCCGCTGCACACACGTGCACACGCACGGCCCGCCTCGCCCAGCACAGCAACACCCTGGGTGCATGCGCACCTGCACCTCCCCCCGCCCCCGACGCAGCTCTTCCCTCCCGATGACGCGCCGGTGCGGAGGCGCGGCCACCGGCAACTCCGCAGAGCTTCCGCCCCCATCCCCCCTCCCCAGACTGTCAGCCGGTGCCGCGCGTCCCTCCCCGCCCCGCAGAACGACCTGAGCGGCCTCGCTCCCTCTGGGCGCCCAGACACCCAAGCAGGCCGGCCGGGCCAGCGCGGGGTGGCCCCAATGCGCCGTCACCTCGCTCCGCCGTCACCGCGCCCTGCGCCGAAACCGCAGCAGCGACGCCGGAGTACGACACACCAAAGGCCGAGCGGGCACGAAGGCCCCGCCCCAACAGGGCGGTCCCGCCCCGCCCCCCTCCGCAGAGGGGCCTGGGGAAGAAGCGCCGGCGCTCCGTGGGGCAGCGGCATTCTACCGGGTTGCAAACCGTAGCGCTGGCTGCGCGCCCCGCTTCGCTGGGCCGGCACCTTCTCTCCTGGCCTGGCACGGCGCACCTTCCGCCGCTGGCGTCTGCAGAGTGGCGGAGCAGCAGCTGGGGCTGAGTACGGGGCTGTCCATGGTGGTGGTTGTAGGGTCATATGCTCGTTTGCCTTCCTAACGAGGAACCACATCCTTGGGTCAGGACAGCCTCTTACTGTTGGTTTATATATGGAATAACGTGATGCAATATGCATAAAAGCAATACAATTGAAATTGCTGAATGATCTCACAGCTTCAGTTATGTCTTAACCATCATGTTAAGCGCTTTTAACATGAGGGCTGTCTGAAAACTGAGAGCTGTAAGGTTGCCTCTAGAAGATGGGAGGACAGACACAGCAATGCATGGAAGAGTAAGGGGGTTGCCTGCTCTTGCAGGCTGTGAGGAACTATAGCTGTCTATGGTCACAGCATCTGCCTGTAGCTCATGAAGAGTTTCTGGGTGTGTTGCAGAATTCTATGACTTCAGTGTTAATTCAGCCAATGACAAGACTGCATTTCCTTAATCAACATTTCCTGTTGATTTCATTGGCATGTCACACAATCGAGAAAGCTGTTAAACTAGCTGTCAAGTATTGCTGATCATGACTATGTTTCAGTTGATCGTAAAAGAGATGTGTCTTGTTTTCTCATGCTGGATGTGTTTTGGGGGCAAAGTGGCCTCATACTACATTACTGTGACTTGGATCCTAGTTCAATACCCGAGGCACCACATGTAACCACAGCAACCTATGCACATATTTTGCTATGGAAGCACCTAAATAAAACATTTTGGTAGCTGGTGTCACACAATCCTAGTAAAATGAGAATTCTTCATCTGTTTTTCTCCCTCTGATAGCTCTCATATTTGTGTGGCTGTATCCTGACAGTCTAATGTGGCAGGGCCATCCACCTGATCAAGCCTGTGCCACATTCAGCTGTTCAGTACCTGCATTCTGATGAGTTTTTCAGTCCAAATTGTATCTTTGTTCATCCATATAATATCTGAGGTGTCTCAAATTGCTGCTTTTGCCCTCTACTTTTCAAAAAAATTAGCCTTAATAGTGACTCTCATGTCTGACATACTTTAAAAAAAAAATAGATAAAAGGAATGGGAATCGTTGCATTCCTGTCCTTTACTAGGGAGAAAAAGTTAACTTTCCTAGCAGTGACAAATATTTGTTTAGAAAGGTTCAAAGCCTCAAAGGAATAAATACTGAAGTCTTCAACTAAAAAAAGATCTTAAATAGGAATTATGGCAATGTAATTTAAAAAGTCAAGTAAAATCCTTTAAGACTTGTCCTTGGGAATTTAAAATTCTGAATTGACTGTTTCCCAAAATAGAAAGAACATCTTATAGTGATGTTCAGAAAGTCTTCAGACAGCTGTGGTCCAGTGAGTCATAGCTTCTCAAAGCCTCAGTGTTTTGAGGATATTGCAGCACACCCACTTCTCAAATTACCAGAGATCCTAACTTGAAATACTGACCAGAGGTAGTAATAGCAACTGGAAGGCACCTTAGGTTAATTCTTTTCTCACTTAAGTTGTTTTCATTGCATGACTGAACTTTATTTATGCACATTGCTTAAAATGTGCATTCTCGAAATGTCATTATAAGTAAGTTTGAATTGTCTCCTGCAAATGCTTTTGGGTTATGATAAGGTCACCAGTGTACCTACAGGTGGTTTCACTGAAACAAAATGCTGAGGAGGAATCTGAATCATATTTGAGCATGAGTGTATGAAAGTGTGTCTATATTTACAAATTCTGAATTGTACTTATGCAGCCAGAAGCAACTGCATTGAGAGTTAACTATTCTTACAACAGCATCAGCACATCTCTTGATGTATTTTTTCCAGAAATGTTCTAATGGTGTTTCAGTATCTTGCAGCACAAGGTGCAAAAGAAGGGGAAAAGTTTATGCTCCTTTAGGTTATTTCGCCCCCACAGACCTCATATATTACATAAATAGGATGAAATTTATCTTGTGTTACTGAGTGAGCCCTGCCCTAAGTCTCTCCAGCAGAGAGATAAATGCTATCCAGAAAGATGAGATGGGAGGAGAAGTCTCAGCTCATAATCTGCCTGCTCAAAGTCAGCCTTACCCTTTGCTGCTCAAAACCTAATGACATTGTGAAAATGGCCTGCTATCCTTGCCAAGCCCTGAGGCAGTACTGGAGATCACCAGAGGAGTAGAGTCTCAGTGTTCACATTAATTCATTGGTCCTCTCCTCATCAGAAAGCTATGCAGAAATGGTAATAGGCATGCAGGGACTAAGGAGGCATTAATACACAAAGTCTTGGGAAACACTGGAGATGAGGAGCGTACTTCTTTCTAGAGAGGTCATGCTACTTAAGATTTGAACAGAAGGATCATCTGGTTTGGTTTGCAGCTGGCTCAAAGATCAGACTTTTTGTAACCCCATCCTGGAAAAGGTGAAAGGTGCTAAACTGTGGTCAGACAAGGGATTTGTCAGCGCATGACTACGTCCAGCAGACAGATAGTGTGGACAGACAGTCAGTAGCACTGTGATCTTCTGCACTGGGGCTAAGCACCAGGTTGCTTCTTCCCTCCTGAAAGCAAAGCAATATATCTTTTTAAATCAATATATACGTAAGGCAGAGCTTTAATTACTTCTTTCCTTAAGTCTTTATGTCAAAACTAGCTGCTGAGTGTAAGAAAGTAAAAACTTGGGTTAAGATTTTCAAAGCTAACTAGAAGCAGTTGTCCATGTGAATTCTGTACTGTCCAGCCTAAAACACCTGGAAGCAACTTGAATTTTAAGGATAAGGGTCACAGTGCTTTCAGAAGAGCAGGTCCTTTTGACACAGCCAAACTAATAGCCAAATAATCTTTTGAAGAATCTGGCACAGCAGTGCTCAGCTGCTGTGAATGCACTCCACTATGAATATCCCTTATAGGAAAAGATCATGTAATATCTACTACATGATATAAGGAGAATATAAACAGATACACCCAATAGGGAAGCATAACAAGTTATTACCTTCCTGCATTTTCCTGTTTGTTCTTCCCAGTTAAAACTACCAGGTGAGCTGTACAGTGAATAGCAACTTGAAGCAACCACAGCAGTGTGTTAGCTAGGCCAGTAGGTGTTAGCTTGCAGCTTGTATCTGAAGTTTCAGAGAAAGGGAAGAGATGAAGGATAACACAATTATATACATGCTATGCAAAGGGAAATCTTGGGGTTTATTCTCTCCTCACCACAATATAGATCTCTCACATCTTTGTTCAGTGTCATATGCTAACACAAAAAGAGGACCTACATGCAGATAAGATTGTTAGGCATAGAATTCCTGGCCAAGGGAGAGGAAATCCAAAACTATGTGAAAATTGGCTCCCTGTCTCAGGGAGGATATGTGTCCAAAGAATAGCAACAAAGCTGGTGAAGGGAGCTGTCCTATGAGGTGCAGCTGAGTGAACTGGGGTTGTTTAGCCTCAAGAAAAGGAGGCTCGGGGAGACCTTATTGCTCTCTACAACTACTTGAAAGAAGGTTGTAGTGAGGTGGGTGTCGCTTCTCCCAAGTAACAAGCAATAGAATGACAGGAAACAGCCTCAAATTGCAGCAGGGGAGGTTTAGATTGGATATTAGGAAGAATTTCTTCACCAAAAGGCTTATCAAGCATTGGAACATGCTGCCAAGGGAAATGATTGAGTCACCATCCCTGGAGGGGATGTAGATATGGCACTTAGAGACATGGTTTAGTGGTGGACTTGGTAGTGCTAGGTTAACGGTTAGACTCAATAATCTTAAGGGTCTTTTCCAACATAAATTAATCTATGTTAAAATCAGGTGCATCAAAACCCCAGGTAACAAGCAGAGTTGTGAGTCTCATTGAAATAACTAGGAACAAGCTAAAAAATGTCATATGCTTTTCTTTAGTGCTGACAGAGTTTTATAACAGATTAATAGCCTCTTCTTACTGGAAAGATGGCATATGCTGATGTCTGGTGTACTATGATGTAATTGCATTTGTCTGTATTGTATAAAATTTTAGTCAAATTTCCAGGAACTAGTTAGAGTTGTAGGATGTGATAGAGGCATGGAATGAAAAGCAACCTCCGTTCTAGAGGATTCCTTGGTCAGGGAGGGGGGAGCTGAGACAGTATCCATCTGAAACGCATGCAAAGCACTGGAAAGAGTGCTGGCAATCTCAGTAGGATTTTTTTTTCAGTTTGTTATATCTCTGACAACTTGAGCCTTTATCTTAATTTCAGCTGAAAAACCCCACAAAACTCTTAATTTCTCCCTCCCTCTCTCTAAAAACAAAATAGTGGGACTGACCCACTTTTTGCTGTCATCATGTGATTCACTCTGCTTGTGTGATCTGTTTAATCCTTCAAAAAGGTCTGTTTTCTTTACTTGGATTAAAAGCTCTTAAGGTTATGGTTTGTCTGTTTCTTCTGAAGCTCCACTCTTGTTCATATTTATTCCTGCTGGAATAAATATGATTGCTATTGCTGATTGTTGACACCCATCAAACATCCACTGGGGAATATGATGCAGTTCAACATACCCAAGCTGGCTTCAAACTAGTTGGTCTTGAACAACGAGGGCAGCATAGGCTTGGGTGATTCTTGTGGTTGAATTCTTCCTCTTACTGTGCTGATGCCTGTGCTGTGCACCTAAACCCCTTGATTGGTAGACATTATTTCCTTAAAACAACTTTGGGTATGCTTAAACAGGAACAAACAGAGCTGCTGTACATACTCAGCGTCTTTTGACAAAAGCCAGTGAGGAATCACTTGATTGGAAGCTGTCATCACTAGCTAAGAACAGTGGTTAAGTTTGCCAAATACTAGATCCCAGTTTTCACTTCAGCTATAGGGGGGAGAATTATTTGTTATGTGTACTTGGTTGAGGAAAGCATGCAGAAGAAACAGCCAAGTTATCTGGATGCAAATGGCTTTAACATGTGAAAGACCAGAAAGCAAGTTCTGGTCACTTCGGGCTTTTATCACAAGTTGTTTAAATTTCCTTAAAGAGGCAAGTCTGGAAGACTGAGCTTAACTCTGTATCCAGCTTTTAGCAGAAGCTAAACCTATGTTGTTCTGTTTCATTCCTACTGTATTATCACAATTTTAAAGATGGAAGATACCAAAATTACTGTGTTCCAGTAACATTGTTGTTCTAAACTTGTGTTCTGCTCTGCACCATGCAGCCCTCTGCCCCCACTCTAATCTTCCTTTCAGTGGGTGCAAAAACGGTGGATTGTGATGTCTGCCCAGACAGGAGCAGTTGTGCCTGTGGGCCTGTGAAGGCTTGCAAGCTCTAATAAAGGTGCAAGCGCTCTGCTGTCTTGGAGCAGGAAGTCCGACAGGTCAGAGGCTGGGAGAAAAGCAGGGGAGGAGCTAGAAATGGTCATCTAGTGATAAGAGTGCCTAATTTTTCAACTTAAAATTGACATAGAGTGTTGAAAAGAAAGTTAAATGGCTGGCAGTAAGGAGGAATACTGCATCAAACTCTGGCCTCTTGTCACTATTAATAAAAACCTCCTGTGTTGCAAATAGGTCTAGAGGTTCCTATTTGCTCTTCTTGTCCAACTAATATCTCTTTTCTGTCATCTTTCTTATCCCATCTGAGGTTCTATAGCATCCTACTTTCATGCAGCTGTGTTTTCAATGTGACTGTTGGCTGCATTTGAAATACTATGTCTTCACTGGTAATTCCCAACTTCTAATTTTAAGGGGTACTAATGCTACTAGATAATTAAAAATAAATAATAATAATAAAAATAAAACAAAAATCTGTTAAGCAGAGATCTAATATCAGGACTAAAGAATTATAATAGTAAACATGTATTTCCACCTTTTTTCCATATTAAAATAATTTTTGTCTGTAGTTTGCGGACTTTTACTTTGGCTATTAACTGCACTAAGACAAAATATGTGATGAAAGAAGAAAATGTGATTGTAAAGATGGTTACACTACAAAGCATATAGTGTATTTACAGCTTCAAAGACAGATGAGGAAATTTTGAGAGACAGAGAATATAAAATGGGCAAAGAAGTCTAGCTGTAGCTGTTCACTAAGCAAAGGGTAAATCCTCCTGACTTGGAAGCTTGTAACACACTAGGTATCATTAGCTGAGTTATTCAAATATCTTCTTTAATCATATGACTTTTAGAGCAATCTTAAATCCTAAACAATTACATGGCTATTATCACTCCCTGAAACATTTTTAGATTTTTCATTTGAAGAAGCTTGCAGAGATGTAATGAAAGGCTCATGTGCCAGTCAAAAGTGTGTTTTCTGTATCAGGCATTACACAAAAGTACATTTTTGTTTTTAATTCTGTGTCAAGAATAAAACTGTCCTCATTTTTTGTTTGGAGTATCTATAGCCCTTATTTTCATTACCAGCAATCTCCAGAAACAGTTTTGGTTTTCCAAACAAGAAACAAAAGTCAAGGAGAAGTAAAAACAAGCACACAATTTTAAAAGAGCTGCTATCTTCATGAGTGCATAGAAAGCCTTCAACCAACAAACCTTCTGTAAATGTGCTTTACTTAGACTGGAAGCCAGGACTTTGTAAATGATGAAGAGTAAATGTCTGGAGTTCAGGATGACATTTAGGAAATGAAAAACCCCCCACATGTTAAATGGCCATTTACTTCTTTCCTTCCTTCTTTTTGATGCTTGATACTGGAAAAAAAAAAAAGTCATGTGAAGAGTGTCTGAGTCAGCTGTTATTCTGACTTAGCTTTCATGATAGTCTAATTTTGTCGGCTGGATTTGCCATTCATGTTCTTTTATCAAAGCTTTGATTTAGTATCAGATGTTTTAATGAAAGATGGTCCAGAATTACAAAGAATTAATAGCAACTGCTAAAATATTGCCGTATTTTGCAGGAAAGGCAACTCTCCTGATAGATGTTCTAACTTCAAAACACATGTCCAAAGGCTATGCTGAGTCCCTCTGGGAAAGACCATACCCTGTTAAGAGACCAGCAGTCTATATTCCCAAGGCTCTCTATGTGCCAGGATGGTACTCAAAATCACGTGGTTACAGATCACTTTCTGACTGGCCTGGCTGCTGAGGCAGTATTTATTAGAAATTCAGTCTGAACGTCTCTGCCATTTGGCCAGTAAGACTCAGCATTGTGAGAGGCTCTCCCTCTTACTTTTTCTGTGCTTTCTGAAACCTCCTTGTGCACCTGTGAAAGGCAGTTATGAAATAGTGACAGTGTGGCATGCTCTCATGCTGTATTTTCTCATACAAAGTTCTATGATCCATCTCAATCTTTTACAATGAAATTGTAAGAACAAACATCCAATCTGAACAGATTTTCAAAAGGACATTTTGTATTTTCAAACCTAAGTACTTACTGGGAAAATCACCGTGATTGGCTTCTACCACATGAAATCATGGTTTGTGGAAAAGGTAACAGGGATCCTTGAGTCTGCCCTCGTCTCAATTTTACATAACGCATAAAAATACCCTTTCTCTGAGCAGCACACCATTGACGGGAATCTCCTTTCCATAATTATTTCCCCTAGCCTAGCTGAAGTTCTCCAGGCTGCAGGTAGACTTGTTAAGTATGATATGCTAAAGGAGCAATGCAGCAGAGGTGAGAAATCTTCTGGTAGAAGGGTGCTCCGAATTAAAAAAGTCCATTTAGTTTTTGTGTACTAACATTCTGATTTAAAGCCTTGGGGGACATGCAAACATTCTATAGTTTCCATCAGCACCCTTGATTTCCTTAGTATGAATGGGAAGCTCTGTTGATTTTTACTTCTGTCCCTAAGCTGGTTTACTCTTCAGCATCTGATGTGCTGACACAGTGGTGTCATGCATGGACTTAGAGCACCATAGGGGAACACGGCTACAAGAGGGCAGAAAACATTGTCAATTAATTTCTTACTTAAAAATAAGGACAATGGATATATTTTCAGTGCTTGTTGGAAATCCATTTTGTTAAAGCCTAAATGTGATCTTAGATGGATGCCTTCATTGGAGAATAGCTGAGGCAATGCTATTTCTCAATACCTCCTGATCTCAGGGAGGACCTGGAGCCAAATCTGAAGTCAAAGCTTGCTGGGAGGCAAGAGGAAAGGGAAGGTATGTAAAGAAACACTTCAGAGAAATACGCATTTCCAGCTGACACGGTAAGACATTCAGATTCAAATGGCACAGGCCTTCTTTTCATAATAGGCCCACACCTTTTGTTTTGTATTTTGGCAGACATCACCTCTGCTGCCTTTTCCACACCCTTCCTGAACTCAGAGAGCCATATCCCCTGGTAGCTTAAAACAGCTGACAGGCAGCCACCAAACTTGCTCAACAGGTGGCAAAGTGAACATCCTGGGGCAACTGCATCAGCAGAACTACTTCCTGCAGTGGGAGTGCTGGCCAAGGGGCAAGGAATCAGGACTACCCTGGCTGGCTCCTCGGCCCTGTCTCCAGTGCCACCTTTCCAGCCTTTCTGGACCTGCTGCCCTTCTCCTTGCTGTAAGCCTCTCCTTTGCCTTTTCCTCAATGCTGTGTTCACAAGCGACTGTTGGTTGAATGCCTTCTGAGAAAATCTACCTAAAAAATTATCCAACAGAGCTCAAGCCCTCTTCTTACCCTGCCTGCATTCACACCTCTTCTCCCAACTCCTGTCTATATCGTGCTTGGACGTGAATCCTTTGAGGGTCTGTGCCCTTCTTCCCACTGTGCCTATACAGCACCTGGAATGGCAGGGCCATTCCTCATTGCCACTGGTACAGCAGCAAAATAAAACTGCTTAGTAATCCTAAAACCCTGCCAAGACCAACCTCCAGGTAGCACTCCAACATGGGTGAGTCCAAAACCCAATCTCTCATCTCTCAAATAACAGACAATGAAGTCACGGTGACAAGGAATAGAGTGCTAGCTTTGGGAATGTCACCAGCTCCCCATAGCTCCCTATGGACTGAATAAGGAAAAGAGAATCCAGAGAGAATGAGCACAAATGAGCAACCATTTAGCACCGTTCTCTGGAGAACTTCTGAATGCCCGGCACGTTAGCCAGCACGGCCGCAAACCCCATATGCCAGCTGGAGAAACGGAGATAGAGACGGGTCCCGCCTTGGCCCTGGAGGCGGCATCTGCCGTGACATCCTCGCCAATCGAGCAGGGAAGCTCCCTCCCGGGGTTCACCAGACGCCGGCTGCCGGTTCGCCCCCTCCTGCAGGGCTGCCCTGGCCCAGGCCGTCTGCAGGCACGGGCTCGGCTGAACGTCGGCTCCTCTGGGGAGGCCGCGGGCCGGTGGCCGCTGCCCGCCGCCGCCGCTCGCTAACCCGCCTGGGGGGCAGCCGCCCACAAAGGGCGGCTCCCGCAGCCCCCGCACGACGGGCTTGCCCGCAGGCGATCACCCGACCTGCGCCGCCGGGCCCTACCCCCTCGGGACACCCGCCGGCGGCGAGCGAAACCGCTGACTTACGTGGGGGCCGCGGGCGAGCGGCTCCCGGCGCGGCGGCGCGTTGGTTCCCATGGCGGCCGGCGGGTCCCCGGCGCCGAGCCGCTTCACGAGTGGCTTTGCTGCCGCCAAGCCGGGGCCACCGGGCTGCCGCTGGAGCGGCACCCGGGGCCGGGGCCGAGGCCACACCAAGACCGCCCCGCGCCGCAAGCACCGCCTCCGCCCGCCGCGGGGCGGGGGCCCGTCTCGGCGGTGGAAGGGGCCGGAGAGGCGGGGGATGTCGTGCTTCTGCTAGGGCTTCCGGCTGTTCTGTGATGAGCTTGCGCCGAGCTGCGGCGGGGGTCAGGCATGCTGGGGGCCAGGGAATTAGCACTGCAGTTGTAAAGGCCGTGCCGGTATCGCTGCAGGGCAACGTTGGGAACGGGGCCCTGTACTGAGGGTGCCTCGCGCGTTAGGCGGTATTGCCTCCCAGTGTGCTCCCGCGTCTCAGGGAGCCGTGTCCCTGCTGGGTACCACCGGTGCACACACAGCAGTTAGGAGATGCAGGCAGCCTGACTGCTCTTAAGCCTACTCTGTGGATGTTATCTGCTGGTATCAATGAAGCCTTGTGTTTTTAACGTTGCCAAGACTATTCAGATCCGTTCAGAAAACAGGAACCTGCAGCTGTCTCAAGGTGAGGAGCTTGGGAGGCATGCATGACACCTGCATCAAAAAAGCGAGTCTTCCAAGCACAAGCCTGGAAGACAGCAGCAGTCAGAAGAAGCTCATTTCAGCTTATTCTTGCCTTCACATACACCAATTCAAGGCTGAGTCTTGGTGTGGCTTGTTTGCAGCTGTACCTCTGACCTTTTTTAGGTCCTGGGGCTGACATATTTGCCCTGTCCCAAGGGAGCCCTGCAGTTTTCCCCTTCTCACACAGAGACCTGAGCTGCTGTAGGCACCTGTGTGACCCCTGACTTTCAGGGTCATCTTGGGATACTTGCAGTTCTTTCCTGTCTTAACTGTCTTTTGATTTCTGATACATAGGCCTCAGTGTTTGCAGAGAAATTACTTGTCTGCAGCCATTCTGTCCTTTCCTCCTTATGTTTCCTGAAACTCACATGTTCAACCTAACACATAAATTTATAGCAGAAGCATTCCAGTAAGGAGGTCAGTGTACAGCACCTGTAAATTTTACTGATTGGCCCTTTGTCTGGTACCAGGTTTACACCTATATGCAAACAATTCAACAGTAGTGGCCATGACTGTTGCCAAGCGACTTTTTTCGCTTGTGGTCAATGTGCTGTGATGATACCTGTTTTAATTCATCTCTTTATAGTCATGGCAGTTTATAAGTTTTTGCATCTGTTAGCACACTGTATTTCTAGCTGCTCATTTTATCCTGTTATATATCTACAAGGCAGGCTGCTGAATAAAGCATAGGGAAAGGAAGAACAATAAAGCAGCAACAAAAGACTTCGAAAGAGCAGGCACTGGTAGAGTTAGAGAACAAGGAGGTACTTCATTAGTTTTCTGTGAACTGTATGTTGCCATATTTTTCCCTGTTTTTCACATACTTACATATCTGTGCTATTCTTCTTTCACAGTATATTTTAACTGTGAGCTCTTTCGCTGTTAAGTTCTTTCTTTGTCTCAGAAAAATACCTAATTTTTGCTGTCTGCAATCTAATCTGAAACCCACCAGAGTTACACTGTTTTACTGGAGTCACATCCTCCACACACATGTGCAGCTTTACTGCTTCTTAGCATTGAAACACTCACTTAACAGATTTTCTTTTCTGAGGGGCTCATTAGGCACGTGTATATGTATACACACACACGTGAATATAGATGCAGGTATATGTTTTTTAAACATGTTTGCCAGTTGTGTGAGATTTCAGATAACAAGCTGTATTCAGATTTCCCTGTATCAGATACTTGGCTTCTACAATTTCTCCATTGTTGACAAAAAAAGGACATTAGATTTGAAGCTTGAGTTTTTTCCCTGGGACAACTCTACATAGAAAGAAAAGCCCAAATTCCCTTGGGCTTCCTCAAGCTCAGTTCCCTTCTTACTGTACTTTTCCACATTAGCAGACATTTTTCATCCTGCTTCTCCAGACCTCACTGATCATTTGTCTGGCATGGGACCTTTAGTTCCTACTCTCCTGACAATTAATCCACTGCCAGAATGGTAGGCCTTATTTTTGGATTGCTACTAATGTAAGTTCATTTATTTAACTCAATTGTTCTTTTAGTACTGTGTTATGTAGCACTGTGGAAAATTTAAGTCTGCCAGGAACTGCGTCTGCTGGGCCACTTCTGTGTTAGCTTTACCTCCCAGCATAAGGTCTCTGTCTTTTCCTTTTCCTGAAACTTTGCAAAAACAGGAGCCCCAGAGCATGGGATGTCAGCCTGAGACATTCTTGAGTCTGCTTTGAAAACTAACTAAATGCCTTCAGACAAATGAGTACCCTTGAGTGCTTGTAGGGACAGTCAAGTGTTCTTGTCCTGGTCTCTTGTGCCATATAAGTTGTACTGGTGCTTTCCCCAGTGTCATGGTTTGGGCCCAAAGGGCAACTGAGCACCATACAGCTGGTGGGATGGGGAGAAGAATTGGAAGAATAAGGTGAAACCTCATGGGTTGGGATAAGCACAGTTTAACAGGACAACGTAAGGAGAGAAGAAGTAATGATAACAATAAAAACTAATAAAAGAATGTATAAAGTGAGTGATGCACAATGCACTTGCTCACCACCTGGAACCCAATGCTCAGCCCATTCCTCCCCAGCCGCGATCCCTCCTCCCCCCAGCCAGCTTCCCCAGTTACATACTGAGCATGAAGTCATATGGTATCAAATATCCCCTTGGCTAGCTCAGGTCAGCTGTACTGTCTGTGCCCCCTCCCAGCTTCTTGTTGACTCTATCCGAGCTGAACCTGGGGCACCCAGTGTGCAGAAAACATGATCGAAGTCTTCGAAGGTGCAGTAAAATACACCCAAGGTGTTTGAGGCTGTGCACTGAAGTAATATGAACAGCTCAGTGTTATGTGCCTTTGTCTTGGCTTCTGTAGCTGAAAGCACTGTTACTCTCAAGCAGGCTCTACAGATGTACCTGTATAGGCGTGCTAACATGTAAGTGTAAGGCTATGCAGGAGGGATGCCTGGGGGATGCATAAATTGAACCTTTGACAAGGTTTTCCTTTACTATCCCTTGGCTCGGAGTAGCCACAGGGCATTTCTGTGATATGTCCACCAGTCCTTCTCTGCACAAATGGCAAACATAGGAGAGGGCTGTGTTCTCCCCAGTCTTGACTAAGGATGTACGAGTCATTTGGGCCTAATTAAGTGCCTACCTTCTCACACAAAACCAGACCTTCAGGTGCCATATCTGGCCTTGTTTCTGGTCTCTCCTTTAGGGAACATGTGTTGGTAAAATGTTGTTGCCCAATGTCCACTCAGTCTACAGTTAAAAATTATTACGTTTTTATGATACTTTGATCAATTTTTATCAATTTGGCAGAAGTTTCAATTCCTCCCCTTCTTCCCCCATTTGATCAGAGGTGGTTTCTACCAAACAGTGGCTTGGGGATGGAGGTAACCCAAGCGAAGAGGGCTGTTCTTCTGAAGAACAGGCTGCATGGCGAACTCAAACTGTGCTGCTTGCATTGTTGTCCAGGTTGGGCACCAGGCACACAGCTAACAGCAGCCTGGCTGTCTGATGATGAAAGGGGAGAAAAAAAAGGCTTTGCCTTTGTACAGTTGTGTGGGATAGTAAAATGAGGGATAGTATAGTGATATATAGGATATACATTGATGGCTTCAAACATCCATGCCTGTTCTCCACATCCCTCCACTGGCCTTTCCTGTTGGAAGGCAGATAGCACCACCCTTTCCCTGCTAATTTTACCTGGGCTTTCAACATCTTACCAGTTCATTTGATCTCTGTTCTGCAGTTTATACAGTCTGGAGTCCTCTGCCCTGCCCAAGCAAGGAGGCATTGAGCATGGAGGAAACTGAAACATGGATATGGAAGTTTTGCAGAAGGCTTTTTCTTCTCCTGTGTGGGAGTTTAGAGCTCTAAAGAAGGCACTTTTCAAGCAATCTGATTAAACGATTAACCTTGCCATACTAGCTTTTTGTGTTCTGCCCTTCTCTTTGTCCCTGTATTTGCCTCCAGGCTGTTCCTGTGAAAATGGCATGTGAACAAAACCCACTCAGAAAAGAGCAGACACTCTTAGATAGTTCATGCGGGCTCAGTTACAAAAATGTTGCTACAAACACTGCAGAAATTCAGTATAACAATTAGGACAGTAAGGTTACTGAAGCATCTGAACTTCCAGAAAGTGAGAAAAAGAGGTGCTTTCTACCAACCACTGTGGTAAGGGGCTGTGAACTTCTCAGGCCAGCTGGGGCCTTCCACTGGCCCTCTTCATCCCTTGTGTAAAAGCCTGGCCAGACCATCTGGCAGGAGTGGAAAGGGGATCCTGAGCCCACAACAGTGAGGACTCTGGTTTGAGAGGGAGGTGAATGGGAAAGCTCTGTGTAGAAAATCCCTAGGCTTGCTGGCTTAATAAGACGCAGTAGCTTGTTCAGATTCCAATGGATGATGAATATTAGCTTACTCACAATTTAAAAAGGTCAAAGGTCCATCCAAAAGTCCAGGGATGTTAACATGGTAAAGGCACTTGAGTTTCTATAGCTAGCAGCTTACAGTGTGGTGGGTGGCTAGTACATTTAGTTAGCCACAACTCATTAAAAGTAAAATTAATAGCACCTGAAATATGATAGCATCTTTCTGCTACCAGGATCAAAACATCACATTTATTTACATGTCCACAGCCTGTTCCAACAGCCAGTGAAATCAGATCTTACTCCTGAGTCAGGTTTTGACCAAGTTCTCTGCTGTAATCCAAATAATGTGGCTGTATGTAATAAGTTTCTCAGAGTAATGGTTTAGTACTCAGGCTATGTGGTGCCAGAGGCAAGTATGTTTACTCCTACTTTTCTAATTTCAAAAGTTTCAAGCTCTGCTGGACCTACAGGATCCTGCAGAGATGGAGTTCAAGGAAGTATTTGTAATGGTGATTATCTGCTGACTGTTTCGACAGCATTGAACTACAGTCCCTGCAACATTTTTGTGACGCAGGAGTCTGGAAACACTAGGTTTATATAGCTAAGTACGGAGGCTGGAGGTACAATTCATTGCAGATAGCATGGCAGGTTTACCTAAAAAACAAGAAGGGCCCATCTGTTGTCCTGTATTAAAAAAAGGTTCACATTTTGCTTACAGGTTTTTATCTGTATAGAAACCCTATATACCTTGGTGACTCAGATTGACCCTTGCTCTTATGCTAGAAAAGGCAAATCATAGAATCATAGAGTGAATTGGGTGGGAAGGGACCATAAAGGTCATCTAGTTCCACCCTCTCTGCCATGGGCAGAGACACATTCCACTGGACCAGGTTGCTCAAAACCCCATCCAGCCTGGCCTTGAACTCTGCCAGGGAGGGGACATCCACAGCTTCTCTGTGCAGCCTGTTCCAGTGTCTCATCACCCTCACAGTAAAGAACTTCTTTCTAATATCTAATCTAAATCTACCCTCTTTCAGTTTGAAACCGTTGCCCCACGCCCTATCGCTACACTCCTTGATAAAGGGTCCCTCCCCACCTTTCCTGTAGGCCCCTTAGTTAAGTACTGGAAGGCTGTTATAAGGTCTCCTCAGAGCCTGCTCTTCTCCAGGCTGAACAACCCCAACTCTCCCAGCCTGTCCTCACAGGGGAGGTGTTCCAGACTCCTGATCGTCTTTGTGACCCTCCTCTGGACCCACTCGAGTAGGTCTGTGTCTTTCTTACATTGGAGTCCCCAGAACTGAACACAGTACTCTAGGTGGGGTCTCACCAGGGTGGAGTGGAGGGGCAGAATCACCTCCCTCGACCTGCTGGCTGTGCTTGTTTTGATGCAGTGCAGGTTGCGATTTGCTTTCTGGGTTGTGAGCACACATTGCTGGCTCATATTCTACCAGCACCCCCAAGTCCTTTTCCACAGGGCTGCTCTCAATCCACTCATCCAATACAGTCCACCTTGTATTTGTGCTTGGGATTGCCCTGACCCAAGTGCAGGACCTTGCATTTGGCCTTGTTAGACTTCATGAGGTTTGCATAGGCCCACCTCTCCAGCCTGTCAAGTTCCCTCTGGATGGCCTCCCTTCCCCCCAGTGTGTTGACTGCACTACGCAGCTTGGTGTTGTTGGCAAATTTGCTGAGGGTGCACTCAATCCCACTATATCAAATGTATCGAGCTCTGCCAAGGGGGAGGATGAAGAACGAGTTGAGAGCTTACGAGTAAGACTTAAGAGGCAGGCTAATATGGGTGACATGGTTGTGGGTGTTTACTACAGGCCGCCTGATCAGGAAGAGGAAGTAGATGAAGCCTTCTAGAGACCTGAAAGCAGCCTCACAGTCACAGGCTCTTTTTAATAGGGGACTTCATCTACCCTGATATTTGCTGGAAAAAACACAGCCAAGCACCCACAGTCCAAGAGGTTCCTGCAGAGTGTTGTTTATAACTTTTTGACACATGTGGTGGAAGAACCAACAAGGAGAGCTGCGCTGCTGGACCTGGTACTAACAAACAAAGAAGGACTGGTCAGAGATGTGAAGGTTGGGGGCAGCCTTGGCTGTAGTGACCATGAGATGGTGGTGTTCAGGATACTGTGTGGAAGAAGCAGGGCAATAAGTAGGATTGCAACACTGGACTTCAAGAGAGCAACTTTATCCTCTTCAAAGACCGACTTGGAAGAATCCCGTGGGCTGGGGTTCTAGAAGGTAGGGGGACCCAAGAGAGCTGGTTGCTATTCAAGCACCGCTTCCTCCAAGCTCAAGATCAGTGCAGCCCTGTGAGGAAGAAATTGAGCAAAGGAGGCAGAAGGCCTGCTTGGATGACCAAGGTGCTTCTAGAAAAACTCAAAGAGAAGAAAGAAATTTACAGCAGGTGGAAAAAAGGACTAGCCACCTGGGAGGAATATCAGAATGTTGTCACAGTATGCAGGTATGAAATGAGGAAGGCTAAGGCACACTTGGAATTAAATCTGGCTAGGGATGTCAAAGACAACAAGAAGGGCTTCTTCAAACACATCGATGACAAAAGAAAGACTAGGAAAAATGTGGGCCCATTGCTGAATGAGGCGGCTACCCTAATGATGGAGAAGGCAGAGTTACTGAATGCTTTCTTTGCCTCAGTCTTTACTACTAAGGCTGGCCCTCAGGAATCCCAGACCCTGGGGGCAGGGGAAGAAGCCTGGATAAAGGAAGACTACCCCTTGGTTGAGGAGGATTGGGTTAGGGATCTTTTAGGTAAACTAGATAATCACAAATCCATGGGTCCGATGGGATGCGCATGTGAGTGCTGAGGGAGCTGGAAGATGCTATTGCTAAGCTGCTCTTCATCATCTTTGGAAGGTTGTGGAGTACAGGAGAGGTGCCTGAGGACTGGAGGAAAGCAAATGTCACTCCAATCTTCAGAAAGGCTGAGAAGGAGGACCTGGGAAACTACAGGCCAGTCAGCCTCACCTCCATCTGTGGCAAGGTGATGGAACAGCTCATTCTGGCTGTTATCTCTAAGCATGTGGAGGAAAAGAAGATTATCAAGAGTAGTCAGCATGGATTCACCAAGGGAAAATAATGTTTGACCAACCTGTTAGCCTTCTGTGATAGCATGACTGGCTGGGTGGATGAGGGGAGAGCAGTGGATGTTGTCTACCTTGAGTTCAGCAAGGTTTTTGACACTGTCTCCCATCACATCCTTATAGGTAAGCTTAGGAAGTGTGGGATAGATGAGTCTCAACCCAGTGAGGTGGGTTGAGAACTGGCTGAAGGACAGAGCTCAGAGAGTTGTGATCAGTGGCGCTGAGTCCAGCTGGAGACCTGTAACTAGCAGTGTTCCTCAGGGGTCAGTACTGGGTCCAGTCTTCATCAATATATTCATCAGCGACCTAGGTGGAGGAACAGAGTGCACCCTCAGCAAGTTTGCTGATGATACAAAACTGGGAGGAGTGGCTGATACACCAGAAGTCTGTGCTGCCGTTCAGCGAGACCTGGACAGACTAGAGAGTTGGGCGGAGAGGAACCCAATGAGGTTCAATAAGGGCAAGTGTGAGGTCCTACACCTCAGGAGGAATAACACTGTGCACCTGTACAGGTTGAGGCTGTCTAGAGCAGCTTTGCAGAGAAGGACCTGGGAGTTCTGGTGGACAAGTTGACCATAAGCCAGCAATGTGCCCTTGTGGCCAAGAAGGCCAATGGTATCCTGGGGTGCAGTAAGAAGAGTGTGGCCAGCAGGTTGAGAGAGGTTATCCTCACATCTAGATTACTGTGTCCAGTTCTGGGCTCCCCAGTTCAAGAGAGAGAAGGAGCTACTGGAGAGAGTCCAGCAAAAGGCCAGAAAGATGCTCCAGGGCCTGGAGCATCCTTCATATGAAGAAAGGCTAAGAGAGAGAGCTGGTACTCTCCCAGAGAATGCTCAGGGGGGAATCTCATCAATGTGTACCAATATCTGAAGGGAGGGTGTAAAGAAGAGGGAGCCAGGCTCTTTTCAGTGGTGCCAGTGACAGGCAATGGGCACAAACTGAAACACAGAAGGTTCCATCTTGAACTTCAGGAAACACTTTTTTACTGTGAGGGTGACTGAGCACTGGCACAGGTTGCCCAGAAAGGTGGTGGCATCTCCCTCCTTAGAAGTTTTTAAAAGCTGCCTGGACATGGTCCTGGGCAATCAGTTTTAGGTGGTGCTGCTTTGAGCAGGGAGGTTGGACCAGATGACCTCCAGAGATTGCTTCCAACCTCAGCCATTCTATGATTCTGTGATAGATTTTGTCAAGTATTGAGGACATGGAAAAGATCCTGTAGGTCATGTACTGGCAGCTGAAGGCCTTGAGGGATGCTTGAAGATCTCTAAAAGGATACACGTATGTTTAAATGCCTGAATTACTCCTTGAGCGTGTCTTGGCGGTTACTTCTCCACAGTGCAAACCTGTTCCATTCAGTGTTGTATCTGTGGAAGGGCAGGGACAGGATGTGGATCCTGTTGAAAAGGAAGAAAATATTTGACTTACAGGTGTTGGCTTGTTTGGTGTATCAAATGACACATTGCAGATATTCCTGCAGTTTTTTTCCCAAGCATGAGCTTTTTACAGTGTTGGTTTTTCCTTTTTTTTTTTTTTTTTTCTTGCTCAGGTTTTGATTCTGATTGTCAGTTTGGATCCTTGTAGGCCCAAGTGTGTGGTTAGTTTTTATGGTGGCAAGGAACAATTTGAAACATGCGGCCTCAAGTATCAAGGTAGAAAAGGGCTGGGAGCCTAAATACCTTTATAGATCTGGGCCTCGCTGCTTGATACTTCAAAGGTGGAGCTTGCAGTCTTGGTGCTCTGAGGCAAGTGCCTGGGACTTTGTGCTTTTGCTTTTGGATAGAAGGTCTGGGCCAACAGACTTTGACAGAAGAGTTGAAATCAGGGTTGGGTATTGGTGTCTTTAAGCTGAGGTGCTAGGCTTGGTGTCCATTTAGGATTTGGGGTGTGCTGAATAGCAGTAAAAAAACCCTTTATTGATAAGAGAAATTTTCAGGATTGTACTAGTATTGCCCACAGGCACACAATCTTTCCGTCTTAGATTGCCTGCCATCTTATCCTGCTTGTTTCTGACTATAAATTAGACTAAAGTAGAACAGATATAATTTTGCTGGATTCTTCTTGGTGGAGAAACTTAGATCTTGATTTGATTTGGGCTTTTTCCTGGTGCAGACTATGATAGATAGAACAGCCTTGCTTTCATGACCATTTTTTACTGTTGGATCAGTCCCAAAACCAGAAGGCCTAATTCTGTCATGAGAGTTTAAGTAAGGATCTGAAATATACTGGGTTTACACCTCCAACAGATCTTTGAAAAAACACTTATGGGAAAACAAGCCCTAGATGATACAGATTTCCTGTAATGGGTATAGTAGGCATATTTGTGGCATCATGCAGAAGGGAACATATAATTGAGCCAAACTCAAAGGAGTATTTATTAAGCGAGTTTTCCTTTAAAGACAGAAAGGCAGAGCCATCTGCTTGCAAGTCACTACTCTTGCATTAAATGCAAGGGGAGCAACACTGATTATAGTGTGCGAGAGCAGCCCTGAAGTTGAGTTCATACTTTGAGATGATGCCCACATTTAGCCTGAACCTGAGGCTAAACTATAACAGTTACTTTATCACCCAATGACCACTCATCAGCCAGGGAGGGGAATCAGAAAAAGGACAGCAGACCAATGGTTGAAGTGAAAACAGATTTAATGAAACACCACCAATACCAACAAAGGTATACAAAGTTATATTCAACCAAATGCAGCAGTCACAATCAACAGGAGAGCAGGCCTCAGGAGCAGGGAGAAACCAGAGGAGGAATCCCACAGGAGCTCCCCTTCCTCAGTAAACCTTCCCCCTTTATAATGAGAATGACATTATAGTGTGGACTACACCTGTAGCTAACTCAGGTCAGCTGCCCTGGCTGACTTGAAACTGCTAACAGCCTGCCTAGCAGGCTTGCTTGCGTTACTGTGTGGTAGAGTCTAGTGCTTCTTAGTGGCTGCTTTTTGCTTTCACTGTTTGCAGTACTGCTTATAAATTTATTCTGCTGTGCCTGGGAACATTTTGAGAACAGCAATGGCTTGTGTGTTGGTTGTGGGATTTAGTCCAGATGAGGTTGCAGTGGTGAGAAGTATTGGAAATGCAGCTTTCAGGGTGTGGGTGGGGATGCAGGAAAGCTGGCCATCCCAGCCCCACCACTGGCTCTGTGCCCACCCTCCACCCCCACCTGCCACCTCAAGTCAAAGCACTACCTGGCAAATGCCAAAACAGCAGAAATGAAGGTTCAGCAGTTCCCCCAAAATGACTGTCACTTAGCCTCTGACCGTGAGGGGAACGCCCTTATGTTCCTTTAACCACAGAGAAGTGGTCTTGGGGGATTTTATCTGTATTAGCTCTGGTGGATACTGGAGCTGAGGTTACTGTTTTACATTGTAATATTGATATTAAAGAAGCTACATCACAGATTTCTGGACTGGGGGGAAATCCGACCCCCGCTCTCGAAGCTAAGGTTACCTTAACAATAGAGAATTCCAGGCCGTGTATCACTGGTGTTAATGGCCCAAATTAAAGAATATATCTTGGGAATTGATGTGTTGGCAGGATGAACAGTTGAAACTTTAAATGGTCACTTCTGCTTTGGGACTTCACAAGTGGGATTTGCAATTTGATCTATAACTGTCTTGCATGGATTCCCAAAGTGGGATCCTGTTGTGCTGCCTGTGCCTGTCAAGGTGGTATCTGTAAAACAGTATCACATTCCAGGGAGGGAGGAGGAAATTACTCAAAACATTCAGGCATTTCAACAGGTGGGAATTGTTAGAGAAACTATGACTGCTTCTAATAATCCTGTTTGCCCTGTCTGTAAACCAGATGGCACTTGCAGGATGGTTGTAGATTACAAAGAACTAAATAAAGTTACCCACCCCCAACCCTGCAGGTATGATACCAGACATGGTGCCTCTTACAGAAAAAGTCGGCAAAAATTTGCAACCCTGGAAGGCAGCGATAATTCTTCATAATGCTTTCTTTTCCATAGCCATTACATATTTACAAAGCATGTGCACATAATTGTATTATTTGTATGTAGCTACATTTAAGGGCATTATATAGGCCATGGGGAAAGATAAAATGAGTTCAGTGCACCTTGAGCACCTGGCAGGCTGATTACATAGGCCCCTTCCCCCTGTCGAAGGGGTGGCAATATGTTTTCACTGCCATGGATACAGTGTCAGGTCTGTTTTTTGCTAAACCCACCAAATATGCTAAGCAACATAGCACGGTTGAAGCATTAGAACAACTTTTTATCTTCCAAAATATTAACTACAGGGGAAATTGAATTGTTTACACAACAGATTGTGTGCTGGGACTGTGATCTATTAGCCTAGACATGAAGATTCACGTAATAATCCCTGAGAATGCTGTATGGTTCTGTGCCCAGCTTCTGGTCTTATTTTACCTGCTGTATTGATATTAGATTCTTGAGTTCTTGTATTTCAGGTATCTTTGATGAATATCTATGCCTTATCTAGAGGAGATAGCATTGGAATGGTGTTAGTGGTGTCACAAACCCAACATCGAGTTGAAGTTCAACCTGAAAAAGTGCAAGCCATAGCTCTCCAATCTGTGTGGACAATTACCTCTCATCAGGTTATTGAACCTGAGACCGCATCTGGAATATTTTGTCCAATTCTGGGCCCCTCCATTCAAGAAGGACAGGGAACTGCTTGAAAGAGTCCAGTGCAGAGCCACAGAGATTATTAAGGGGGTGGAACATCTCCCTTATGATGAAAGGCTGAGGGAGCTGGGTCTCTTTAGCTTGGAGAAGAGGAAACTGAGGGGTGACATCAGTAATATTTATAAATACTTAAAGGGTGAGTGTCAGGAGGACGGAGCCAGGCTCTTCTCAGTGATGTCTAGTGATAGGACAAGGGGCAACAGGTGCAAGCCGGAGCATAGGAGGTTCCATGGAAAAACCTTTTCACTGTGAGGGTGACAGAGCACTGGAACAGGCTGCCCAGAGATGTTGTGGAGTCCCCTTTTCTGGAGACATTCAAAACTCACCTGGACGCGTTCCTGTGTGACCTACTCTAGGTGGTCCTGCTCTGGCAGGGGGGTTGGACTAGATGATCTTTCGAGGTCCTTTCCAACCCCTAACATTCTGTGATCTGTGATCTGTTGAATAAAAATACCAGAGGATTCAACACAAGGAACCGATCCCCACACTTCTACACAAGATGCTGTACTCTTCTCCACCCACCCCAAGTCCTGATAGTTCCTTTCCATTTCAAACGGAAGAATAATTCACTCCTGAACTCAAATTTTGTTAGTTAATTAATCATGATCATGTGAGCAGGATATCCTAGCTTTTTGTCAGAGAGAAATGAATGCTGCTTCTTCAAGACAGGTGAAGAGGGGCAATTTTATTCTCTTGCACCTCCTAGTTCCTCTGACACTAGAAACTTCCTTTTATTTATATTTTATTTACCTAGTTTCCAGGGACTTAAGTTTTATTTGCCCAAAAGTTGTCGATGGAAAGTGACTCACATTTCCTTTTCATCAGAGACCCAGCTGATCTGTATCTGAATGTTTGTTGTTAGTCAATCAGTACCTTAATCAAGGTGTGTTGTGTTTGTTCTTTAACCTGTGTCTCTTTCAGTACATTTTTCAGATGGGATCAGCAGAATATTACATCCTCTAGCAGAGATCAGGAGGGGTTTTCTCTCTAGAAATTAAGAAAATCTAAAATAGATGGCATCGAAATCCTCCATTACCTTTTTGGGGAGTAAGAGAATGAAAATATCTGGGATTCTCTCTGCTTTCATGTGCTCTCTTTCAGTTCATTTGAGCCCAGTTTCTTTTTGGTAGGAGAAACACAAATACATTTCCTGAGACTGCAAGGACCCTATGGTCTAAGCCTGTGGTCAGAGAAAGCCTGTGTTGGATCCTGCAAGTGTGCAACCTACAGTGGCAAGAACAAGGGAGTCCTTCTGTGATTCCTTAATGGACTCAGCTTAGGGAGAGTTAGGAAGGCCATGAATATCTAACCATGGCTTTTTGCAGGGAAAGATTGCCTCTGAGAAACATTGTGTGATAGGTGAAGAAGGGGACTTCACTGTCAAAGTGCTCTATAACTAGTCACAGCTGGTTTAATGAAGTAAAACTGGTGCAAAGCAACATGAGAGGTACTCACAGGGGCCAGCTGGGTTGTCTCACTCTGTGAAGCTTCATGGTGTGTTTTATTAAGGTCTTGCCAACTAGACTGTGCTAGGATGTAAGAAGGCAAAGTGGAGGTGAGATGTGCAAGGACCAAGAATAGCTGTAGACAAATGTCCAGAATTCATCTGCAGCAGCAATGAAAGGACCAGGAAGAAGTAGTTTTAAGTCAAGAAAGGCAAGTCCCTTTTAAATTGGCTAGGTCTGGCACTGTTACCTCTTTCTTGATGTGGCTGAACACAGCTCAGCATAGGCTAATGGGGTCTTCCTGGGAGAGAGATCACCACCGTTCTTTGTCTCACTGCTATGGGTACAGCATTTGAAGCCAACATGAGTATCATGACACATCAAGGTAAACATGGCTCCCCAGAAGATCAAAGGGCAGTTATGGATAGGAAGGCCAGGTATCAAGAGAAGGTGTAGGCAGGTTCACCTAAATCAAGCTGAGTCTTTCCCATTGGAGAAATTTGGGTTGGATTTGGTGAGGGGCTGCTTCCAAGGATAGTCACCAAGAAGCACAGTGGTGCCGGTGTTAGCAGTGTAAGTGCCAGCCTCATGGTACTTGGTGTCTGAATTTGGACTTGCAAGAAGCAGCAAAATGAATCTGTAGGTCTTGGGACTGGGATATGAGAAATGTCATCTGAAGGGAAAAGGACTCAAAAAAAAAAAAAAAAAGTCTGACTGGAATTGGCATTTCTGCGATACTATTCTCTTTGTGTCCTTATTTCCTACCTGTACATTCCAGGCCTGAATGAAGCAAACGTTAACCTTCAAGATACAATAAGAATCCACATGCTGGACCTTTGGACCTCTGACATATATACTTCTGATATGGAAGAAACATCATGCAGTCCAGGTGGACAATAGCTCTGTTCATTGGCAGAATGGTGAGGCTCAGAGCCTAGTATGCTGAGAGGTTCAGCTTGCTATGGGGCTTGCATACTGACAGTGGACTAACTCAAGCATTTTCCTAACACTGCTCCTTTGATTTACCAGTTCGTGTTTTTGTTCCAACTCCAGCTGCAAGCACTGCACAACAGGAGAGCTGCAGTGATGCTGGTTCAGAGCTTGGAGGACACTTCTCTATGTAACGATGTGTGCTTCGAGCTGAAGAGCTGTAAGGTCTGTGTATTTTTCCTCAGCACCTTCCGACTGTTTCCAGGACAGTTAATGAGCAAAGCAGTGGTGGAACTGCGGTGATACGTGATAAATGCAGGTCTCCTGAGTAACTTGGATTGGCAAACAGGAGCTGTCACTTTTATCTTCTAGCAAAGCAGAGTGCTTCATGCAAAAAACTGCATCTGGAGGCATTTGCTTGCTTAGCATGTCCTAAAAACTGTGATACATCAAGGCAATAAATGGTTTCCTCCTCCATAAAATTTATTTTCCTTGATGTTTTTCAGGCATTTACTTACCTCTATCTTTTTTGCATTGATCAGTCAGTCCCACTTGTAAAGGTAGAGCTACATTTGTTTTCCATTTTACAGGTCTCATATTTCTTATGCATCCTGAGGTGCAAGGTACACATAGGAAATTCAGGGCACAGCTCTTACCTCAGATAACAAATAGACTCAATTTCAGAGCTACTGTTGTGTGGACAGGCCAGACAGTGAGGATAGGAGAATGAAATAACATATGGACCTTGGCAGGAAAAGTCTTAGATCTTTTGCAGGAGGCAATAGGAACAATGACTGATTGTTTAGAAATAGTGTTAAAGGGTCTCAAAATGCTACATTTTGTACATTCCCACATCTGAGCAACGTTCAACTGTTACAAACGTGGTCTAAGTCAGAGTCACAGCTGTCTGAAGAGCAGGTGCTACAGGACTTGCTGTATTCACCAGGCAATGCTGCTCCAGGCTCTGGAGTGTGTAAGAAACAGTCCTGATTGCTACTGTTAGTGAGAGGAATCTTTCCGCTCTTCTAACCACCATCTCAGAGAAGTTAATTATTGAACTCTGAGAGTTAAAAATAAACACAATGCAGTAGTTCTGATAACTTAATCTGTTTTACACAAGGTGACTAAAAGGTGTTTCTCAAATCGATGGCAGCCATGCATGCTAATTTTCTATGCAAGCCAGTCTTAACTGCTCTTTAAAGGTCATTATTTCTGTGCAAATGTTTGTTTTAAAGTTTAAGTGTAATTTCTGGTTCTCAACCTGACTCTTTGTCATCTTTTTCCTGGTTGTACAGAGAGATGAGATGGTGTTCAGGCCTATGTCAGACAGCCATCAGAACCTCAGCTATCAGCCTGCCCGTGCCAGCCTACAAGCAGCAGTCTCCTTTCACATGTTATGCCTGTGCTTGGGGTAGGAGAGCAGGAATGTGACAGCTCCTCCCATGCTAAGAAGAGCAGAGATAAGGGCCATATGCAGCAGTAGGCTGTCAGTGCCTGGGAAACAGCCACGTTGGCATGTCCTGACTAAAGACAGAAATGTTGCATGTTGCTTATTTCCCATGTTGTCTGGACCACACCTCGGTGGGGTATTCAGAGCTGTCAGGGGCTATGTCATTAAAGTTCCAGGGCATGTATTTTCCCTTTTTGAGCTATTTCATCTATTTCTATATGACTGGTTTGCCATTTGATGAGATTTTTTTATTTGGACGGTCTTCAGTTCACACTTGGATCCTCACTGTAGTCGCTGCAGCTCCTTCGAGATCCCCATAAATACTCCTGGGAGTTAGCAGAATGGAGTCCTCATTCCTGAGCAAATAATTTATTTTTAGCTTGCAGACTTGTGTATGATCAACCATAGTGGACCTGGGATTGGTGAACATTACTAAAACCTGAGTATTTAATAGCAAAATGACTACTTATCCTTGCAAATCAACAAAGATTTTTATTTTAATATGCCAGCCCAGCTTAAAAACCTTATCATTTTAGCTTGTCTGAAAGGTCACAAACCAAACAAAAATTTCTGATTCACTGACAACCCAAAGCCCTTAAGAGTTCTGTTCAGGGAAAAAACGTTTTAGTCAGAAGCAAAACACGTCTCTCATTTTGGTTTGTTTAAAATTTGGCTAAACTAAAGTAACGAATTTTTGTTACAGATTGAAAATGGACACCTCTTTTTGGAACTACAAATATCTGACGTTGTGGGAGAAAACCAAAACATTTCTTTCTTGCAGACCAGATAGATTTGCATTCGAGCAAATGAATTATGTCACTGAAATCTTTTGCTTTCTCAGCAAAAAAATGTAATTTGAATTTTTTTGTGCCACTACAATTCTCAGCTGGGGCTTAAGAAAACATTCATGAGCTCCTTCTGGGAAGAGCTGCTAAAATCTTGCCTGGCATGGCAAATCTGGCTTGTTGAGCTATATTCGAGTCTCTGTAAATTCAAGGAGGGTGTTGCCATATAAAAGCTTCCTCTCAACAATGAAAAGAACTATGTGTAATTAAACAAACCTATGCAGTTATCTCATAGGATTTGCTGCCCAGGAGATGAAGCTACAGAGTGAGACAGTGGGAGGTCAGACAAAATTCCAGTGGCTGAGACTGTTTGGAAAAAATACAGAGGCTTGGTAGTACATGGCCAGGATAACCCCATGGGTCCTTCCTTCCTCCTCCTGCAGTCAAATCCTGGCTAAACACTGGTTACACTTTCACATCCAGCAACCAGGAATAGCTGAGGGAAAACAGATGCGTGAAACATTGCGCTTTTTTGCAGCAACTGCTGGTAAGCTTTACTGGTGAAAGAGGTTAACTCGGCTCTTTGTCATTGCTCCAGTGGGGGAGTGGTCCTGGGCTAATGGCTCTGCTGGTGGATCAAGGGAGCAGGTAACATGACAAGGGACATAGTGCCAAAGGTCGTGTAGGAGCTGTAACAAGCTCCACTGTCATTGCTGGATCTGGGAAAAAGTGCAGCAAGCACCCTGGTATTCCTTCAAGAAGTGCTCCATGCTCCCGAAGAGGAAATCCTGCAAGAGGTTTGCAGCTTTGCTGCGATCTCAGAAGCCAGCTGTTGTCCTGCAAGTGCTGGCAAAGCAGCACACTATTGTAATGTCAAAAGCACCATTGTCCAAGTTATCCTTTCTCGAAGTCCAGTAGGAAGCCTGTCTTAGAGTTTTTTGCTTTCTGACGGGACAATGAATAGTTTAACTCAGGAGTTTGTGTAGTTTATGGTGCTTTAGTGTTAGGACTGATTTGCACGTCAGATGCTCCAAGAATGGTCATTACTGATAACTAACCCAGAAAGCATGTACCACAAAATGCAGTATTGCTCAAAGCTTGTGAATGGGTTGTAGTCTGTCATTCAGGAGAGGAAAGACTTTTCAAGTGCTCTGAAAAGGGCATCTAAACTGTGCTTCATAGAATCATAGAACCACAGAATCATAGAATGGATTGAGTTGGAACAGACCTTACAGATCATCTAATTCCAACCCCCCTGCCATGGCATGATATCAGGGGTGCCCAAGACCCTGCTATGTTCTTGACGGCCAAGAGGTTGCAACAGTCTAGAGATGCCCATCACCCAGATGAGATTGCCACTCTGACAAATTAAGTGTAGTGGGATGCAGCACGGCATCCATTTTTTAGTTGTACCAAAGCAAATCTCAAAATGGCATTCAGTTAGAGCGAGAGGGTGGAATGTGCCTAGGCAGTGAATGAACTCAAGCCTGAATGCTATTTCTGGACTCTGAGAAGCCCCAGGTGGCTGACACCAGCATGTACAGTGGAAGCACTTTTCCTGACGACAGTTTAGCTCCACAGCTGTAAAACAGTCTTTGGAGGACAAAGGCTATGGGAGATCTTGGCATCAGAGGTCACTGCTCTAATAAATAACAAAATGTAAGGAGGCAGAAGAACCCGAAATGTAAGAGTGGAATTCTTGATGGAACACATAGAGCTCAATTGTCACTCAACAAGAGCCAGCATAGCTTCAGTTTCACTAGTTTGGGTCAGCTCAGCCTTCAATACCAGCACCTCTTGAGTTTTATTTGTGTACAGCTTGTCGGTATCTGTCTTCTCCAACTGGAGTGGCTAGCTAAAACCTAAGGCCTTGCCAAGTGTTTCCATTAGGAAAAGACATGGGAAGAAAGGTAAGTCTGTGATTCCATTTCCAAGGGAGGCAGAAAGTATTCACATCCTAGACCACGAGGTAAGAAATGGCAGTGTTAACCTAAATCCCTCACCTCAGCCAGCACTTGAACAATAATCTCTGTTTCTTCTTGCCTTTCCCAGCAAGCCAGGACTCTGTGCACAAGTCTGCCTTTCCCAGAAACTGCTGCCTGGGCTACATGTGGGAATGTGTCCCTGCCTGAGGTAGATGTCCCTTTTGTTCCAGTTTTCTGACTGCATCAGGAGTGTGAGGCCATCAGAGAAGAGTGGGGACCAGAACTGTCCTGAGGCCCAGCCTAGCCATTACATGTTTTGCTAAAAGCCATGTTCCAAACACCATTCGGGCCAGGGGTCCCTCCAAGATGATAGGTGGATGGAAGTCCACTGTCCAGACTCACTCTTTCCTCCACCTCTTCCACCACAGAAGGCAGCCTGAGGAAGGAAGGGGCTCTACACTGGGCTTAGCTGTCTGGTTTCTGTACCCGCTTTGGCTTGGTGCACAGTCTCGCTGCACTTCTCCAGACTCAGTGTAAGCTGAACTTTCCTCCTCCTCTCGGCTGCAGAAATCATAGAATCAAAGAATTATAGAATAGTTTGGGTTGTAAGGGACCTTAAAGATCGTATAGTTCCAAACCCCCTGCCATGGGCGGGGTGACCTTCCACTGGACCAGGTTGCTCAAAGCCCCATCCAGTCTGGCCTTGAACTCTTCCAGGGAGGGAGCATCCACAACTTCTCTGGACAACCTGTTTCAATGCCTCACCACCCTCACAGCAAAGAACTTCTTCCTAATATCTAATTTAAATCTACCCCTTTTCATTTTGAAACTGTTACCCCTCGTCCTATCACTACATTCCCTGATCTGTCCTGTAGGCCCCCGTTAAGTACTGGAAGGCTGTAATAAGGTCTCCTCAGAGCCTGCTCTTCTCCAGGCTGAACAACCCCAACTCTCCCAGCCTGTCCTCATAGGGAAAGTGTTCCAGCCCCCTGATCATCTTTGTGACCCTCCTCTGGACCCGCTCGGGCAGGTCTGAGTCTTTCTTATGATGGGAGCCCCAGAACTGAACACAGTACTCCCACCCAGGTGGGGTCTCACCAGGGTGGAGTGGAGGGGCAGAATCACCTCCCTCAACCTGCTGGCTGTGCTTCTTTTGATGCGGCGCAGGATGCGATTTGGTCTCTGGGCTGCGAGCACACATTGCTGGCTCATATTCAGTTTTTCATCCACCAACACCCCCAAGTCCTTTTCCGCAGGGCTGCTCTCAATCCACTCATCCAATACAGTCCACCTTGTATTTGTGCTTGGGATTGCCCTGACTAAATGAGGTTTGCATGGGCCCACCTCTCCAGCCTGTCAAGTTCCCTCTGGATGGCCTCCCTTCCCTGCAGTAGTGTGTGGACCACACCACACAGCCTCGTGTCACTGGCGAACTTGCTGAGGGTGCTCTGTCCATAGAATCATAAGGTTGGAATAGAACTTTGAGATCATCAAGTCCAACCGTTGACCTAATACCACTATGCCCACTAAACCATGTCCCGAAGTGCCATATCTACACGTTTTTCTGACACAAGCCAGGATGCTGTTGGCCTTCTTGGCCACCTGGGCACACTGCTGGCTCATGTTCAGCTGGCTGTCGACCAGTACCCCCAGGTCCTTTTCCACTGGACAGCTTTCCAGCCACTCATCTCCAAGCCTGTAGTGCTGCATGTGGTTATTGTGAACAAAGTGCAGGACCCGGCACTTGGCCTTATTAAACCTCATAGCATTGTCCTCAGCTCATCGATCCAGCCTGTCCAGATCCCTCTGCAGAGCCTTCCTACCCTCAGATAGATCAACACTCCCACCCAGTTTAGTGTCATCTGCAAACTTACTGAAGGAGCACTCGATCCCCTCATCCAGATCATTGATACAGATACTAAACAAGACCTGTCCCAGTACTAAGCCCTGGGGGACACTGCTTGTGACTGGCTGCCAGCTGGATTTAGCTCCATTCACCACCACTCTCTGTGCTCGGCCATCCAGCCAGTTTTTAACCCAGCTTAGTGTACACCTGTCTAGGCCATGAGCCACCAGCTTTCTTAGGAGAATGCTGTGGGAGACGATGTCAAAGGCTTTACTGAAGTCCAGGTAGATGACACCCACAGCCTTCCCCTCATCGACTAGGCAGGTCACCTGGTCATAGAAGGAGATCAAGTTGGTTAAGCAGGACCTGCCCTTCATGAACTCATGCTGGCTGGGCCTGAGTCCATGGTTGTCCTGCACATTCCATGTGAGTGCCCTCAAGACGAACCGCTCCATAACCTTCCCCGGCACCAAGGTCAGGCTGAATGTCCTGTAGTTCCTCAGATCCTCCTTCCGGCCTTTCTTGTAGATGGGCATCACATTGACAAGTCTCCAGTCGTCTGGGATCTCTCCTGTTGACCATGACTTTCGATAAACGATGGAGCGTGGTTTGGCCAGCTCCTCTGCCAGCTCCCTCAGTACTCTTGGGTGGATCCCATCCGGCCCCATAGACTTGTGGATGTGCAGGTGGGAAAGCAGGTCTTTAACTGATTCCTCCTGACTTACAGGGTGTTTACTCTGCTCTCGGTCCCCATCTTCCAGCTCAGGGAGCTGATTACCTTGTGGATTGCTTGTCTGACTGTTAAAGACTGAGGCAAAGAAGGCATTAAGTACCTCAGCCTTTTCCTCATCCTTGGTGACAATGTTCCTCTCTGCATCCAACAGAGGATGGAGATTGTCCTTGGCTCTCTTTTTGTTGTTAATGTATTTGTAGAAATATTGTTTGTTGTCTCTCACGGCAGTGGCCAGCCTGAGTTCTAGTTGGGCTCTTTTCTCTCTAATTTTCCCTCTGCACAACCTAACAAGCTCCCTATACTCTTCTTGACTTACCTGCCCCTTCTTTGAAAGAAGAGTGGTAAACCCTCCTTTTTTCCCTGAGTTCAAGCACAAGCTCCCTGTTCAACCAGGCCGGTCGTCTTCCCCGTCAGTTCGTCTTCCGGCACACAGGGACAGCCTGCTCCTGTGCCCTTAAGACTTCCTCCTTGAAGAATGTCCCGCCTTCCTGGATCCCCTTGCCCTTCAGGACTGCCTCCCAAGGGACTCTCTCAGCCAGTGTCCTAAGCAGCCCAAAGTCACCCCTCCGGACGTCCATGGTTGCGGTTTGGCTGGCTCTCCTTCTAACTTGACCAAGAATAGAGAAGTCTAACATTTCATGGTCACTAAGCCCAAGACAGCCTCCAGCCACCACATTTCCCACCGGTCCTTCTCTGTTCGTAAACAGTAGGTCGGTCAGGTGAGGCACCTCCCCTGGTAGGCTCCCTTCCCAGCTGCGTCAGGAAGTTATCTTCCACGCACTCCAGGAACTCCTGGACTGTTTCCTCTCTGCTGTGTTGTATTTCCAGCAGACATCTGGTAAGTTGAAGTCCCCCATGAGGACAAGGGCTAACAATTGCGAGACTTTTGCCAATTGCTTATAGAATGCCTCATCTGTCTCTTCATCCTGGTTGGGTGGTCTGTTACAGACTCCTGGCAGGATATCTGCCTTGTTGGCCTTTCCCCTCATCCTTACCCATAAGCACTTGGCCTTGTCCTCACAATCGTTAGTCTCTACACAATCAAAACACTCCCTAACATAAAAAAAGTTGAGAAAACTTCCGTTATTTTGCAAAGTAATTTTAAGTTCTTTGCTTTGAAAAGTGTTTTCAGTCCTCTGCATTGAAAAAATACTGATACTTGCTTAAAATCATAAAGCAATATATTTTGCCTTCTTACTGTCTTCTTTTGGTCTTTGAGTCTTTTGGATGCCCTTTTTTTGAAGGTTTTCTTTGCAACTCTGGAGGTCAGAACCTTAATGTTTGGTTAATAAGGAGCAAGTTAGATGATGTGACTTCAGGGACTGTGACTTAGGCAAAAACACAATGCTTGCCAGGATAGTTAGTTGAATCTTCTGCCTTCAAAGAGTACCAAACATGTATTTGAGAGACCACATCGAGCTCCTGGAATGGGGCCTGAGTTATCTGCTCAGTGGGCAATGTGTCTCAGAGGTTGGTTGTGTAAACCACAAATGAAGTGACTCGGCACAAAGCATTCATTTTTATATACAGGGAAGAAATTCCCGTTTGACTGTAGTAAGAAACAACCAAACCCTGGCACATTCCCAGCATTCACTGGACAGAAAGCTGAGGTGATTCTGCTGTTACTCTGTAGGGGAATTGGAGAATAGTGCCAGCTTTCCCTTGTACATTTTCACATCAGCTGAGACAGGAATCACTCCTTTATGTTGAGCCTTATTCCCATAATTGCACTGTTATCATCCCCTGGATGCTACCCTGTTGCAGACGTAGCCTAGGAATGGTGGGCAGAGGCTTGTAGGGGGTGTCGAAGAAGGGCTAGAATCTTTGACCTTGTGCTCCCGTCCTCTATCCCATGAAGATAAGTAGGATTGCCTGTGTGTTCCCTAGTGTGTGTGTGGGGGGAAATTTTAGGTGTCTCTGTCATACGTTAAGACCAAGACTCCAGTTATCATGGGACCTGGCATACGGATGGAAGAACCATTACTGCCAGAATTGAACCTCCCTGCTGGAGCTTGTGGACTGTTTCTCTTGATGACTCTTGTCTTGCACAGCTTTCTTTGGGAAGGGAAAAGTGTAGCAAAGGCCTCCCTGACAAGCAGCAGACTCCAGCTGAAAGACTGCCTGTCTCCCTGTCTTTCTGCAGTCAAGCAACAGGCAATGGGAGATAGCTGGTAAAGTTTGCTCTCCTCCTCTCTCCAAACCCATCCTGCACAAGCAAACCAGGGGACAAAGCAACTTTTCTGTCACAGCAGGTTGTGATTGCATCCAGTTTACTAGAAATATGTTGTGATTGGATACTGCAGTAAGAAAAACAGTCAAGTCTTCGAATTTTCAGGGGAATAAACAGTCAATTGTGCATTTTGTACAGTTTCACCAAACCAGATTAGCAATCAAATTGGGAATTCTTCAGGAAATTACCTATCCAGCCAAGTTCAGCAAATCATTTATGAGATCTTATGAAAATCTCCAGTGCTACACTAAATTTTTCTGAAAACCTGCAGCAGAAATCTGTCATTACTGAATTAGATGCTATAAACATGCATAACCAGCCCTTTCATAAAATGCTGTGCTTCAAAAGAGAAAAATAATAAAAAGGAATAGCAGGAGGGACATAAAACCATAGAGAGATTAAAGCATTTGCCCAAAAAGTTAGCGATTGCAGCAGAAGCATGTCCTGCATTTCTACACTTCAGTTATCACCCTCTCTGTTGAACTATGCTTTCCCTTCATTTTGTGTTAAGGTTGGGTCTGAAGCCACTATAATCACATCCATCTTAAGAAATCAGTTATGTTGCTGAACCAAATCAGTATGTTTGGTGACTTAGGTTTCCAGTTGAACATCACTCTGTGTTGACTGGGCAGGAACAGTTACCTTTGCCTGTGGCCTTTTTTATTTTGTACTGACAGGCGAATGAGCAGAGCTGGGTAGAACATTTCCATCAGAGTAATACCTTCTGGGAAATAAAACTTTCATGGAGTCAAACTGATGCACTAAATTGCTATAGTTTCAACAAATTTTGGTTTAAGAAAACCAAATCTAAATTAAAATTGACTTTAAAGGTATGACCTTCCATGTGAATCAGTTTTATTTGACTAGGTCCATTTGAAGAAATAAGACTAAGCAGATCAGCATTGTAGGAAAGTGCTTAGAATCCATAGAAACTAAAAAAAAAAATACTGGGTTCCAAAATTACGTTTTCCATCTCAAGTTGCAATGAATATATTAATATGAAATGTCAAGTGTTTCCCACAGCTTTTCTTCCCATTGTAAGTCTGAGTCAGTATAGCTGTGTACCCTGAAAATCCACCTGCCTTCCTAGGAATTAAGGTCCAGTGAAACACTTCAGCATACAGTACTTATAAGTAGAGCAAATGTTTTATGTTGCAAGAAATACTTAGTGCAGATTACAGTTTTAAGCCCTGAAAAGCTGAAGCCCTTTGAATAAGGAAACACTCAAGCAAGGCTTGCTGCTCCTTTTTTCTCAGTCTTCTATGCTGTCTCCACAGCATTGAATATTTCCTTCCTTGCCAAAATCCATTCATGATATCATGCAATAGCATGCAGCATGAAATTTCCAACCAACTGCCCAGATAGAAAATGAGGCTGTCATTGATTACCTTGCTCTGCTGAAAACAGACAGGCTAGACAGTGATGGCAATGGTTCAAACATGTGGGGTCTGTCATACTGATAAAGCCTTGGTAGTATTTCTCAAGTGACACTGGGGTCATCTCTCTAGGATGATCCTGACAACCATGAGTCTTGGAGTGCTCGTTTCACACTTGACCCTAGCAGAGCCGATTCTGGTGTTTGGCACCTGTACTTTGAAGCCAGAGCTTGCAAGCTTCTTCAAGTGATTACAAGAATCAAAATGTGGAAGAAAAGATTAAACTCAGCAGAGATATCATCACAGCACGGGGAGAAAACCTCCTGCTGTGCAATGGGAATGGTTAGTAACCTGTTGTTAGTGTTCTCTGGTGAACGGCAGTGAATCACCACAGATAGCCCATGCCTTCTTATGCGTAAACAGTTTTCTGAGATACAGAAACTGGATGGGTCTTACCCAGGCCAAAAAGTGTTTCTTTTCTTTTTTTTTTTTTCCCCAAGGAAAGCACCATATTTCTTATATGTCTAATCAAAGCAGAAGTTGCAAGGGAAGATGTTTGGTTATCTGGAAGACGGCCAGAGAAAAGCTAACCTTTGTAGGCAGGATGGCAGTGTTTATCCAGATGGACCTGTGAGAAAAACATACAAGGTTGGTTTCGTCTTTTGATGGACAGTTACCTTGCCACTTGGCGGTTTCAGCCTACTCAGTGGGTACTGCCTTTACTTTTTCAAGGAGTCTTGAGAGAGCTAGGTATCTACATTTTCATGGGATTTTCTCCCATTCCTCTTTTTAAGTGTAGTGGGATTCTTTCTAAGCATCTGATCTCCTTGGCGTGCTAAACCTTTTTTGTTGTAAACTGGATTCTGCAATGAAACCCCCCACATTTTAAAAAGAAAAATGTTGTTCAAGTTAGGTAAGGATTTAAACTTTCTTTGTCTTGTTTTCAGTGATTCTTTCTTCCTTCTTCCTGCAGTTTATTTCTCTTACTAAGTCAGCAGACAACTGTGTTTGCTATGATAGGTTTGTGTGATAAATGTGGCTGAAACTTGGGGTGGTTTTTAGGCCAGATATGGTATGCAATTTTGTTCAATACTGTGGAAAATGCCTCAAGTAATGAATGCATGCCTTAACACAGATGAAAGCATGAGGTGTGTGCAGAGCATATGGCAGTATCACATGCACTGTGCTGCCATTGTAATTAAACAGTCTCAACTGGTCTCTGATAGTCTGGTGTAAGTTTTACACATTATTATTGATACCATAAACCCTCTCCTGATCTAATCATAATATGACAATAACTGTAAAGAAGTAGACTGGTGGAAGCCTTCGCCCCATCTGGATGTCCCAGCACAAGGTGAGAGGAAACAACAGTGATGTTTCCTACAGAAGTTTCTTACTGTGCAAGTCTACGAATCCAGTGTCAGTCTTTTTTAACCTTACAGGTTCCACTAGGGATTGGCATTATTGCTCATGTGGCAGTACAAATGTTTCTCTACACACACAGGGCAATGGGGGTGTGGTGATGGTTTGGCAAGTGTGGGGAAACTGCACAAGCTCCTGAATGCTGCTCTGATTTTCTGATGTTGGGGTGTGGTTTAGAGGGAATGGAGCTCATTTGGGCCACATTGCCATCATGGGGATATGAACAAATCCCTGCCATTGGCCCAGGTGAGGGATAGAAATAAGGTATGTTCAGTGCAAAAGACCGCAAAAGTTGTGGGGAGTCAAAACTGTGGTTTTGACCTGAGAAATGCTAGATGTACATGGAGACACAGTCAGCAAACCTCTGTACTGTAAACTAGTGGAAAAGAGAGCATTTTTAGTGATTTCTCAGCTCCTTTCTTTAAGAAGATTGTTTAAATGTGCATAAATTGAATTTAAAATAATTTTAAGGGGTAATTTAGCAAAATGAGACAGTCTGACTGCAAGTCTGCTTTTGGCCTTTTCAGTTTGTTGCTAGGAGTCAAGACAGTTTTTAGCTTTGACAAAGTTGAAATTTTTATTTGATTTGGGAAAGCTGACTTCCTGCCTAGCTGGCAAAAACATAGTTCCTCTCACCTCAGGCTTTCAAAAATCATGAAGACTACTCAAAAAAGGCATTCAGCCCAACCAATTCTGATCCCTTAGAAACTTATTCTCTATTGCCAGCTGTGAGAAATCTTGTCTTTCTTTTACTTTTTTTTTAGAAGGCAGAGTTGTTCTCCAAACTGGACTTGGCATTTTCTTAAAAATTCACAGTATTTGTGGTACCAGTTGCAGACAGCTTAAGGTTGTAGTGTTAGGGGACCAGGCAGGATATAAGTATATGTCCCAGAGTCCCACAGACTAGTCTCCCTGCATGCACTGAAAGGTCCTTCTGGAAAATTTTCCTTACCAGAAAGTGGAGGGAACTTACCCACTTTTGCAGAGGCTAAGTTCAGGACTGTACTTTGCTTTTCTGCTTGATTTTTCTTGCTGCCAGACCCATGGGACCGGATTTCTGCTTAGAAACTATGATGCCTGGCAAACTCAAGGAGTATAAGACTTTCACAACCCATGTTCTCTTATTTCTGCAGCTCCACAATACAGTAGCCATTGTACTTCTGGACCCTGTGCACCAGGGGTGGGTGGCTGGTCTGATCTGTGTGCAGCCAGGCTGATGCATACAGCTCCTGTTGCCACAGTGTCAAAGGAAGGATGGAGCACATGCAACAGCTCGGTATTCACCTTGCAGAAACCAAGCAATCCCTGTAGCCCTTACCGAGCGCCACCTTTCAGCACTGCCTAGAACAACATCATCTCTACTCCGTATGCCTTCAGGAGACACTTGCCAGAATGCAAAAAGAAGAGAAAACAGAAAGGAAACGTCTTCTGTCCTATTTCGGGAGGGAGGGCTTCTGTTGGAGGTTAAGTGCCAGTCCTTTTTGCAGCATAGAGAAGGCCACCCTTAGTGGAGAAACAGAAGAGCCATGTGTGCTTAGAACTTCCCATCACAGCTACAAACTTGTCAAGAGAGAACAGAAAACACAAGTCAGCCCAAGCAGTGCTGTGTCTCTTAGTTCTATGCTTGGGAAAGCTGGTTCTGTTCCCTCCAAGTGTTAGGCATCTTTGAGTGCATTGAGCAACATGGGAGTTACAGAGTCAGGGGGAATATCTGGAGATGAGCTGGTAAATCACAGAGAAGAGACCTCCGGATGGGATAGAGCAGCAAATGGGACATTGGGAGAGGCATTGTGCATTTATGACAGCTAAGGAAAATTTAGAGTCACTGTGTTCCTGCCAGCTTGAAGCCTCCCTTGGCACACTGAGCCTGTGGATGGCTCATTTGGCTTGCAGCAAGAAGAAAGAAGCAAGCAATCCTCATTGGAGTTCGAGATCCTTCGAGCAGCGAGGAGGGTGCACAGCAAGCTTCCTACTCTAGACTTAAGGTTCTGACTTTCACAGTTGCAAAGAAAACCTTCAAAAAAAGGGCATCCAAAAGACTCAAAGACCAAAAGAAGACAGTAAGAAGGCAAAATATATTGCTTTATGATTTTAAGCAAGTATCAGTATTTTTTCAATGCAGAGGACTGAAAACACTTTTCAAAGCAAAGAACTTAAAATTACTTTGCAAAATAACGGAAGTTTTCTCAACTTTTTTTATGTTAGGGAGTGTTTTGATTGTGTAGAGACTAACGATTGTGAGGACAAGGCCAAGTGCTTATGGGTAAGGATGAGGGGAAAGGCCAACAAGGCAGATATCCTGCCAGGAGTCTGTAACAGACCACCCAACCAGGATGAAGAGACAGATGAGGCATTCTATAAGCAATTGGCAAAAGTCTCGCAATTGTTAGCCCTTGTCCTCATGGGGGACTTCAACTTACCAGATGTCTGCTGGAAATACAACACAGCAGAGAGGAAACAGTCCAGGAGTTCCTGGAGTGCGTGGAAGATAACTTCCTGACGCAGCTGGGAAGGGAGCCTACCAGGGGAGGTGCCTCACCTGACCGACCTACTGTTTACGAACAGAGAAGGACCGGTGGGAAATGTGGTGGCTGGAGGCTGTCTTGGGCTTAGTGACCATGAAATGTTAGACTTCTCTATTCTTGGTCAAGTTAGAAGGAGAGCCAGCCAAACCGCAACCATGGACGTCCGGAGGGGTGACTTTGGGCTGCTTAGGACACTGGCTGAGAGAGTCCCTTGGGAGGCAGTCCTGAAGGGCAAGGGGATCCAGGAAGGCGGGACATTCTTCAAGGAGGAAGTCTTAAGGGCACAGGAGCAGGCTGTCCCTGTGTGCCGGAAGACGAACTGACGGGGAAGACGACCGGCCTGGTTGAACAGGGAGCTTGTGCTTGAACTCAGGGAAAAAAGGAGGGTTTACCACTCTTCTTTCAAAGAAGGGGCAGGTAAGTCAAGAAGAGTATAGGGAGCTTGTTAGGTTGTGCAGAGGGAAAATTAGAGAGAAAAGAGCCCAACTAGAACTCAGGCTGGCCACTGCCGTGAGAGACAACAAACAATATTTCTACAAATACATTAACAACAAAAAGAGAGCCAAGGACAATCTCCATCCTCTGTTGGATGCAGAGAGGAACATTGTCACCAAGGATGAGGAAAAGGCTGAGGTACTTAATGCCTTCTTTGCCTCAGTCTTTAACAGTCAGACAAGCAATCCACAAGGTAATCAGCTCCCTGAGCTGGAAGATGGGGACCGAGAGCAGAGTAAACACCCTGTAAGTCAGGAGGAATCAGTTAAAGACCTGCTTTCCCACCTGCACATCCACAAGTCTATGGGGCCGGATGGGATCCACCCAAGAGTACTGAGGGAGCTGGCAGAGGAGCTGGCCAAACCACGCTCCATCGTTTATCGAAAGTCATGGTCAACAGGAGAGATCCCAGACGACTGGAGACTTGTCAATGTGATGCCCATCTACAAGAAAGGCCGGAAGGAGGATCTGAGGAACTACAGGACATTCAGCCTGACCTTGGTGCCGGGGAAGGTTATGGAGCGGTTCGTCTTGAGGGCACTCACATGGAATGTGCAGGACAACCATGGACTCAGGCCCAGCCAGCATGAGTTCATGAAGGGCAGGTCCTGCTTAACCAACTTGATCTCCTTCTATGACCAGGTGACCTGCCTAGTCGATGAGGGGAAGGCTGTGGGTGTCATCTACCTGGACTTCAGTAAAGCCTTTGACATCGTCTCCCACAGCATTCTCCTAAGAAAGCTGGTGGCTCATGGCCTAGACAGGTGTACACTAAGCTGGGTTAAAAACTGGCTGGATGGCCGAGCACAGAGAGTGGTGGTGAATGGAGCTAAATCCAGCTGGCAGCCAGTCACAAGCAGTGTCCCCCAGGGCTTAGTACTGGGACAGGTCTTGTTTAGTATCTGTATCAATGATCTGGATGAGGGGATCGAGTGCTCCTTCAGTAAGTTTGCAGATGACACTAAACTGGGTGGGAGTGTTGATCTACCTGAGGGTAGGAAGGCTCTGCAGAGGGATCTGGACAGGCTGGATCGATGAGCTGAGGACAATGCTATGAGGTTTAATAAGGCCAAGTGCCGGGTCCTGCACTTTGTTCACAATAACCACATGCAGCACTACAGGCTTGGAGATGAGTGGCTGGAAAGCTGTCCGGTGGAAAAGGACCTGGGGGTACTGGTCGACAGCCAGCTGAACATGAGCCAGCAGTGTGCCCAGGTGGCCAAGAAGGCCAACAGCATCCTGGCTTGTGTCAGAAAAACGTGTAGATATGGCACTTCGGGACATGGTTTAGTGGGCATAGTGGTATTAGGTCAACGGTTGGACTTGATGATCTCAAAGTTCTATTCCAACCTTATGATTCTATGGACAGAGCACCCTCAGCAAGTTCGCCAGTGACACGAGGCTGTGTGGTGTGGTCCACACACTACTGCAGGGAAGGGAGGCCATCCAGAGGGAACTTGACAGGCTGGAGAGGTGGGCCCATGCAAACCTCATTTAGTCAGGGCAATCCCAAGCACAAATACAAGGTGGACTGTATTGGATGAGTGGATTGAGAGCAGCCCTGCGGAAAAGGACTTGGGGGTGTTGGTGGATGAAAAACTGAATATGAGCCAGCAATGTGTGCTCGCAGCCCAGAGACCAAATCGCATCCTGCGCCGCATCAAAAGAAGCACAGCCAGCAGGTTGAGGGAGGTGATTCTGCCCCTCCACTCCACCCTGGTGAGACCCCACCTGGGTGGGAGTACTGTGTTCAGTTCTGGGGCTCCCATCATAAGAAAGACTCAGACCTGCCCGAGCGGGTCCAGAGGAGGGTCACAAAGATGATCAGGGGGCTGGAACACTTTCCCTATGAGGACAGGCTGGGAGAGTTGGGGTTGTTCAGCCTGGAGAAGAGCAGGCTCTGAGGAGACCTTATTACAGCCTTCCAGTACTTAACGGGGGCCTACAGGACAGATCAGGGAATGTAGTGATAGGACGAGGGGTAACAGTTTCAAAATGAAAAGGGGTAGATTTAAATTAGATATTAGGAAGAAGTTCTTTGCTGTGAGGGTGGTGAGGCATTGAAACAGGTTGTCCAGAGAAGTTGTGGATGCTCCCTCCCTGGAAGAGTTCAAGGCCAGACTGGATGGGGCTTTGAGCAACCTGGTCCAGTGGAAGGTCACCCCGCCCATGGCAGGGGGTTTGGAACTATACGATCTTTAAGGTCCCTTACAACCCAAACTATTCTATAATTCTTTGATTCTATGATTTCTGCAGCCGAGAGGAGGAGGAAAGTTCAGCTTACACTGAGTCTGGAGAAGTGCAGCGAGACTGTGCACCAAGCCAAAGCGGGTACAGAAACCAGACAGCTAAGCCCAGTGTAGAGCCCCTTCCTTCCTCAGGCTGCCTTCTGTGGTGGAAGAGGTGGAGGAAAGAGTGAGTCTGGACAGTGGACTTCCATCCACCTATCATCTTGGAGGGACCCCTGGCCCGAATGGTGTTTGGAACATGGCTTTTAGCAAAACATGTAATGGCTAGGCTGGGCCTCAGGACAGTTCTGGTCCCCACTCTTCTCTGATGGCCTCACACTCCTGATGCAGTCAGAAAACTGGAACAAAAGGGACATCTACCTCAGGCAGGGACACATTCCCACATGTAGCCCAGGCAGCAGTTTCTGGGAAAGGCAGACTTGTGCACAGAGTCCTGGCTTGCTGGGAAAGGCAAGAAGAAACAGAGATTATTGTTCAAGTGCTGGCTGAGGTGAGGGATTTAGGTTAACACTGCCATTTCTTACCTCGTGGTCTAGGATGTGAATACTTTCTGCCTCCCTTGGAAATGGAATCACAGACTTACCTTTCTTCCCATGTCTTTTCCTAATGGAAACACTTGGCAAGGCCTTAGGTTTTAGCTAGCCACTCCAGTTGGAGAAGACAGATACCGACAAGCTGTACACAAATAAAACTCAAGAGGTGCTGGTATTGAAGGCTGAGCTGACCCAAACTAGTGAAACTGAAGCTATGCTGGCTCTTGTTGAGTGACAATTGAGCTCTATGTGTTCCATCAAGAATTCCACTCTTACATTTCGGGTTCTTCTGCCTCCTTACATTTTGTTATTTATTAGAGCAGTGACCTCTGATGCCAAGATCTCCCATAGCCTTTGTCCTCCAAAGACTGTTTTACAGCTGTGGAGCTAAACTGTCGTCAGGAAAAGTGCTTCCACTGTACATGCTGGTGTCAGCCACCTGGGGCTTCTCAGAGTCCAGAAATAGCATTCAGGCTTGAGTTCATTCACTGCCTAGGCACATTCCACCCTCTCGCTCTAACTGAATGCCATTTTGAGATTTGCTTTGGTACAACTAAAAAATGGATGCCGTGCTGCATCCCACTACACTTAATTTGTCAGAGTGGCAATCTCATCTGGGTGATGGGCATCTCTAGACTGTTGCAACCTCTTGGCCGTCAAGAACATAGCAGGGTCTTGGGCACCCCTGATATCATGCCATGGCAGGGGGGTTGGAATTAGATGATCTGTAAGGTCTGTTCCAACTCAATCCATTCTATGATTCTGTGGTTCTATGATTCTATGAAGCACAGTTTAGATGCCCTTTTCAGAGCACTTGAAAAGTCTTTCCTCTCCTGAATGACAGACTACAACCCATTCACAAGCTTTGAGCAATACTGCATTTTGTGGTACATGCTTTCTGGGTTAGTTATCAGTAATGACCATTCTTGGAGCATCTGACGTGCAAATCAGTCCTAACACTAAAGCACCATAAACTACACAAACTCCTGAGTTAAACTATTCATTGTCCCGTCAGAAAGCAAAAAACTCTAAGACAGGCTTCCTACTGGACTTCGAGAAAGGATAACTTGGACAATGGTGCTTTTGACATTACAATAGTGTGCTGCTTTGCCAGCACTTGCAGGACAACAGCTGGCTTCTGAGATCGCAGCAAAGCTGCAAACCTCTTGCAGGATTTCCTCTTCGGGAGCATGGAGCACTTCTTGAAGGAATACCAGGGTGCTTGCTGCACTTTTTCCCAGATCCAGCAATGACAGTGGAGCTTGTTACAGCTCCTACACGACCTTTGGCACTATGTCCCTTGTCATGTTACCTGCTCCCTTGATCCACCAGCAGAGCCATTAGCCCAGGACCACTCCCCCACTGGAGCAATGACAAAGAGCCGAGTTAACCTCTTTCACCAGTAAAGCTTACCAGCAGTTGCTGCAAAAAAGCGCAATGTTTCACGCATCTGTTTTCCCTCAGCTATTCCTGGTTGCTGGATGTGAAAGTGTAACCAGTGTTTAGCCAGGATTTGACTGCAGGAGGAGGAAGGAAGGACCCATGGGGTTATCCTGGCCATGTACTACCAAGCCTCTGTATTTTTTCCAAACAGTCTCAGCCACTGGAATTTTGTCTGACCTCCCACTGTCTCACTCTGTAGCTTCATCTCCTGGGCAGCAAATCCTATGAGATAACTGCATAGGTTTGTTTAATTACACATAGTTCTTTTCATTGTTGAGAGGAAGCTTTTATATGGCAACACCCTCCTTGAATTTACAGAGACTCGAATATAGCTCAACAAGCCAGATTTGCCATGCCAGGCAAGATTTTAGCAGCTCTTCCCAGAAGGAGCTCATGAATGTTTTCTTAAGCCCCAGCTGAGAATTGTAGTGGCACAAAAAAATTCAAATTACATTTTTTTGCTGAGAAAGCAAAAGATTTCAGTGACATAATTCATTTGCTCGAATGCAAATCTATCTGGTCTGCAAGAAAGAAATGTTTTGGTTTTCTCCCACAACGTCAGATATTTGTAGTTCCAAAAAGAGGTGTCCATTTTCAATCTGTAACAAAAATTCGTTACTTTAGTTTAGCCAAATTTTAAACAAACCAAAATGAGAGACGTGTTTTGCTTCTGACTAAAACGTTTTTTCCCTGAACAGAACTCTTAAGGGCTTTGGGTTGTCAGTGAATCAGAAATTTTTGTTTGGTTTGTGACCTTTCAGACAAGCTAAAATGATAAGGTTTTTAAGCTGGGCTGGCATATTAAAATAAAAATCTTTGTTGATTTGCAAGGATAAGTAGTCATTTTGCTATTAAATACTCAGGTTTTAGTAATGTTCACCAATCCCAGGTCCACTATGGTTGATCATACACAAGTCTGCAAGCTAAAAATAAATTATTTGCTCAGGAATGAGGACTCCATTCTGCTAACTCCCAGGAGTATTTATGGGGATCTCGAAGGAGCTGCAGCGACTACAGTGAGGATCCAAGTGTGAACTGAAGACCGTCCAAATAAAAAAATCTCATCAAATGGCAAACCAGTCATATAGAAATAGATGAAATAGCTCAAAAAGGGAAAATACATGCCCTGGAACTTTAATGACATAGCCCCTGACAGCTCTGAATACCCCACCGAGGTGTGGTCCAGACAACATGGGAAATAAGCAACATGCAACATTTCTGTCTTTAGTCAGGACATGCCAACGTGGCTGTTTCCCAGGCACTGACAGCCTACTGCTGCATATGGCCCTTATCTCTGCTCTTCTTAGCATGGGAGGAGCTGTCACATTCCTGCTCTCCTACCCCAAGCACAGGCATAACATGTGAAAGGAGACTGCTGCTTGTAGGCTGGCACGGGCAGGCTGATAGCTGAGGTTCTGATGGCTGTCTGACATAGGCCTGAACACCATCTCATCTCTCTGTACAACCAGGAAAAAGATGACAAAGAGTCAGGTTGAGAACCAGAAATTACACTTAAACTTTAAAACAAACATTTGCACAGAAATAATGACCTTTAAAGAGCAGTTAAGACTGGCTTGCATAGAAAATTAGCATGCATGGCTGCCATCGATTTGAGAAACACCTTTTAGTCACCTTGTGTAAAACAGATTAAGTTATCAGAACTACTGCATTGTGTTTATTTTTAACTCTCAGAGTTCAATAATTAACTTCTCTGAGATGGTGGTTAGAAGAGCGGAAAGATTCCTCTCACTAACAGTAGCAATCAGGACTGTTTCTTACACACTCCAGAGCCTGGAGCAGCATTGCCTGGTGAATACAGCAAGTCCTGTAGCACCTGCTCTTCAGACAGCTGTGACTCTGACTTAGACCACGTTTGTAACAGTTGAACGTTGCTCAGATGTGGGAATGTACAAAATGTAGCATTTTGAGACCCTTTAACACTATTTCTAAACAATCAGTCATTGTTCCTATTGCCTCCTGCAAAAGATCTAAGACTTTTCCTGCCAAGGTCCATATGTTATTTCATTCTCCTATCCTCACTGTCTGGCCTGTCCACACAACAGTAGCTCTGAAATTGAGTCTATTTGTTATCTGAGGTAAGAGCTGTGCCCTGAATTTCCTATGTGTACCTTGCACCTCAGGATGCATAAGAAATATGAGACCTGTAAAATGGAAAACAAATGTAGCTCTACCTTTACAAGTGGGACTGACTGATCAATGCAAAAAAGATAGAGGTAAGTAAATGCCTGAAAAACATCAAGGAAAATAAATTTTATGGAGGAGGAAACCATTTATTGCCTTGATGTATCACAGTTTTTAGGACATGCTAAGCAAGCAAATGCCTCCAGATGCAGTTTTTTGCATGAAGCACTCTGCTTTGCTAGAAGATAAAAGTGACAGCTCCTGTTTGCCAATCCAAGTTACTCAGGAGACCTGCATTTATCACGTATCACCGCAGTTCCACCACTGCTTTGCTCATTAACTGTCCTGGAAACAGTCGGAAGGTGCTGAGGAAAAATACACAGACCTTACAGCTCTTCAGCTCGAAGCACACATCGTTACATAGAGAAGTGTCCTCCAAGCTCTGAACCAGCATCACTGCAGCTCTCCTGTTGTGCAGTGCTTGCAGCTGGAGTTGGAACAAAAACACGAACTGGTAAATCAAAGGAGCAGTGTTAGGAAAATGCTTGAGTTAGTCCACTGTCAGTATGCAAGCCCCATAGCAAGCTGAACCTCTCAGCATACTAGGCTCTGAGCCTCACCATTCTGCCAATGAACAGAGCTATTGTCCACCTGGACTGCATGATGTTTCTTCCATATCAGAAGTATATATGTCAGAGGTCCAAAGGTCCAGCATGTGGATTCTTATTGTATCTTGAAGGTTAACGTTTGCTTCATTCAGGCCTGGAATGTACAGGTAGGAAATAAGGACACAAAGAGAATAGTATCGCAGAAATGCCAATTCCAGTCAGACTTTTTTTTTTTTTTTTTGAGTCCTTTTCCCTTCAGATGACATTTCTCATATCCCAGTCCCAAGACCTACAGATTCATTTTGCTGCTTCTTGCAAGTCCAAATTCAGACACCAAGTACCATGAGGCTGGCACTTACACTGCTAACACCGGCACCACTGTGCTTCTTGGTGACTATCCTTGGAAGCAGCCCCTCACCAAATCCAACCCAAATTTCTCCAATGGGAAAGACTCAGCTTGATTTAGGTGAACCTGCCTACACCTTCTCTTGATACCTGGCCTTCCTATCCATAACTGCCCTTTGATCTTCTGGGGAGCCATGTTTACCTTGATGTGTCATGATACTCATGTTGGCTTCAAATGCTGTACCCATAGCAGTGAGACAAAGAACGGTGGTGATCTCTCTCCCAGGAAGACCCCATTAGCCTATGCTGAGCTGTGTTCAGCCACATCAAGAAAGAGGTAACAGTGCCAGACCTAGCCAATTTAAAAGGGACTTGCCTTTCTTGACTTAAAACTACTTCTTCCTGGTCCTTTCATTGCTGCTGCAGATGAATTCTGGACATTTGTCTACAGCTATTCTTGGTCCTTGCACATCTCACCTCCACTTTGCCTTCTTACATCCTAGCACAGTCTAGTTGGCAAGACCTTAATAAAACACACCATGAAGCTTCACAGAGTGAGACAACCCAGCTGGCCCCTGTGAGTACCTCTCATGTTGCTTTGCACCAGTTTTACTTCATTAAACCAGCTGTGACTAGTTATAGAGCACTTTGACAGTGAAGTCCCCTTCTTCACCTATCACACAATGTTTCTCAGAGGCAATCTTTCCCTGCAAAAAGCCATGGTTAGATATTCATGGCCTTCCTAACTCTCCCTAAGCTGAGTCCATTAAGGAATCACAGAAGGACTCCCTTGTTCTTGCCACTGTAGGTTGCACACTTGCAGGATCCAACACAGGCTTTCTCTGACCACAGGCTTAGACCATAGGGTCCTTGCAGTCTCAGGAAATGTATTTGTGTTTCTCCTACCAAAAAGAAACTGGGCTCAAATGAACTGAAAGAGAGCACATGAAAGCAGAGAGAATCCCAGATATTTTCATTCTCTTACTCCCCAAAAAGGTAATGGAGGATTTCGATGCCATCTATTTTAGATTTTCTTAATTTCTAGAGAGAAAACCCCTCCTGATCTCTGCTAGAGGATGTAATATTCTGCTGATCCCATCTGAAAAATGTACTGAAAGAGACACAGGTTAAAGAACAAACACAACACACCTTGATTAAGGTACCGATTGACTAACAACAAACATTCAGATACAGATCAGCTCGGAATTTCCGGTCTGAAATTACCGGCTGTCGTCACTGCGCAGGCAATAGCGTCTTGTGGAGTAGCAGTGCCACCCAGTGTCCATTAAATAAACTCGGAAAGTCTCTTTCATCTGAATTCCTTCCTCCCTTCCCTGCCCGCCCTTGGTGCATTTGCAAGGCCATTAAGCACGGAGTGCAGTAACGTTGACACTCAGAAGCTCCACAGACAGCCTCATTCAGCTCCTTCACACTTCTCTCAGCCATGCAAGACAAACTGAGCAACAGATTTCTTTGGTCTCCTGAGAACTGTGGAGTCAAGTACCAGCTGTATTTGTTGCACTACCTAAGAATAAAACCCCTCTGGGAGATGAAAGATCAGGTCTTAGGAACAGGGTGTGTGCAAAGGAAATGACTCCCCTAAATTAGCTGTTCCCAGTTTATAATCCCTAGCAAGTAGCAGAAGATTGAAATGATGATGGTTTCTAACAACAAACCCAGAGTTGCCCAGAACATATTTGCAAACCTTGAGGAAGACAGGAGTTAGACTGTGCTGTACACAGGCTAGTCTATCCTTGCAGTAGCAGGCAAGGACTTGACCACAGTTAGTGTGATCATCAGTGGATTTTAACCCTTTTTGCTTTCGCTTTGAGAAAATTGTGAGTTATGTGCAAGCAGAAGAACACCATTCTACAAAATTACAGTCAAAGCTGACAGATTCTGTGCAGCCTCCCTAGCCTACAGCTGTCCATAGAGGTGTTGGCAGTCACCACTTGAGATGATCCAGTCCAAAACCTCTGCCCAAGCAGGGTCAGCTAATACAGGTTGCCCAGGACTGTGTCCAATCAGATTTTGAAAAGCACCAGTGACTGAGACTCCACAACCTCTCTGGGCAACCCGTCCCAGTGTTTGACCACCCTTACAGTAAAAGAGTCTGTTCTTGTATGCAGATGGAATGTCATCTATTTTGATTTGTGTCCATTGCCTCTTGTCCTGTCAGCTGGCACCACCATAAAGATCCTGTCTCTGTCTTCTGTACTGCCCTCATGAGGTATTTATATACACTGATAAGATGAGATTCTGCTGGCTGTCTAACATGTTTTGCAGCTGAGGAAGGATATATTGAAGAATGTTCAAACCTTCTCTTCTCCAGGCTGAAGAGTCCCAGCTCAGTCAGCCTATCCTCATATGACAGAAGCTCCAGTCGCTTAATCATCTTAGTGGCCTTTTATTGGACTCTTTCCAGTATGTTCATGTCTCTTTTGTACTGAGGAGCGAAGAACAGGACAGAGTACTCAAGGTGTGGCCTCACCAGTGCTAAGTAGGGGTGAAGAATCACCTACTCAGGTGCCTGGGGTTACTCTTCCTCAGATGGAGAACTTCACATTTCCCTCTGTTGAACTTCATGAGATTTTTGTTGTCTAATTTCTCCAGTCTGTCAATACCCTTCTGAATGGCAGCATAGCCATCTGGTGTATTAGCTATTTCTCCCACTTCCATGTCTTCTGCAAACTTGCTGCAGCTGCATTCTACCTAATTGTCCAGAGCATTAAGGAAGACATTAAACAGGGGGTGCACCACCAGTGGCCAGCCTACAGGTGGACTTTGTGCCACTGTTCACAACCCTCTGGGCCATCTGTTTGGCCAGTTTTTAATCCACACCAGTGCCCACTTACCTAACCTCTTTTTACCAATTTGTCTTTCAAGATTTTATGGAAGGCAGTGTCAAAAGCCAATTAAGTCAAGGTAAACAATGTTCACTGCTCTCCCCTCATCCACCAAACTAGTCAACTTGTTGGAGAAGGCTATCAAATTAGCTAAATGTGACTTCCCCTTCATAAATCCATGCTAATCACCTTCTTGTCCTTCATGGGCCTTGAAATGATTTCCAGGATTAGTTTTTCCATCACCTTCCAGGGACTGAGGAATGCTTCCCTGACTCCTTCTTCTTGCCCTTCTTGAAGACAGGGTTGACATTTGTTCTCTTCCAATCCTCAGAACCTCTCCCAGTTGCCTGTCAAAGACAGTCAAGAGTGGCCTCCCAATGATATCTGCTAGCTTCCCTCAGCACTTGTGAGTGCAAACTGTCGGGTCCCATTGACTTCTGCATGTCCAATTTGTCTAAGAGTTTCTTAACTCAACCCTCCTCCACCAAGAATAAGTCTTCACTGCTCCAAATTTTCTTTCTGGTCTCAGGACCTTAGGATTCCTGATTGCTAGTCTTACCAGTGAAGGCTGAGACAAGGAAGGCATTGAGTACCTTGGCCTTTTCCTTTGACACCATGGTCCTTGCTCTGTTTAGTGGCAAGCCTACATTTTCCTAGCCTTTATTTCATTTATGTGCTTGCAGAATCCCTTCTTGTTGCATTTCACATCCCTCACCAGATTAAACTCTAGATGGTCTTTGTCTTTTCTAATCCCATCGCTGCATGATCATACAGTGTCTGTATCTTCCTTGATCACAACTCCTCCTGTTCCTAGCCATTCGCACAGAGGAGCTTTCTGCATGCTTAGGAGGAGGCAGAAACTAATACATTTGGCACTGATGAAGCTGGTGGTGTATTGAGACCACAGCTGTTGACATTGGCTACCCAGAAATGTTTTGTTGCTTTGCCCAGGCTGTTTCCTGCCTCATGCTTGGACATCAAGCTCTTCAGGGCTAAGATGGTATTTTTTTCTGGTTTTGTATGACAGCTAGCATAGAGTTCAAGGAGGAGTAGCCGTATGAATATAATGCTAAAATAAATAGCATGAGCTGTACTGGTAGCACTAAATACTTTTCACTTACTGGTGTAGAGAAAGAACATGCAAACTTGCTCCTTTGTTCATGTTTTCACTTCATTCATAAGGAAAACAGTATTTATCCATCTTTGTTTCTGCCATAGAGCCACAGAGTCATCAGCCTGGTTGTAAGTGAAATGAATAGTAGACAGATGAGCACAAAAGGCTGAGATGCTGGAGTGTGCTTTTGGCAAAGGCCTCCCTGGGAACAATTCTCTTCTGTCCTCCAGGTAGGCATAGTCCATTGAGATTCCAGATGGTTCCCTGCTATGCTGCAAGTCAGACACTGCCCCAGCAGAGAGGGAAACTGCAGGCTTTAAAAAGAAACCTGATGGCAAGTTGTCCCAAAACTGGTGATAGAAAATACACTCTGTAACCACTTAAGAGGATCTCAAGGACTTTGTCCTTATATGACCCTAAAGTACCCAGTGGAGACAGTTTTCCAAATGGAAAAAGAAACTCCCTATAATACTTCCTAGAAAAGTTAGGAGAGAGCTGTCTTACCTATGGTTCCACTAGTTATGATGTGCTCAAGATAGCCAGATCTTTTTCTTTCACAGTAATAGCTGAATACTTCTCATCTGTAGTAAGTGTGTCTCTACCCCAATAAATAAAGCCAATGGGGTCACTGATTTTATGAATTATTCTGTCAAATACCAGGTCAAAACCCAATTCACCTCACTCAACTCAAATAGAATGATACCAAGCAAAGACAGAGGAATCGATCCAGAATCCAGCTAATGGATGCTGCTGAGAAAGGTAATTGCTTATGTGAACTCAATTTTAGCAAATAATTTTGTTTAGGTTAACTCTAACTGCTAAGATCACATTTATATTAGTTATTTTTATGAACTATGATATTCTCAAGCTTTTTTTGTTAGATTTGGTGCTCGCTAAACTGCTGATGAAACTGGAGTTTCAAGTTCATCACTTGTTACTGAAATACATTCTTACGTCGTATATAAAATTCAGCTCTGCTGAGTTGTGACCACACATTGGTGTTGTGGTGATGCTGTTGGCTGATCATGACACTGTGAACAGCATGGCCTGTAGCCTTTCTTTATAGCCAAAGATAGGCTGAAAGGACATGTATTTCTGAAGCAGGCATGTGAAGTAAGAAGTTGCTTTGTTAAGCAGATAACCTCAAAGATTTGGCAACCCCATGGCTCAGTCTGAAGAGCTCTGGCAGCTCGAATGAGTTAGATTTAGCTGACCTGCCCCTGAGTCAGTTCTTAGCCTTGCTTCTTTCTCTTCTCTGTGCTACAACCTAATGCTGGTGTGCAAAGAATGAGCATGGTATGTCAAGGCCTTACTGTAGTTTTGGTGAAGACACTGAAGGGAAGAGTATTTCCTGAGGGCTAGGCTAATCAGGACTGATCCTAAATATCAATGTGGGTCTAGCCAAAATGTTTTTTTTGTTGTTTTTTTTTTCTTTGTTGTGGTTTTTTTTGTTGTTGTTTTTTGTTTGTTTTTTTTTTTTTCGGTAAGGGGAACTTGGCTGAGACCTAATCTGCAAGACTTGTCTGCATCTGTTCTAATGGCCAATACAGTCACAGAGTCATAGAATAACTTAGATTGGGAGGGACATCCAGAGGTCATGTAGTTCAACTTCCAGTTCAAAGCATATATAAACAGATCAGAATATTTACAGCTCTGTCCAGCCGAGTTGTGACCACCTTCAAGGATGGAGATCCTTGTGGACAACATCATCCTGTATTTGACCACCCTTATAGTAAACCTTTTTTTCCTAGTATCTGATTGGAATTTCCCATGTTCTGCTTTGTGCTAATTACTGTTTGTCCTGTCACCACGCACCTTGAGAAGAGCTTGGATCCATCTTCTCTGCACTGTCTGTAGTTGCAGACAGTGATGAAGCCTCCTCCTGACCTTCTCTTCTGTAAAGTCCCTGTTTAGAGGACATTCATTATTTTTGTAATGCCCTTGTTCAGATTTTTGCTTCATCACACAGCTTTGAACCAGAAGTTGTCTGAAATTGGTACTTGAATTTGTCAGAGTGAATTAGTTATTTTTTTAATCCATCTGTTACAGAGACTTCAATTCTATCGTTTTTCCCCTGTCTTTCAACATGATCTTACAGACTTTTATTGTATTAGTTAAAACCATGAAAAGTTGGCTGTAATTTTGTGAACACATTAAGCTAGTATAGAATGGAATGCTAAGCTGAAGAGGTTGTCCAAGACACAAACCCAGACTACCCTCCTAATTCTACTTCTCCATGTACTTGAAAGCATGGGTTTTGCTGGTACAACAGAGGAGACAGTTTTGACGATGGTAGTGGGGAGGAAGAAGAAAGTGGGTAGTTTCTTTTGAAGGCATGGTTTTGATACATGACCTCATAATTAGATTTCATTCCAGCTTCTGATCAGATTTTAACTGTGATGAAGGCCTTGAACCAAGCTTATCTGTTCTTTCTACAATAGCTTGTGACAGTTAGTTTGTCAGTTCTTAGGTACTGTAATAATGGTTGAGAAAATGGTGAAAGACACCATAAGACTCATTTCCCTCCTGTAGATTTCCGTGATTGGTTTTGATGATCAGAGAAGTCCCCTTCTGTCTCTTCTTCCTGCAGCCTTTCAAGGCAGAGATCTGGCCTCATCTTAGATTACTAGTTTGTAGAACTAAAATCTGTTGAATACTGATCACTGTTGAATTCCTACTGAATTAGAAGCTCAGTTTTTAAACAAGCCCTTCCTGACAGTTATTACATCCTATGGAGTCTTGCTTCCTTCTACTGCTAAGGCTGATTTCTTACTCTGTCTTCTACTTTATGTCCTATTTTTGTTTTTGATAAGACAGCCACCTCTCTAAGAAATTTTTCAAGGTCATTTCTGGCCTTTCCATATGCCCATGCCTTGCCATGGGAAGCAGCATTTTTCCAGCTAATATTTCCCAGGTATTTTCCAGAGGATTTCTCAAAGAATCTCAGTCTTCTACCTTCTCTTTTTTGGCACCCACCTCTTTGACTTTTATCTACTTGGGCTGTTTTTTGCTTTTGCTCTTTCTGTTCCAAAATACTTTCTTCCTGTCCTTGTCTTAATTTTTTGCCTTGAGGTAGTTCAGGCTTAGTTTCACAGAATGGTCAGAAACCCATTTAGTTAACCCCAGATTTCTTCTCTGTCTTGGCACTATGCGTAATTACAGAACTGTGGAGAAAGGGCCTATCTGGCAGGTTTGTTTAGTAGGTGAAATACCACTGTTATATGTCGTGGTGCCAGACAGAAGGTATTGCTATGCTATTTGGGCAATTCTGTATAGCATTTCCCAAAATCTCCCAAATCGGCTGTTCTAGTATTACACAACTCTTTCCTCTCCTGTTTTCTGCAGTGGTGGTCCTGTGATCTCTGACTGAGACCTCCCTGGCAAGCTTGTGTCCCCACTACCTCTTACTTCTTCAGAAACTAGCCAGAGCAAAGAGCTGGACCTGGCAAATCACTCCTCAAGTAAGTATATTTCTGACACCGATTTGTGACTCAGCTGTTGGTGAAATAGGCAGGGTTCTGAGCTAGTGCACAAAACAGGATGCCAGTATGGAAACTGCAGGGTGATCTCATTTCCTTCTATCTGAATCTCTGTTGTGGGTGTGAGACACTTGTTTATGGGATGGCGATTTCCTTAGCTTTCCCTTCGCAATGGGATGGGCTTATCCCACCCTCCTGCGGAGACCCTGAAAAATCTCCCTGGATGCATGCATCTTGACAAGTCAAGTACCAAGGCAACTCAAGAGTGAATGCTTCAGTTTGGAGGTATTTTGGGAAACAGCTGCTCCCCCACATGCCGACAACCTGTTGAATGTCCCTGAGCAGATCTCTGCCAGGAAAGAACATCAGTATTGAAGATGACTTCAGGAACAGAATAACAACCTTGTGAAGGACTGAGCTCATCTTTCCTTTCATCTCTGCACTCATCACCCAGCACTGGGTGAAACAGCACAATAAGATCAGGCTCTCCTTTTCCTGCTTATCACATCTCTGAAATAGGAACTTTGAAGATTATAGGGGTGTGCAGGTGCTGCATGTGCTGGGGATGTTTGATAGAGGAAAGCAAGTGCTACTCAGAGGAATATCACAGGAAAGTTATCTCTTTATGCAGAACTATTGGGGCATAAACTACCAGCTTGCCACTGACCTGCAAATAGTGACCCTAATTCCTGTGTTTGATAAGAGACTCTTGTGTTGTATTCGTGTTCCTGATATCAGCACTCTGCTGCAGGACAAGGCAAAAGCAATGGTCTGCTCATGTAGATGGACCACAACCTCACCCACGTTGGCAAATGTTAGAGAAATATGTAGCTGATAGGGTTATGGCCATGCAGATTTGCATTTGACAGGACCCTCTTCCTGAATCCAGCTTATCACATTAGCTCTGGTCATCCTTCAGTAGCCAGTCAGGAATCAAAGTCACACATTGGAAAGTCCTAGTAACACAGGAGGATATATTTTTTCAGTGAACTTTTTCAGAGGGCATCTAACAACTTTGGAAATTTTGCAAGAAGATGCATCATCACACAAGCCTGGATGAGTCACAAGGTCACCCTTATAGTACAGTTATCACTGTTACAATTGATTCCTGTTATTGTTGTACATGAATCCCATCAGAGGAACAGTAGTTTTTCCTCAGGGTCCCTCTTACTTTTCCAAGTTAAAAACTCCTAATAATGCTTTCAAAAGGAACCATTTCTTCTTCTTTATTTTTCTTCAAGTGAACTATGCACAGAAGTTTTATATCATGCCCGAAGAATATTAGAGATATCTGAAGTCTTTCCATGGGATAAACTTCCTGAGAGCTCATAGACTCAGGAAGCTGAGATCTGTTGGCAGAATTGTAAAGAGAGGATTTTCTTCTTTACAAATAAGGGTTTCAAGTTCATTCAGTCTATTTTTTTAAGCGCCCATGGTAAATCAGAAGAGACAACTTGAAAAAAAAGAATTTATTTAACGAAGAGAAAAAGTGGCTTTTAAAAATACCTCACTCTGAAACAGCACCTTGCATTTCAGCTTATGAATCATTATTCTCAAGTATCTGCAAGTGCCCAGTGTGATGGAAATTCACTATGACAACTACCACACCTTATTGTATTTTTATACCCACTCAGGAATTCCTAGTTTGCTGCTAAGGAGAGGCATGATGAACCCACATGGTAACATCCAAATAATTATGTGATCACTGTGTGGCTCCACAAGCTGTTGTGAGTAGGATATATTAGAAATTAAGCTCAGTTTTGGAGATGGGATATTACCTGGCAGTTGAAGGCTGTATTCTTATTCCTTTCGAGCTGCCTATTGGTTTTAAGCCCAGGTGTTTATCAGATGCACAGACAGCAGGGAGCAGTGATTTTGGAGCCTCAGTCCTGTATCACGCCTGCAATAGCCTATTCAGTTTGCCAGTGATGAGGAAGAACTGGTGACAGATAGATATCCTGCCTTGTAGTCTATGGTTACTAATTTTACAGGTTTTTCAGTTTAACAGGAATTACTCACATCCTGTGAGGGACAACAGGGTATTCCCATAACAATTTATGTAATTTAACCATGACTAATACCTTGGTCTTAGTTACGTACATTATCATCTTTATAGGGAGACTGAAAGACAACCACCTTGATCACAGCTCCTAAGCTGTGGTTGCCATCTGCTGATGCATGACTTTAAGCTGTTAGGAATGGTCGGAATTTTTTCCACTGGAATACTTGTTTAGCAAAAAAGATGTTTTGTTCTTTTTTTGACTATAACTCAGTTCTGCTAGGTTTGTCTATTCTCTGAAGACCAACTCAATTCCTCAGCTGCAAATCCAATCATAACAATATAGGAACATAAATATATCAGTGCTACCTCAGATGAAGGAACACCTAGCCTAGCAGCCTGTTTCTAACCATGTACAAAGCACATTCTGAGAGAAGAATAAGAGCAGGACATGTATGTCTGATACTTCCCTTGAGGGTTCCCCAGATTTCTGCTATTTTTAGCTCAGGAAACTCCATGAACACATGTGGTTTTTCCATTTAGTAAGTCTCATGCAAATATCTACCCATTTTTCTTTTAAATATATGCCAAATTTTGCACTTACAGCATCCTTCAGCAATGAATTCCACTGACACTCAAATTGCAATTTCAGCTGTAAGCATCATACAAAGCAGTATTTTTTTTCCCCATTGCATTCTTGTATTCCTGTGTTGTCATGGTTTTACCCCATCCAGAAACTAAACACGACACAGCTGCTTGCTCACTCCTCCCCACTCCCATTGGGCAGAGATAAGAACAGTTTAATAAATAAAATAAAATAAAATATAATAACAGCAACAGTAATAATAAAATATAATAATAATAATTGTAATTAAAAGGAGTATAACAAAAAAGAGAGAATTAAAACCTATGAATAAGACAAGTAATGCACAATAAAATTGCTTACCACCCCCTGACCAACATCTGAGTAGCAATCTGCCCTCCTGGCCAACTCCTCCAAGTATATATGCTGAGCATGATGTTCTATGGTATGGAATATCCCTTTGACTAGTTCGGGTCAGCTGTCCTGGTTATGCTCCCTCCCACCTTCTTGCGCACCTGCACTCTGGCAGAGCATGGGAAACTGAAAATCATAACTTAGGATAAGCACTACTTAGCAGCACCTAAAACATCAGTGTGTTACAAACATTATTCTCACACTAAATCCAAAATTGTACCAGCTACTAGGAAGGAAATTAACTCTATTCCAGCCAAAACCAGGACATATATATGTTAAGATTTTCTAAAGTGAATTGAATTTTCTACAGTGTAAACACAAAAACGCTGGTGTGATTCAGGGAAATGTTGTGGAAATCAGGGAGACTGAAGTCAGGAGGGTGTGAGACACATTTCCAGCTTTCATAGGTCACTAAAGTTCATTGGTGAAATGAAACTATAAATCAAGTGAAAAGGTGAAATTTTCAGGATCCTTCTTTCTCTCTTGCTGTCCAAAAAGCAGCAAGAGGGGGTGCAGCTTCACAAGGGAGTGTTTTTCAGGAGCTAAGCACAAGCAGGGACACTGATCTCTCTGACAGGGTGCCGTCTCACAGCACCTGAAGGAGAGCAGTAGCCAGGGTCAGACAAGAATCCAGTGGTGGCCAGACAAATCCACAGTGGTGAGGTGGTTCTCAAGTCAAGCCAGGTACATGGTCAGGGTCAGCAAGATAAATGGTCAGGCACAAGCATACCTACAGAGTAGCTCAGACAAGGATCAATGCAGCTTCCAAGCCAAGGGGTGAAGAGTGTGTGGATGGAAGTCCTAGATTAAGCTTTTCACAGCTCTTTTTACCCAGCTTTTTCCCAGCAGACCCAGGTTACAGGGCTGTACCATGTCAGAGGTGGAGTTGTACACAGGCACCCAAACCCTTGGAAAGCAAGAGACTGCAGAGCCTATTGGTGCACTTGGGGTCCTGATTCTCATTTTCCAACTGGCTGCACATCTTTCTTTTCCTGCTATGTCTCTAACATGACAGCCATGTAACCTTCTGTGCAAGTGTGGTTACTATTTTTCCTGAGAAGCATGAATGAGCTTTTCTGTCCAGCAGGGATAGTGGCAGCTCCTGTTGATGCGTATGCTGCCTGGCTGGCAAACCCATACATGCTGATGAGCTGGCTTATAGAACAGCAATAATTGTTAGAATTATGCCTCTGGTTTTACAGCAGTGGGGACTCTAATTTGCTATTAACCACCTATCAAGCTACTTATTTTCAAGAAACCTGTAGAAATTTTGTAAATCAGATTTGCCCATGGCTGAAATAAGTTGAGATAGACAGATAGCCAAATCTTTATCTGCTTAAGGAATCAGGGCCTCTGCCTCTTATGCATACCCTTAGGTGTCTGTTTATTGGGCTGAAGCTTGCTGAGAAGATGAAAACAAGAAATTGCCAGAGGGAAGAAAGAGTAGCTCAAATTCTACCTCTTAATACAGGCTTCTGTCAGTGTGGAAACCACTAGGAAGCTATACACTTCCAGGAATTAACTTGTTTAAAGGAAGAGTAATGGCTTGGTCCTGTGAGGAATGGTGAATAAACTGGTTCTGACCATCAGTTATGCAGTCTATAAAGATGCCAGGTTTTATGAGCACTTTGGCAGCTTCAGACAAAACCTCAGCATAGATTTAATCTAAGTGCTAGGGAAAGACTACTTTATTAGCAGCTACCAGTCTCATGTGGCTTCTTCAGTACACCTGCTAGCTTGAATCCTCATCCTGGCTTTGCAAGCCTGCATCAGGAGTGGACACTTTTCTTTCTACATATCTGAACTTGTTTCTGCAGATCTTAGAGACAAAAGAAATCAGGTAAATTTCTGAATTATTTTGGTGGCCCCCAGGTCAGTGTAAGACCCTAAACACTGACTTAAAACCACAGGAGTGCTACAAGGATCAAAACATTTAGCTCATATAGGTCTGTATCCCCCATCACTGCCAAAAGTTACTGGGAGCAGTTTGTGAAACACCTCTTTGGATGCTGAGCATTACACCAGGATCAGTGCAGATTTGGGACTGTGAGTATAATTTCCTGTGCTTATTTCAGCCTCTCCAGGCTCCTGTCTCTGGATACCCTTGCTTGCCCTCTCTTTCCACTTAATATTAAAACTCTCACTGGGAAAGTCTGGGCACATTTGTCTCCAGCTGAGAGCCTCAGCTTGCTCACTGAAAAATCCTTCTCTTCTTTCTCTCTCCTTTGTGGCTGTGAGTAGGCGTTTTCTAGTGTGAAAGCAAGCCTAAGACAAATAGTAATTTTGTACTTTTGTGTCTTGCACTGAGCCTGGTGTCTTGATGGACATGTACTTGCCTATAGTAAAAGTAGGTTTTGCCTCTGTTTCAGCAGAGATCATGCGTATACACTGCAAATATATAAAGTGGAAAAAAAAAAGATGATGACAGTTTTCCAGTTAAACTGCAGCCCCCTCTTTTTACATATAATTAAAAATGACCAAGTTATATTAGGAATTACCTGAATTATGCACAAGTCCAATTTTATAATTCATATTAATTTTGACACTGAATAAAATGACAGTGTTTCCTCAGATTTGAATAACTGCATGCACTGCCTCTTTGGTAACTATTGATATCTTGAAGAACATAATTGTAATGAGGATGGTAACAGTATCTTTTGGTTGGAAATGTCATTTAAGCAATCTCTTAAGCAGTATTAAAATTCCTAGTTTGGTACCTTAGTGGGAGTTGCAACTTAAATCCTTTACATTACTTCAAAATTAAAATTTCCTAGAATGTAAGAAATCTGTTTAAGTATTCTGGTGCTCTCACGCTAAACAAGCCCTCTTGAGGCAAATTGTTGGGGAACTGAAGGTGCTTTGCTTTCCATGCCCCATGCCTTCTCCCTACTTCAGAGGATTTCTCAACAACTTTAATTTTTTTTGATTCACTAGTGTTGTTCGTGGTGTGGCAGGCAGAAACCCATTTGCTCTCCTAGCACCCTGGAAAACAACGCAAATGAATTAGGAGGTTTCTCCTCGTTGGTTCTCAATGCTTTTCTGTCATTCCAGTGTTACCAAACACTATGGAGACAGGCAGATTCTCTAGAGATTCTTGGTAGAATGGTGATGCAACAAAATTGTTACAATCAGAACTTTAAGCAATGCCCAATATTGTGCTTCCCTTTTCACCTATGTGTCACCCTGAATGGTCCAGCACTTAGCATGCTTTTAAAGGAGTGGATATGTGATCAGCTCATTTAGGGCTAATGGCCAAGGCCAATTGCTTCACCAAATGGCACTAGTCAGGCAAATCATAACACCAGGGGTTAGGAGTAGGGGGCAACCAGAGACAAACGTTTGGCAGAAGATACGCATGTGCTTCACCTTCATTAGCAGTTTCTGTCAGAGCCCTTTTAAAGATATCTGAAATCACTACAGCTTATTACATTTGAGTTAAGTTGGGGAAAAGCCTGAAGTTCCCCAGAGAGGCAAAGGCCAACAACAACCCTTAATTTTCCAGGCTCAAAAGCTTCTGTGTGGTTCTTAGGGTTATTGGCCTGTCGGTCACGAGTTGCAGTCGATTGTAGATCTGGTGAACTTCCTGAGGTCTTCTGAAGGCATTAGAAATACATACTTTATAATCCTCTGAAGGTGTTCTTAGTAGTTTTGCACCTTCAAGGCATATTTATGTTTACCACTGTATTTTCCCCTTCAGAGGGGCCTTTGTGTACCTACGGCTAACACCGTGTCTCCTGTTTACAGCCATGCCCACGGGAGTCTGCTTTCAGTAAATGTTAATAGTAAGCACTGCATTTGTGTTTCCACACAAATGCTGAGGCCTTTAACTACTGTGCCCCTGTATTCCTCTAATGAGTATAAACCAAAATCAAGAGAAGGAAAGCAATCTGAAAAAAGAGCAGCTATTCTGTGTATTCTGTAATCACACCAATGCCCAGGCAGGATCTGGGTACAGGAGAAGGAAGGATCATTTGAACCAGCTTGCAGGTTCTCTGAAGGTCAGAAATAGGCCAAATTGCTTGCTGGTGCAAAGCCATGCCTGGTCTATATTAATTCCTTCTTCTGTCAGAAGACTATGGTTGAGCTACTTAGTGAAGGTGACAAGAATGAGGAAAGACTGTGGTGCTTTCCACCATCTTGCAGTCTACCCACTGCTATTGATCATTTCTTGCCCCATTCTCTTTCCATCCAAAAAAGGCAGTATTACCTGTCTCTTGCCACTGCTGCTAACCAGCTGTCTGATTTCCTGCAGTACTCTATGCTAGCATGTGAGGAGATACAGTGCATTCAAAATTCTGAGGTCAATTCTGGTTTTGCAACAGCTGATTTGGAAGTAATAGGAGCATCTCTTAATTTCCTATGGTCTCACAGTGATTCAGGAGTGCAGACCTACTGAACTGGAGCACAGGCATCCTTTAGATACACCAGTAGCCAGAAAAAACTTACCATACTATCAGGTACTGTAGAACATGCTGTTTATGGCCCACACATTCTGCACACTGGCGCACAGGAACACTTCTAGAACAGCAGCTCACTGGGGATCTACAACATGGCAAAGACATTTTGTCTACTGCAGTTCACTCCATTCTTAAGCACTTGACTGAATAACAGATTAAGCAGTTGATTGAATAACAGCTAACCATGCTGCTAACTGTGCACTTTTAATGTATAAGTCACATTCCTATCAATTCAGAGAGGATGATCGTATATGTCTGAGGGCAGAATGTGACCCTGTGATCTAGAAAAATTATAAAACCAGCCTGCTGCCTATGGGGTAGCTCAAGGCTGGTTATTCTTCATTACGAACTGATCACATACACTTTGGATGTGAAAGGACTAAGTGGGGAATCTAAGGAATTTTCCTCAGCTCTTAACCTCATGCAATTCTTAGCCATGACACCAAAGATGTGAAATCAGAAAAGCAACATGCAATGTCTGCTTGTCTTGCAGCCAGTGGCTGTCCAGGAAATGGGCTGTTGCTAAATTGAACTTGCAAAACTCTCATCAAAACCAGTAGAAAAAAATAGGTCAAAATGAAGTGTTTCTGACTACAGAGATGAACAGAGTGTTCTAACTTGCCATTTGCCAAGGAACTCATCTTTGCTGGTGCTTCACAGCCTCATAAGACACTTAGGGTTGTAGGCACAAACATGCTCCAGGCACACCCATTTCCAGCAACAGATGAGGGCTGGCCCCAGTTTTGATAGTATCAATAGACGGCATGTAGTATTGATCACAGGTGATTGAGATTCCAGAATATGTGACTGTCTACCCACTGCCTGGAACAGTTTTGTAGAAAGGAAATTCCTAACATTTTCTAGCCCTCTTTGCACATGCATCATTTCATGTTGAAGACCATATTTACATTTTAGCATGGTTTAAGTTGTTGACAACAATTCCATGATATTAATTTTGCCTTTTTTGATTTGATTTTGTGCCTTGGATCTGTGTGGGTGGGATTCTGCTCCCTCAAAAGAGGCATCTAATGCTGCTTTAGAAGGGCTTGTGTATTCCACTTGTCCTCCAAAATCTAGAAAGGCAGGTGTCTCACTTAGCCCTTTGTCATGTCTCCTGGGCCTTAAGACTTAGACTTAAAGACAACCAGTGTCTGAAGATTGGCATTACATGGTATACTATTGTCACTATGAACTATACACTGTACAGTATATTTAGCTAACTCTGTCCCAGCAGGCAGCACACAGAAGCATGGCTTTTTGGCAAAACCATGTAACTACTATCCAATGTTTTAATATGCACCTAGACATTCCAGGTTTTGGAACACAGCTGAGTTGCTGTGTTAAAGAAAACCCCATGGTTCAATACGGTTGTGGAATTGCAATATTAGCAAAAAGAGCAGCAACAACCAGAAACAACAGTGTTAAACACTCTAGAACTATGCAGAAAACTCAAGCCCTGCGGGTGATCCATGTAGTGAGAGGTTCACGAGTTTTCTTTGGCCCACTGAGTTCACTCATAAAATATATTACCAGATTTCCCAACATGCAAAGGGAGAGGGGAGTTATTTGGATCCTCAGGCCTGTTGTAATAAAAGTGAGAGCAATACAAGGCAATAAAAATGGGAATAAAACTAAGCTGATGCCAGGACTTATGAAATTTCGGAAAGAGTAAGAGCATTGTGAAAGTGCCACAGTAAAATGTCTTCAAGGTTTTCAATGCAGATCCACCACTTGGACTCTAAAACAGGGAGAAGGCAAAGATTTCAAGGCTTTGATATCAGATGATTCCAAAGGAATTGTTGTATACCATACCCACAGCACAGTGACAACCACTCAGCAGGAGACATGACAATAATTGGATCTCGGAGTCTCTACTGGTGTGAGCAGAGTAAGGTAGAAAGAAAAGTGGTGCCAGCACTAGAGAACAGTTTGGCAGGGAATAAGTAAGGTGCACAGATAAAAGTCTTGAAAGAAATGGTGCGAGCAGCGGTTGCCGTGTGGAGGACAGCAGCAAGCAGCACTTCAGAGTGATGCCTGGTAACATGGTGCGTAAAGAGCTGACCACCTTGACAGTGAATCTCTGATATAGGAAACAAGGTGGAAGTATAGAATGATGTACCATTGTGTCCCTAGCAGCCTCATGGTGTCTCCCTGAGGAAGATTGATGAGCTCTCTGCTTCCCATGTCCAACACTCAGACATGGGTGAAGGGAAATATTTTCCAATGTATGGCCTATTACCACCCTGATAAGTGATGTTAAGGAACATGGCTTGGGACAAGGACAGCATTCAGAGACTGTTTTTCCTCTAGCTTGTATTTTGATCTGGTAATTTCATTACCCTTTTCATTACATAGATTACCCTGGCAGCTTCCTGAAATTAACTGAGAGATGTTAGCAGGTTCTGAGGATGTTTCAGGGCTGCTTTGAAGAGCAATTTAGAACAATTTTTGTCTAGGTTTTCTGAAGCCATGAGACAGAACTCTGTCTCTGGTCATTAAAAGAATTATGCTGGCAGCTAGTAATATTTTATTAAAATTCGTGATTTATAGAATGAGGTTTTATTTAAAATGCCCTTGGCAAAGTTGGAAGTGTTGATTAAATCCCAAACAAAAATGAAAGTCACATACACTTTGTTTTATTTTTTAATAGAAATAACAAATGGCTTTGGATCACGTAAAAAACAGATAGGCTTTTTAAATAGCAGATTACTTTTTAGAATTCAAATAACTATTGGCTTTGGTTGTCTATTGAGTGTATAAACTCTTAGGGTTCTGTTGCAAGTACAGATTTATGATTTTGGAAGAGAAATCGAAGGTCATAGAATCGTAGAATCGTAGAACACCAGGTTAGAAGGGACCTCAAGGATCATGTGGTCCAACCTTTCTTGCCAAAAGTGCCTTGACAAGATGGCTCAGCACCCTGTCCAGATGAATCTTAAAAATGTCCAGTGTTGAGGAATCCATCACTTCCCTGGGGAGATTATGCCAATGGATGAACATAGTGATAAGGTCTCCCTTGAGCTTTCTTTTCTCAAGGGTGAACAAAACCAGATCTCTCAGCCTTTCCTCATATGGCAGGCGTCTCAGTCCTTTGATCATTTTTGTGGCCTTTCTCTGAACCCTCTCCAGCCTGTTGACATCTTTTTTTGTATAGCGGGGACTAAAACTGAACACAGTATTCCAGGTGTGGCCTGACAAGCACTGAGTAGAGTGGGATAATGACTTCTTTTTCTCTGCTGGTGATACCCTTGTTGATGCAACCCAGCATCCTGCTGGCTTGCTTTGCCAATGTAGCACTCTGTTCACTCATATTGATGTTGTCCACCAGGACCCCCAGGTCCCTTTTCAGAGAGCTGCTCTCCAGCCAGGTAGATCCCAGCCTCTGCTGCACTCCTGGATCATGTTTTCGCAGGTGCAAGACCTTACACTTGTCCTTGTTGAACTTCATAAGGTTTTTGCTAGCCCACTCTTCCAGCCTATCCAAGTCTTACAGCAGGGTGGATTCCTGCAGAGTGGCTCTCCTTTCCAAAGTGTCCACTTCGCCTCTTAGTTTGGTATAATCAGCAAACTTCATCAGGGCACGCTTGATCCCATCATCCAGATCACTTGTGAAGATATTAAACAGTGTTGGGCCCAATTTCAATCCCTGGGGGACCCCACTTGTGACAGGTTGCCAGTGTGAAAAAGTGATTTTACCATGACGGTCTGGGTGTGGCCTGTCAGCCAGTCTCCCACCTAGAAGTAGTTGGAGAGAGTGATTTCTTTTGCTCTCACTCTGATTTCACTATCATGATCCTAGAAAAAGTAGTTAGTTAAGGTACGGGACTGGAATGGCAAGAACTCTGTTTCTAACTCTGCAGCAACTCCCTGAGTTCCTTGGACAGATTGTATTTTCAACCCAAAGGAGTACAAATGGATATATGTAGAAAATCATGCTGGGAATAGCATGATGCGTTTGACAGATACTGACCTTCAGTGGCCAGTAGCGGGAGTGGGGTGGGGTGTTCAAGGGCCTTGAGTCTTTGAAAGACAGACTATGAAAATGGTAATTGCTTTTCTTTTCACAATTACCTTTTTTTTTCTTCTGAGTGTCTAGAAGACAAGATGCCCCTTGGGAGGATTTTTGGGAAAGAATCAGCCCCTGGTTTATTTATGTCCTTTCCACAGCCAAAGAAGCTGGTGAGAAAGGAGAGATGGTATGAGACTCGAGTGCTTTGTCCTAAGCAGGCAGAGATTGCTTTTGTATCTCCAGGACTTCATGGGAGAGCTCTAGGTCTGTCTGCTCTCTCAGTGCTCATCTATCTGTCTTCTACTCTCTTGGCTGCTCAATCACAGATCAGTGCTTGTTGTCCTCATGATACCTTCCTGGACAAATGGTCTGTAAGATTTGCCTTGCAGTAAGGTCTGCTTTCTTCTCATTAGCAGATGGGGAACCTGAAAGTGTTAGGGATTATATCATCACTCCCATCTTCTCCTTACCAGTGTGCAAAGGGGTGACTCATGGTTACAGTATAAGAGCTTTTGTTTCAGGCTGCTCCAGAGGAGAGAGCTGATGATAATCATGCCTGCCTTTTTCCAGTGAGAAAGCTTGGAATATTTTGGAGAGGAGACCAGGTAGCCAGGATGTTTCTCTCCAGTGTGGATGCAGGGGCATGTCTTAGGCTGCCCAGGAGCTGCGTCAGAGCAGAATTCAGGTGTCATGAGTCCCAATCCAGTACAGCATTAGCAAGGGGACAGGTGTCATGTCTGTCTGTGCAGACTGCCTGGGCATGGTGGGAGCTGAGGGCACTCTGGGGCTGTGGGGCTGGGACCTGATGGGAATAACACCACCAGCAGCTCAGGACTTGGCAGCCAGGCCTAACCCACTGCACCAACCAGGAGCAGGGTGGCTGAGGACACCAGGGACTCCAGCTGCAGGCATCAGGCACCTCACTGGGGCTCGGGACTGGCCCAGGCTGGGCTGGGATGTGGGCTTATGGCAGGTCCTGGCTCAGTGGAGCCCATGGCCGGGCAGGGCAAGTCTGTGGGGAGCTGGAGATGGGCCCTGCTGTGGTGTCACTGGAGCAGGGGCTGGTGGCCCTGAGGTCTGGCATGGATCCTGGGCTATGGGCAGGTAGGGGGAGTCCTGGGGCAGGATGGGCAGTCAAGCAGGCCCACTGGTGCCTTTCAGGCCCTGACACAGACACTAATATGTTGAACTCCTCTCTTGGGTGACAGGATCAACATTACATGCTTCAAATGTCAATGTAGATGTGAGTTTCAGTAATGTGAAACTTGTTGGCTTCTGAGTCCTGTTTTGTGCCTCTTGCTGTGCTACCTAGAAGCTGAGTGAAGCTGAGTTTCCTGTGTGATCACACACATCCAGGAGACGAGGCTTTATAAGCTTGATATTTCTGAGACAGCAGAACTATAAACATATTAACCTCACATAGTGCAGAAGCTGAGGGTTTAGGAAGAAGCAGTGTATGGATTTCTTACCTGGTGCCAGAATAAACCCGGTGGATATTTCACTTTGGGTTAATCCTCCCCGAAAGCTGGTTGAAGTCGATGGAGAAGCTCCCACTGATTGCAGCAGGCTTTGTTTGCTTTCTTAGTTATACTCCTGTAAAGCGTCAGAACTTAAGATTTTGCTCAGTATGTCTTCCAGTGGGAGGATGCAGGTGGTCTGGCAAAATCAGACAAGGTTGGGAGGGTATGTGCTGCAGTGCAAACCTTTAGCATAGCCATGGGAAACTACTTCCTCTCCCATTTCACCGATTTTCATTTTCTGCCTGAGGAAGCTGTTGCTGTAGAGTTGTAGCCTTCACACCTTTCATTGTAGAACATGGTGGGGTTTCTCAAATAAAACAAAGAAGGAAATCTGCAGTAACTGATGATGTTCCAATGATAGGCCTGTTAAAGTAATCAGTCATATCTATTTGAATAGTAAAAACAGCAGGAATGAATCTTAAAGTAAAGAAATTGAATAGTTGATAAAGAGTGAAATCTGAACAGATCAGTTCTGGGTCTTCTGTTTTCATTATATCCATTGACTTGCTCAGAATGCCTTTAAGGCAGAGGACTCTCAAAAACTATCAACAAATTTAAGAATTAAATTTTGCATGTGGTAGAAGGAATGTTTCCCCTTGAATTTCAGTGTCCTAATAGCAGAACAGCTTTCCTGCTGAGGTCCAATGTCCATGACACCATCTTTTTCTCTCTGTTGACAGTGTGATTTCCTCTACTTTAAGTAGTGCTTACACAGTATGACAGATTCACTGCCAGAAACTTCAGGCAGTGTGACGCAGTATAGGCTGGGCAGATGTGAAAGCTTTCAGTCTCCAGGGCTATCAGCTCACCTCATGCAACTTCTTGTCATAGAGCATAAATTTGCTGCTTAGAAGGTGGGGAGAGAGAGTATAGCATGGATATCTCCTAAGGGAACAAAACCACTAACAAACTGGAAATAAGCATCTGTAGATAAAATGTGATGTCAGGCAGAGGCCTGGAACTGAGAGAGGATTGACTGTGTTTGGGGAGGAAGTTCTTTGTGTTTGCTGGTTTGTTTCTTCTGCTGCTGGCTGTAGGGAAAAATATACCTGTGATCTCATGGGAGATGTTTGACATACCTGTGGGGTTGATTCCACAGTTGGAATGAAGTTATGAGGTTCCTGAAAAAAAACAATTCTTTCCAAGGGAGTCAGAGCAATACTCCATTCAGCAAGAGTATTTTATTTAATTATTTATTATATAATCAGGATTTTATATGCCACTCAATAACTGGAAACAATTTGTGCAGGCCTTGTCTTTCATAGCTTTTTCTTCCCGTGTGACTACTGCAGTTATTTTACTTCTCACCTGTAGCTGAGACCCAGGTGAGAAGGAGAGGGAAGGGAACAGGTTGCAAAGAGAATGAGTGAATTCATCCTGCAGCCCCCATCCACTGCACCATTGTGCTAGCTAACAGATATACAGAATGCAGGTAGTGCTTGAAATCCTGCCACATGGCCACCACACCTCCCTCATTATCCTGCAGCACTGCATTGGACACAGACCAGGACAAAGTGCCTGGCCTGGTCTGACAGTTCTAATATTTCTGAAGGTCTCAGAAGTGACCAGATGCTATATTTTTTTTTAGGCTTTCTCTAGGAAATCATATGGATAAACCATATTAATATTATAAATGCCTCTTTGATGTACAGCATACAGAATTACCACTTAGAAAAGCATATTTCTTTTTTGAGAATGTGATCTGAAATGCAACAGGTTATATCAGATTTTCACCTGTCATTAATCTCAGCGGGAACAAACGGATTTTCTATTGTGATATTCTATAGGACTAACTCTAGTATTTACTGCTGCTCAGAGCAGTTTCCGGCTTGTTTTCTTTGGCATTGGTCATCTTGTTTTCTGGTGCTTCTGAGACGATTGTCATCACTGTTTATTTCTAAAAAGACAGCTGCTAAACTGGCACTATTGGTTTTCCTGGTCTTATAAATGATATAGTTTCTAATAAATCTTGTCCTGTACTACTGCTTTTTTTTGTTGTTGTTGCATAATGTGATGCTTGGTGTGTTAGGCCACTACTGATCTGAGAGTATCTAGCACTTGATGGCAAACAGACTAGGTACCCAAACTCCTAGGCTAGCAGCCTGAACAGCAGAGCGTGTCACTTACATTCAGCTGCTAACACTGGGGACTTGCTGAGTCCTACACTTTTAAGTGTAGTAATTCCAGGTTTAGCTATAGGATCATGTTTTTTTTCCTGCTTCCAGACTAGATAAAGCCTGTGAAAAGTGCTTTTCTGTCAGAGCAAGAAAAGCAATGTGCTTTCATGGTCTCTTAAAATACCTCAGGAAATACCGGCTCCTAGCTGCCCTGAAGATATCTACAGGAATAAGAAATGTAAGTGTGTTTCCCATTAGTGCCCCGGATTCTGCCTGATTCATATCTCATCCTGAAATAAGTTCTTTCTTTTTAATTCAGGACAGGAATTTTCAAGTTTCATCCTGCGAGCAAGAACAAATGTTTTTTGCCCCTTTACAAATGCTTTTGTGGGCAGAAATGACCAACCTTGACACCAGGCATAATCTAAGCCTTCTTCAATTAGTTATAGCTAAACATTAGAAATTGTACCTTGTAGGCTTAGTCCTCATTTTTAACAAGATAAAATATGCTGGAAGGATAACCAAAATAGAACAGGAGATATCTTTAGTTTGTCTGCAAAGATTGTTTAATACTTAGAAGTCAAGCCTGTTCTATGACTGAGAATAATCCGTATGTCCTGAGTAGAGCTCCTGGCCTCTAAATCTAAACACAGTTCACAAAAAATCGTGTTCCTTTATTGTCACTGTAGTGAAATAGTAGCACAGAGAAAGTGACTCCTCTGAGGTGAACAACAGGACAGAACTGAGACTAGCCCTGCCATCTCCCGACTCTCAGGCTAGTGCACTACAAAGTCAGGTAGAAGCACTAGGGCAATGCTTGAGTCTTGTGGTAACCAAGGGATCCCTTGTTCCTGATTCAAGAAGATGCTTCCTGTGACACATTAGGCTTGGGTCTATCTCTCTGTCACTATGAAGGGGTAAGACTGTGCTCCTGGAGTGGCCCAATAGTGCTTTTCTCTCTGTTTCATATCTTGTGACTCATGTACTTAATCCATTCCGTAATTACAATAAGGTTAGCAGACAGTCATGGTCTCGGGCTTAAGGACACACACACACACACACACACATTTAACAATAAAATTATTTGCTGTAAGCTTGGAAATTTCATGACAGATCATTTTCCTTAGCCATGCCGTGTATGCTATGACAGAAAGGATGGTTACATTTCTAATTCAGATTTAGGATTTAAGGGATAAAGTATGTGCTGAACCACAGGCTTCCTTTGTAATGCTGGGAGAGCATTCAGCTTCTACAGATACATCAACCAGAAAAGAAAGGTCAAAGACTGTGTACCCACCCTGATGAGCAAGACTGGCAAGCTGGTAGCAACGAATGAGGAGAGGATTCAGGTACTCCACAACTTTCTTGCCTTAGCCTTCGTTGTCAACCTCTCTTCTCACACTTCTTGAGTAGATGAGCCATAACATGGGTACTGGGGAAGCAAAGTGCCTCCCACTGTAAAAGAAGATCAGGTTCATGACCACCTGAAGAACCTAAATTTATATAAGTCAATGGGACCTGATGAGATGCATCCCAGAGTCCTGAGGGAATTGGCTGATGTAGTGGCCAAGCACCCACTTTTAAGAAAGGTAGAAAGGAGGACCCTGGGAACTACTGACCTGTCAGCCTCACTTCTGTGCCTGGGAAAATCGTGGAACAGATCCTCCTAGAAGTTACACTAAGGCACATGGAGGACAGGGAAGTGATTCAAGACAGCCAGCAAGGCTTCACCAAGGGCAAATCCTGCCTGACCAACCTAGTGGCCTTCTATGATGGAGTGACTACCTCAGTGGGCAAGGGAAGAGCTACAAATGTTGTTTATCTGGGCTTCTATAAGGCCTGTGACATGATCCCCCACACCATCTTTCTCTCTAAATTGGAGAGATATGGATTTAATGGATGGACTGTTCTGTGGATAAGGAATTGGCTGGATGTCCGTGTCCAGAGAGTAGTCGTCAACAGCTCCATGTCCAGATGGAGACTGGTGACAAGTGGCATCCCTCTGGGGTCTGTACTGGGACCAGTGTTGTTTAATATCTTCATCATTGATGTAGACAGTGGCATTTAGTGCAGCCTCAGCCAGTTTGCAGATGATATCAAGGTAAGTGGTGCTGTTGACAGGTCTGAGGATGGGATGCTGTCCAGAGGGTCCTTGACATGCCGGAGAGGTGGACCTATATGAACATCATGAGGTTCAAGAAGTCCAAGTGCAAGGTCCTACACCTGGGTCAGGGCAATCCCCCGGTATCAATACAGGCCGGAGGACAAAGGGATTGAGAATAGCCCTGCTGAGAAGGACCTGTGAGTACTAGTGGACGAAAAGCTGAATATGAGCCAATAATGTGCACTTGCAGCCCAGAAGGCCAACCATATCCTGGGCTGCAGCAAAAGAAGTGTGGCCAGCAGGCTGAGGGAGGTGATTCTCCCCCTGTGCTCCGGTCTGGGGTGACACCACCCAGAGTACTGCATCCAGCTCTGGAGTCCTCAGCACAAGAAAGACATGGACTTGTTGCAGTGGGTCCAGAATAGGGCCACAAAGATGGTTGGGGGCTGGAGCACTTCCCCTATGAGGACAGGCTGGGAGGGTTGGAGTTGTTCAGTTTGGAGAATAGAAGGCTCTGAGGAGACCTCATTGCAACCTTTCAGTATGCAAAGGGGGCCTATAAGAAAGAGAGGGGTAATCTTTTTAGCAGGGTGTGTTGTGATAGGACAAGGGTTAAAAGTTCCAAACTAAAAGAGGGTAGATTTAGTTTAGATGTAAGGGAGAAATTTTTTACAATGAGGGTGGTGAAATGCTGGAACACCTTGCCCAGAGAGGTGGCAGATGCCCCATCCCTGGAAACATTCAAGAAGAGGTTGGACAGGGCTCTGAGCAACATGATCTCACTAAAGATGTCCCTGCTCACTGCAGCGGGGTTGGACTAGCTGACCTTTAAAAGTCCCTTCCAACCCAAACTGTTCTATGATTCTATGAAATACCTGGGATTTTGGAAATCAGGGGACAGTTACTGAGGGACAGACAGCTTCCAGTATCTTTCTGAGCTAGCTCATATGTGTGGTGGATGTTTCATTATGTGTTCAGAAACAATCTATCACCTCTTGTTTGTCTATTCTATTCTTCATTGCACTTTCCAGAAGCAATCTGTTCCTAGATTATCAATTAAACAGCCTGGAAATTTCACCCTCTACACTAGTGAACATTTCAGTGCAAATGTTTTCATCTTCCAAGAGCTTATTATTAAGCATTTTGCTTTTATTTTATTTATTTTCTGCTTGAGAGGAAAAGGAAAACAAACGATATTTTGTTTCTGGCTTTTAAAATAAATGTAGGATTTTTTTCCTTTTGAAACCCAGAAATGCTTTACAAAAATGGAATATATATATTTTTTTTAACTTTCCAGCAACATGTACACCCCCTTTTCTCAACAGACATTATTTTCTTGAGAAGCGTAATTTAGATAGGCAGTGGTTCACCAGAATCAGTGGAAAGTACTTTTCACTTCCTCAGCTGGCTCTGTGTTCAGCTGTTGCCTTCCCATATCAGAAGGGGCTTTACAGTAGAAGATGCTTTGGGATCACTTGGGTGGAATGTGACACATGGTGTCTATATTTGTCACAACAATGCTAGGCAACTGAAGACATCTTTCCAGTCTGCTATCATTATTTCAACCTACTCCTTACCTCAGATAAACAGGCTGATTAAATGCTTTTTGTTGAAGCTCCAAACTTTGACTTAATTTAACAGAGAAAAGTAGAAGGAAATGTAGCTAAAGAGAATTTAAATTGCTGATGTTTTCCACTTGGATGGCTTGCATTTTCACATCATATAGACATTAATTATGTTGCGCTCTGTTAATTATATTTGGTTCATTATACTTGATGATCTTTGTCTTTGCTGGACTTTTTATTTACCTCTCCTTCCTCTAGCTGACAATTGAAACTCTATGTGGGAAGCCAATATCACATTGTTTTCTTTTTATATCTGTGTCCTTATGTATTAACATAATTGCTGGAATTAACTAGCAAGGAGAATTGCCTAAAGAATAAGATAGTTGTGCAGAGAACAGGTGAACACATGTGGCCTATTTTGTGAGGAGCGGTCTCTGCTGCCTATAGCACCTCGTTAAACTCTAAGAGACATTTGGATGGGTCCTTCTCAGTACCCAGATATTTGTACTGTCTTTTTCCTGCTGGTGGCTTAGATCTTGATGGTTTTGCTTCTTACCAGGGAAAGGTCCTGATGATTCCTCAGTCAGAAGGACAGCAGATGATAAGGAGCTTACTGCCCTTTACACAGACAATTTAGTAAACTCCTGTAGCTGTCACTCAGAAGTTATTGCACTACATTCAATGAGCTGACAAAGAGAAATGCCACCTGGCTGAGCAAGGGGTCTCATCCTTATAGAAGTTTTTTGAGATTTATAGTGAAAAAACACTGCAAAAGAACTAGCTATTCATAGAAGATGAGAACAGTGTAGAATAATTAACTTTCTCGTGGGATGGATTTTTGAATCTCTGTGTTTCATATAGGTTTATACAATGCCACGTTTCTCTTTATAACCACTTGGAAAAGAATCCAGTGCCATTTCAAAAGATTAAAGTAATTTTGCAAGAGGGCTTTATTTTGGATAATCCCAACTCAATATACACAAACCAACAAATGCAATGTTCTTTCAATTAGTTTTCCCTTGACACCAGAACAAATTCTTACTCTTTTTAATGCTATGTGTTCTGAAAGCCCTTCTAAAGAATCTCATTATTTGTTCCATAATGGCCAAACAGCTGTGACATAAAAGAAAATCAGAGTCATGGAAAGTCTCTAACAGTACTTCATGTTCCTGTAGTTGCACTGAAGATAGTCAATCACCCTTTCTAAAGGTAAGGAATTTTTCCAATGGGGGAAGTCTATTGTATTAGTTATGTCTACGGCCTCACACCCTGTTATTCATTTACAATTAGACCTTTATGTCAAACTTCTCTACTGAAACATAGTCTACTAGTGGGAAAAAGGGGAGCATTCAGTCAGTTCAAACCTTACTTTGATTCTCTAATGCCAACAGCTGCTGCCACACATCAGTCTGAAATGGTCGTGTGAAGAGCTGAAGAGTTCCTATAAGCAGCTGCTGGTCATGATGTGCACCGCCAGAAGCAGAGCCCTGCACCTGTGTTGCTTTTCCCTGAGTGACATGAAGACTGGGCTTGACATTTCTTTCTGCCCTAGCTCTATGCGTTTGTGGTTTATAAACATTATTCACAAGGTGCCACATGCTCATTTATGTAAGATAAAAGCCTTGAGGGAGGAAGAGAGATATAAAAAGACAAACATTTATCCCTTCTTCAGCTACTTCTTTCCCAAAGACAAACATATGACTTGGTTTCTATAGCTAATCTTCCATAAAATCCCTTTTCTGTATATTTAATTACTTCCTTACACCCACTACCCAGTGCACAGAGGCAGATTCTTCTCCTTACTAACCCCACAAAGCCATTATCCTATCAGGTTTCTGAAAGCATAACAACTGCCTGAATCAACATTAAAGACCCACGGTTTGAGGGGTTAGGTGGGGGTTGCTCCATGTCTGCAATGAGCTCTATTAGTGAGCCACCTTTTCTACTTGCTGGAATTGACAGAGGGGAATATCTACTTCCTACTGAATTATCTCTGCAAGAGTAGTGCAGAGCATGTGGCTCTTCTTTTATAGCTTCCTCTGTTATTTACACAAGTGTTAGAAGCACTTAATTCCTTGCTGGAACTAAGTAAGTTGCCAGCAGAGCTAAGTCTCATGAGTTTGGACTGGTGAGGGGAAACCCCTTTTTCTGACTGCCCTTCTGTTTTTCTGCCTCCTGGGAAAGAACAGTCAGTACAAGTAGCTGCAGGAGGCAAGGCAATCTTCTATCTCCACAAAGGAAATTTGAAAGGGGTTTCAGCTCCAGATAACTGGAATGATGAGGAAATGGAAACAGAATGGCTGAGAGGTGGGGGGAAGGTCCTGGTAAGTTGTTTTGCATTTCCAAAAAAAACTAATTTACTTTTTAAAAAATTAAATGGGAATTCAAAAATTCAGGTTGAACCAGGTATTGCACATGGCCTCTGCTTGAAAGGATTTCTTTAAGACTTAAAAGGTACCTTTCAAGATTATATACAAACTATAGTTTAAACAAATGCTTTGGAAAAATCTATTTCAAAATACAGAGAACTGAGTGAATCTGACTCAAATTTGTAAAAAGCTTTCATGTTGCAGAAGGTTTGTCCAGAAATTCCACAAAGACCTGTACTAAACTTGTATTTGCAGACTTATCTTCTGTATTTGCTCCTTGGCCTTGGCAACTGAATTCACAACACACTTTTACTAGCAGTCCTCTGCCTCTTTTGAGTTATTGCAGGATAGTTAATGCAATTTTCCCTGACCTTCTTAAGCTAGAAAATCATGTGTTTAGAAAAAGCCGATGGATCAACTTTTCCAGCATAAAATCTCATTGCTTACATCTGAGTTCAAGTTAAGCTGAGCTCTGGGCGTTGCTGGTTTACATCTATTTTCTGCTTTCTCTTTGATTCCACAGGAGCTAACATGCAGGTGTTAAGGCTGAGACCATGCGTTTGTGGGTCTAAAGCTGGGGGGGAGAATTAAGGTAGGCCTGAAGGACCCTTTCAGAGATGGTTGTAACCATAGCTTTGGCTGGGGTACTAAAGATACAGGTTGTGCCATGGTGGTAGCTAATAAATATTAGAAACAAGAAGCATGCATATGGCACGGAGAGAACTTTGTAACAGGATTGGGGTTGCCTTAGTGCTTGTTCTTAGATTTAGGCTTGGGCCTGATAAGAAGCAGCTGGCAAATGATTTGGCCAGGGCCCAAGGATTTATGCTCAAAGACTGTAATCTTCTGTGCAGTGGCTCTTGGGTGACTTGGGACACTGGTCATGACTGAAACTGGCCAGAAACAGGTGTAAACAGACTCAGACTGGGCAGAGAAGAGCCTGCCTACATGTTTAACAGTGGTGGCTGGCCAGCTGGTATCTGAGCCTGTTGGATGGGGAGAGAGAGCACCTGTAAAGGCAGCAGCCTAGCACTAATGGAGACTGCCTGGGCGGAAATTGGCAGTAAACCAGGGTAGGACACTGGGGCGTGATCTTTACTGCAGATTAATTTTTGTGGCCTAGGATTTAGCTAAGGCTCTGGAAGAATAGGGTAAATCATCTGATGCTTGGGGCTGGGGATGTTTTCTCCTTTGCCTGGAGTCTGAGAGGCTGGGGGCTGTGCAGTTTGGAGGAGGTAACCCTACTGGGTTGCTTAAGGAGAAAAATAGGAGGATGCAGGGCTGACTTTAAAGCCTGGATTTGAACTACCACTTTTCCTCCCAGATGTCATATTCCCACATCCCAGCTCCACTCCCAGAGAGGGAAAAATTAAATAATTAAATAAAATTAGATGAAACCGTAGAAACCAAGGTCAAAATCACACCGAATCAAGGGTTTAAGGGGAGTTGGGGTTCAGTGTCATGTGCTATTCCTAACTTCTCTCTTACTGTTCAAACAGTAAGAGGTACAGGCTCCTGCTTCATACCCTGTCAGTCTTGGCTACTCCAGCAGTACTGAAAAAAACTGTATGTTACAAGTTACAGAGACTGGGCAATATGAGGGAGAAGCAGTTCACTGGTTTCATCAGGCAAAATTTTCTCTTCCCAGACTGCAGTTTAGGAGACAGTGACGGTCTTGGTCCCTATTCTTTTTCTTCCACTTTAAGCCATTGCAATTCAGCATTGATTTGTGTAGCTGCAGACATTGCTGGGCTTGAAAGCATGAACTATTAGCAAAAGCTGTTCTTAAAAATACACCTTCTTTCTCACATGCGCTCTCTCTGCCTTGTCAGAACTGCTTAGTGCTGCACTGGAAACAGCAGAAGACTGTGAATCTGCTGCTGCTCTTTGCAGAGCAGCAAAGGTGGGAGCAGAGAAACCCTTCCACCTGCTGCACAAGAAAGGAGTCCCTCCCTGAGCTGCACCAGCATGAATGTGGTGTGCATGGGACATCAGTAAAGCCAGAGCATTCTGTCTTTCACCTATGGCATCTTGAGAAGAATTTGCTGGGAATGTCAACCAGCAGAGCAACAAGACCTAAGGCAGGATCAGGAGCTGTTAAATGGACTCTGGGAAATGCTATGCTCCTTGCCACATGCAGAAAGAGGCTTTGAACAGCTCTGAAGATATTCTGCAGCTTAATCCTACACCCTGTTCTCACTTACAAGACATAGTGCACGCAGCAAAGGTAAAAGTGATAATCAGACCCCAGGGAAGCTAAAAGAACTTTCCCTCAAACCCTAGGCAACAATTCCATAGTTGTCTCCCTCTGCACCAGACAAGGAACATTGTGGCTTTCTGGACAACAAATGCAGGGAATACAGTTAGCAGCAAGAGGAAGCTACGGAGTGGTGCAGTAGATGGGGATGTGCCATCATGCAGGGCCCACATTAGATGGCGACTCTCAAAAGTACCCTGGAAAGGCATCTCTTGGATCCTGATTTCAGTCACAGTCCCTGTATTATAACACAACAACGCAATTTTTGATCATTAATCAGGAAGAAAGGTCCTTGGGAGGCAAAGAGCACTACAGGCATGGGGAAAGGGGGGCTAAATGATGACCTGGGATTAATTCCTATTTTATCCCTAAGTGCTTAATATTGTGTGTTACTCCGTGCCTTGGTTTGCCCAGGTAGGGATGGTACTACCCTTACTTCACAGGGCTGCTGTGTCAGTGAATGAATTTGACATGGTGTCCTGGTTTGAGCTAAAACAGAAATAATTCTGTTCAGTGATTCTACTTTTCAGTTAAGTCTTTTCTATGTAACTGCACTTTCTAGTAGGTTTGAGCCTACCCTGCTGGCAACAAAAGCACCACACAGCTGCTCGCTCACCCCTACCCCGTCTCCTAAGGGATGAGGAGGAGAAAATACAACCAAAAAGGCTTGAGGGTTGAGGCAAAGGACAGGGAGGGCTCACTCACCAGTTATGGTCACAAGCAAAAGACAGACAACATGGGATTAACAACATAAATTTAGTACAAATAAACACCACCATCAAGAATAATGAAAGATACAACCTGATCTTAAAAACAATGCACCTTCCCCCACCCCTCAGGTCTTCCTGCGCTCAGCTCTGCTACCTCTTCTCCCTCAGCAGCTCAGGGGGGCAGGGAATGGGGGTTACAGTCAGTCTGGCAAAAGATGACTCCACTGCTCCTTCATCCTCAGAGACAGAGGTCCTCACATCCCTCCTCTGCACCACCGTGGGGTCCCTCTCACAGGAGACAGTCCTCCATGAACTTCTCCAACGTGAGTCCTTCCCGCGGGGCCGCAGCTCCCCACAAGCTGCCCCAGTGTGTGTCCCTCCTTGGGCTGCTGCCCTCCCACTGATGGGCTGCTCCAGCGTGGTCAGAGTCGCGGTCTGCTTTGGGCCCAGTCCCCTGGTCCTCTGGCCTGGGGTCCTCCACGTTTCTGCAGGCCAACATCTGGGCCACCTCTGATCTCCATGGGCTGCAGGGACTCAGCCCACCACCCCACCACGGGCCGCAGGGGAATCTTTGCACCAGCACACCTCCTCCTGAATCGAAGAAAACTCGATAACAACTAAGTGTTATTAAGCAGATATTCTTTATTGCAGTGCTGGGTAGCACGGGGGATAGCTCCTTCTATACTGCTGCAAGCATTAGGATTCTTACCCTATATTTACAGCTTTTATACATATTTATTACATTTCTAAGAAAAGGTTGGGTTATTCTAATTATTTTCAGGAATTCATTAACATAATTTCATCCCATAGTCTTGCCTCAGTCCGCCCAAGTTGCGCCTCCATTGGTGGTCGCTAGTGGTTGTTGGGGATGAAGATCTGAGTCTTCCTCATGATTAAACTCTTGAACTTGTCCTGTGGTGCATGCCCTGTACCATCCTGGGTCTTTTCCAAACTGCAGGACCAGCTCTTGCTAGCTTCCCTCCTTGTCTGTCCTGCTCAGTCCTTTGTGCTCCTTGAGCCCCGCAGTCTGAGTGAAGGAATCCGCCTCGTGTCCTTCACTTGGTGAATTCTGCTTCCTTCTTATCTCTAAAGGCTAGTTAGTTAGTCAGCAATGGATACATACGTTTGCATACTTCATTACAAACTGGCCTTATTCTTTATTACAATTCCCCCCTTCTCTTTTCAAGTTTTACAAATTCTTTTGTAAACAGCTTACAGTATTTCATCCTCTTTCAAAGAACGGGTGAAATATTTTCCTGACTCCACCTGATGTTGTATTTTGTTCCATTTCCAACCTTCATAATTGTTACAGTCCGGAAGAAGTAGACTCTTACCAGGACTGCTGATTTGAATACCCGTCGAGAGATTAAGGCACAAACGAGGCCATATATTGTCAACACCATTACATTAGAGAGAGGGAGAAAGAGAGAAAGGGAGAAAGAGAAGAAGAGGAAGAGAACATCACAATAGTCACAACCAGGGATCCGTAGCATCCAGTCGTTCCAATCTGGATTTTTTTCCTGTCCAGTGGTGGTCCAGTCCAGGCATGTAGGCAATAAGTCAGTAAGCAAGTCAGCTAGTAGGCTAGTCAGCTTGGCTCTCGAGAGGCTGCCAAGGGTCCCTTTTGTACCATAGTCCCAGGCCAATCCGATGGTGATGTGCTGCGGTCAAGTGTCGAGATCCCATCCAACAGCAGCATGCTGCTTTCGTGTGTCGATCAAGGCTGGCAGTCTATGCAACCTTCATTACACAGCTCGCGAGCTGCAGTGTGTAAGCCGAACAAATTCATGCCTTTAGCTGTTATCATGTAGTGACAAACATTTCCAAGAAGCTAGCTCAAAGTCCTAACTACATCCATCTCAGAGGCAGTGTACAAAACAGGTGTTTTTCTAAGAGGCTGCTTCGGGCCTTCAGATAGTGCGCTGTTGCTGTGGTGACTTGAGTCTCTACTTCCTCTCCAAAACCACAAGGTACAAAGTTTGAGACGAACACAAAGTTCAGTGGTCCTAATTCTTACAATTCCACCCCGTGGCTCAAACTTTGTAGAAAAGAGATAGAAAAGGTGAGGAAAGGAAAGGAAGAAGAAAAGAGAAGGTGTAGAAGTAGCAAGAGCCGCAATAACATCTAATTAACAACGGTTAACTATCAACAATTTTAACAACAGTTTAACATTTTTAACAATAGATCAACATTTTCCTTTAGATTTCCTTTCCTAAGATACCTTAACCATAACTAACTTTACAGAAGCAAAACATGTTGCAATCCGATTTTATGGTTCTGGGGGATCAAAAGATGATTCTTCACACGGACATTCACAAGGCAAAAAAAAAAGAGTATTAAAAGAACAATTATAGCAACAAGAAGCAAGATTATAGCCCCAAAATGGACTACCACAATCACATGCATATGATCCATTATTTATGGAGCTGATTGATCGCGGCCCTCGTGGTAGATGTTGGGGTCGGTGGCCATGCAGTCTACTATCTGCCAGAGTTGGGGTCTGCATACACAGTGGGAAAATCGACTTCCACCCCTTCCTGTGCCATTTGGGCCTGTGTACTCCTATCCCAGATTTAGGCAAAGATAGGGAATTTACAATAATGTATTAATAATTTCTTCAAATTCAGGTGTTACTTCAAAAGGTTTAACAAGGGTTATCTTATTCAAGCTTAAAATGTCTATCAGCTGTTCCGCTTTTATTTTTAATTCCATGTTTCCTTGTCTAAATTCGATCATTGCCTCTAATTGTTCTAAGTCCTGTCCCCGATTTGAGAGAATTTGGAACATACAAAAAATCTGTGTATTCCAATTTGTTTTCCTGATTTGAACTTAAGAGGTTCATAAAAAATGCCTTCTCCTGTTGGCCAGTCACCCCTATTACTTTAATAAAATCCTTATTTAAGGTACCAGTTCTTGATTTAAAACAGAAAAAGTCACACGTGTATCTACTAAAAACTCTACCTCCTTTTCTTTTGTCCCTAGCTTTATTTTAACCAGTGGATCCGCTAGGGTAGATGCCCCAGGTCCCCGTCAGTCCTGATTCGTTGAGGCTATGACTGCTTGCTCTTTCCCTTGGTTTTGTGGACAGTCATTTTTCCAATGTCCTTCCTTTCTACAATATGCACACTGATTCATGCCTAATGTACCTCTAAACCCTCCCCAACTTCCACTGCCATTTCCTTTACCTCGGTTCCCAAAACCTCCCCCACCAGGTCCTTCCCTTTGACCAAGGGCTGAGACAGTTCCAACAACTATAGTTTTATACAATTTCTCTCTATTCATCTCTTCTCTGTTTCTGAACACTCTCTGTGCTTCTTCCAGTAATTTCTCAAGGTCACTTATATCTGGATCCTTCAATTTCTGCAACTTTCTTCCGTGGGGCAGGTTGTCTGAGAAACAGAGTGACCAGTTGCCCTTTCCCATCGTTTGAAGGAGGGTCCAAGCTAGTGTATTTTCTCATAGCATTCCGGAGCTGATCTAAAAATTCAGTGTGAGTTTCCCAGGGTCCCTGTTTAATTTCATACAAAACTGAATGATTGATTGATGGCATGTTTGATACCAGGTTTCACCCATTCTCTGTACTTCCGGAGCCTTTCGTAGTGTTGGGGAAGATTGGGATTCCAGTGGGGATTGTCCATTGGAACTTCTTGTTCCACAGTAGTACCTTGGAGAACCCCACTAGTTATTTGTACCCATACCCAGGTACAACCTGGGCTGTATTTAAGATCAGCTGCCTCTCAGTTTCTGTCATTTCCCCTAGTAGCATATCTACATCCTCCCAATCTGGATTTTGGTTCTTAATTATAAAGTCAAACCTTTTTGCCACTTTTAGTGGATCACCCCTGTAGCCCTTAGCTACCTCCTTCCAGATCTCTATTTCCACTGAAGGAAAGAGGGCTTTACCAGGGCTTGTCCATCCGACCCCAATTCTTGCCTCAAAGGGGCAACCATTTTAGGTTTTTCCCCACTAAATACTTCCCACTTTATTTTTACTGTGGGTTTGTCCCCCAACAAACGAATTTTCCCTCGATTCTGCCTCTTCCCCTATCTCAGATGGAGAAGGCGAGGGATACAATGGCTGGGGTAATGAAGCGAGGCGATGGGAGTAGCCCAGCTGGTTGGGCAGTATTTCTTCATCTTCTTTTTCTTTGGTATATTTTAAGCACCTTTGTCCTATGCTACGTGCTGAACAGCATCTTCTTAGTTTACATTGCTTTTTCTGATCCTTTTCCAAGGCTAATACCAAATGGTCTTATGGTGCCAAATTGATTCCACAGTCCCTCTGCCACTCAGGATGATTTCTTAAGGTGAAAAACATATCAGCATACATCGCCTCATCTCATTTTTTCTCCCTTTTTAGGAAAAGCATTAATTGCAAAAGAGGTTTATATTCTAGGGTGCCATTAAAACGCCATTTTTTTCCATCATCGAGTACATAAAGGGGACACCATTTGTCACAATATTTTATCAAGGTCTTCTTATTTTCCACAGCCCCGGTGGGCTCCCAATTTCCTTCCAATGTGCTAATACTAACCCAAGGGGTCTTTTTTTTAAAATCCCCCCCACTCTGTGAAAACCCCATCTTCTATATTAGAAATCTCCCCTAGTCTTTCCAATCTATTTTATCAGAGCTTATTGAGCCCTCACGATATTAAAAACAATTTGAAAAAGATCCTAACTGTACGGTTTCGATACCTCCGTAACCAGAGAGAGTGCTGTACTCTTAAAAGGTTTTGTCTATTTTCACGGACATATGTTTAGAACAAGTCCCCAGTTGCTTTGTCCGTCTCTGGCCGTGCCCCTTGCAGGGTTACAGAACCGCGGATCAGGACTCCGCACTCGCTTCGCGGTAATACTGCGTCTCACTCACTCACACATTCAAATACCAGTAACCAGTTTTTACACTACCGCACAAGGAGCTCCTTTACACCATTTACACAAAAGATGTGAGAGGACGCCTGCTATTACAATTATCACAATAACAGCTATAGCATTTGGCAGACTAAGATTCAGTATCACACGTACAACAAACAAGTTCTAATTCATGCAATCAACTATCAATGCCAGTGGTCAAAATACACGTTAAAAATCAATTGCAACCCAGTGCATAGTGCGAGCACTGAGCAAATTACAGAACCAGTGTATGTTCCAGATCAAGTGATGTGCACTATATTGGTGGACGTACAGTGTCCCTTGTAGGACGTCTCCTATGTTTTACGGACACCTTTTCAGAGGGTATACCCAAACCAGAACCAGAACCAGAAAGAATACCTTTTCTGTAGATGATCCTTGTCTGCTCCTGCAGCAAGCTGGATGAGTGAGTGAGTCCCTCCGAGGAAAATCCCGGGGTGCGCCTAGGAAGTTCCTGTCCTCAGCGACTCCTACAGCCAGAAAGAGATTGTCCCATCTGGGGTGCCAACTGAATACGAGAAACTCAATAACAACTAAGTGTTATTAAGCAGATATTCTTTATTGCAGTGCCGGGTAGCATGGAGGCATAGCTCCTTCCATACGTGTGCGCCCAAGCGTTAGGATTCTTGCCTTACATTTACAGCTTTTATACATATTTATTACATTTCTAAGAAAAGGTCAGGTTATTCTAATAATTTCCAGGAATTCTTTAACATAATTTCCTCCCATAGTCCCGCCTCAGTCCGCCCAAGTTACACCTCCATTGGTGGTCGCTAGTGGTTGTTGAGGATGAAGATCTGAGTCTTCATCCCTGTACCATCCTGGGTCTTTTCCAAACTGTAGGACCAGCTCTTGCTAGCTTCCCTCCTTATCTCTCCTCCTCAGTCCTTTGTGTTCCTTGAACCCCACAGTCTGATTGGAGGAATCCACCTCTTATTCTTCACTTGGTGGATTCCTCACTGACCAAGGTGTTCTCATGGTTGCCTCTCTCCCATCCCCCTTCTCTCTTCAGCTCACCAACACAGACAGACAAAACAAGGGACAGCCAATCAACAGGCTCTTTCACTCTTAGTTATTCATAGAGGGACCATTGGTCTAGCCTTGGCCAGGAGCAGATCTGAAATTGGAGCCGTGGAAGCTTCTTGAAGCCTTTTAAAGGAGCCATCTCTTTAGTCCCCTCCCCCACTACCAAAACCCTGCCAGACACCAAACCACCACAAAAGGCCTCTGGAGGTGCTTTTTACCACTCTCCAGATACCTACATGTTGATTTGTCCTCTGGTGCTCTTCCAGAGTAAGCCAGTCAGCTCTCCAAGGAGCAGACTCGGACTACCAAGATCAGCCTCAGTAGGTCACAGAAGGAAACATGAACTGGCCTGACTCAAAGCTTTTAGTGACTTTGTAAATCTCTGTCTGTCTTTAAGATCTTATCCCTCTCTGCACTACCTGAGAGGAGGTTTTAGTGAGGTGTGTTTCAGTCTGTTCTCCCAAGTAACAAGCAATAGTACAAGAGGAAATGGCCTCAAGTTGCACCAGGGGAGGTTTAGATTGGACATTAGGAAAAATTTATTCACTGCTCAGTGAAGTGATTGAGTCACTATTCCTGAAGGTATTTAAAAGATGTATAGTGGTGCCTAGTGACATGGTTGAGTAGTGAATTTGGCAGTGCTACTCAATGGCCTCAATGATCTTAAAGGTCTTTTTCAACATAAACAGTTCTATGATTCTGTGATTCTAAGACGATGAGCTCTGATAAGGTACTGGATGTACTGGGGAGTCCATCTTGGAAGGATGTGCTTTTTCACTGCTACCTTTTAAATATAATAATTGATAATGATAGTTCTTAATAACATCCTTGATTGAATTCCAAGGGAAAGAACACTAAATTTTTGTTAGCTAAAGCTGCTGCGTGCATAAACATGCACTCACTCATTCTCAGTCTGTTGTTCATTGGTTTCAGTTCCCTATAGCAGTTCTTTAGTGGCTAGGCATGTCACTAAGGTGTGGAACTGGGACTTTGGATGCTTCGTTGATGTCTATGCAGACAGTACCTACAGCCTTCTTTCAAATTTATACGCAGACAGCAGCCTTTGGAGATGCCTGCTGTATTCTGTTTTTTGACCTCCAGCAATGTGGCTGTTATCAGCGGAATCACGTCTATGTGATTCTGGGTATCATTTGCCACTCTTTCTCTAATGTGGAAGGCTGGTAGGACTAGACATTCATAAAACCATTGCTTGGTTATTGTAAATAAACTAGAAGATGAGACACTAAAAGCAAGGGACTGTTGCTTTGCCAAAGCAGTCTGTGACACATCATCTGTATGTGAATGTTGTAAACAGGCTTGAGAAAGTGATAAGAGACTGAGCAAGGAGAGACTAAACAAGTGAATACCACAGAGCAGAAATTTGGCAAGAGAATGAAGTGGGAAATACAGCAGGAGCTCCAGCCAATCAGTATGTGAATAGAGATGAATGGACAGAGGTATTGAGCAAATCATTTTAGCAGCCTTAGTGCATGAACCGGTGGACAGATAAGAAAGGTTATAAAAGGATATGTTTTTTCTGCTGCGCCATCTCGGCCATCTTGGCCTTTTGTAACTTAATAAAGGCTGCCTTCTTTTTTACATATATTTTTGTTGGCGTCAGTCCCTACTGTGACATCCTTAATCTGTAATTTGGGCATCTGCTTATCTCAGTCTCCCAAAGGAACTGTTACCAGATGAGATTGCTGAAGATTTTGCCCTGAATGTGCAAGCCATTTTTTTGTGCTCCTGATCTGATCCTTACAATTCTGGAAAAACGTCTTTGCTAGCCACATCTTAACGATTTCTGCCGCTGAGCAGGCTTATCATGTTATATAGGAAACACAAAAACTCCATCAAAAGGAGATGTTCTAAAGCATGTTTTCCCCTTCCTTTTCTTCACTTATTCCTAAGCCCTACTATCCACTCAAGGCTGCTTGTGATAGCATTCAGTGACAGCTTCTGCACTTGCATTCTGACCAGACTTTTCCCAGAAGGATCACAAACATCATGTTTCTTCCAGTGTTACAGCCTGGCTAGGTTAGCAGAAATGCCATAAGCAATGGCACACCACTGAATATTAAACCCTGATGAGGCTGCTCACAGGAGCTGTTCAGTCAGCTCTTTTTGTGCCCCAGACGCTGCCCTCCCGGACAACTTTGGGTTCTTGTGGGCCAAAAGTACTTACCGCCTATTCCCTCCAGGCATCAGAGCCTTGGCTTCTAGTGACAAAAGTGTTTTCTGCAATGGCAAAGTTAATTGCCAGTAGTCTTAACAGCATTAATCATGTTATAAAGAGTCAGGTATCCTTGACATTGCATCACAAGTAATGTAATGATGAAAAGAATGGAAATAATGTATTTGACCATTTCTCCCTGCTGCAAAGAAAAAAAATATGTCCTTGGTACTGAAAAGTAATTTTAATTTAGGAGATCTCTTGTTCTCTCTGTGTATAGAACCTACATTTCTGTACAGCTATATACATATTCGGAATCTTGCAATAAGATTCTCTGGAACAAACACTACATCACACATAGGAAAGATTAATAATGGCTTGAAGGTGACAACAAAACCGGCACTATTCTACTAAAGATGAAGACACATAATTTCTGTTATTTGTGGAATAACCAGCCTGCTACTTGACTTCATGGAATTATAGCTGTGATGAGAGGAACAGCAAATGGAGTTGAAAATGGATCAGCTTTGTGTCACCAAAATGACACCTAAGTCATAAATCTAGAAAGTAATTTGACACAAAAATCACACATTTAATAGCAACAGAAAAAGCCTACTCCTTTCAGCACTTAGCAAAAATTGTGGTGGTGACAGAAACATACATGCTGGTACATAATTCCTTTATAAAACCAAGCCTTTAGCTACTGTCTGTGCCAAACAATGGAGTAAAAAGATTTCCTCAAACCTTGCAATTTGTGACAGGCTTGGAGACAGAAGGAGCCATCAACTTTAATCAACCTCTATTGGCACAATCTTGCCCAACAAAAAGCAGTGTCCCCTATGACACTTTGCACATTCTTTGTAATCTGCCAATCTTCTCTTTGCACAGTGACAACAATTTCCAGGTGGTCTGTAGTCAGTCTTTGAATACTGCCATGGATGGATTTGTATGTGCTGCTGGACTCTATCCTTTCCATGACAATTCAGAGCTTATCAGAGGACAGTTACTAGACAAGTCACAGTGGAGTTACAAGATCCCATTTTACAGTATGTTCATCTTAACTAGAAGTGTCTGAAAAAGGGCATGGATCCCTGCTGCAAGAAGCAGATCAGAAGGTCCAGGCTTTTTCAGACGGGAGAAGAGGGCTTTCTGCACACTTGCAGAACGATATCTCTCCTCCTGCTTCTGTGAAGGGCCTGCTGTCAACCAATCCAGCAAGCAGGCTCTCATGCAGGCAGCCTGCAGTCTGCAGCTGACATGTCCGTGCGTTGTGAAGGACCAGAATGAGCTGCTGACAAGAAGAGACTGAATACAAGCTTGCCAAATGAAAGATGGATATCCAAAGCTACTAGGTCTGAGGCTGGAGAAAAGCGTTAGGCCCAATACAGGTGTCTGATCACTGCAAAGGGAGAGTGAGCTGTTTTCAGATATGTGCTGTACATGCAAGCCCATATAAAGCTAAAATGTGGGCAAGGAGACGGCAGCTTATTGGTATCTATTTGTCATGCCCATATCATTGGCTCCTCCAGAGCATTTGCAGGCTCAAAGGATGTGATAATATCAGAGTAGGCATCAGAACAATTCACAGTTTCGTCCTGGCCCATGGATTTGTCTACCAAAATAATTTCCTGAGAAAGCATAGTCTCGGATGTCATGAGTACCAAGAGGGCAGCTGTGGAGATGACACTGACTTTTGCTAGAAGCATAGTTAAATGTTCTTTTACTCTGCTTCTGCTCTCGTTCTGCTGAAGGAGGCTTGCTGATATTCCTTGTAAGGAAGTCTTTTATCACAGCTGACCCAGCCAAAATACCCATTCAGAGTCATCACAGCACCTGAAATATCTCTAGCTTTTGGGATATTGACAGAACGGACAAATTTTGCTGCAAAGGAGACGTTGGATCTACAAGTACATCGCCAGACTTCTCTTCCTGGGAGAGAACTGTCTTCATTCTAGAACTGGAAAAATGGCTTCTTTTACCTCCCTGCCCAAATTTCATTCTGCTGGCACTCTGAAACACATGTGTGCCTGCTGCTTGCATATCCTCATCCTGTCTCATCAGCATGCAGTCCACTTGGCCATGTCCTTTTCGTATCTATTCTCCACTGATGTCCATCTGGGGAGTGGCTGACATCAACGCTTACTAGGACAGCTATTTGTAAACAGTGAGACGAAACAAAACAAAAGCTCTCTCTTCAAAACGTTTCTCCTTCCCTGTTGTAAAGTTTCTCCTCTGTCTTTTGATTATTTGATTGTCTTTGTGAGGAGAAAGAGAGATACGGCTCAATGCAGACAGACAGACAGGCAAACAATAACACACTTACTAAAAATCAGAAGCAAAGATGCTCAGAAGTAGTACTATGCTGAACTATATAAAGTACATATTCAGCAATGATTCACTGTACACAAATCAAGGTGGAACATTTATAAATTATATTCTTGCCAATCTTGCTGAGCTAATCTTGTTCAAGTATGCTGACAGGAGCCATCCCAGTCTTCCACTCTCCTCTGTCTTTCATGGGCACTTGAATTTTGGTGGGAAAGTTTGGTGATGGATCACTTGTACAGAAAGTGTCCTGCCCCCATATGTGATCATGGGAGTGTTGTAGCATATCAAGTTGACCACTCTGAAATGCTGCCCTTGAGCCTAGCTGTACTGCCTCTGTTTCTGTATCATCTCTAGGACTCTGGACTATTGCTGTTGGGTCTACTCAGGGTGCCTGAACATAGTTGCACAAGTAAAACACAGTTCCTGTGCTTTCTGTATTTCTAAATGGATAATAAAAGGGCATCCAGAAGGAGCAGTCTACTGAATTTTTCACATAGTTCCTGATAACCTAGTCTCCACAGCTGCTAGACATTAGTGAGAGAATTTTCAATACGCTTCTTAATGCAATATAAATCTTTCAGCACATATGCAGAGACTATGGAAGCATATAGAAATTGTTCATGTTGGATGAAATTTCCTGGTGTGAAGTGAAATGGTTTATGATGGTCATTTCTGAATATCCAACTGTACAAACCAGGTGTCACCACTTAAGTGGTTTTGACATTACTCAAACTTAAGAGGACAACGCAAAGCTGTCTGCCTTGCTTGAGTATAACCTACTAATAATGAGGGAAAATATCTAGGCAAGAAGAGGGACACTTTTGAGATCTTTTCCACTAAGTAAAACTTTTAATTTATTGTTTCCTTTCGTAGGACAGCAGAGAAATGCTCATCAACATAAGAACACAACAAGGAGCTAGAGGCAGTAGACACTTCACTATCAAAAGGATTATTTGGGCCAGCTCACCTGTTGACGTCCATGGAGTTGTACTCTTGATAGCAGCTGAGATCCTCATTCAATATCCTGCTGAAAGTTCCCAGGTCCCCAGCCAGGAATGGTTAAATAATGTCTTCAAGTATCAGTGCTATCAACTTTAAGGAGGTATTTAATGCAGCTTGTATTATCCAGGCCTTTAGATTTAACAGAAGAATGTTTTTATTTCTAGTGTGTTTTTTTGTGAACAGACACTTGAAAATCCTCAGGGTCCTACTATGTCTTAAGAAGCAAAATTGCTAGATCTAAACAAACACATCTCTGAGAGCACAAATTTTGGATGAAGCATGGCCATTCTTCATGTAGATTTTTAATAGGAGACATTTCAGATAATTTTTTTGCTCTTTTGCTCATTATTACTGACCTAGTTTCTCTAGTCCACCAGTCCCACAGAGCACAATGAGGCCTGCTTTGGGGATTCTGGGCAACATGGCTGCAGATTTCAGCTTACCATGGACTTCTTAGGTGGTTCACTCTAGGCAGTGCTTAGGTTTGTCCTGCTTTACTTCTTCCTGAGCTGCTATGGTGACATCCGAGGGTCTGCTTCTGCCACTTCTTGTGTGGACTAGTTGTTCCTCTGCCAAAAGAAAGAGGAACAAGTCTGGCATGAGTTAGATCATTACTCACAGCAGCAGTTTAAGCTTAAGTACAGCACTTGTATCTTCCTGTATTTATGTGTACTACGAGAAAATGCACCAGTGACATATTTTCACCTAACATTGATCTTTAGGGATAGGACTGAGCACTAGAAAAATATAATGCAAGTACAAAGAACCTCTGCCTGCTAATACACATCGCTGCAGGCAGCTGGAATATGGTGTAGGTTGCTGATGGTGCATTCAAAGTGCAAAAAAATAATTCAGCCCTACCAGTTCACGTGGAGAGACAGAGTCTGTCCAGGCCCTCATATCCTTCAGTACAGCCATTGCTGTTTTGACAAATCCTTTTCCACCCACTAGTCCTGCTCAACTTCAGATACAAATGCTCTTTCTACAGCTCTGGGTGTAATTTTAGGTAGAACAGCACTGCTCTCGTACTGTCATGGGTGACAAATACCCAACCAGTCTGGACTCGTCTTTTCTGTATCCTGACAGAGAAGAAATATGAGTATGTGAGGCTGTATGGATGGTGCTAATAGCATACTGTTCTTCAAGACAGATGAATGCCAGTCATGGTGGAGAGCTATGGAGTTCCTGCTGCTCTCCAGGATTGTACTTGCTTCAAGGGAAGCTGACAGGTGAGCAGCTGACTGTTGGTGGAATGGGTGGAAGCTTTTCAAAGGAAATGCTGCTTTCTGTCTCCCTGCAGCTGAGTCCTGCAGGCGAGCTGTCTCCAAGTGAGGCTGGGAGGAAGGTACTGGTGGTGGAAGACTTTCAGATAGAGGTCTGTGGTGTAAAGTTGTCCTTCTATGGAAAGATCAGACTGTCACATAACAAGGGAAGTTATTCACATAATTATCACTCCTTGGGAAATCTTAATAAGAAATTTCTACTTTCCTTCTTGGTTTTACCCATTACCCCTTACAAAACCATGGAAGAGAATAGCAGAAAAACAGAGGTTTCCAAGGGATGATCGCATGTCATCCCAAGTGATACCAAAGCATTCCCTAAGCTGTGAGTGTTTAGGGAAGTGGAAGAGCCCTTTCAGCATGGAAGAGAGAAATCAGGCCAATGATGAATGCTGAAACAGTCTTCTATAACTACAGAGGTGCAGATACACTCTGCAACACTGTGCACCTATGTATCAGGGCCACATCAAACTCACACTTTTAATGCTGGTGTTAAGAAACAAATTCCAGTAAGTATACTCAGAAGAAAGGAGTATGGAGGAAGTCTGACTATGTACACCTTGGACTGCCTTGATTTTGAGGATAATTAAGTTCACTGCTTATCAAAGCCTTCAAGTTCAAAAATTGAGGCGACCAGTATGATTTAAAGATCATCAGACAATTGCAGGATGGTTGGATACAGGTAGTGGTGTTCAGGCTGACTACAGGGCAATTCCCTCCAGGTTGCAGGTGGAGTATTACTTATGTACAGGTGGGAAGGGAAGCACTGATGGAGCAGCTGAACACTGCTGCACTTGTGAATGGTGTTGACAGCCACAAATTACCACCTGCTGCATAAGCTGTGTAGTGAAGGGGCATCGCCAAATTGCACCAGATCCCCCTCACTAAGAAGTCCCATTGAGAGTAAGATAGTTCTTGTCTTCTGTTAAATCCAGGTATGTCCATTGCTGGAAGCCATCAGCAGGGTGGAAGGTGGAGGCACTTTCCTTTTCTTTCCCACTTTCCTAACAGTGATGCTGAAAGCGTGCTGTGGAGGCTCATCTTCCAGCCCTTTGCCCAAGAACATCCTGCCTGCAACTTCCCCAAGTCATTTCCCTCTAGAGCCTGTTGCTCCCTTGGTGGAGCAAGTGACATTGCAAACAGTTATCTGTGCCTTATCCAGCCTTCAGTACTGATAGGCTTCCATCCCAGCTCCTTCTCATTCTACAAGATGGGAAGGATGGTCTGTGGCCTGCCCAAGACTGTTGTGCACCCCATGTCACCGTGTGACAGAAAAAGTGTGATGGAAGGTGCAGTGTATGAAATGATCTGGCTGTTTTATCCCTGTTTCTGTGGCTGGCAGGGAATGAACTTTCCTTAGAGATGATGAGCACAAAAATATTGGGACGCTCCCTTTTCATTTGAACATCCCAGATTCAGAGCTCCCCAAAGCTTCTGTAAATACAAGTATGTGCCTGTACATCCTGAAATCCTGGTTGCAGGCATAGAGGAGTCTGTAGGATTTTCTCTGGCACTGGTTTAAGGTCATCTTTAGATTTGTCACCAGCCCAGATAGATGTGTTTAGTGGATATAGACGCCTGCAAGGCTGCAGCAAAACTGTTGTTTAAAACCAGTAAAAATCCTGTGCAAGGAAGCTTAGTGTGCCAGCCCCAATATGGGTTCTGTATTTAACAGACTGCAAGTACTGCGTTCTGTGCATGGGATCTTCCCAGCAGTGTTCGCAGTGTTCTTATTGAGGCCCATGGAGCTTTGCTGTTGTCAAAAGAAGTAAGAGCGTGGCTGAACTGTTTGCAATCCTTTCTCCAGAAACTCATCCGTGCTTAAAGCACAGAGAAGAAATGAGCTGGGAAGCTTCATTTATAGCTGAGGTATTGGGTGGTGTACATCACAAGGCATAGATCAAGGCTGTACTCTGCCTGGCTCCTCAGCTCTGTATCCGGATGAAGGATGAACTGTGCACAATCCAGAACATAGCTGTCATTTCTGCTCTTGTGCAACATGTATACTTTGCCCTTGAACACAAATGGCTGAAAGTCCGCGGGGAAGGATTTGCCTTAGCACACCTTACTTCTCAGTCTTCCCTTCCACTGCACAATTGACTCAAAGCAGTCTCTTTGCATCATTCCTTTCATCCTGATCTTACTGCATTATATGTTTCTGCCATGTAAAAATTAATGGATCCTTTAGAAAACATGGTGGCTCCATATTCCAGGAGACACCTGCTGAGAATTCAACTAGTATATGACTCTCGTGGCTTTCCTTAACCACAGAACAAAATCAGATCTTGATCCTAAACAATTGCTGCCGCTTCCATAATACAGGTTTAAATCTATTTAAAATAAAATGGAAAGAAAGCAGATTTTCTTGTCAAAGCCTATTGTAATTTTATAATATTGCATACTTGGCAAGCGTGGTTGTATTGCTATAGTGAACTTAAATTATGACAGGGATAAATTTTTACTCAAGGCTAATTTGTCTCGAACCCACCTTATCTACTTCCCTGGGCCCTGGCAGAATCATTTGGATCTCAACAAACATTTTCTCTGAGCCTCCAGTTTTCCAGTTACCTCATTGTTGTAATTTTGAAACGATATTCTTTAAATGGGCCCCTGAAACACATTTGAATTAACCAAAACCAAAATGTCTGGGAAGCACAGCACCAGTTTCAACAGCATAGCAATCAGGGAGATTTTCTCCTCTCATTGCCAGAGAGGATGAGATGTTAGTCACATATTCAGATAGTCCTGAAGCCAGAGCAGTCAATCCTTCAGCTGGACAATGGCAGGTGGCAACAAAGAGTACTGCTTTTAAAAGAAAGAGCTTTGTTTTTTATCCTATGTGGGCACTCTCTGTATCAATGTGTCAGGGTCTCTGTCCCATGAGACAGGGGAGTAAAAATTCCTCAGGCTTCCTTTTATTAACTTCAGGCAACTGTGTCCTTGGCTCATCATCCCGCTCAGAGACCCCTGTCTCACTTCATGACAGTGACATCTGGACTGTACCATGATTAGTGAATTCTTGAGTTTCACTATCAGAATGAAATCTCAAATGCAAAGCCTGGCACTTGTTGTTTTGATCTCCATTTGCATATTCTTTTGCGTGTCCATAGTAGGAACATCTTATGTACAGATACAGGCCCACTTACAGCCCTCAGTAAGTTTAAATGTGTATCTAACGAAGTTCCTGCCTCTGAACTAACTGAGGTGGAAGGGAACTAATTCAATCTTGTACAATGTATGGGAATACCGTTAGCTTTTTTAGCTGACCTTAAGGTGCATATCATAAAGCATATAATCTTTTAAAGGAGTAAGTTCAGCAGAAGCATCATTATTTTGTACTAATGCAACCTCTTTGAGTTCTAACACTGGAATTGATTGGCTGTTAATAAATCTTGGTCATATATGGATAGGAAAACCAATCAAATAAATGTTAATGGTTTTGTGAAGAAATCAGTTTGAATGTGTAGGGAGTTAACCTTTGGCTGGCTGCCAGATGCCCATGAAGACACTCACTCCCTCTCTTCCCAAGGAAACAGCTGGAGAAAATAAGATGAAAAATCTGGTGGGTCAAGATAAAGACAAGGGGAACACTTATCAATCACTGGTTAACCCACCACAGAAGGGAAAAAAAAAATAGTGAAAAGTAAATCTGTAGGGGTTTCTTTCTCCTTTGTTAGTTTTTTTAACTGTTGTTTTAACTGGTTCTAGGTCACAGTGCCAGAACTTATATTGACTTGCATGTTTATACTTAAGTAAACGGTGAAATATGACAATTTTTTCTGAAAATAGGAGCTGAGTTTTCCTGCGTTCAGTGCAGCAAATGTGCCTTTCCGTTGCTTTTTGGAACTTTACCATTTTCGCCCAGGAAATGACAGAACTCATTTATGTAAATTGGAAGGCCAAGTAGTTCAAAGAGGTGTATGCCATGGAAAGAAGCAGCAGTGCTCATGTTTTGGACAATCAGGAAATCAGGGCTCTGAGGCATGCTGCAAAGTACATGCAGTTTGGACATATCCTACAACTAGCAGTTTGCAACATTCAAGCTCAGAGGTCTTGGCCAAGCTGAGATGTGAACTATATTATTACTGTCCCAGCAAAGACTGCCACAGGCCTAGAAATGGTATAACAAAGACTTCACAATCCAAGTTCAAGTAAGCAATATTTGAACCACGAGGATGCAGAAATTAACTGACTCGTCAAGATCGTCTTGGAAGTTTGTGTTAGAACCAGGGATTGTAGCCAGTTCAACAGAGTGAATTGCACTGCTTCTGGCAAAGTTCTTGACCAGCTTACTGGTTTAAGTCAAGGCAAGGACATGCAACCTCCTTCATCAATACCCGACTCAAACTGTTGGCCTGGTAAGATGGCAAGTGGTGGAACTCTACCAGCTCTCACCAGTTAGGCTGCTGACCTGAGAGGGGTCACCTGAGTTTTGGTTCACCCTGAAGAGCAGAACTACTTATTTTTTTAACAATTCTTGCTAGCTGCTGGTAGCCAGTTGAATCACACACTCACCACACCTGCCAGCTGATCCTCTTGCTTGCTTTTCTCTGTGAGATCCCAACAACATCCTCTTCAGACAATGCAGATCCTTAGCTGGACTATAGTGACATAGAGGGCTTCTATCAGTAAAAGAGACTTCTCCAGTGAAAACAATTCTCCCTCTTTCTTCTAGATATCCTGCAAAATAGCTGTCAATAATATAAGACCAAGGTGACCTCTCTTTCTGGGGACATCTGGACAGAGATGGCTGCCCATATTTCTTTCACTGCAACCCTGACTTTGGTAGTTCCTCTGACTCTGTGACACACTTGTTTTTTGTCACACCCGAAGACTGGAGATTAGACGTGCTCACGTTTGTCCTTTAGTCCTTTTTATTCAGCTCCTCCTCAAAAGCTGACAATGCTTTTCTTGTCTTCTTACCCTGTGAGGCACTCAAGAAGAAGGGGATCACCACACTCTGGTCTCAAGTTGACATCGGCAGTTGCAAAGATGGGGCTTCCATAGATTCCATGATGCAAGGTGTAAAAGTAAGTTTAGGGTGCCCAAAAGGTGAACAGGAACTCAGGATCTATCTGGCACAGGGGCTTTGCTTTGTGCCTGTATAAAGGGCTCAGCTGACACATCACACAATACCAAGACCCATAGAGTCAATGGAAGTCTGTTAGTCATCTTGGAGAGGTTATTCCTTTTCTAAACTTTCTGTTCAGGTTATTTTCCTCTTCTTTTGTGTCCTTTCTGTAAAGCAGCTAGTATTTTCCTATCTCAGACCTCCTGACAACAGTGCACCCACTAAGAGCTGTCTCCCATGTGTGAGGGCTGCAAACCCCGCCATGCCCTGTCCTGGCTTAGTTAGACAAACAGTTAGGCTCTCTTTGGGATTGCCGGGGCATATCTACAGACTACGGTGTTCTTGTTGTCCTCTAATGGATCCAGGCATGCCCAGCCCTGCTTAAATCCCATAATTGATCCTTTTCCCCGTGGAGTGACATAATCTCCAGGCTTTGTTGGGCTGTCCTCTGTGTTAGAGACAACTCTCTTCCCGTAGGAGAAGAGCTTTCTGGTAAGGAATTGGTACTTGTGATTAGTATGTTTCCTGCAGCCTTCCCTGCCCATTCCTTCCTCTCCAGTGCTTGCTTGCGCTTCTTAACATGTCCCATACTTAAATGGAAAGTCACAGCAGCTTTGGATGCCCAGGGTAGCACTCCTTTCGCTGAGACAGTGTGCTAAGTGCGTTGTTTTGCTTCATTAACTTAACAAGTGAAAGCAAAGTGCCCTATAACTGGTAAGTCACATGTAGGTAGGATAATGCTGCTCACCTGGCGGCTCCATGGCGTGGTGGAGCCCATCAGGTATTTGGATGCCATGAGAGAGAATAGACTAGCCATGGATGACCTGAAAGAGTAGCTCTTTGTCTCAGATGACAGAAACACCATCTCTTGCAATTCAAAAAACCCTGAGTAATGTGTTGCCTTTCTCAAAGGGAGAGATATGCCCAGGGGAGATCACTTTCTTCCACCGGTAGCTTCCATTTGAGTCTCCTACTTGGTAAAAGAAGCTGCCTTGTGCAAGGCAGGTCAAGCACTCTCCCTTCTTTGAGAGCATCTAGCAGCTGTGGCTGATCTGTTACTAATCATTTCAGAGTGGGGAAGGGATTTTATTCTACTACTTATTCTCATGGCAGTCTGAGGTGAAAGGGGGAGACAGAGGATAATTAGAAACATCCCTATCAACAGAGAAAGAGTTCCCTGCTGAAACCCCATGCTAGGCAAATTCTCAGAGGCTTTGGTTCTGGTTCTTCAGTTTCCTGAAAATGTCCTTTTGATTTTTTTGAAAGTTCAGCCTTGGAATTCAGCATCTGTCAGACAGGGCTTTTAAACAAGGGAAGGCCAGGATTTCTGTGCTTTCTTTGGAAAAAGGGCTTAAAGTCAGCTAAATTTGGAGAAACGCCTAGATTTTAGCAAGCAGTCTGGTTGACAACATTTGGAGATGAAGTTAAGGTCTCTGCATGGAAGTCTGTTCCATTCTCGGTACTACTGTTGAATGTACAGAACTAAAAGAAAGGAGTCAAAAAGAGGTTTGGAAAAAGAGATGAGGCATAGTGAATGGGAACAGACTAATGTCTGGCAAGTCAAAGGTGTCTTAAAACCACTTCTGTGGAGCTAAATTCAGACAGAAAGTAAAAGACCAACTTTAGTGTTAATTGAAGGTGATTGTGGGCTGGCAGTGGTAGGAGAGGGACAGTGACATCCTGCTGGTTCCCTGTGTCACACTGTCATTTATTAGCAAGCAGCAGCTTGTCTTTGAAATGTGACAGCCTCCTGAGGGCCACTCAGGGCTTCTGGAGCATCACTGGATGCTTACTTAGAAGACCCATTGAGAGGTGGAAAAAAAAAAAAAAAAAAAGGAGATGAATCCCAGCTCTGCTGGAGTGACTCCAATCTCACCTTAGCAATCTCTCTTCAGATATTGGCAGGGCCTGGACCTGGCAGCATCCTGTGAATCCTAATAATTTCTTTAAATTTTATGCTGTATAAAAAGTAACTAACTAAAAGAAAGCAGAAAGAAACAAACTGGCCACCCTGCAACTCTGATTGAAAAACAGGATGTGTTTTTACCCCCATTCCTGAAATTTCCACCTTGCCTTTGGCAAGGCATTTATTCCCATTTGGACTCAGATGCCTTCTGTAAGTCTTGGAGTAGGAAGATGCAATAGCCTGTTAGGTGATTCAGCTTTGTCAGGTAAGTAACTTGCTGCTGCAGAATGTGCCTGAGCTTCCAATAATCAGGATCAGAGTGTCTGGGATCTTTGGAGCATAGGTCAACAGATGGTGGTGTACAAATAACTGCAAGATTTCTTGGGTCTGAGTAGCACATGAACACACACCACTCCCACATACAAACACCCTGAGGCAAGCAAACAAAAAAGGACTACAAACAGAGTGAAAAATGGAGATTCATTGCTTAGCCTCCTTTGCTACTATGGTCGCTTGCCTGAAATAGTTATAGTGGAGATACTTTTAGGATGCAAAATTTTATAAACCAGTGACATGTATTTTACTAGCATTCAACTGTGTTACTGTGTTTGTGGAAAATTCAAAAACCAGAAAAAACTTTTTATATCATTACTGTTTTTTATAGAAAACAAACAGGAACTGTCCTACTTTCTTTGTAAAGGGTACTTTTCATATCCATTATTTTGTTTTAATTGAAAGATAGTTTTTCCATAAAAAATATTATTTGAAAAAATCAAAATTCTAATATCCTCTGTACACTTCCTTTACATGAAAAATACCACAATATTTCCTCGGAGAATCTTCATCATTTTTCAGTCCCTGTCTTCTGTAGTTAGACCAGCAGTTTGACTATTTATTAACAGTAATGAGATTGTTAAAAAAAGCAATTTCAGTTTTTTCTAAGCACTAAAAAAGTAGTTTAACTCTTTATTTCATTTCCAGACAATGTATGTTTGAATCAATCTATTTTAAGTTTTATTTTTAAATTTCCAAAAGGCAATAGTTGTTCTTGGATGTCCTATAAAAAAGAGGTGTGGGTTTTTTTTGGTTTTTTTGTTTTTTTTTTTTTTTCATTTAGGTTTATTTAGTGAGGGAGGTCTTGGTGAATTCCACACACACCTCACCCCCCCGCCTCAACTCGCTAGGTCCCTACTCCTCCAGTCCAGACTACACTGACATAGGGAAACTCAACGGTTATGATGACTCTCTGACATGCTTGGACACTGCTCAGCAGCTTAGCTGCTGTACACAGTGGCTGCATCACAGGAACAGCCCTTTGCATGGTGTAAAAGTCTGTGTGTACACGTTGCCCACTAGAGGCTCTTGTTTTCACTGGGTATTTCTTTCTAACTTAGATGGTGGGCATTGACCTCCAGAAGCTTCTTCTTCTGTGAAATCTACTCAAAACTGGATTCAAAATTATCTTCTAGCTGTATCCTTGAAATCATGGGTGAAACTTTCAAATTCTGAAGAGCAAGTATCCTTAAATTGCTTCCGTGGTTTTCTTAGGCCACATTTCCAATTTTTGCCAACAGTGCAAAAAGAAAAACTTACACTTAAACGTGGCATGGTTAGATTCTTAATACCATGAATCTAGGAGGTGAGATTTTAAAGAAAAATAGGAAAAAATAAGAGACCAGTAATAAAAAGTAGTGAGAAATTAAAAGCCTTTATATGGATCCCCAAAGGCATAGGAATATTGTCCCGCTTACTGGTCTAAGGTAAATCTTGTTGCCTAGAGCAAAGTTTTTAGGTCAAGATTTTCACTAAAGACACACTCTGTTGTTAAAATTAATTAGATTTTTTTTTTTTTCAAGATGCAAATCCTAACCTTTATTGTGATACCCAAGCATTTAACTTCTGTAAATTGCTGAGTTTTACACCTCTGGGAGTAATGGATTCTTTTGTCCTGTTGGTAAAACCAGAAATACTGAAAGATAATTATTTCATAAAAATTATAATGTGATTTCAAACTGCACTTCACAAAAATTCTCAGAAAAGTTATGCATCCGTAAGAGCATATTTTGCAGTGAATTCGGAATTTGCTCTTTACAAAATGTTGCACAATTGTACTCTGTGCTCTCTGACTTTAGTAAAGGAGCCTAGAGTCATCAACACTGCTGTAAAGCAGAATGGTTATTCAGATATGTGATTTCTCTAAGGCTTACAGTGAAAGAACAGAGCTGTGGCAGAGCAGTATAGAGACACAAGGACATACAGCTAATGAGGCAAGGATGGGTTTTGTTGTAACCCCCACAAGTCACCTATAAATCTGCAGCAGCACATCACTGCTTGATAACTTAGAAATGCTATTGTGCTGTTGGAGAGAGTCCAGCAGAGGGCTACTAAGTTGATTAGGGATCTGGAGCATCCCTCCTATGAAGAAAGGCTGAGAGACCTGGGGCTCCTTAGACTGGAGAAAAGAAGACTGAGGGGGGACCTTATCAACACTTATAAGTATCTAAAGGGCATGTGTCAAGAGGATGGGGTCAGGCTTTTCTCAGTGGTGCCCAGCGACAGGACAAGGGGCAAAGGGCACAAGCTGGAGCACAGGAAGTTCCGCTTCAACATGAGGAGGAACTTCTTTACTCTGACGGTGGCAGAGCACTGGAACAGGCTGCCCAGGGAGGTTGTGGAGTCTCCTTCCCTGGAGATATTCAAAACCTATCTGGACGTGTTCCTGTGTGACCTTCTCTAGGCTAACCTTCTTTGGTGGGGGAGTTGGAGTAGATGATCTCAAGAGGTCCATTCCACTCCTACTATTCTGTGATTCTATGAAAATGCATCACCTCAATAACGAGGCCAATAAAAGTTATCAATGGCAGTTCCCTATATGCCCTTAAGGGCAAGTCTTTTATTCTGTGATGCTTAGGTATACAAGCATGGTTTTGGGAGAAGGCATTTCTGTGGCAATCCAAAGTGCTGGAAAGGATGGGAAATAATAGTGTTTCCTAAGGAGTTTTTGTTGGCCTGCTCACCTGGGCTCATCTTGACATCAGCTCTGCAGCATGTCCCTTTCGACACTCTTTTTTCCCACCTTGGTTACTTCTGTTCAGGAAACAGAGTATGTCACATGTGTCCCTGAGATGATGTATTACAGGAGATCATACAAATTAAGTGTTTGCATATAGCATAAGAGGAGCGAGCTAGTCCCTGGGAGAGATATTATCTTTAGAATCATGGATGTGTCATCTGCATAGAGCCGAGGTCTCAGCTGAAAGTCATTAGGTGATTGCTTTTAATTATTTGATCATTTTGGTGTTCAAATCTGGAGGTAAATTCATCAGCAGACCTGGAAGTAAAATAATGCTTTGTACAGAAATGGAGTCATTCCCAAACACAATGGCAAAATGGTGGGCATTGTGGGGTGTTCCAGGCATTCACTTAGGGCCTCTACAAAGGCAGAACTGCAATACTCTGCCAAAATTTTACCCCTGTCCAGTGCTTATCTATTCTTAAAGTTTTCTATGTGATGTCAGAGGGAGCATAAATAGTGTATATTTTCTTCTAAAGAAGTAATCTGAGATGAGGAGCAATTTGCATGCTGCATGTTGTCGTTATGTAGGAAAGGCTTGAATAAAACTGGCTTATTTGTTTTGATATGTTGTACTTTTAGCTTTTAGGTGAAGAAGGAAAAAAGAAAGTAAAAAAAGGAAAATTGCTGTGGAGTGATTGTAGTCATATTAGTTAAACTGGAGTTTGTAGGAGATTTGTGTATATACCTGCATGAAGAAACTTCTCTTCAAATTGATTTAAGGCAAAAGCCTTAAATCATGCAAAATGAGAAATGTAGAAGTGGCTTAAGTTACAATCTTTGTCTATTTTACTTTTTTTTTTCTTTTTCAAAAGAGGAACCATATGTTATGTCACACAGAGTGAAAGCTAACTTAAAATACTTCCTTGGAAATCCAAGGAGTATAATTTGGCTGCCGTAAACCCCAACAGATTGTGAAACGTATTTTATAGTATCATTTGAATGAACTCATTGATTGTTTCATAGAAACTAAAGAAACCTCAGCAACAATGGTAAATAGCATGTAATTTATTAAATAAAAGAATCACTTAGGGTTCTGTTGCCAGGGTATAGTTCATGATTGCTGGTGGCACTGAACATCACACTGGGATAAAGACCACTAAGGCCACTTCAGCTTGGGGTTTACTGTTGTCTGTCTCTCTCCTTTTAAGTTACTCCCACTATGTCTCCTGGCTCTGTAAGGCTGTATCTGCATTGCCATGTAGAATATTCCCTCCAGGCATCTTTGGGGCAAAATGGTCCCCGTGTCACTCACTGGACAAATATAGAAGTGGGTTTTCTGGTATTACGGTTGCTGGTATTCAGGGGAAACATTAGGGCACTTGGAGCTTGGAAATCCTGCCTCCACAAAGCCCATTCACAGCAATATCAGTAAGTCCTAGCTCCCATCAGCCTCCAGCTTTCTTGTTTGCTGTTCAGCTGCTGATATGCAACATCAAAGGCGACCAATGTTCTCCCTTGACAGTAGCACTATGTTCTTCCTAGAAGGTCTTGGATGTTACCCATTGCTAGAGCAGGTAAGATCTACGTTCAGAAACATGAACTTATGCTCTCCAAGAGGAACAATTAGGTGTGCTAGGATCCTGTCAGTCTTGGATTTAGGTTGTTTCTGGGACCCTGGAAACCCTTGTCTGATTTTCTTCCATGGGTAATACTGTAATACTGGAACTTGGTGGTCCATCAAGAATCTAGGACCGTTATAATTACAGTGAAGGATTTGCCACTACTTCCCCAAAGGACTGGACAGATATTGACTGTCAACTTCTCTTGCTACATCCTTCCAACATTGAACTACCTCCTTACAAGAAAAGGACAGGTTCTCAGCTTGCCCAGGGGATTTCTTTCCTGTAGAAAACTGGACCAGAAAGATAATGAGCAGAGCACATGGCTGAACAAAGTTATGAACCCATATTCTTGAGTATGAATCTGCCAGACAAACCTCACACCAACTTCTCCTTCCTTTAACAAGTCTAATATAAATTAAGATTATAGATTTTATTACAATTATGTGTTTATTTATATACAAATTAAATCATGTGGCCTCATCCTGAACCCACACAGTGTGAAGAGCAGGGCTAATTGCTGCAGAATCAGCTCCAAGTCACCTTGGAAGCAGAGTTATATTTCACTGTTACAAAGACCATGTTCATCTTTGTGCTGCTATCCTCATTGCTTCAGATCTATCTTCCCTTAGAAGTGTAGAAAAGGAGGAATTCCAAAAAGCATGAAACTGCAATATGCTTTTTAGGACATTATAGTGCTGCAGAGAGGCAACTGAATAGCAGTAGAATGCAGTTTTCCTGATGCTTCTGTTCTATGATACTGTTGGTGACCTGCAGTAAAAATTGATGAATCCCAGTGGTCAAATCACTGCTGCCTGGTGCAAATTCAAGTGAGATTGTGCAGTATGGTGTCTCTAAACTTGCCCAATTAGGTGAATGAGCATGGACTTGAGGAGAGTCATTGTGGCTTGTTGAATCATACATTCCTTGCAAATCTAAGTTGTGACCTAGTCAGGTCCCCACTTTTCTCAGACATTTATGCCCACAGATAGATCCTCTTTGGTACAACATGGCTGTGGTTGTTTACACTGCCATGGGTTCTTACAAAGTGTTTTGATTTTTATTCTTTCCTGTAAGAGTCCCGGGGGGGGGGGGGGGGGGGGGCAGGGGGGAGATTGGCTTTTTGTTTGTTTTCAGTTTTTGTAATGTCCTGCTTGGAGATTAGGTAGTGAGGCTTAATGGGAAAGACTAACTAGGGTGACTTTTTATAGCTGGTGAATTTCTAGGACAGCCTGTATCACACTAGTTTCAAGTTCAGGAAACACAGAGATATTTTTAGCTTCAGTTCATAGCCTAAAAATGACTGGATGCCCTTCACTTCAATAGTGGTTTTCAAACCTAGTAGATAACCAGAAAGAAATGGGAATCAGGATGATTGTTTTGCATCCCAACTTAGGCAACAAACAGTAGTGGATACATCCTGATTCACATGGGGTTTTATTTCTCTTAGAAATCAACCTCCTGCATTATCCATACTATGTATATTTTTGATCCTTGCCTCTGATCCAGAGTGAACAAAGTTGTTGTAGCTGGGAATTTTGGCATAGTTTGAGCCAGGAGGGTCTTAGGCATATAAGATGGTTGTACCTCATATTGTACTCAGTTCCTTCAGTTCTCTGGGTAGTTCAGTAGACCTTGTACCTTCCTGTGAACCCTGTCATTCATACCACATGCAATAGCATGTGGCTCATCCTCAGTTATAAGTTGTGGCAGTACATTGTAACAAAAGGCTTTCGTTTGTATACTGTCACTGAACAGCCACAGAAAGTCTCCCAGGGCCAAGAAGAGACCATGTCCCCTCACTTTCAAGACTTGTGTATTTCTGTTATCAGGAGGACTTAATGGAAGAAGTACAGAAGACAACTAAAAATTAGCTTTACAAATAGCAGTGAGTATTGCTGATTCAGCCATCCAGAAATGAAGACAGCACCTCTCTAGGAGAAACAAAGGGTAGGTATCTGTATTTGGAACAGTACTGTGGAGTCACAGTACTACTAAGCGATGCGTGGTACAGTGACTACCAGGCCTGTGATCTTTGCCAGAGTTTTACATCAGAGGTGGAGTTTGCCTTTTTAGAGGTTGCGTGGAGCTCTGCCTGGGGGTGGATGATTAGCCAAATGAGAGCTTATGTGTAAGGATTAAAGAGCAATCCAGTATAGGTGACAATCATAGTGACTGTCTCTTATAGGCTGCCTGACCAGAATGAACAAGTGGATGAGGTCCTCTACAGATAGTAAAAGTAGCTTCATGTTTGTAGGTCTTGGTCCTCATGGGGGACTTTAACCATTCTAATATTTGCCCTGCACAGCAGAGCATAAGCAATCCAGGGCGTTTCTGGAGAACATCAATGACAACTTCCTGACACAAGCGATAGAGGAGCCAAAGAGAAGAGGTACTCTGCTGAACCTGATACCTACATCAAAGAAAGTCTTAGTGGGTATGCGAATGTTGAAGGCAGCCTTGCTGGCAGTGACTATAAGATAGTGGAGTCCAGGATCCTGAGAGGAGGGAGGAGAGCAAAAAGCAAGATCACAACCCTGGATTTCAGGAGAGCAGTCTTTGGCCTCTCCAGGGATCAGCTTCAAAGAGTCCTAGAGGGTTCTGGAGACAATGGGATCCAAGAAAGCTGGTTGATACTCAAGGAACACCTCCTCTAATCACAAGATCAGTCATCCCAATGAGCAGGAAGCCAAGCAAGCATACCAGGAGGCCTACATGGATAACAAGATGCTCCTGGCAAAATCCAAACATAAAAAGAAAGCATACGGATGACGGAAGCAAGACAGGCAACTTAGGAGGAATGCAGAGACACCGTGAGCATGCAGAGACACAGGACACCTCAAGTCCAACTGAAGCTGAATTTTTCAAGGAAAGTCAAAGTAAAGAAAAAGGCCTTAAACAAGTGCTTCTTGCTCCAGACTTGCCCCCTGGTCCCTGGGGCCACTGGTTTCTGAAGATCCATCTTACTTTTAAAGACTGAGGTGAGTATTGCATTCAGTATTTCACCCTTTCCCAAGTCATATGCCTCCAAGGCATGTAACCTCATTCAGTAGTGAGCCCACATTTTCCCTAGTGTTCGTTTTGCTGTGTATGCATTTATAGAAGGCCTTCTTGTTGGAGGAGATTCAGGTTAAAGAATACTTAAGCAAATTGGAAATATGTAAGTCCATGGGCCCTGAGAGGATGCATCCATGAGCACTGAGGGACCTGTCTGGTGTCATTTTGTACTTTAACAGATCATGGTGACTGGGAGCAGTGCCTGAGAACTAGAGGAGAGCAAATGCCACTGCCGTCTCCAAGAACAGCATGAAGGACAACCCAGGGAATTATACGCCATTCAGCCTTACTTTGATCCCTAGAAAGATAATGGAGCTACTAATACCAGAAACCGTATCCAGGTGTGTGAAGGACAAGAAGGTGATTTGGAGTTGTTAGCATGGATTTGTGAAGCATAAATTGTGCTTAACCAACTTGATAATCATCTACAATGAAATAACTGGCTTTGTAGACGAGGGGAGCACAGTGGATATTGTCTATCTGGATTTCAGTAAGTCTCTGACACTGTCTCCTATTAGTTCCTCAAAGCAAAGCTGATGAGTAGACAGGGAGGTGGATTGAAAATTGGCTGAATGGTCAGCCTCAGAGGATGGTGGTCAGTGGCACAAAGTCTAGTTGGAAGCTAGTCACTAATGTTGTACCTTAGGGGTCAATACTGTGTCCAATCCTGTTCAATGTCTTAATTTATGATCTGCACGATCAGACAGTTACCCCAGCAAAGGGACATTAAATTGATTGAGGGACTGGTGCAATGTAATTCTAAAGGGAGTCTTCAGATGGAGAAAGTCATCTGACTCTGTAATAGGGAGTTTCCATTGCTTGGTTTGTGGGGTAGGAGAAATTAGGAATAGAGGACAGTAGGAGATCAGAGGAAAGATCATTGTTTGCAGTAGTGCAAACTGCCTGTGTCTTTGCTAGCTTTGGGAGTCAGCCCCACTAGCTGTGCTAGTCTTGGGTGTTGCTGCTGCCTCCCAGGGTCTATTCACTAATAGAGCTCAGTGGAGATCTGCTGCTTTTTTCTAGGTTACCATTTTTACACAGATTTTGCTCTTGGAAAATGCTCTTTGCTTGTGACACTTAGTGTAATGCTCACTGAAGCATATGAAACTCATAGGTCACTACAATGTTGCAGTGGAATTGTCCCCATCTTGGTGTTATGTCATGGAGTGTTTCCCCAGTGACTGCTAAGATGTAAGGGGATAGAGTGCAGTAACAGATGGAGTAGTTTTAGAAGCACAGTCCACGAACTCACTGAACATCAAGGTATGATGGATGGCTGACCAAACTACTCTCAACAGGCCAATAGATGGGAAGTGACCATCTTTGGCCAGCACACTAAAGTGTACTGAAGTACACTTCTGATGGTCTTTGTTTCCACATATTAGACTAAATCTGCTTGATCCTGCAAGCACACCGTGTTTCAGTCCACAAGGTGTTTCAGTCAACAAGAATTTTCGGTCAACAAGAAGTTCCTGTTGCATGGGGGTCCTTGATCTCTGTCAATGTGGTGAGACAAAGAAAGTGAATGGTTGTGAACAGTTGTAACATCCTCTCAAAATAGAAGTTATTAGTGAGACACCAGCTATGGTGAGCCGTGGTAGTTCCTGGATAATCCCTGCCTGTCACACTGCTGGCAGGTGATGATAGAGCATTTGCCCACAGGGAGGAGTAACTACAAGCTGTTCCTTTGTTTAGAATGCATGTGCATTTGACTTGAGAGAATGAAGATGAGAAGGTAATAAGCAATTTAGCCTGCTGCAGGGTGAGGATTGGAGTGAAGAGAAGCCAGTTCATGCTTTTTGGACATAGTGGCATTGGAGGAGATGGTCACCCCAGACCACAAACACCCTGATGGAAAAGTATGGACTTGGTGAGAGGTTGCACAAGAATTAATTAATTATGGAAGGAAATATGGCCCTGTGCTGAACCACCCCAAAAAGGAATCTAAGGGAATTAGGCGAACTGAGGAGGTACCTATTTCAAGGGAAATGGCAGTGAAAGTTGTTAACTATGCTAAGAGAGAGACAGATGCTGAGTGGGGAAGAAAGAGGGTGGATTTGTGGATTGAGGGGTTAAAAAAAGGAATACCTAGAGAAGTAATGGACAAACAACCCACTAGGATCTTAGAAACAGTGGTATATAATTGGAATAAAGAGAAACCCGCTATCCCCTCTGCACACCCTCTTTCCCTACTCACGTCTGTAACACTGAGTCAAAAAATGTGTGATGTGGAAAGCAGTTGGGAAACAATCTCCTCCTCTCCCTATAAGTGAGCCGGGGGGAGGAGAGTGGCAATATTTCATTCACTGAAAATGAAAAGGGTTTGTTTATTATGAGTGTTGCCCTACAAGCAGCTGAACGAACAATACATCAGCAATCCCTTATTTTGAGGGGACCTTTTAAGGTCATTAAGCCAATTATCTCTGGAATGCCTCCCCCTGACGAGGCGGCTCAGCAGGCCTCTAGCAGAAAATTGTGCGCTCAAATTGAACATTACTGTGACATTTTTGATGTGACAGAGGGAACTCCTCTGTTGCACTTCTCAGTGCAAGAAAAGACCAATTTCCCTGAGTAGGACAAGAGCTTAGAATCAATCACCTGACCATCAACAGAAAATCTATGGTGCATGTTGATTGTAAATTTCTTATTACATAGTTATGCCTGGGAAAATCGCTTTATGTTATTAAGGACAACAAATCACTTCTGTATTTAAGCTTACTAATTGTTGGATATGTGGAGGGCCATTGGGATTTGAAGACTGGCCGTGGATAGCAGAACTGGTGCAACCAAAGTGGTGGGTTAGATCACACACATTATGGCCCGGCCACTTGGAACCCCAGTGAACTAATATCGGGAGCCAGAGAACTGATCTATGATCTTAACCACATAATCCGCTTGCAGGCAGTATTAGAAACCTTAACCAATAAGACAGCTGATGCTTTACATCTGTTAGCCAGCCAATGAGATGAAAAGAGAAGTGTGATTTTTCAACATCACATGGTTTTAGATTATCTGTTGGCTGAGGAAGGCGGAATTTGTGGGAAATTAAATGAGTCAAATTGTTGTTTGCAAATTGATGGTAGTGGGCAAGCGGTAAAAAATATTACTCAGGAAATGAGAAAATTAGCTCATGTACCTGGTCAAAAATGGAATGGGTGGGATATTGATGTGTTCTCTTGGCTACCCAGAGGACCTTGGGTGAAATTTTTGATGTTTGTAATGTTATGTGTTTTTATGACGTTGCTAATCTTGCCCTGTTTAATTCTGTGTTTGATACAACTAGTAAAACAAACAATTAATGTTATCCAAATAGCTATAGAAGAACATAGACCAACCAAATTGCTGCGACTCCTTACCAGATCAGTGACAGATGTTCCGGAAGAAAATTGCATAATACATTATTGTAACTTCTCTTTTCTTTTCCTTTCCTTTCCTTCCCTTTTCTATTTCTTTTCTACAAAGTTCAAGCCACGGGGTGGAATTGTAAGAATCAAGACCATTAAACTTTATGTTTGTCTCAAACTCTGTCTTTGAAGAGGCAAGTTGCCATAGAAATGGTGCACTGCGTTGAGGCCTGGTGTGGCTTCTTAGAAGCACACCTGTTTCATTGCCATAGTGACGGCACCTTAGAAGAACATCTGTTCTGCATACTGCCTCAGGGTCTAGCTCATAACCTGCGTGTGAAAGAAAGCGGCATGCTGCTGTTGGATTGGATCTCGCTGCTTGACCACAACCAATCATCATTGGATTTGGCCTGAGACTATAGTATAAAAGGGACTCTTGGCAGCCTCTTGGGGGCCTGCGTGGACTGGACCACCACTCAACAGAGAAGACCACCCGATTGGAACGACAGGATGCTGCAGACTCCCGGTGGTGACTACTGCTACTACCCTTATGCTCTTCCTTTCTCTCTCTCTCTCTCTCTCTCTCTCTCTCCCTCTCTTTCTAAAAAAAACTTTGTAGTGGTATTGACAATATATGGCCTTGTTTGTGCCTTAATGTCTCAGCAGGTATTTGAATCAGCAGTCCTAGTAAAAGTTTACCTCTTCTGGACTGTAACAGGCATAGGACAGTTTGATGAGCAGGGAGTAATACCAGTATGATGGATCACATGATAGGACTAATCCTAGTTGCTCCCAAATGATAAGCAAGTATTCACCAGAAAATTGCAGGTCACAGTTCAAAACCAAGAAAATGATGTGTTCATCTAAAAAAAAAAAGAGAGACAAAAAAGATGACTGGCATAGTTATTCTATATGAAGCATGCATTCCTGTGCTGTTCTGTTACCCACCTCAGGGCTAGAAATAGGCTTTGTCAAGTGGAAGTAGGTGGTCTCATATAACTCTAGGATCTTGATCAGAGAAAGAAACAGTAAATATTCTAAGTTTGATGATGCATCTTGTAGGAGATGTGGCCTGAAATATATCCTGACATAAGAAAAATTCTCACCAGGAGCAGTAATAGTAAAAATTACTCCAATATTCATTGTGAATTAAGGTGTGGGCTCTGCCTACACAGAAATTCAGGTTGCTGTGTTCTGTAAGCATCTCTTCTACACGTTAACGCAGTCCAGAATGTCAAAATCATGTAGTTATTATGGAGATACTCTTGCAAAGAACAATGTTTGTATTGTCCTGAACACCCACTGCCTGTAAAATTCAGCATGAAATAGGATCATGTCACAATATACAGGGGCAGGAGATACCAAGAACGATATGGTAGTTCAGGTGTGTCTGTTGGACTGTACACAGCCCAACAGTGGTCAACTGTTGTCAGAGGCCAACTGTGTCAAAATGCCTAAGCAGAATTCCAGGATGAGTTGAAGAGATATCTTCCCTTCCTATGTCTCCTGTAGTAAATCAACCTTCTGCTGTCAAATTTTTGAATTATTTGGAAGGGAAATAATGTGTCAGTTGTGGATAACCACACCTTTAGAGGGATTTGAGCAGGTATTAGAGACTACAATGAAAAGAGAAAGGATAATGTTCTCCACTGCCCAGTGCTGGCTGGAACACATCCCCAGGAGCAATGTGGAAAAGTTTTTAATCAAGTGTAGAACGTAGGATTGTCTCAGACTGAACAGCCTTGTTTTCTGGACTATGTCCTCAATAATAGAGCCCATGATTTCACTACATTGAAGTGCCTAGCTGATACAGGTGGTAGTAAGTAGAATAAATAACTCAGATCAGGGAGAGTTAGTCTAACTGTTTAAATTAATCTCAAAGGAAATCCATTTGAGATAAAGCCCTAGATTCTTACCATGAACGTGTTTAGGTACTCACTGAAAGAGGACCACTGTGGCTAGGCATGCAGCCAGGTCCCAAGTACTGAGACAATATGCTATATACACGGCTGTATGGAAATATAGCCAGCACTCCACAGTTAGATCAAAATCACCACCTCACCATTCCTGTTGCCAGTCTGTAAAGACATGTGGACATCCAGGCTGTTGGATTCTAGTCATACTTCTCCATCTTCATGATGAAGGCCAAATTGGTATCTGAAACTAAAAATATGCAGTAAGTTTTCATAACGCTTAAAGAGGAACAGTCAATAAAAATTTTTTGTCAGTGTTTTCAATGGAGATGATCTTCCTGACCCCCTTTTTACCATATTATTCAGAAATCTCTGGATTTCATAAAAAAAAAAGCAATGAATATTACAGGCTTCTCCCTTCTCCCCTACTCTTATTAGCCAAAATAGAGAGTCTTTTTAAAAAACAAACAAATAAAAAACCATGAATCACAAAACTTTGAAAAGATGAAACCCCCCACAAATCTTTTTCTTAAAAACTTCCCTTTTGTTGAACACCAGGAATGTTTTTTGTCCTTGTGCCTGGGCAAGAGGCACTGAATGAAACGTTGTTTACTGAATGCAGAAACAAAAGGCAGTGGATCTGTTTGGACACTGTCCAGTGCTGCACACCTTCCCCATGCTGGGGTGGGCCCATTTCTTGTCACACATCCTGCTACGGCTTGCTGCTGCTTTCAGGCTGCTGTGGACCAAAATTGCATCATGCACAGTGAACAGCTTTTGTAGGCGGTGGATGGGCCCACTCTGGCTGGTTGCCAAGCACAGTATGATCAACCTGTTTGAGCCCACTGTAATTCTGTAATCCAAGAAATCAGGGACAAACTTAAGTAAGTCCCCTCATGATGCTCTCTTGATGCTCTGAAGTTTGAAATCTCTTTCAAGGTCTTTTTGAATCCCATGTTGCAAATCTGACACCAGGTGCAACTATCTCTGCACTAACAGTGCAGCTGCTCTCCTAATATAAAACAGCTCCAATACCTCCAGCTGTTTGTGTGTTTGCAGAGTGTCACCCTATCCTGTGAGAGCAGGGAAACAGAGATTGTGCCAAGGGCTTGGAGGATGATTAAAACAGTCCTGATGTTTCCTTCTCATCTTTAAGTATGGCTGCTTGAATATTGCCTGTCATTGTGGGCCCTCAAGTGAGATGGGAAGGTGGTTGTGGTCTCCTTCAACCAGCCCTCAGTTGTATACAGAGAGAGGAAATGTCATATTAGACTGAATGCTAGAATGGGAAAACATAGACCAAATTTGCATCGCTGATACCATAAATCTAGTGTTGATATTTGGTCTTAGAAAAGATGTATACTTCTCTGCCAACCTAGTTTTGCTTTTTTTCCTTAGAATTCACAGCTACGTAACATTGCTTCCCAGGGCTTACTACTGGGTACAGTTTTGTTTAAAATTTTTATCAATGATCTGGACAAGGAGCTTGAGTACACCCTCAGTAAATTTGCAGATGGGTGGGAGTGTTGATCTGCTTGAGGGCAGAAAGGCTCTACAGAGGGATATGGACAAGTTGGATTGATGGGCTGAGGCCAATTTTTATGAGGTTCGACAAGGCCAAGTGCTGGGTCCTGCACTTGGACCACAACAACCCCATGCAGTGCTACAGGCTTGGGGATGAGTGGCTGGAAAGATGCCTGTTGGAAAAGGGCCTGGGGTTGTTGGTCAACGGCCAGCTGAATATGAGCTGGCAGTGTGCCCAGGTGGCCAAGAAGGCCAATAGCATCCTGGCTTGTATCAGAAATAGTGTGGCCAGCAGGAGTAGGGAAGTGATTGTCCCCCTGTACCCAACACTGGTGAGGCCACACCTCGAATACCATGTTCAGTTTTGTGCCCTTCACTACAAGAAAGACATTGAGGTGCTGGAGTGTGTCCAAATTGGGCAACGAAGCTGGTGAAGGATCTACAGCACAAGTCTTATGACGAGCAGCTGAAGGAACAGCAGCAGTTTAATCTGTATAAAAGGAGGCTGAAGTGAAACCTTACTGGTCTCTACAACTGCCTGAAAGGAGGTTGTAGCAAAGTGGGTGTTGGTCTCATTTCCCCAGTAATAAACAATGGGACAAGAGGAAATGGCCTCAAGTTGTGCCGGGGGAGGTTTAGATCAGATATTAGGAAAAATTTCTTCACTGAAAGGATTAACAAGCACTGGAACAGGCTGCCCAGGGAAGTGATTGAGTCATCATCCCTGGAGGTATACATGCAGTGCTTAGCCATGTGGTTTAGTGGTGGACCTGGCAGTGTCAGGTTAATGGTTGGACTCATTGATCTTAAGGGTCTTTTCCAACCTAAATGATTCTGTGATGGCTGATGGGTCAGGGACACCTGAGCAAGTCCTGGGCTGAGCACCAACTGAATCTGTCCATCACTCTCACTTGCACGAAAGAGTTCTTTTTTTCTGGAATTTTTGTTACACTGGCAAATTCCCAAGGAAAACTTTCCGCTTTGAATGAATTAGCAAGTCTACTGGGCAAAAAAGGTGTTCTCTATCTGTAAGATCATTGCTGTCCCGAGCCCAGCCTGACTCTGAAGAAACATTCTGCTGACAGAATCTACTGACCAGAGAAAACATTTAGAGTGCTTTGTGCTTGTGATGTAATCAAAGGATGACACATGTGTCATAGCAGAGTGCTGGGTAGAGAAAAGACCTTACTTTTGTATGCTTTCCTCACTTCTTGGTCTCAGCGGTAACTGGCATGTTCTTAATGAACTGTGTATTCAAAGCACTGCAGAAGTATTTATTTCAAGTTACAGACACTTTCAGTTCATGGGAAATAAGAGCCATAAAAAGCAGGGAGGGCTTCACCCTTGTGTGGGAAGGGAATGAGGGTTGGACTGGGAAGGAGGTAATGCTGCTTTTTTTTTGCTCAGAGCGCTTTCCCTGATCCTTTCATAGTTACCTGCCAGCTTCAGGCAGGGACAATCCTGCCTCAGCCCACCTAGTTGTGGTGTTCCTTACGCCTGTGAGACCTGCGTGTATCATCCGGGATCTCGTTCATGGGATACCAGTGCCAATGGGAACCTGTCGCAGTTGAGACGGACAAAGCGATGACAACAAATCTTTTTGAAAGCCTGGTAGTCATAAAGCCTTTATTGCCTGTTCATTTATACTCTCTTTCCCCTTAGCTTTCCCAGATGTGTCTCTTTCTAATTGGTTCAGAATTGTTATACAATCTTATCATTTGTTATTTGCACAGTTCATTATAACTCATCCCTTCTGCCAAAAGGACATGGATGCCTTGTCTTGTAGTCGACACTTTCTCAGGACTTGCTTATCTTGCAGATGCAGCTCTTCTTGGTCCTGTCTGTTCTCTCTCGGGTAGACTGGAATCCTCTCAAGGTCAAAGTCATCCTGTCCAGGGGCCTCAGTCCAGCTGAGATCCCCCACAGGAACCCACAGGTGGTCTTTTTCAGCCATGGAGAGTCATAGGTCTGGGTCTGGATTATCTTTCCCTAGAGGTGAGGTGCCATGTTACTTTTGACTACACTGTAGCTTAGCTTCCAATTTTTTGCCCAGCTCTGTTACATTTGTGGAATATAACTCATTCAGGAGTTCCTTACTATGGGATCATCATTTGTCTACTAAATGCTGGTGTTCTTCTCTATAAAGTGCGCATTTTCATTAAAACTTTGTGTAGTATATGCCTTCCAGGCTGTCACATCACTCACAGATACAATTGAAGTGGACTGACTGTCTCCAAATAAACTGGCAGAAGGAAGATTTGATAGACAGATGGGCACAGAAACAACTTCTGTTTACAAAATTATTAGAGAAATTGTAAGACTATATCTGAGCAAGCTCAAGCTGAAAGGAACTTCTTTGGAGTGCTTGATCCTCCTCTGTGTAGAATGTACTTTTGGTGATCTTCTGCTTACAAAAGAGTGATCTTCTGCTGTTGACTTCCCAAGAGCAACTGCGGGTAAAGCCTGTTGAACTTAACAATGTCTGTGAAGCAGGCAAAATAGTAGGTTTTTAAATATGCGCATCTAACTAATGAGAGAAAATGCATCCTCTGTGTCTACAGAAAGTGGATTTATTATTGTCCCTCTGATGTTATAGGAGCTGAAGGGCAGGAACTAAATGGGAGAAAATCAATACTGTTCAAAATTTCACAAGAAATGTCCATTTTTAAAGTTAAAATATAGCAGAAGCTAGTTAAGTTTCAGTCCTTTAAGCCACACATTTTTCTTGAGGCAGCTTAAGGGATGACTGCTACTAGTTTTCAGTGTGTAGTGGGTTGACACTGAAGCCAAACATCTGCCTAGCGGCTTGCTCACTCCACCATCTCAGTGGGAAAAGGGGAGAGAATAGGAAGAATAGGAGTGAGAAAGCTCATGAGCTGAAGTAAAGATAGGGAGACTGCTTACCTCTTACCATTGTGGGGAAAAACAACTCGACCTGGGGAAATTAGTTTAATTTATTGCCAATGTAAAATCATATTTTTATTCATTCATGTATTATACAGATATAGCTATATCTTTATATATAAATAAAAATAATTTCATTACAGTTTTTTAAAATCAATATTTTGTTATATATAAACATAAACCACATGCATTATAAAATGATGTATTATATCTAATTATAAAATTAACGTTATATGATGATGTATATATATATAAAATTATGAAAATATTTATTTGACCATTGGGAAACAAAGCCAAATAAGAAACAATCATTTATCAACTTAGGGTAAACACTTTTCTTCCCCTCTTTCCCTCACTCACCTTCACTCCTTCACCCTGTGTCCTGCTGTGGGTCTGTTGGTGTTGGTTGGAAGCATCCGAGCCCAGCATAGGGCAGCCTCGGCCTCTCTTCACAGCGACCACACTGCAGTCCCCTGCTGCCAGAACATGGACAATGTGCATCCAATACACTTCACAATGTAAAGAAAAAAAAAAATTCCCTAGGAAACTCCAGAAAAAGCATTTAGTTATGAAACTTCTCTAAGATTACAGAGACTCCTTATCACAGAACTGTTTGCTGCAAACATTTTTGAGAAGTTCAAGCATTTAAAAACTGGCAATTGGTAATACATCTGCAAATGAAGGAGGAAAGTCTTGTTCAAATATCAACTTCAATGCCTGACAAGGTTAATTAAACCCATGGTAGAAATACCGGAAAGAAATGCATGGAGACACTAATCAGATCTAGTAGAACTGAGCAGGAGTGATAAGTCTACTGCACTTCTGTCAATGCAAAATAGCTTACATCTATGGAGTTCCAACAAAGGGAGAAAATAATAGAAGCAGATTGGAGGTGTCTTACCTTTCAGAGAAACAGGAGTTAGTGCTCCAGGAAAATAATCGACTCTTGGATTTTTCTTGCCGTAATTCTGGATGGAAAAAAATGTAGAAAAGCTGTGAGAAGCTGTGATTTGGGTCCAATATCAAGCAAAAATTTAAGCCTCTTCAGCTTCTTCCTTGGCTGGTGCTGGAAGGTTGAGGCTAAAAATGATGTCTTTGGGGAATGGTGTGGAGTTTGGGCAAGATTTGGAGCAAAGTGTAAAAATGACATGCAAAGACAGTGGGAAGGAGGAAAAAGAAGAAAGAAGGGAAGAGAGACAGGGAGGAGGAAGAGAAGCAAGTGAGAGAAATGTGGAGGATACATTTTACTGTGCTGTCACGTGAAAAGTAAGGATGTGATGTTTTCCTGTCAGAGTCCTTTCTGGGACTTTCACTGAAACAGTTTCACAAAGTTGCGAATCTGGTAATTTATTAAGGTGACACATATAAGTGTGGAACAGATGTTGATAAATGCACTTATTGAAATACCAGTAATATACTATAATGATGCTGGCCAAGTTTTCCCGAGTATTCTTCACCAGGGGTGAAGGTACAATTCTTACCAAGAAGGTGTCCGTCTTGGCTGGAGAAAGAGGAGCACAGCCTGTCAACAGTCTCTTCTAGATCTTCAGTCCCTTTTTCCCAATTTTTACCCCTTATTCTTCTCTTTTTAGTCTCTAATTCTTTGTTTCCCCTCCCATGGATTACGTATAGCATGATTTAGGCGAAGAGTTGAGTGACATAGTCGTATATGTATTGCATGATCTCTATAATTCTCATTAACATAAGCAAGCGTGTCAACTGTTCTATTAATTTTCTAGATAATTAATCAAAAGTTTCACTCCAGGGCATCATAGCCTTCAGTTCTGTGCTGAAACAGTTTTTCTGCACTCCTTAGCCAAAACAGAGCTCTCTTGCCACCACAGGTCTCCCTCTTTCAGCTGTTAACTCCCCTCAAAGGTTTGTAGAAGGGAGAGGCAGATACCAGCATTCTTAACCTTTTGCTGTTTTTTGCCAGATGAGCCAGTTGCTCTGTCCAGGGCATGATAAGCTTACAAGCCTAGCATTTCTGCACACGTGTGGCAGCTGGCTGTTACAATGCCAAGCTCAGCAATGATACTTGGTACAAAGTGCTGCTGTCAACACATGGCCCTTGGAATACCTTGGCTTTTAGTTCTTCCCGTAAACCAAACAAACCAGACTCCTTAATGCTGGTGTCTAGGACTTGGTGGGAATTGCATTCTCTTCTCTTAAGCTTCCCAGTGGTACCTATCTGTCTGTCCTGGTAAGGATAGGCAAAAGTATTTGATGTTTCTTGAAGGGTCTGCTTTACCCCTGAGTCCAAGGAAGAGTCTTCTGTCCTCTTTGGGACTCCAAGTGCCCTTGCACCATCAGTTTTCAGGGACCCTCCACAGCTGCTCGATTTTCAGGTGTTGTAAGTTGTTGACCAAGCTCTGAGCCAGGGCTGGAACTCCAAAATTGGCTTGGATACCCTACTGGAGATAAATATGCCAGGTATCATAGAGAGGTTATTTATCCACTGTACAGGCTGATTTGCACCTGGTGTCCCATCATGTGGCTAAACTGCAGCTGTGTGTAAGAAATAGATCATTCAACCGTATAAAGACTCAGGAATCTGTAGCTTTGAGCTAAAAAATATTCTGTGCCTTTCACTGATATATCACTTAAGTATGTGAAGTTGCCAGCTGGGTCTGAAAATGTAAGATTGTGAATTTGGCAATTTCCTTTTCTGCTGATGAGTTCTGCACAACATTAAAATAAACAAACCCCAAACCACTGTTTCCCAAGTTTGAGTAACTTGAATTACTGCAGTGACAAAGTTATTACTCACACTTGGGCTCACTAGCACTTTTTTAATCATAGAATAGAATCACAGAATCATTAGGTTGGAATAGACCTCTGAGATCATCAAGTCTAACCTTTGACCTTACACCACCATGCCCACTAAACCATGCCCTGAAGTGCCATATCTACAAGTTTTTTTGAACAACTCCAGGGATGGTGACTCAATCACTTTCCTGGACAGCCTGTTCCAATGTTTGACCACTCTTTCAGTAAAGAAATTTTCCGTAATGTCCAATCTAAACCTCCCCTGGCACAACTTGAGGCTATTTCCTCTTGTCCTATCACTTGTTACTTGGGAGAAGAGACCGACCCCCACCTCACTACAACGTTCTTTCAGGTAGTTGTAGAAAGTATAAACTCTCAAATGTATGCTTCCTCAAATTTATCAATACTTTTGAACAGCTGAAATGTTTCTTTTTATTCTGACAGCTTCTTAACTCTTCCCTTTTATTTAATACAGGCAAAAACCTGACATATCTGATTAATTACTTTAGCCAGTACTACTCCAAACCACTCCTTCAATATGACACCCATCTTTCATGGAAAACAATTTGTTCCAGGAAGTTTTTGGTGTCTTATAGACAATCTTGTACAGGCATTTTCAACTGTTTTGCCTATATTTTCCATAAAAAGATATCTCCACTTTTCTGAAGGAGTTTTAGATTATGTCTCTAAATAAAAGATGCCTGTCTCTAAGGCCTGGCAGCCCAGTTCATATACACACGGTTAGCCTCCTCTCCAAACCAGAGAGGACTCAATCCTTGTTATGGTGCATTTTCCACAGTCCTTCAGACCCTGTTATGTACATATCCTCTGCCCTACCACAGGCAAATGACTGCCACAGAACACCCTGTACCCTGGGCAGGAAGGCTGGCAGACACTGTTTAGCTCCTGCCATGTAATTTTTCTGGGATATTCTTGTGATGTTCCTGTTTCTGGCCTTTGAAACCTGTCTGTGAGCCTGGTTACTACAGCTAGTCCTGCTGGCAGCTCCAGAGAAGGTGCTTTGTGTACCATGTTGCTGAACACCCATGGAGGTGACTGGAGCATGCCAAGACTGACCTGGGAACACACACAGAATGCAGAGGGCTCTGTGGTCTGCTGTCTTCAGAATGGTTCTCCAGATCTGGGAGCTGGGAGATCCAACATGGAGCTGTTGGTTTGCAGAGCAGCCATCCAGCAGAGCTCTCATTCGAGATTTGCTTCATGATCCTGTTTTCATGAAGGAGATGCAGAAGGCTCTTAAGATAGCAAATGCATGCTCTAAGCAGCTCTGCAGAAGACCCCTCCTCCCTTTCTCTGCATTGTGACTGTATTTACCTGAGTATTTTGGGCTTTGCCTAAACAACAGGAAGGACAACGACATGTAGATCTACTCCTGACACTGAAGAAGGCCCCACTGGGAGCACGTTCCCTAGTATTAGTGTCACAACATTATTAACTGTTCCACTTTGAGGCAGAACTTATGATACTGTGTAGATGCACTGAAGGCTTTCCTCTCTGTTCTGCCTTGGGTTGCCAATATTTGGGAGTACTCGAAGCTACGGAGAGAACTTCCTGTCAAGGAAGACATGTAAGACACTGATTCTCCTTGGAGCTGGTTCACACAGCTCTATTGGTGAACATAGTGAACTTTTCCAGGATGACAGCTTGTCTTTGAGAAGTGTGAGGTTTAGAGTATGACCAGATGAGACCTGACTGGGTTTCCTCCAGGAGAAATGTTGCTTGATGATGTTTCTTTCCTTCTCCTACACCTCCAAAAAAAAAAAAAAAAAAAGAAGATGAGAAGGGAAGGGAGAGCACCCTATCTGGCAGCTGCCTTCCTTCTCTGGGCTTGCTGAGGTCTTGGAAGCAGGGTGAGAAAAACCAACCAATCCATTCCTTTTGTGGATTAAGTGAACTGCCAATTAGTATCAAAAGAGAATGGGATTTGGCTCTTACTGCCAGCTTTCCTGCAGGTGAGGTTTACATACAAGCAATGGCTGATTACTAAACAGTGTGGTTTTAGTCCCTGATGGGCTGCACATCAAGGAGCACTTTTCTTTAGCCTATCTTTATGATTTCTTTTGGGCAGGGACTGGTGGTCACCAATTTTTACATGAGACATCCTGGAATTCTGTAAAGGGAAACTGTCTTATATGATGGCAAGATCAAGACTGATTTCTCCCCATAATCCAACACAAAAGCTTGAATTCCTCTGAAGCAATACTAGACCCCAAGGTAAGGAAAGAAGATACAAACTGTTAGGTCTTCAGGAAATGCAGAATGGAAGCATGCTCAGTTATTCACAAACCATGAAACGTTTAGAGAAACCTGGAGAAAGAGAAAGGATCTTGTGGAAAAAACTTTTTCCAATCATGTTTTGTTAGCACAATTTTATAATGTTGTATGTAAGGCATTAAAAATAAAGGATGACTCCTAACACCAGAGAAGAGGAAATATGAACTAGATGAAATTTTAAGTGACTCTTTTTAACTGGGGGGAAAAAAATCCTTCTGTGGGTCTTAAAAAATGTAGTTTGTTTCTCACTACATTTTCAACAGGAAGAAAACTGACACAGGATTACTAAAAGCCCATGATGCATCATTATCGGTACTGGTATTGCTCAAAGTAAAAGGTTATCTTGCATCATGCTCTGCTTGAAAAAATGATAAATGCTTGAAATGCATTTAAAACTTCTTTTAAGGACACGTAACAGTTTCTTTAGTCTCAAATTGCACTTTGGTTTGCCTCCCATACAATTAATTTCAGACTAATTAAGCTTATTTTTTTAAAAGTGAAAAGCATTTCTCTTCTAATCAAAATCTGACTTATCCATACAGAGCTGATTATTTTTCACAGGTTTGGAAGGCTGTTACAAGGACACAGCACATTTAACTGGATTGAACATGGAAATAGGCAGTTAGCATCTATCAACTGCAATTAAAATTTTTTCTTTTCTTAGCATTTTTAAGGTCATGGCTAAGCCATCAAAATCTTTATTCCTTGTATATCAGCTGCTTACTTTTTTCTCTCTCTCTGTTAAATGAAAGCCACCTATATCTAATGAAGTATTTTAATTCATACTTCAGTAGTGGAACTTAGTGCCACAGGATTTTGTCAGAATTGCCTCAGAAAGGGATTAAATGTGGTAGTGAAGCATATGTTTATTCCTGGGTAGTTTAACAAATGATGATATGATGATAGTCCAGCTATTTCAGTGCAGAAAGCTTTTTAAGGTTGCTTTTGGTGGAGGTTGAGGATGTACAAGAAAAGAAAAAGTCACTTTGCACTTCACTTACACATCTATTGTAGGCTGCAACTGTGGATAGGCTACACAATTAGGGGACTTCTAATTTGGTTTAAGAAAGCTGGTTTTGTGTTTACAGCTGGGTGGTGGCAACCCATTAATCTTTACTGCAGTGCATTCCTTTTCTGTGTTTGATATATTGTGGTTATGTAGTTTGATCAGACATTAGAAAGGATTGTCTCTGGTTTCTGCCAGTTTTGGATGTTATAGAGATCTTCAGGATGCAGACTTGGTATTTATATTTTTTATATCAGGTTCTCTCAATACTGTGGATCTGCCGCTTTCATAGTCACGTGTATATACACTACTGCAATAAAGCAGGGAATAACTTTCATCCAGCCAGGAACTGTGGTATTATGATATTTTCATCCTCAAAGTACAGGGAATGGATCTGCTTCTCTTTCCTCAGAAAAAGTGATCTGAAAAAGAGTAACTTTTCTCCGAGCTTGATTTGTCTGTATTGCAAAGAAAGAACGCAGTGGAAACAGTGAGATCTCTCAGCATTTCCATCATTACTCAAACCTTCACATCAAGTAGAACTGCCAGGAGGTTGAAAACTGTACAAGTATGTGGAAGCTGCTTCTCAGAATTGTCTTGCTAGTTCTGGTCTGATGTTTAGCTTTTCCGACACTGGGAAAGAACAGAAGAAATTCAAAGGTTCAGGCCAGAAAAGCCCAGTTCTTTGTATGCTTGTCCAGGAAGATTTTAGTTTCAGATAGGATAATGGTAATGATTATAATGATGATGATGGTGATGGTAATAATGAGCTGTCAAATATTTTTTCCATTTTTTATTTAGATATCATTTCACTCTGTGGTGTCTCTAACACCTGCTCTGCCAGACAGAAAGACTGGGTGTCATAAAAGAATTTTCTTCTGGTGGTTGCTCCTTGTGGTGGCATGACCCTGCTGTGGACACAGGAAATCTCCAATCATTTCAGTCTTCCTCCCACTGACCTGTCTTCAATGCTTTGGAAAACACACGTTCATTGTAATTCTTCTTCCTAGATACAATTTGTCTTTTCTATGGGTGCTCAAAGTGAACTCAATCTGTGGCCTGTTTGATTGGGGAAGAATAATTTATTTCTTTTTTATGTTTGACTTCTGCAGCAAAGTGGATCAAAAATGTTAAAAATTGAGATTTAGCACCTTGAGAAAGGTCCCTCTCTTTCTGCTTCATTATGTTCCTATGAATTGTTCTTAGTATTCAACTAACCATAAGGAGCTAATGTTTTTCGTGACAGAGGCTCTTCCTCTCCCACCCAGCAATATAGACACTACTGCAAAACAGTGAATTAATCTTGAGTTTTGACCTTTCAGAAATGTTGCAGAAGATTCTGCAGTAAAAAAAAAAAAAAAGTCCAGTTAGAAATGCCAGATTCTTAGTTTCAAAATGGTCAAAATGAACATATTGCACACATACAAAGGCTTTCTCCAGATTTCCATTCAAGATTATTTCTTCCTCTCCCTGAGATGACATATCTGCACATCATATTTTAGTTTCTGGTACTTTGGAAATTTCTAGATTCAAAACAATTTGGTTGAAAAACATCCTGCCAAACTGCAGCCTTCTTTCTCTTCTCTGTGTCTCTTCGCTTCTCCTTCACGGGCTGTAACCACAGCTGCTGAAAGAATGTTGTGCTGACTGTCACTGTTTTCCTACCCTTCTGCTTTACAGGACAGCTCATTTGCTAGCAGCATATGACTAGACTGGGTTAGGGAAAATTTTGCACTCTCTGTTGGAACATGCAGAGTTGAGGTGTTGAGCCTCTCTTTTGGCTTTTCTAACGGGCTTTGTCCATGTCCATTCAGACAGTATTAGTACCAGCACCGACAAACATCTTCATGAATCAGAGGTATTTAAAACCCATGTATGCCGAGTGTGAAAGTGGAAAAAAAATAAAAGCAGGAGAGCTGTCTGGGGATCACAATATGAGGCAGAAGGGCATAGGGGTAGGAGGAGAAAGTACAGTCAACTATGCAAAAGAAAGCTGAGAGCAGAAAGCAAGCCCTCAAATGAAATGGGATTGTAGGCAGCCTGCTAACATAACCTATTCACTTTTCAGCTGTATCTGCAAAGATCTTTCTTTATGAGTTAGAGCCAGTCTTATGTTAAACAAGGGGTACTCCAAGGCCTGCAAAACTGGAAGTACTAGCTTGCAAGACTTAATGGAAAAGATTGGCGAGTGATAGTTCCAGTGTAGAATGACCAGAGAAAAACAAGAAAGTCTGAACTGAATTACAAGACGACGATTCTCTGGGGTGGGAATCAGAAAGCAAAAGAAGCAGTAGAAGTCCAGTCATCTACAGAAAGCTCTGTACATGGGAAAATAGCTAGTGTATGGTGAAGCTGTGTTACCACTTGCCAAGCTGGACGACTGATCAAATCTGTCATCGCTAACCTTCACAGTTCTTCCTATTTTCTCTCTCACTGCCAAGATGCAAGCTGGGATCCCAAGCTGCTTGCTCAGGGAAAGACCTGCATTACTACTTCTGACACGCACAAACAACCTACGAACTCTGCTAAATACCAACATGTCTTTGGGAGCCCTTTTAAACTTCCCTCAAGCTCATAGCTGCCCTGCTGCCAGGAGTATTGCTGATTTAGGGAAGGGGGGCTATTTTTCCTCTAATCTGTTATCAGTCTTTTTAATGAAATAGTAGTTGCTGTTTTTAATGAGGAAACTCTAGATTTTACATAGGATTCCATATCCTTTCCTTTTCTGATTCAGATCCCTCCACATACTGGATAATAAGAATATGATCACCTTGGCTTTAAGAGGACAAACACCTCTGATTCCACATCAAAGCTCCCAGACTGCTGTTTGCCCTGAGCAGTTCAGCTGTAAACTTTTCATGTCTTGTGGATGCATCTGCCGCTGCCCCGTTTTGTCCTTAGAAGACTTGCATATTATGCAAGTTTATTCTAATGATACTTGTAGGTGCAGCTGTTACAAAAGCAAATAGAGCACAGTAGCCCTCCCTTACATGGTGCTATTGCCCTTTTTGCCTTGCTTAGCTAATGGCTTAGTTGATCCAAGGGATAGTATAAGAACTATTTGCTTAGATGCTAAACTGTGTTAAGTCATTTGTGAGGATGGGTGAAGGAAATAATTGACTAAATTAAATCTGAAAAATATTTTATTTTGTATTTCCACAGATCAAGATTCTGCATAGGAACAAAATAATTTCAAGGATATTTCCCACAAGACCTTGAACAGCAGCTTTAGGCAACAGGACAGGCAGTTCTCTTCTGCTTTGAACTTTGCTCATTTCACTGAATTTCCCCATACCATCTTTCTGAGAGTGACTCGTAAGAGCCTAGCATTCACAGGAAAAGGCTCAACATGTTTCTAAGTGATGCCTGGTCCGAAGGATCTTTGACGTCAACCTGTAGTTGGTTTTGAAGGGTTTTTGACCTAGATTTCTGTCGTGGTTTAACCCCAGTCAGCAAAAACCACCACACGGCTGCTTGCTTACTCCTTCCTGCCCCTACGGTGGGATGGGGAGGAGAATTGGAAGACAAAGGTAGAACCTCGTGGGCTGGGATAAGGACTGTTTAATAGAACAACACAAGGAGAGAAGAAACAACAGTAATAACAACAAAACTAACAAAATATTACACAAAGCGAGTGACACACAAAGCAACTGTCACTACCCGGGCCCTCCCTGGGTCTGCTCCGCCCTTATATACAAGACATGAAGTCAGTACCTTATTGAATACCCCTCAGCTACTTGGGCTTGGCTGTCCTGGCTGTGCCCCCTCCCAGCTTCTTGTTGCAATTAACCCTACACTAGCCGAATGCAGGATAATTACTGGTCAGTATGGAATGGCTGCATAGAGTTGTTCCAGCTGAATTGCTATCCCATCCTGCCTTGTGCCAGGGGCAAAGACTGTCATACATTTTGGAAAATCTGATTTCCTGCTTACTTTGGCTCCTGTTATACTGGATCAGATTCCACCTCATAGCTCTAATGTCAGTGTCATCACTCTACCCCAGATTGCTCCCATCAATGTCTCTATTGCTTCGTGTTCTTCATTACAGGGTGTGGTGGTTTGGTGTCTGGCGTGGTTTTGGTTGTCGGGGAGGGGACTAAAGAGATGGCTCCTGTAAGACACTTCAAGAAGATCCCCCGGCTCCAATTTCGGACCCGCCTCTGGCCAAGGCCAGACCAACGGCACCTCTGCGAATTAACTATTTAAGAGTGAAAGAAGCAGTTGATTGCAGTCTTGTTGGTTTTGTCTGTTCGTGTTGGTGAGCTGGAGAGAGAAGGGGATGGGAGAGAGAAAACCATGTGGACACCCAGGTCAGTGAGGAAGGAGAGGGGGAAGTGTGTCGGTGCAAAGATTCCCCCGAGGCCCGTGGTGGGGTGGCGGCTGAGCCCCTGCCAAGTATGGAGCCCAGCAGTGGCCCAGAGCTTGGCCTGCAGCCCGTGGAGGACCCCAGGCCAGAGGAGCAGGGACCGGGCCTGAAGCAGGTGCGACTCTGCCTGTGCTGGAGAAGCCCTTCAGTGGGAGGGCGGCAGCCCCGGGAGGGACCCGCGCTGGGGGGTTCTGGGGAGCTGCGGCTCTGTGGGAAGGACTCACATTGGAGCAGCTGGTGGAGGGCTGTCTGCCATGAGAGGGACCCCACACTGGAGTAGGGGAGGACTACAAGGACCTCTCTTTGAGGATGAAGGAGCAGCAGAGACATCTTGTGCCGGACTGACTGTAACCCACATTCTCTGACCACCTGAGCTGCTGGAGGTGAGAAAAGGTAGCAGAGTTGAGCTCAGGAAGACCTGAAGGGTGTGGCGGGGTGGGTGGTGAAGGGTGTGTTGTATTTAAGACCTGGTTGTATCTCTCATTCTCCTTGATGGTGGTGGTTGTTTTGTATTAAATATATGATGTTATCTCCAAGTTGAGTCTGTCTTTTGCTTGTGATCATAACTGGTGAGTGAGCCATCTCTGTCCTTTGTCTCAACCCTCAAGCCATTTTGGTTCTATTTTCCTCCTCCCTACCCCTCAGGGGAGAGGGTAGGGTGAGCGGGGGGCTGCGTGGTACTTCTGTTGCTAGATGGGTAGGCTCAAACCATGACACAGGGGCTGGCTATTGGATTTAGGACAATTAATATTTTTAGTTTTATTGTGATAGTGAGCACTGGTTTTGTAGCTGCTGTTCTCCTTCACTTTGTAATCTTTTTGTGTAGTTGCCAGATTTTTGCTGAAGCCTTCAAGCAGTATTTTCCACAAAGCTTGGCTTCCAGCCTAATTTCTGCCTTCCACTCAAAAATGTCTTTCTTCTGGCATGAACACATGAGCAGATTAAATATCTGCCAAATGTCAAGTGTCACGAGATTTTGGAGAAAAAACCATGGAAGCCAAGGCAGGAAAATTGTGCCTCTTTTTGACTTTTTGAACAGCTCTAAGAAGCATATTTCTTTTTTAGTAAGAACAAAGCTGTAATAAACAAAGCAGCACAGGCTGACTTATCAGATGTACTCAGTCTATAATGAAGGCCTTGATTTTAAAGATCTGACCATGTTATTTGTATCAGAACTGAGCATTTTAGCCTTCAGCTTACCACTATACTCAGTGGTTTGCAGGACTGCTTGTACAACTGCCTCAGTGCCCTCATCCGACTTGGTTGCCAGCTCTTTACATCCTGGACAGTTTAACTTATACTTATGGAGAAACAGTCAGCACTTGCAAACACTGTTTTTAAGATCATTTCGATCGTTTGGCTTCTAGCTGTCCATCTTCACAAGAGCACTATGAAGACATAGAAAATACTATGCAGGAAAAGGCATGACATTTTGAAACTTCTCTTTTCCCTAGCTCACCGTGGTTTCCTTTGTGACAGCTCTTTAAAGAATGCTCACAAAATGTTTGCAAGTTAAATCAGGTGATTTACAAAAGGATTGTTTTGTTTCTTTGTCATAAATCATGTTTGATACTATGTCTTTAGAGATACTTATAAGATAACCCAGCAAACAGCTACAGCTGGGGAAGAAAGATGATTACGAGGATACTGTGAGTGCAATAATGAAGAAACTTTAACAAGAAAAAGGGAAAAGTAGAATGGTATAGATTGCCATGTGACATCCCATACCTGTCACCAGCACCACAAAGTCAAAACTTTGCAAGGAATTGAAAGTAAGAAGGGTTATCATGGCCTGGCAAAGAACAAACAGGTATAGCTTTGTGGTTTCTGCCACTCCTCCTCCTGGAGGAGGGATGGAAGGCTGCCAAATAGTAACAAGATGACACAGGAATAAGCTTAGGGTGAGACATTTAAACAGTTAAAACGTCTGCTTTATAATCTGTATCTTCTTTACGTGCTTTCTTTTTTTTTGTTCCCATTTGGTGAAAATGTCTGTTATAACCCTTATTTTGACTGTGCAAAATACACTTTAAGCCTTCAACCTTATTAAGAATAAAATTGCTTCTCTGAGACAAGAAATGCTAAGCACTCCAACTCCTAGGGAGTGGCAAAATAGTGAGCAGACACTGAAGGGCTCAGGAGTGCTATATGCTCTGTCACCAGTTGCATATTCTCAAGACTTAAAATTGTACTCATGTAATATGGGGGGTTGGTAACATGGGTCTCCAGGTATAGGGACAGAGTTCTCCATTAGTAAATGCTAGCTTGAAAACAGCAGAAAATTAGGAAGATGTCTCATAATTCCCATGGCAAGTTAGTGGAGGGAACTGACATGAGGACAGGCTTGGAGAGATGTCTTAAGACAGAAGGGGAGAAGAGCCCTTGCTCAGACTAGGGCTGAGGATGTAAAGGGGAACTCTTATTGCCACTACTTGGACAGGTATCTCAAGGGAAAAGTGATCAATTCTTTTAGTTTTAATCAAATCAAGATTCAAGTGGTTTATTGATTTATTAAGCACACATAATTAACCAGGGAGCGATACATTCAGAATCCAGACTGGGGCTTCTGTAAGGGTTTCTATAAGTACATAGTGACAAAAGAAAGGCCAGTGAAAACGTGGGCCTGCTGAATGAGGTGGAAGCCCTACTGACATAGAACATTGCAAAACCTGAGGTACTCTATGTCTTCTTTGTGTCAGTCTTTACTAGTAAGACTGATCTTCAGGAATCGCAGGCCCCCGAGAAAGTCTGGAGCAAGGAAGACATAGATTGGTGAAAGATGATCAGGTCAGGGATTACCTAGGCAGATTGGACATACAGAAGTCCATGGGCCCTAATAGGGTGCACCTACAAGTACTAAGGAAGCTGATCGACATCACTGCACTTTTAATAACCTTTGATTGATCATGGTGATTGGGAGAAGTGTCCAAGGACTGGAGGAAAGCAAATGTCACTGCTATGTTCAAGAAGCGCAAGATGGAGGACTCAGGGAACTACAGGATGCTCAGTCTTACCTTGATCACTGTGAAGGTGTTGGAATAATTAATCTTGGAAATCATTTCCAGGCACATGAAGGACGAAAATGTCATCAGGAGTAGTCAGCATGGATTCACCAATGGGAAGTCATGCTTGACAAACTTGGTAAACTTCTATGATGAAATGACTGGTATGGTAGATGAGGGAAGAGCAGTGGACATTGTCTACCTAGAATTCAGTAAGGCTTTTGACACTGCCTCCTGTAAGATCCTCATAGAGAAGCTGATGAAGTATGGGCTGGATGAGCAGACAGTGAGGCGGATTGAAAACTGGCTGAATGGCCAGGCCCAGAGGGTGGTGACTGGTGGCATGAAGTCTAGTTCGAGACCAGTAACTAGTAGTGTACCCCATGGATCAATACTGCGTCTGATCCTGTTCAATGTTTTCATTAAGGATCTGGATGATGCTCAAGAGTGTACCCTCAGCAAATTTGCAAGTGACATGGAACCAGGAGGAATGGCTGATAGACCAGAAGGTTGTGCTGCCATCCAGAGGGACGTCAACAGGCTGGAGAAATGGGCTAACAGAAACCTCATGCAGTTCAGCAAACGGAAGTGTAAAGTCCTGCACTTGGGGGAGGAAAAACTGAGGCAGCAGTTCATGTTGGGGGTCACCCAGCTAGAAAGCAGGTTTGCAGGAAAGGACTTGAGGGTCCTGCTGGAAACCAAGCTGAACATGTGCCAGCACTGTGTCCTTGCAGCAAGGAAGGCTAACGGTATCCTGGGCTGCATCAAGAGAAGTGATGCCAGCAGGTTGAGGGAGGGGATCCTTCCCCTTTATTCAGTGCTGGTGAGACCACCCCTGGAGTACTATGTCGAGTTCTGGGCTCCCTAGTACAAGACAGATATGGACGTACTGGAGGGAGTCCAGAAAAAGCCCACTGAGATCATTAAGGGACTGGGGCATTTCTTATGTGAGGAAAAGCTGGAAAGAGCTGGGACTGTTCAGCCTGGAGAAGAGAAGACTCAGGGGGTGTCTCATCAATGCACACAGACATGAAAGGAGGCTGCAAAGAGGTGAAGCCAAGTTTTTGTCAGTGGTTCCCAGTGACAGCACTAGAGGCAGTGGGCACTAACTGAAACATGGTAGGTTCCTCCTGAACACTACGAAATAGTTTTTAAACTGTGAGGGTGACAAAACATTAGCACAGGTCACCCAGAGGCTGTGGATTCTGCATCCTTGGAGATCTTCAAAAGGACATGCTCCTGGGCAACCGGATCTAGATGGCCCTGCTTGAGCAGGAGGGTTGGACCACATAACGTCCAGAGGTCCCTTCCAACCTCAACTGTTCTGTGAGTCTGTGATTCTATGATCAGCATAACAACAGATAAACTACTAAATGTTAATAAAAACTTTCTGATCTTCAAAACAATAACTTATCACCAAAAGTCCTCAACCCATTCCACATCCACATGATTATGTGTAGCCTCCTCTCGCACTCAGGACACACAATTTACATACACCTCCCTTTCCTGGCAACGTGATTCTCCTACCACTGTTCCCCTCCATGTTATAGGAGATGCAGATGCTTAAGCTTTAGGTGTGCCCAGACTGCTCCATGCAGTCTATGCATGCCCACACCAGTGGGAAAGCTGCCATGTGATCCCTTTCCAGCCTTTCACTGGAGAAGACCCTTGACAAGCTGATCTAGTTGACCCTGCTTTAGATTTAAATAATTATAGTGAGATTTTTCATTATAATGGAAAAAATCCTGAATATCTGCAGTGTATACATTGCCCTCTTACAGTTTTTACTAAAAGATCATAATTTCAAAACTCAAATGTGTTCTAACTCTCTAACAAGAAATTTTAAAAGATCAGCGGAGTGCGTAATACATAAAACGTGCTGGTCTCCCAGTCTCTTGATCATTATTAGTGCCTCCAGAAGAGTTGTAACCTGGTGTCAGTATAGACATGTCAACACAGAAAACTTCATCATGTCTCTGAAGCTGAAAATGAAAAATAAAATAACTAATAAACTTTTAAAAAGCAAAAAGCATTCACTAGCACTGAATTTCTCACAGTTATGTCAGACCTTGCAAATTGTTACTTGGCATAAATGTGAGCCAATGGGGACAACAAAGTGCAAAGAAAACCCCTATTAGAGCTAGCCTATATTATTAAACACAACCTGCAGGATGTTTATGCTTCCTAAATCCCTTGTAAAGTGTTTTTCAGGATTTGAAAGTCAAAATCTGACATATCTTTGACCAAAATCAAAGAAGAAAGCACTACTTTCCCTTTCTGAAATCTATAAAAAGGCAGCTTCACAAAAGTCAATTCCTTCCGCCAATTCCTTCTGCTACAATTCTTTAGTAATGGAACCAAACCAGAATTTTTTCTATTTATGGGGGAAGTCATTCTTGCAGAAAACCTCTGACTCACGCTGAAACAAATAAGAATTTCTAGCTCCATATGCTGATGCTTTCTCTTGCTTTTAGAGTGCAATCTAGAATTGCCCAGAAAGGATTCCGTATATTTTAATGTATCAGTCCTTCAGCATTACAGTAGCTTTTTTCTGAAATGTCTGCTGAAGTGTCTTCATCCAGGTTATGGGAGGGGTGCACTGGTTTTCTAAGGATGGTGTGGTACTGTCTCCTTTCCTAACTTTCTTGAAAAGAGCAATCTCTGTACACTTGGAGTCCGAGAGACTTGCAAAGGAAGGCTGAAAGTGATCCTCTCAAACTGTGAGACCCTCTCAAACTGTGAGACCCTGCAGATTTTCAGGCGGTGTCTTCTACAAAGAGGAAGCACTTTGTGTGGGAGGTGTTGCCTTTGTGTAACTGCATACGTACCTATCCTTTCTATACCTATCTATATTTTCATCTTTATCTTTCCTGTCATCTAAGCTTGTATCTGTTTCTGAACCTGTATATATGTGTGTGTAGTGTGAGTGTGTTCACACTCATGAACACTTAGCTTTTGAATAGAAACACAAGAACAGACCTGATCTGGGAGATCAATCTCTATTGCCAGGACATGCTCTGGTTTCCCGTTTCCTTAGGTGCTGACTGTATGTTTTCTTGTTCTGAAGGTTCCTACATTATCTACCACAGACACTGGATGACTGTGGCTTTGAAGAGATAATCATATCCTAAACATTAGGGAGAGGTGGCTCTAAACTACAAACTCTCTTGTAGCAACACGCATGTAGAATATTCTGGGCCATACAATCTTCTGTATTTGAGGCTAGGCTTGTTTACAGGCCAGTTTTTTGTGCTGGATGTACCCAAGATGGTGATGAAGTGTAAGCTGAAAGTTACACATTGGCTGCACTGTGGTAGAAGAGGGTTTGTTCTACGCTACTTATAAGCAAGGGCCTTAGGATGATCTGCATGTAGTGTGGACAGCAGTAACAGGCCTGGCTTTCCTACAACGTATATGCCCTGTGCTTTTGGAGGGTTTTGAAGTTGGAGAACATTGGAGAAAGTTTCTTCTCAGTAGCTTACCATCTCTCAGGACATTTGCAAGAAAAAATGTAAAGGTGTGGTGCAGGGCTGGAGGACTCCATGAGCTTGAGCTTGCCTCTTGACTGGTATCACCAGAGCTGAAAGGCTTATGGCATCGCAATACATCCTGCTTTGATGCTGCTGTGATAGGCAATCTTGCAAAGCAGCAAACCTGGCAAACTGTGCAGCTGGGTAAATTTTCCATTTCTGCCTGGGGAGACACGTGGTTCATGCCCAGCATTGGTGTGGTAGGCATGAAGCTGGATCCTTTACAGAACATCCAGTAAGTCTTACACAAGCAAATCTTGCACCTTTCTGGAGCTATCTCCTTCTCTGAGTTTCTAAAGAGAGGTAGGATATAGAGGGGTCTTGTAGCTGAAGGTGATTTTTTCCTGAAACACGCAGCTATGTTAACAAGTTTGGAAGTGCAGATATTTAGAAAAAGTAGTGTATCTAATTTAGCCTCTATGTCAAGAAACTCTAAGGCTGTTCAGATGCTCTTTTATCTTCTCCCTCGTTTATCTAGCTAATGGTTCTTAGAGGGTTTCTTGGAAACTGAAAGCAGTTGTGCTTCTCTTGACTAAACATCAAGACATCCTGAAAGAGACATGGAGATGGTGTTAGTGGAATAAGAGAAGACTCCACTGGGAAATGGCCTCAGGAAAACACATGAACCAAGATGAGAATTTCATAGTGACTCTGGATTCTGATTCTGATAGTTAGAAAGTTTCCAAAAAGACATCATGACTTCATGATATAGCAACTACAGAGAAAAACAAAGGTACCAGAAAAATGATCTATCCTGTACAGTCTGTTTTTGGATACCTCATCTACTTACGAATGGCTGTGATCAAATAAGGATCTGCTGCTCTGTGTAATCTCTACATCTGCAGAGGAAGATCTCTCTGTTGTCTTTCTCAGGCTACTAATATTGCATTGTAGCTCTAAGTGAATGCAATTTTTCTTAGAAATTCAAATGAAAATATTGACTATAAATACAGAAAACTCATTGAAAATAAATTTCATATTACAATAAACTGCTGAGATAACTACCTTTGCTAGCATTTGCTATAACGATTTATAGCATTTTCAGTGACAAAACACTGGCTAAGCCTGGGCTGTGAAAGACTAGTGAAAAGCCCAGCCATATTGGTGTAGGAAGGCATACTCAGCCTGATACCCATGTACCTACTGCAGCAAGAATGCCCTTGTGGTTTTCCTTTATTTACCAAATTTATTTCAATGGCTGGTTTAGTGGGAGTTGAGGAAACTTGTTGAAGTTGGGAGAAAGAGGAGCAGAATGTATTTTTTCCTGTGTAAGTTAAGTTGGAACTAAATTTGAGATCTTGAAAGTCATGGTGATTGCAACTGGCCAATTAAACACATTTGCTTATTAGTTGTGCTTATTTTGTTTAAAAAATCAGTTTCAGGATGCAAAACCTTTTCTGATTAACTTTTTCCTCTTTGTACATTCATTAGACTTAAGGCAGATTTTTAAAGATTTTTAAATGCTGTTTTGCAGACTTAATGTCAATTTCTGTTCAAACAAAACTTGATACAATGGTATAACTAAACCCCTTATTCATATTAAGAAAATCATGTGTGATGCATTTGTACTAAATAAAATTATGTCTCTTTCTCTATATGTTGTGTAGTTGCCATGGCTTTCTGATTACCAGCAATTAAATTAAAAAAAAAAAAAAATCCCAACCCTCCTATTTCAGAATCTAATAACTGCAACAAATGTGAAACAAGGCTGACGCTTATTTACATCATTATGTCCTGCTTCTTGATCCGACAGCTTCTGCTCCATTATGTCTGGCCCAGTCCAAAAGGAATAACTAAACAAGTCTTAGAGCAAAAGTCTTCAATTTTTCCTCAGTGGATTTAGCCAAGACAGCTTACCCAAAATCTAAGGTAGGAATTCTGTTTGATTCCATTTATGATTTTCTAAAAATGATGAATATATTAAATTGCAACAAGAGAAGCCCAAACCTGAGAAAAACATTCTACAGCAAAGATAGTGGAGTATTGGAATGGAGTGGTGAAATGATAATGCAAGTCTTGCTGGAGAGTGTGCTAGATACATATCTTTCAGAGAAATGCTTTAGGTAAAGCCAAGTCTGTCATGATTTAAGAGTGGAGACAACCCTCCTGTCCCTCTTTTTACAGAATCACAGAATGCTAGGTGTTGGAAGGGACTTTGAAAGATCTTCTTTTCAATATTTCTGTAACATAGTAATTTGTGTATGGCAGAAATCTTTAAATATCATGAGATTTAACCTTTATTACAGGTTCCTACTTAAATGGATTTAACAGCAAGATTAAATTACTCCCTTAACAAAGTAATTCAAAGATCTGTCTCTGAGAATAGACATGCGCTACATATACTCTGTAAAAACTCTAATGTCACCCATACCTACCGATCTACTACTTCCTGAGGGTACTTCACTCCTGCCTCTATGAAGAAGTATGCAGAAAATGGGTTTTCTGTGTGTGCTCTGTATACTGTTCGGAGGAGGCACATGTGAGGTGAACCATTGCATGTGAGCATGTTGTTGCCTATGATGCTGAGAAGGATACAAGAAAGGAGGGAGGTGATCCCCCTTGTGGAAACTGAGTGGCTTGTGAATGAAGGTGACTAGATCCAGAAGAGCAGGCCACCTGGGCACAGACAATTCTGTTAAATATAGTTGCAGAGTACACATTTGGATGCCCTCAGACTGTGAGGACAGAGCTCAGCTCTCTAAAAGAGGCAAGTGCCCTTCAGAGTTGTTCGTGAGGTTCCACAAGGTGACTTAATTCACCTCACTCAGGATAAAGGCATGAAGGTCTTCCCCAGATGAATTTTGATGTGTCTTTGAAACTGAAACACTCCTTACTAGGCAGATGAAGTTTGAAATAAATGCTATCTATGGTACCATGCCTCAGAAATGTAAAAAAATTAAGTATCAGCTGCTTTTGTCAGATTGAGTTGATTCCTGTAGCTGTGCTTGTCTCTGCCAGTCCAGTATTTTGACAAAAGTTGAGGATGCCACACCAGCCATTGATAAATCAAGAAAGATTCCAGAAGATGTGGACAAAACACAGGGAGGCCAAAGAACTAAAAGTGATGAAGAAACTGTAGTGCTCATGGAATTAGAAAAATGTCATCATTTTTCCCTGACTGCATGACAAGTTCTCAAAGCTTTTCTTCTAAATGTGTACTTAATGAGAGCTGTGTCTGTAATCTTTATGTGATAACTGCATTGAAAATCTAGCTAGGACTACAAGATACAAATCCCCCTTGTCTAGGGACAATAAGAAACAGCGATTACGACATTTTTTTTACTGTCAGTTTTTAGATTTCAATTTGATTTGAAAGAACATTACAGTGATGCCTGCTACATCATTTAGTTACAGTTCTGTCACTGTTTCCACTATAAAGGCTTATTTTCAGGAAATTAACTCAGCCATAATTAATTATACTGGGAAAATTCTTGGCAGAAGGAATCTTGATGGATAAGCAACAGGAATGGAAATAAAGTTATTCTTACACAGGTCTACTGATGAGTTACAGCCTGTGTCTGACTGTCTACATGATTAACAATTCTTCAGATCTGTTGCACTGTATGAGCTCATGTAGACATGTTATAGGATAATGATCACTGTAAGACTGCTGAATTAACTGTGCTGACTTGGTCAGAAAGTAAAGGGTTTTAGCGGGTGTAAGAGACTAAAAAGAAAAATCAGTTTGTCTATGTCTATGCCTCAACATTGGTGACAGCCCCTTCTAACTCCAAGACTTCGCTACCACGGCAACAGGCCCCTCCCCACCTCAAGAAGAAAAGACGACAACAGATGCACACCATGCCTGACTCAGACTGCCTAGTCCATGACCCACTGAGCATGCCCCTGGGCCCAGGATCAGAGGCTCAGAACCTCTGGAAAATTCCAGAACCTTCTCGAGACAGTAGTGAGCATGATCCCCACCAGCAGGTGGGAAGCATGGACATGCAAACTAATTCCAAATATGGAGTGAGACATTACTATGAAAAGGCAGAAGCTGTGAAGAACAGAGGCTGGCCCTCTCTCTCATCTCTGCTGTGAACAGACACCTTCGCCATTGGACGTCAAAGACATGTAGACCCTAAAGACACATCAGATCGACGGGACACCGCAGATCCGTGGTAGTCATCTGGCAACTGCCTCTTTCTCTCTCTCTCTCTCCTCTCCCTTTCTTTTTCTCTCTCTCTCTTTCTTTCTTATTCTTCATGTGAACATTGGTAGTTCAATAAATCAAGTTAGTACTTGACTCTGTTTGAGTCTTTGCTCTGTTTCTGAGAATCACGAACCTGAGTCACAATAAAACATTTAATTGAGCATCACTCAGGAGTTAAGCTTAGCTGCCCCTAGCCACCTAGGTCGGTTAGAACGCAAGGGGGTTTAACTTCTGACAAATTGTTCCACCGTTAGATCAGATCATGATAGGGGGACACCTAGAACTCTGGTGCTGATGTACTGGTGTTCTGGTGAGTCACAGCTTAACGTAAGGCAAATCAGACAAATCAACAGGTGCTGGAGAGGGACAAGGCCCATAATCCAGCAGTAATGCACGAATGATATTATTATATTACTTCAATGTTGTTTGGACCATACCGAACAGGAAGCTGCATGACTGTGGCTAAGAAATTCTGTTCCTTCCCAAATTACGTGTCAGTGCTGTCCTCCTGAGTAACAAGTCTTGTACCATTAAGTCTGGAACACTAACGCAGACTTGCTCCCCAGAAATGCAGGTGAATGATGTTTGCAATACCTTTTCCAACACACATTACTGGCCATTTTTTTGCATATATGTGTGGTCGCGCAAGGACGGACTCTGCATACCAACCAATACGGTTTCAAGCAAAAGCCGTTTATTGAACGTTTGGCTGCGTCTTATATACTGTTTTGTTTCTGTACATGTGATCATGCATTTTCAGATTGGCTATCACGCTTTGTCCACCCGCCCAGCATGCAGTTACCTTACTTATGTGATTGGTTACAAGTTCTATGCGACAGTGTCTGTTAGTACCTACTATTCACCCCTTATTTCCTCTATGTCCATACTAAGTATGCTCTCTCTCTGCTAGATAGTCTCCTACACATATGTTAAAAACAAATCCACCTTCATTCCCCAGGCAGTTACTACTCAGGACCCTTTAATTCAGTCAAACAACAAGTGAAGTGTTAATAGCATCCTTGAGGTAGCAGATGTTTTTTTCTAGCTTAAGTACAACAGGTGGGCATATGGTGACAAAGGTTGGTTCATGTGCCTTTCTCTCTCCAGAGATGCAGTAGGCTGAGGCCTGTCCAGCTACAGAACTGTAGGCAGTGCATTGTTCCTTCTGAGACTCAGACACTGCAATATGGGCATCTCAGCTTCAGTCAGAGCTACTGGCATTGCTTTCTACTGCATAGAGTTGGCATACCGTAACTAACCAGCTCTAAGGAGGCAACAGGTAGTCAGAACCTGTACTAATGTGTATGACTAGTCAGTCACATATTATCAGCCTCTTACCAGTGTTACAAATTGACAGATGCCACTCCACTCATTCCACAGTGTGCTGTGGGCCACAGTCAATCATCTGAGCTGCCAGACACTTTCAACTTAAATGCAGGCAATGGGATCTAGAAATAAGCTAGATTTCCAAGTCATCGGAATAAGGTGAGCAACAGAGCAATCCAGTATTGCAAGTTTGACAGTTTTTCAGACTGTTGGGGTCTGTTGAAAAACATCTGTTTGCCTAGGACATGATTCTCACTGAAGAAGAAAAAATAAACAAAAGCTGTCTTGTTTCAAAGGGCAGAACTCAGTCCATGTACCCTTGTGCTCTTCTCTGGGAAGTAATGTTTTTTCTTTGTTGTGCCCTGTGCTTCCAGCCCAAGCCAACCAGGAACCATAGTTGGTATCAGAACTGTCCTTCAGGCACAGTAAAGCAGTATCTTGAAAGTACTACTCTAGGTAACGGGAATTTACTCTCTTTCCACTGGGTTCATATATTGGCAGGCACTATACTTTCTTTTCATTTCTAGGTAGCCTTCCATCTCTTGGTAGCTACCAGGAACCTGTCTGACTCCTAATAATTTATTTTTTCTTGCGTCAGGAGAAAAGGAGTCTTGGAGTTTAGCAAAAGTGCTCATTCTCTTAGAAAAATTGAATCTGCATACTGCTGACAGGTCAGAAAATTCCAGTGTCTCTGGTCTAATTACTCACAACAGTGCCATAAGTGTTTTATTTCTGAATGGAGCTCTCTGTATTTTGAGGGAGGGTATCTTTTCCTTGCGTCTTAAACAGTCCTATGAAGCATAATTATGCCATAATTTTCTTCTTGTATCTTAAACCAAGTTCTTTATGTCCAACTCGATGCATCTAACCTTGAGTGAATAGGTTCCTGCTTAGTGGGCTGCTTGAACAGCCTCAGTGCAATGTTTTCACTTCAGGAGCTCTTGCATTGGGCTCTTATGTTTGGGACTTAGTTTCTACAGATACCCTTTTGGCAAGATTTTTAGTTCTGCAACTCAAGACTATTTCCTCTCAACTTCTCTCCCTCAAGAGCAATTTTTTTAACATGCTAAAAACCATTCATCACAAGAGGAAGATTGAATGTGAAGGGGACAGAGCAAAAGTGGCACCATAAATGTTTTAAATCTTTAAAATCATTACACTTGTTTTTGATTTTGACTATACACATGAACTCTTCACAAGAGTCTCTTGGCAATTGATAAAAACCACTGCTCTGAGACTGCCACACAAAGGACACCCAGCCTGGCTTCTGGTGTTTGAATTTTATTGACTACCTAACACCCCCCGGAGATCTAGGAGGCACAAAAGAGGGGGTGTGTGTGCACATATGAGATGAATCTTGTGCTGGATGTAAGTACATTTATGAAAATATGGATACATTTCTATTGATAGGAGAACTTTTTTGTTAGATGTTTCTTTATCTATGGCATTACATTCATGGTACTGTTTGTACAGATCCTAGCATAACAAGGGACATGATACAGCTTTTTGTTAGCATAACAGATCAAAGAGGTTGGACCATGTTTGTTTCCTTGTTCACTTTCTGACACAGCATTAATGACAGCCATGGTACCTCAGACTGTAAGCACAAGTTTTTTATCACTGAGTTTACACTTGTGTTTACCTTCCCAGCATTCCCTGATGTTTGCTTGGCCTTTCAAATGTCTCTGAAATCAGGTGCATCAAAAGTGACTGGCTGTATGCTAAATAAAGACAGCGATTAGATGAAATGTTTCACGTTGGCTCTTCCCTGTGCTCTCCTGTCCCAGTGGATTGTGAAAAATGCTCTCTTCTCTTCTGATAAACTGCTTCATCAAAATGTTTACTCTTTCTTCTTACTTTTATTAAAAACTAAAAAAAATACATGTATAATAGTATGGATTTGTTTTCTCAAATTAGTCTTCCAGTTCCTGACTAGGATTCTTTCAAGAGAGGAAAGGTTATGAATTCATAAAGATTTAAATATAACAATCAACATTTATCTAAAAACTAAATCTTCTCTATGTTGCATGTGACAGGAGGAAATAACTTGCAGCTAGAAGTGCAGTCTTAGACTCTTAAGTAGCCTAGTGCACATCTTTCAGCAATTTGCGGTGATCAGATTTCACAGGAGACTGGTAGATTTTCATTTGCTGCCTTTAATTAATTATTTGCTGGTTATCAGCTCTTCTGTTGCTGGCTGCAAGTCCCTATGAATGTGGAAAAGCCTTAATGTGAGAAAGCACTACCAGTTTTGTGAGTTTGCCAGGCCTGGGGCAGAGGAGGTAGAGACTACTTTAATTCTAGGTCTTAACTCCCAAGACAGAGTCCAAATTTTGGCTTCTCTTCTCTTTCCAGAAGGGTTGCTAATGTCAGTCTGATCTCAGGATCTCAAAAGAACATCTGTGATACAGCCCAGACCCAGCATATTTGAAGTTTTCATGACACATCACACTTCCTTGAGATCTGTCTTAATTCCATTTGTGCATGAGGTCAGCAACTACACAACATATGGGCCAATCAACTAACGCTCCATAAAATCATGCAAGCTAGCAGCTGGGAAATGTGAATGCTTGCTGGAGTCGAGAGTCCTGGCACCAGTTAGAGCAAAACCAGACGGAAATCCTGCTTGGACTTCAGAAGTCAGTTACTCGTTAACAGTGAGGGAAATTAGCATTCTGTGGACAGGTGCTGTCTGCTTCCGAGGTAGGTTGCCAGACTTACTCAGAGTGCCTTAAAAGAAAAGCGCTGCCCTCAGAGGATTTCCTAGCATCCCATTTTTAGGCAAACAATTCCTGTGACTCCTGGTATTATTTTCTCCTGTTGTATGGCTTCCAGAGCAGTTTCTCCTTCAAGACTCTTTACAAGGGATGTAGCTAGGTTTAATTCCAGGTCAAGAAGGACAAAAGAAGGTATCATTTGCAACCTTCTGCCAAAGGGACAACTGGTGCACAGAGCTGGGGTTGCTTGAGTTTCTGTATAATTGAGGCCTGAGTTGGGTGGGAAGACAACCTTTCTGAATGCCGGTTTGCTGACTAGAACAATTACTTTTTCTCCCAAGAAGCAGTTATATTGCTGGTTTAGTCTTTGGATCTCTCACTGTAATGGGGAGTGTTTCTAGAGGATTAAGTAATTGCCACTGAGGGAAGACATAGAGACCTCTGGAAGATAGATAAGAAGCAATGGTCACCTCCACCCAATGCAACAGTGAGTGCAAACAGATGATCTGACTAGCACTAACTGGGACAGAAGAAATTCAACTGACTTTGAAACAGATGCCATTTATTTGAGAAAGGTTGATGGATGACAGGACATAGATATACGTATTTACTAGCTGAAGTGCTCTGCTTCTAGGCTTTGAGACCCTGTGTGTGTCTTGAGGGAACAAAACTATAGAAAACGAAGACTTTACAGGCTTCATCAGATCTTGGTCTTTCTACCTCAGGACATAAACACAGCACTGTTGTCCATGCTAGGGACTTCAGCTAAAACAGAAGTTCAACAGCCAGTCCTTATGGAAAGGTCTCTCAAATGCTGAGATTTTCAATGAAGGTGGGTAATAAATAAAAAGACTGTGAAATTACACCTGTGCCCCCATGGATCCTGCATACTATTGTGGCTAGTCAACTTTGGGGGTTTTGTTACCAGGCTTGTATTTCGAAGGGCTTGTGTGACATGAATTACAGGGACACATTTGCATTTAAGAGTTCAACTTGTGGCCCTGCTTCCAAGTTTACTGATTCTGCTTCAGACCTGAGGAAGGGTGTGTATATGCGAAATCTGTCTACTCCCACACCTCCTCCAAAGCATATAGCGTAAATTGAAGACAACTCTCCTCCTTCTCCTTTTTCAGCAGTGGCCATTTTGCTGGGAATGATCCATGGCTTAGGGGAGTCTCCCACCACTGGAGAATTAGGAAAGTTTTTCCATAACGGTGCAAATTCTGACTGCTGATAGAATTGTCACCTTAGGGACTTCACTGGTAATAGCCACATCCTTCTTCTCAAGCAGAGATCTTGGTTATCTGTCTGATCTCTAATACACCATTAATTTTATTGTGTTGAGGCCCTAAGAACAAAATTAATTTTCTATTTTTGCCTAAATTGATTTATGCCTGTGGCTGTGACTCCCTCTACATGAACTCTCTTGGCTGAACTCTGCAAAAAATACTAATAAATAGCACTAATAGCAGAAGATGTTCTTGTAGAGAGATAATTATATCACAGAAGTGGTGCAAGAAGCAGACAAAAAACTTCCTATCTTCCAAAGTTTATGCCCATCTCTTGATAATCATACATGCCCTGAGGCTGGCTAATTGATATTACTGAAACCACAGCTTGCAGAACAAATTGTATTTCTGATATGTTAAATGAAAATTAAGTTAGAAACTCAAAATGTCAAAACCCCATTTTGGATCACACACAATTTACTCTCATTCCTATTTCAGCATATTCAGTAGCTAATCATGATATTCTCTTCCCTTCATCTAGACAGTTTGATAAGGTCAATGAATGCACATGAAAAGTCCTCATATTCAGCATTCAAAGAAAAGCATAGTCATAGAAAAGGAGGCAGCTGTCAACTGGAGTTTTCTTTTTTCCCCCTTATAACTCAGCTTTGATTGTGATTACTTCTTTTCACTGCTAAGATGAATAAAATAAGGCAGCAGTATTGTTTAACAAATGGTGCACACACCTTTCATCAGTTGTATTTATTGCATTTCTATGTGAGACTCATGCTCAAATCCTGACCTATACTTACCTATATTTGAGGTCATAGTTCTTGCACCTTGTTTTGTGTTTGATTTAGGGAGCGTTTTACCTGATTTATTCCACCACATTTTCTTCGTCACGCTAATTAATTTAGTACACCCCAAAAGATGGATTGTTATTAACCCCATCTGCAGGTGAGAACCACAGTTCAGAAAGATGAAGACCATCTTCTCCAAGGCATTGAGAGACAAAACATCCAAGTGGCCAGGTCCTGGCACCCCAAATCACTTGAAGGTTGCTTGAAGAGTGTGCAGAGACATTGTGTACTTCAGAGATCTGGGCATACATGACAGCCAGCCTCCTGATTTGGAAGACACCCGCATCAGTAAGCAGTTGCAAGCACATGTGTCTTTAAATCTGATATCTGTGGTTCACTTAGCTGGTTCCATCTTTCTAAAGGCACAACGTATCACCTTCTCTTGAAGGTATTTCCAAGGCCTGTTATTTGATGAAACACTGGAACAGGGCTGGCTCAAAAGTCACAGGTAAGAATCTGTGACCTCTCAGTGCTTTTCCTTGCTCCTCACTAACAAATCCTGGCACATAAAGGTGCTTTGCTAGGTGACAAGTGTCTGAAACACCTTGGATCATGGAGGGAAGTGAACCTATATGCTCTAGCTGTTTTGGCCAGGAAGGAAGAAGTAGCTTTGGGACAAATGAAACTCAAATGCGATAGTTGTGATTAAAATCAGCTACATGCTGAATTTGCTGGGTGGAAATTCACTTAGGTTTCATGGTGGCAATAAAAATGCTTCTGTGGCTCTAAAGATCCCATGGCTTGTGGTTCTGTTCTCATAACCCCTTCCAAATACTGCAGTGCTGAGTCAGCTAGGCAGGAGGTGCACAAGCTGCTGAGTGGCTGATTAGCTAGCTTTTACCAGCATCTCTGTTTTTGCAGAAGGTCTCCCAAGAACAGGCCTCACCTTGTTTGAGAGTATTAGAACTAGAGAGATGGCAGCTGGATGCATCTGGGGAGAGGTGATACTGTTTGAATCATTTGAATCAAGGAAAGGGAAGTCTTGGAGTGCATTGGACACTGCTAACCTGCTAAGACTTTTTTTCATGAAGGGGCAGTGGAGCTATAGGAGGGGGTATGCTGAAAAGGAAGCCATCTTTCTAATTCCCCACAAAAACTTCCCACTTTCCATCTATAATCTCACTGGATGGCTGATTGGTGGAGAGTTCACTTGTGGACTTCATTCTGTCATTGCATCAGCTCTTCGTATGTGAAATGTTTTGCAAGATGAGATAATCTGTGTTGTCATAACCTCTCTGTACTAGAAGGTGATTGCTTCTTCATAAGCAAGGGTGTGAGGAAGCCTGGTTAGGTGGCAGATAAGAACCAAAACACTTGTAATCTCTAAAGCAACAACCCTTAATACACAACCACTCACGTCATTTAGCAAGAAGTGTATCCTTCCCCTTCTTCTTGGCACCAAAAGTTGTTTTTCCATCTGGCTTCTTCTGCTGGCCACTTTTCATAGTTTTGATCAGTTTAATAAGAAATCTGGGGCTCTTTCCACTGATTCAGCTGCATATCACAAGTTACTGTCCTTCAGAAGAACAACTTGGCCATTAACAGCCTGCTGAGCTGATGCTGGTCCTTCATTTCAGACCTTCAGCTGTTTGACTGCATAAAATCTCAAAGAGTAGCCTGCGCTACAAAGCTGCAGAGGGCTGTTTCTGATCCTGCCTTCATTGTGGCATACTCGCAGTCCCAGGCTGTTTCCTTGCCTCTGGTACAATAGTTTTCAGTCTTTTCAGGGACACCAGTAGCTGCTTGTCTGTAATTTCCTGTGCTTGTTGAAAATCACATGACTTAAAAGTATTGTTATTAAGTCAGATGTCTTCATGCTGAATGCCCATAAGCCAAGTATTAGAACTCAGCACTGGGAAGAAGAGTTATTCCCCTGCATAAAACCTCTAGATTTTACAAGCTGTCCCCCAAAGTAGAGAAAGGGTCAGGTCTGTAATCTAGCAGCAATGAAAAGATGAAAGTTGTTGATCCCCTGTCTTGCTGTAGGGGAAGAGAAAGTCCATATATTTATGACAAACACATTTAATATTGTAGATTTTGCAAGTGAAATTGAAGGCACATTTCACTTAGTGCTTTTTTTCCCTTTCCCTTTTCTTCCTCATAGTGTCACTATAAGGCAGAGTTAAGGTCCTTTGAGTGCTTTAACTGCATTTACATATAGTAAGATTTTACCTGAAGTGCAACATTAAGTTGTCTGTGTTTCTGATGCTTATTTCTGGGGAACTACACCATCTGTGCAATTTAATTTACCAGTGTGTACTCTGCCCTTTACCTTCATCTTAATGCTACTCATGCAGGAATTTGTAATGTACTTTAACACCACAAACCACCTAATGGCTTAAAGTTGATGTTTTTTTCTTCTGCTGCTTTATAAATTAAGTTACTTAACGACTGTTTCCAGAGCTGATTTCCCTCTAAATTTACCTGCTCTTGATTTCTAGAACAGCTTTTTCCCATGAACTGCCTTCTTTTAGAGCTGTGCTAGCCATTAGACTGCTTCTGGTCAGCTTACCAACATTGTTGAATACGTTGGTGATGCTTTCAGACTGTCCTGATACAATGTTAAGTGTGGGATGCTCTGACCTCAGTAACATCTGTTCTGTCACCCACAACCTAAATGGGCTGTGAGGTTTTTTCTTAGGCTAGAATTTGACCTATGGCATGGAAGAACAAGTGCTTCCAGTAATGAAAGTAGTCTCAGGATGTTCTGACGAGAAAAATGTCAAGGACAACACAATATTTAATAATGCGGTGGCAGATGGAGATAGTAGTGAGCAGTATGTTCCTGTATGAATCCCTCTGTACTAACAGCCCAAAGTTGTGAAGTCTCTCTGTCTTGGGCTGAGCTTTTAATGAGCTTGACTTTCGCTCATACAGACATAGCAAGATATATATTTATATATATAAGGCTATGAGGAAAGTAAAATAAATAACTTTTTCCTTGTTTATAATAAACAAAGTTTGTGGTTTAAAATTATTTGCACACTAAGGGGAAGACCTTTAACCTTTGCTGTTTGACACTTCTCAGAAACAAAATACAGCTTTCTTCTTGGGGGCAATCTTTTAGCTATACAGTGGATTCTGATTCAGCGTTTGAGAATGCCCTAACTACCTCACATTTTAGTAATCCTAGACAAAGAAGCCAGTAGAAAGTAAGCATATAAAATCCTTAGAAATACTTCCTTGATTCTCTCTTTGCTCCATTTTCTCAGCTAGCTATATTCTTTGAGCTGTTCTTAGCTGCTGCTTCATTGGAGCTTGGGTCCTTGAGATGATTTAGAGACCAAAAAATATCTTTGTGTCTGTCTCATTCTTTGCCTCTTTCCCTGGCATTCCTCTGTTGACTGACTATGGTGAAGACAGCCAATAGAGTCACCTACAAACACTCTCTCCTGTCTTGCCTCGTCAGTCTGGAGGTGACAGATTGTAGAATTCCAGGACATGCTCTTCTGCTGTCCAGAGCTTGCTCTTCTGTGTTCCCATCTGTGGTGGGTTGGTGTCTGGTGGGGTTTTGGTAGCAGGGGAGGAGGCTACAGTGGTGACTCCTGTAAGAGGCTTCTAGAAGCCCCTTCCCTCTCCCTCCAGCTCAAATTCAGACCCACGTCTGGCCAAGGCAAGGCCAATCAGTGCATCTGTTTATAACCCTATATAAGTGGGGAAAAAACTGTTGGGCAAGTTCTTTGTTTATGAATTTTTGTGAGGGAAGGAGAGAAGGGGGATGTGAAAGAAGCAACCATGCAGACACCCAGGTCAGTGAGGAAGGAAAGGGGGAGGTATGCCGGAGCAGAGATTCCCCTGAGGCCCATGGTGAGATGAAAGGCTGGGCCCCTTGAGTGCATGGAGATCAGCGGTGGCCCAGATGTTGGCCTGCAGCCTGTGGAGGACCCCAGGCCAGAGCAGAGGACTGGGCCTGGAGAAGGCTGTGACTCCTGAGGAAGCCCACACTGGAGCAGCCCGTCTCTGGGAGGACTGCAGCCCGTGGGAGAGACTCATGCTGGAGCAGCTCACGGAGAGCTGCAGCCCTGTGGGAAAGACTCACACTGGAGAAGTTCATGGAGAATTGTCTCCCATGAGAGGGAGCCCACACTGGGGCAGGGGAGGACTGCAAGGACCTATATCTCTGAGGAAGAAGGAGCAGCAGAGACAAATTTTGACGAACTGACTGCAACCCCCATTCCCTGCCCCTCTGCGCTGCTGGGGGTGAGGAGGTAGTAAAGCTAGTAATGCTGAGCCCAAGAAGAAGGGAGTGGTGGGTGGAAGGTGTTTTAAAGACCTGGTTGTGTCTCTCATTATCCTTGATGGTGGTGGTTATTTATTAAATTGATGTTCTTATCCCCAAGTTGAGTCTGTCTTTTGACCGTGACCATAATAGATTGAGAGCAGCCCTATGGAGTACGACTTGGGGTTATCGGTAGACATGAGCTGACAACATGCGCTGCAACCCAGACAGCCAATTGTATCCTGGATTGCCTGAAAAGAAGTGCGGCCAGCAGGTCCAGGGAGGTGATTCTCCTCCTCTAGTCTGTTCTCATAAGAACACACCTGGAGCACCTCATCCAGCTCTGTGTCCTTCAGTACAAGATAGTCATGAACCTGTTACAGTGGGTTCAGAAGAGGGACATGAAAATGATCAGAGGGCTGTAAGACCACCCCTATGAAGAAAGGCTGAGAGTGTTGGGATTGTTTCAGCCTGGAGAAGAGAAGGCTCCTGCAAGACTTTGTTGTGGCCTTTCAATATATAAAAGGGGTTTATAAGAAAGATGGAGAGATATTTTTTTACCAGGGCCTGTAGTGATAGGACAAGGGGTAACTTTTAAACCGAAAAAGGGTAGATTTAGATTAGAAAAGAAATTTTTACTATGAGGCTGGTGAGACACTCCAACAGGTTGCCCAGGGAAATTTGGATGCATCATCATTGGAAGTGTTCAAAATCAGGTTGGAAAGTGCCTTGAGCAACCTGATCTAGCAAAAGATGTTCCTGCCCATGCCAGAAGGGTTGGACTAGATGGTCTTTAAGGATCCCTTCTGACCCAGCCATTTTATGGTTCTATGATCCTATGACTCTGTGATCTCTGCCATGGAATAAATACCTCTTGTGCCAACTCAAACAAACATGCTCAGACAGGCCCCTTTCTTCCTTTCTTTACTTAACTGGCACGCATTCTTTCTCTGCCTGATGGCAGTTTCACAGGAACGAAGTTTCACCAAGGCCTGTGTTCGGTTCTTCATTATCAGAAGTCTGTCCCTGGCATTTATCTTGGGTACACATGCATAAGCCTAACCAGACAGAGCCAGGGGAAAAGCAAGAAGCACCTGGCACGATATCCTGTGTCAAATGAAAGGGTGTCTCCTAGCCTGTGCAAGCACAGAACTGAGAGCCAGGAAAGGACTGTCCTACTGAGGAAATGCGGCTTTGCTAGCTCAGATAAAGCAGCCAGTTAGGGTGGTTTGGAGGGAGACTCCAGAACTGTGTTCATGGACACCTCTGTGAACACAGATACATGCCAGCAACTGCTGTCTCAAGTGAAGAGAAGTAGCTGACCAGGCTCCAGAAACTGCTTTCCTCTGGTCTCCAGGAAGAGTTATAGAGGAAATACTTTGGACAGAGCAGGACATCTTCCTCTAGGACTGGGACTGGAAGACAATGGAGGCCATCTGGTACAGCAGGTTGGATACCGATCCTGCAGTTTCCCCTCACAGAAGGCCCAATGGGGTCCAAGGTCCAGATTCACAGAGCACCAGCACTGTTGTGAAGTGCAGCAGTAACTACACACCAGGCCCATGACATCTACCCTGGTGAAACCTGAGGGACTGTGGAGGCAGGAAGGTGGGAAAGTCTGATGATGTGTTTCTCATGGAGGTCCTACAGAAACACAGACAGCTGACAACGGGGGAAAAGCTCTTTCACCTAAGTTATCATAGAATCATAGACTATGCTGAGTTGTAAGGGACCCACAAGGATCATTGAGTCCAAGTCCTGACTCTATACAGGGCAACTGAAAAGTTAAACCATATATATGTAAGAGCATTGTCCAAACACTTCTTGAACACTGACAGGTTTGAGGCCATGACCACTTCTCTGGGGAGCTTGTTCCAGTGCTTGACCACCCTCTCAGTAAAGAATCTTTTCTTAATATCCAATCTGAGCTTCCTCTGATGCAGCTTTAGGCCATTTCCTCACATACTATCACTGAACACTAGAGGGAAGAGATCACACCTCTGTCTCTGCTTCCCCTCATGAAGAAGTTATAGACAGCAATGAGGTCACTCCTCAGTCTCCTCTAAGCTGAAAAAAACTAGTATCCTCAGCTGTACCTCAAAATCATGTCCTCTAGTCCTTTTGCTATGTTTGCTGCCCTCCTTTGGACACATTTTATGTCCTCCTTATATTGCGGAGCCTAAAACTGCACACAGCACTTGAGGTGAAGCTGCACCAATCTGAGTATCGTCAGGCAATCACTATTTTTGACTGGTTAGCTATATTGTGCTTAATGCACCCCTTAATGCCCTTTTAGCCTCCAGGGCACATTGTTGACTCACGTTGAGCTAACCATCAACCGAAACCCCTAGATCCCTTTCTGCAGAGCTGTACTCCAGCTGCACTCTAATCCCCAAACCTATGTATTCATCCAGCATTTCACCATCACAGGAGCAGAATCGGGCATTTGTCCTCATTAAAATTCATATGGTTGGTGATTCCCAGAACTCTAATCCACCAAAACTCTCAGCTTCTCCTAACTTAGTATCATTGGCAAACTTGCTTAATGTGCACTCAGCTCCTGTGTCCAGGTCATTGATAAAAAGATTGAAGAGAACTGGCCTTAAAATTGAGCCTTAGGGAGCACTACTAGTGACAGGATACCAGCCAGATGTTACCCCATTTACTACAACTCTTTGACCACGACACATCAGCCAATTGTTCATGCATCATACTACATACATGTCCAGCTGTATGCTGGGCATTTTTTCCAGAAGGATACTGTGAGAGACAGTATTGAAAGCTTTGCTAAAATTAGAAAACCCACATATCCACTGCCTTCCCTTTGTCCACTAAGTAGGTAACCTTGTCATAAAAGAATATTAAGTTAATAAGCCATGACTTCCCCTTCATGAACCCATTTTAGCTTTGACCAATAACTACATTTTCTTTGAAGTGTTTTTCTGTAACTCTCAGAATAATCTCCATAATTCTATCAGGCACTGAAGTGAGACTAATAGACTTGTAGTTACCAGGGTCTTCTTTCTTGCCCTTTTTGAAAATGGGAATAACATTTACTAGCTTTCAGTCAGCTGGGACCTTTTCAGATTCACAAGGCCATTGATAAATAACTGAGAGAAGTCTTGCAATGACATTGGCCAACACTTTCAGCACCCTGGGATGAATCCCATCAGGCCCCATAAATTACATGCATTCAGTTGCAGCAGCAAATCCTATACAAGTTCAAAGCTGACTGGGAGCCTATCACTCACACAGTAGTCATCCTTGACCCAGGGTTCCAGGGGTCACAGGGCCCATCATAGGTGTTGGAGGCAGAGGTGAAGAAGGTATTAAATGGCTCTGCTTTATCTTCATCTCTATTTGTGAGGTGACCAACCTCATCACATAATGGACCAGTGTTTTCTTTAGTCCTATTTTGCTGTTAACATATGTCGAAAAGTCCTTTTTTTTATCCACCAGAATACTGGCTGTCTTCAACTCCAGCCTGATGAATTTTCTCTCTACAGCATCTTAATACTCCTCCTGTGTAGCCTGACTTTGCTTCCAAAGTCCATACACTTTCATCCTAAGTTCTAGAATGAGATCCTTGTTGGCCAAGCTGACCTTCTGCCTCACTTGCTTGACCTTTTACATATGCAAGTTACCTGCTCCTGTGTTCTTAAAAGTGGCTCTTAAAAAGTGACCAGCATTTAGAGACCCAAATACCCTCAAAAGCAAATTCCTAGGATATCTTACTAACTAGTTTCTTGAGCAGCCTAAAGTCTACTCTTCCAAAATCCAGCATTGTAGCTCTGCTTACAGTTTTTCTCATATCACTGAAGACTTTAAACTTAACCATTTAATGGTCACAGTGGCCAAGACAGCCGCCAATCATCACATCACCCACAAGGCCATCTCTTTATACAAACAATAGATTTAGGAGGGCAACTTTCATAGTCAGCTTCCTTAGTACCTATATCAAAAAGTTATCTTCAACATTATTCAGGAAATTCCTGGACCTCTTTGTGTCTGCTCTATGTTAGTTCCAGTTAACATCTGGGAAGTTGAAGCTGCCCATAATCACAAGCACAACTGATCTAGATATTTCCCTTAATTTTTTATAGAACAATCATACATCAATGTCACCATCCCAGCTGGGTGATCTATAGTCAACTCCCACAATAACATCTGCTTTATTAGTTTCTCCCCTATTCTTTACCCAGAGGCTCTCAACCATGTTCTCCCCAACTGCAAGTGCTGTACAGTCCAAACCCTCCTTTACATACAGCGCTACCTGTTTGCCTCACCTGCCCTGCCTGTCTCTCCTGAAGAGCCTATAACTGTTCTCCACAGCAGTCCAGTTGCAGGACTCTCCCCACCAAGTCTCAATTACACCAGTGATGTTATACCTCTGTGACTGAGCCAATGCCTCTGTTTCCTCTTGTTTACGCCTCATACTGCATGCATTAGTGCACAAAGATTTCAAAAGTACTGCAGTGTACTCAGTACATTGTGGAGCAGAGTGGAAGCCCTCACTAGCACACCATCCCTGAAACACTGTCATGGCATCCCATAGCTTATCACTAGTAAGCCTGATTTTATCCCTTTCCCCCTTTGAATGTAATCTAAAGGTCTTTCAGTCAGCCCTGCTAACTTGCAAGCAAAAATGTTTTTTCCCTGTTGAGAAATGTAAATACTGTCCAGATCAGCAGGCCTGGTGTTGTATAGATGATCCCATGATCAAAAAACCCAAAATTCTGCTGGTGACATCAGGTATTGATAAGCTGGGTCTGCCTGTTTCTTTTGATGTCATTCCCTAAAACTGGGAGGATAGAGGAGTATCCTACCTGCACTCCTGATCCCTTTAGCAATCTCACCAAGGCCCTGAATCTCTTTTGATTGCCCTTGGACTTCTCACTATGGCTTCATTGGTGCCCACATGGCAAAACAATAGCAGATAATAATACGACTGTACCAGGCTAGGAAATTTCCTGGTAACATATTTAACTTGAGTCCCAGGGAAGGAGCAAATTTCCCTGAAAGGCAGCTCTGGTTGACAGATTAGATCCTCTGTTCCTCTCAGAAGCAAGTCACTTAAGACAATAACCCATCATTTTTTCTTCATAGAAGTGGCCATGATGCAGGGAACAGACTGATCTGACCTTGGTGACTCTTCTAGCATAGGTGGGTCATTATCCACCTCATCATGTCCCTGTCCTTCTAATTCCAGAGCTTCACATCTCTCACGTAAATCATGAGCACTACAGCTCTACCCTCATTCCAGGCTAGCAGCTCTGAGTTGCAGTGCTTGGTCCTATGTTTTATTCAGCCAATTTCACCTTTACTTTTTTTTACAGGTGGCTCAGGAAAAGCACTTAGTCCTTTCCCTCACCCAATTGTCCTTTGAACAAACATTCAGTCAATTCCCAGCGATAATCCCTCTTCCCTCCCTAGTGTAGATCTTGACTGAGGCAGAAGAAGAAAACAATCAAGCCTGGGTTTCGAGGCTTGCAACTGACCCCAAAGTAGAGTGTGCTGGCACAAAGAGTGGCAGGGCCCTGAGAGAGGAAGGAGGGTCCTGGCTATGGAGAGATGCTTCTCATTAAGCCTGTGGTGTGGGTCTCTGACAGGTTTCTGCCGTACCCGTAGCACTTTGGGCAGGGAGGACTGGCCTGGGAACAGGAAGGCTGGGTTTACACTGTAACAGAATCCACTTTCCCTGGGCTCTCTTTCACTTGCTTCCAATGTGACATGACCAACCACTTAGAGATATTATAGATTTTTTACTTTCAGGGTGATTACACCTCATAAGTCTGTCTTCTCTCATCACATTTTTCCCCTGAATCACTAAGAGACCTTGTTACGTCTAGGAGGAATTTGTTTTCCTTACCTGAGACATGGGCAGTCAGAGAACATTGCATTTTCAATGGTGTTAAGTCAGATGAAATGTAGACATCCAAACCAGGCAAATGGCAATTTGGCACATATAATTCTCCTGTTATCGAAATATCGGATCAATAACTCTCTAAAACCAATTATTAGATATTAGAAAGAATGGCATTCTTTATTGCAGCACTGAGTGTACACACGAATCATTTTGCAAATGTGAGCACGCTTTTTGGTCTCATGGTTACAGCCTTTATAGACCTTTCTCATTACGCATTCATTATCTTTCCCCAAAAAGGCAGTGTTATTCTAATGATTTCCTAGAAATGTTTTACACAGGTTCCTTCCCCCTTGCGCATGTTCTATCAAGCAGAAATAAATGGGTCGGTGGTCTCTTGAGGGTCTCTGGTGGTTATCCATAGTCTTCCTCACAATGTCCCTCTAGTTGAATCCTCCTTCTTGAGCACAAGCCAGGGCCCCTTTTCTGATGCAGGCCCTTTTTTATTCTGCAACCATAACAATGAGTCATGTAGATGTTTGCTCTCCTTAGTGTCTCCTTAACATCTGTTATGTATAGATAGCTTTGTCTTCTTGATGTCTCCTTGACATCTGGTATGTACAGATAGCTTTGAGGGAGCTCCTGCAGTTCCCCAAGTTTCCATGCACTCCTCTTTCATCAGTAAATAGACTATGCAGAGTTTCAGGACCCAAAGTTTCACATAATTTCACATGTGAATTCCCTAATTCAAATGATAGCAAACCCAAAATTCATACAAAAGTAGAAATTTTCACTTTATCACTCCCCTCATTTTAAAAACATTTTGCTGGCATCTTGCACTAAAATTATGCTTGCATTGGTGCATGTTCTCTAGTTTTCATGCTTACAATCTATCTCCTGAATATTGTTTAGATTAAGACTTCTGCAGGAATCCAGCAAGTGTGGGTAAACTGTGTCTCAGGCAGTTCTTCAAAGCTGGGAACATGCTGCCACCTAAGTCAGAGATTGCTTATCTCCAGGATATGGTGTAGAGGTACAGCAATTACCTAGATAAAGAAGATTGGTACAACAAGTAAAGGAATAAGCTGTTCTTTATCTTCAGTGGGGATGGAGAACTAGAAATTGTTTTAAAAAGCCAGAAGTATAATTCAAGAAGACATTAAGAGAAGGTTTCTGATGGCGAATATAGTGCTGGCCCAAATTCCATGCAATGTGTTTTTAGAATTGACCAGACAGCCACAGAATCACAGAATCAAAGAATGGTAGGAGTTTGAAGGGACCTCTGGAGATCACCTAGTCCAACTCCCCCGCCAAAGCAGGTTAGGTTAAAGCAGGTCACACAGGAACATATCCAGATGAGTTTTGAATATCTCCAAAGAAGGGGACTCCACAACCTCTCTGGGCAGCCTGTTCCAGTGCTCTGCCACCCTCAGAGTAAAGAAGTTCCTCCTCATGTTCAAGCAGAACTCACTGTCCACTCATCTGTCCCACACTTCCTAAGCTTACCTATGAGGATGTGATGGGAGACGGTGTCAAAATGGACAAATTGCTGAAGTCGAGGTAGACAACATCCACTGCCCTCCCCTCATTCACCCAGCCAATTATTTTGTCACAGAAGGCTATCAGATTGGTCAAGCACGATTTCCCCTTAGTGAATCCATGCTGACTACTCCTGATAATCTTCTTTTCCTCCATGTGCTTGGAGATAACAGCCAGAATGAGCTGTTCCATCACCTTCCCAGGAATGGAGGTGAGGCTGACTGGCTTGTAGTTTCCCAGGTCCTCCTCCTTGCCCTTCTTGAAGATTAGAGTTACATTGGCTATCCTCAGGCACATCTCTTGTCCTCTAAGACCTTTCAAAGATGATGGAGAGTGGCTTTGCAATGGCATCCACCAGCTCCCTCAACACTCGTGGGTGCATCCCATCAGGGTCCAGTGGGTGTCTAGTTTACCTAAAAGATCCCTAACCCAATCGTCCTCGACCAAGGGGCAGTCTTCCTTTCTTCTGACTTCTTCTACTTCCATGCCCCAAGCCAAACTTGAGCAACCTCCTCATTTTTTTGGATCCTGAATGAGTACAGCAGCAGCTGCTTTCATCCTGACAGAGGCGTACTCTGATCTTCCGAAGGAGCACTCAGGCAATTGCATAAACCAAACAGTGTGGTAGGGTTTACGAAGCAATCATCTGTAAAAGATGATAGAAAGCTATGTTGTATTTATTCACTCCATGCTGTGCCTCAGCTTTGTGGGCTAATCAGGAGAATATTAAGAGTATGTATTTCATAAAGCAAGAGGACAATTTGATTACTATTAGCAGCTTAGTCTTCCTAAGTTATATACTTATTTGGAAAATAAATATCCGGAACCTAATAGCCTCGGGGCAGCTTTAATTCATTTGTGTAGAGAAATGGTTTAATCCTCCTCACTGTTAGTCAAAACAATAATCAGATTACATACAATTAACAAATGTGCTGTCAACGCAAACATGATCATAATTAAAGACTCTATCCTTTCAGGGAATTTTATTTTATGGCATCCCATGATAAACAGAACTGAACTTCTTGAGAAGTTGAATACTGTCATGGTTTGAGCCTACCGAGCTGGCTCCAAAAGCACCACACAGACACTCACTCACCCCTACCCTGTCCCCTGAGGGATGGGGAGGAGAAAATGCAACCAAAAAGGCTTGAGGGTCGAGACAAAGGACAGGGATGGCTCAGTCACCAGTTATGGTCACGAGCAAAAGACGGATTCAACTTGGGGATAACAACATACATTTAATACAAACAACCATCACCATCAAAGAGAATGAGAGATACAATCAGATCTTAAATACAACACACCTTCCCCTTGCCACCAACCCCTCCAGTCTTCCATGGCTCAGCTCTGCTACCTCTTCCCCTCCAGCAGTGCAGAGGGGCAGGGAATGGGCGTTACAGTCAGTCCAGCACAAGATGTCTCCGCTGCTCCTTCGTCCTCAGAGATAGAGGTCCTTGCAATCCTCCCCTACTCCAGTGTAGGGTCCCTCTCACGGCAGACAGTCCTCCTCCAACTGCTCCAGTGTGAGTCCTTCCCAAAGAGCTGCAGCTCCCCACAAACTGCCCCACTGCGGGTCCCTCCTGGGGCTGCCGCCCTCCCAGTGATGGGCTTCTCCAGCGTGGTCGGAGTCGCGGCCCGGTCCCTGCTCCTCTGGCCTGGGGCCCTCCGCAGGCTGCAGGCCAACCTCTGGGCCACCGCTGGTCTCTACGGGCTGCAGGGGCTCAGCCTGCCACCCCACCATGTGCCACAGGAGAATTTCTGCTCTGGCACACCTCCCCATCTCCTTCCTCACTGATCTAGGTGTCTGCATGGATGTCTCTCTCCCATCCCCCTTCACTCACCAACACAGACAGACAAAACAAAGAGACAGCAATCAACCACTTTCACTTTTAAATAGTTATTTGCAGAGGTGCCATTGCTCTGGCCTTGGACAGAGGCGGGTCCAAAAATTAGAGCCGGGGGAGCTTCTCGAAGCCTCTTACAGGAGACACCTCTGTAGCCCCCTCCCCCACTACCAAAACCCCACCAAAACCCACCAGACATACAAATACTTAACCTGAATTAGAATTAGCCTGTGAGACATTAAAAATGCTGCTGCTGAGGTGTAAAAATGAACTTAGGATCTGTGACAGCTGGAAATACGTGAGACTTGTATAAGAAACTCCTTTTCCCTGGCAGACTTCCCACCTCTCTTGTCAGACAGAGCTCAAAACATTCATTCTTGTGGGTGTCTTCCCATCATGGGAGCTATCTACAGTGGGGCAAAATCTGAGCACTGAGGGTTCGTGCTGGCTTACTACCAAAAAATTTGAGCTTCAGCCAGTTCTCATCTTCACTGGAAAGTCCTTTCAACTGAAAATCTTCTTCTGCCTCACCTCTGTAAGAGTTCCAGGTATCAGAAAATGGACCTACAAGGGACTCTAAGAAATGTTGTCCATCACTTGGCCTGAAGGAGAATCAGATTGTCACTCACTTTGCCTCTTCTGAGAATAAAAGGATCACAATCCTGGACTTCAGTAGGGCCAACTTTGGCCTTTCAAGAAATTGCTAGGGGAAATTCCACGGGGCAGGGTACTAGAAGGTAAAGGGGCTCAAGATAGTTGGTTTATATTCAAGGACCACTTTTTCCAAGCTCAAGATCAGAGCATCCGAGGAGGTAGGGAATCAAGAAAGGGAGCCAGGAGACCCACATGGTTAAACAGGGAACTGATGGGCAAACTCAAGTGGAAGAAGAGAATCTATAGATCATGGAAGGAGGGGATGGCCACATGGGAGGAATATAAGACTGTTGTGAGAGGATGTAGGGAGGCAACTAGGAAAGCTAAAGCCTCCTTGGAGTCAAGCCTTGCAAGGGAGGCCAGGGACAACAGAAAGGGCTCCATCAAATACATTGCAGATGAAACTAACACTAGAGGCAATGTAGGCCCACTGTCGAATGAGGCGGGTGCTCTGGTGACAAAGGATACAAAGAAGGAGGAGCTACAGAATGCCGCCTTTGCCTCTGTCTATACTGCTGAAGACTGTACTCAGAAGCCCCAGACACCTGAGGCCCAAGAGGAAGTCGGGATAAAGGAGGAGTTTGGCTTAGTTGATGACTACTGGGTTAGGGATCAGTTAAGCAAGCTGGACATACATAAATCCATGGGCCCTGATGGGATGCATCTGCGGGTGCTGAGGGAGCTGGTGGAAGTCATTGCTAGACCGTTCTCCATCATCTTTAGTAAGTCATGGGGAACAGGAGAGGTGCCTGAGGACTGGAGGAAAGCAAATATCACTCCAGTCTTCAAAAAAGGCAAGAAGGAGGACCCGAGTAACTACAGACAGGTCAGCCTTACGTCCATCCCTGGAAAAGTGATGGAACAACTTATCCTCAGTGCTGTATCTAGGCATATCAAGGATAAGAGGGTCATCAGGAGCAGTCAACATGGCTTTACCAAGGGGAAGTCCTGTTTGACCAACCTGATAGCCTTTTATGAAAACACAACCAGGTGGGTAGATGATGGTAGTGCAGTGGATGTTTATCGCGATTTCAGAAAAGCATTTGACAATGTCTCCTACAGCATCCTCGAGCTAAACTGAGGAAGTGTGGTCTGGATGATTGGATAGTGAGGTGGATTGGGAATTGCTTGAAGGAAAGAAGTCAGAGAGTTGTTGTCAATGGGACAGAGTCTAGTTCGAGGCCTCTATCTAGTGCAGTCACTCAGGGGTCAATACTGGGACCAGTACTATTCAATATATTCATCAATGACCTGGATGAGGGAATAGAACACACTGTCAGCAAGTTTGCTGATGACACAAAACTGGGAGGAGTGGCTGACAAATGAGAAGGCTGTACTGCCATTCAGAGAGACCTAGACAGGCTGGAAAGCTGGGAAGGGAGAAATCTAATGAAATACAACAAGGGCAAGTGTAGAGTCTTGCATCTGGGAAAGAACAACCCTATGTACCAGTACAGGTTGGGGACTGAGCTGTCTGAGTAGTGAAGAGGAAATGGACCTGGGGATCCTGGTGGACAGCAGGATGGCCATGAGCCAGCGATGTGCCCTTGTGGCCAAGAAGGCCAATGGCATCCTGGGCTGTATTAGAAGGGATGTGGTCAGTAGGTCGAGAGAGGTTCTCCTCCCCCTCTACTCTGCCCTGGTGAGACCGCATCTGGAATATTGTGTCCAGTTCTGGGCAGGACAGGAAACTGCTTGAAAGAGTCCAGTGCAGAGCCACAAAGATGATTAAGGGGGTGGAACATCTCCCTTATGATGAAAGGCTGAGGGAGCTGAGTCTCTTTAGCTTGGAGAAGAGGAGACTGAGAGGTGACCTCATCAATGTTTATAAATACACAAAGGGCGAGTGTCAAGAGGATGGAGACAGCCTATTCTCAGTGATGTCCAATGACAGGACAAGGGGCAATGGGTGCAAGCTGAAGCGTAGGAGGTTCGATATTAACATAAGGAAAAACTTTTTCACTGTGAGGATGACAGAGCACTGGAACAGGCTGCCCAGAGAGGTTGTGGAGTCTCCTTCTCTGGGGACATTCAAAACCCGCCTGGATGCATTCCTGTGTGACCTACTCTAGGTGGTCCTGCTTTGGCAGGGGGGTTGGACTAGATGATCTTTCGAGGTCCCTTCCAACCCCTGACATTCCGTGATTCTGTGATGCTGTGAAACCACAGTCAACATTTTGAAGAGTGAAATGGGAAACTCTGTGCTGTCACAAAAGCTGGACAAATGTTTCCTACTACGATACAGAAAATGTCACCAGCCAGTTTCTGGTCCTTGCTGAACTGATACCAGAAATAATCAGCTAGCTACAAGTCCAGCTAAGACTAGCCTACCACCTCAAGAATGAAAGAGTTGTTAGAAAAAAGCAAAAGAAGGAATAGCTTCTCTGAGGTGTGAGTATTGTCACTGATCTAATCGTGGAACAATTTGGCAGAAGTTAAACCCCCTTGTTTTCTAACTGACCTCAGGTAATTCTGGGTGGCTAGGGGCAGCTAAGATTAATTAAATGTTTTATTGTGACTCAGGTTTGCAATTCTTGGAATCAGAATAAAGACTTATTCTCGGAAACAAAATACAGACTCAAAGAGAGTCAAGTACTAACTTGATTTATTGAACTACCAATGTTCACATGAAGAAGAAGAAAGAAAGAGAGAGAAAAAAAAAGAAAGGGAGAGGAGAGAGAGAGAGAAAGAGACAGTTGCCAGATAGCTAACACGGATCTTAAGTGTCCCATCGATCCGATGAGTCTTTAGGGTCTACATGTCTTTGACATCCAGCGACAAAGGGGTCTGTTCACAGTGAAAGATGAGAGAGAGGGCCAGCCCCTGTTCTTCACAGCTTCTGCCTTTTCATAGTGATGTCTCGCTCCATATTTGGATTTAGTTTGCATGTCCATGTCTTGCACCTGCTGGCGGGGAGCATGCCCAATACTGTCTCAAGAAGGTTCTGGAATTTTCCAGAGGGTCTGAGCCTCTGATCCTGGGCCCGAGGCATGCTCAGTGGGTCATGGACTAGGCAGTCTGAGTCAGGCATGGTGTGCATCTGTTGTCGTCTGTCTTTCTTGGGGTGGGGAGGGGCCTGTTGCCATGGTAGTGAAGTCTTGCAGTTAGAAGGGGCTGTCACCAATGTTGAGGCATACACACTGATTTTTCTTTTTAGTCTCTTACACCTTCCTGGCCTGTCCTTGCTGAAAAACCTGTACCCATTGTCCTGTCCCACTCAGTGGGTTTTGGGGTAGGTAAATATTTTGTATCCTCCCTTTTAAAAGGGTTTTCCTCTGCACGGCAGAGACCCTTTGCTTGGTAAATGAAATGAGTTAATAATCCTCTTTGGTCAGTAGATTGTCATCAATAATACACTTTAATAGTAATAATATTTCACAGATTGGATAAAGGTAATGTTTCACAGATCAGATAAAATAATATTTCACAGATTGGATAAAAGTATGGCTTTCCCTAATTCTATCTGATAATGTGGAGAGAGAAAGAAACAAAAGAGTAAAAGAAAGAACGAAAGAGAGAGAGAGAGAAAGAAAGAGAGAAAGAAAGAAAGAGACAAAAAAATATCACCACTCCTGGGGTTCAGCGACGTCTTGCAGGTCTGGTCTGATCTTTGGTTCTTCGGTGGTGGGTGCACACCTGTGTATCGATAAATGGTATTTTTATTGTCCTTTTCCATCCATCAATATTCATGAGTCCTGTTCACATTACCCCCTCCTCTTCTCCCTTTCCATGCTAATTAGGACACAGGCGCAGTATACAACATTTTTGGGGGGTCCAAGGGTGTTCTGTCCACTATAGATAAGGGAGTGCACCTCCTCAAGTCCAGTGTATAACTGTAGACAAGGGAGTGGGCTCCCCCCCAGTCCAGAAACACTCTTCTTCTGCAGGGCTCATCCATTTGGACAGAGGAGGTTGTTTGCTCCAACTGAAGGCCCCTTTATTGATATCCCCAACTAAAGAAGGAGAACACCACTCCACCCTATCTCCAAGGAGGGAGCACCACTTCACTCTCTTATCCCCGAGGAGGGAGCACCACTCCACCAACAGGAGGCTTGTTCCCTCCCTGAAACAGGCTGCACTGTAAAGCAGGCTGGGTTTATGGCTAATACGTAACACTTGCACTGTAAACCAAGTTTGTTCAAGACATATACATAAAATCTGCAAAACAGGTTGTTTAAGGCAAAAAACCAAACTGTCCTTCACACCCATCCATCACAGCGCTCCAGTCATGTGAGTTATCACACTATGTCCCCATAATCCCAACAAGGTCATAGCCCTGTAACTGCACACAGATTTATAATTCCTCCTGTTTGTTCCCTATGCTGCATACTTTAGTGTAGAGACATTTCAGAGAGACACCTAGGCATGCTGATTCCCTAGACCAAGCATGAGAGCTTCCCCCATAAGACTTTTCTGCAGGTAGTTCCTTCTTCACATGCCTATGCTTGAAGTTATTGCATTTCACCTCTACGTTGTCGATTGCCATCTTCTTTCTGTTCCAGGTACCATGGGCCCTTGCCTTTTACTATCTCATCCACAACTCCTTCACTTGTTATTTGAGGAATCTCTCTATAACACCATCACTCCTGGTTTGCACCTCTCCTTATCAGGTTGGCAAGCCTGTTGGCAAAGATCCTTTTGCCCCACCTTGTCAGGTGGGTCCTTCCTCTTCCAAGTAGCTGTTGACCCTCAAAGAGGGTCCCAAGGTCATAGACACTGAAATCCTGCTGCCAGCACCACCCAAGCAATTAACTGTTGATCCTTAGGATCCATCAAGTCCTCCTTAGGCCCTTGCCCTCATGTCACGTTAGGAGTAAGGATGTAACGTTTGCCTGTCAGAGCCCTCTCAGAAACTTTCACTGAAACAGTTTCACAAAGTTGCAAATACAGATAATTTATTAAAGCAACAGATAAAACAGGTGCGAAATTGCCATTGATAAACGCATGTACTGCAGTAGCGCTAATGTACTATAATAATGCTGGCCAAGTTTTCCTGAGTATTCTTCGCCAGGGGCAAAGGCGCAATTCTCACCAAGAAGGCGTCCCCATCTTGGGTGGATGAAGAGGAGCACAGCCTGTCAACCATCTCTTCTAGATCTTCAGTCCCTTTCTCCCAATTTTTACCCCTTGTTCTCCTCTTTTTATTCTCTAATTCTGTTTCCCCTCCCACAGGTTATGCATAGCACGATTTAGGTGGAGAGTTGAGTGACATAGTCATATATGTATAGAATTAGGCAGGGGTGTTAACTGTAACATTAGTTTCCTAGATAATTAAGCAGAAGTTTCACTCCAGGGCAGCGTAGCCTTCAGAATTTTTTTCTGAAATTTCTTTTCTGCACTCTTTAGCCAAAACAGAGCTGTCTTGCCTCCTCAAGGCTCCCACTTTCAGCTGTATCTCCCCTCGCAAGGTTTCTAGTAAGGAGAAGAAGATACCAGCACTCTTATCCTTTTGCTGTTTTTTGCCAGATGAACAAGTTGCTCAGCTCTCGTCCTTGCTCTGTCCAGGGCATAATGACCTTACAAGCCTAGCATTGCTCCACACCTGACCAGCAGTATTGAGAACACTACCTGCCTCCTCATGCCCTTGATCACTGCCCCCAGAGTCTTGTAGTCACTTCCTAGGCCACCCTCAGCAGCACCTACATAGAAAAGCAGCCACAGGTAACAGCTAGATGAGCCTCAGTAGCTTCTACACATCATCCTGAATTTGAGTCACCAGCAAGTAACAAGCCTTCCTCTATGGCAAATCAGGTTGGGGGCCTTCATCACCTGCAGTAGCATCTCCTAATGCTATCACTCACTGTTTCCTTCTTGTGGTGCTGAGTGGCTCAGATTCGGCTGCAAGAAAAGATCTATTTGGCAGCACTCCCAGCAACTCATCAGCAATGAGGACAATGAATGCATTCTGTAGCTGCAAGTATTTAGGTGGGGCAAGACCTCACTCTTAATGTGAGTCATCATCAGCTTCTGGTCTTCATCATGACCAGAGTTTTCACTTTTCCTTCATAGGCATAGGTAGGCTATGCCTGCCCCTTTACTACAACTAAAAGTTCAGACTCTTGAAGCTGTAGTGTCTTAGACACGATCCGGCTCATGTCTTTCTCATCCCTCTGATGTTGTATGGTATAGTGACGTTCTCCCACAGCTCTTTCAGTTGAGTGAGTTGAGTTGAGCACTCACATGTTCTTGTATAGCTGAATGGACTCGCGTTGCTGCAAAGAAAGGAACACTGCAGATGCCAACATATGCACTCCCTTTTCTGGGCATAAGATGTGTGGGAAGTTTTTATTTTCTAATTATAAAATGCAGAAGTTAACATCTTCATGGTGACATTTGGAAGGCTTGTAAACCGAGGTGCTGAGCTGCAGTATACAAAAAATTATTTCTTCTTTTGTTGCTCTTACTATGTTTATGTCCTCCAGGCTGTTGGATTTTTCAAAGCTAGTGATATATTTGTTCCTGAAGCTAAGTCCATCTGTTTGTGGTAGTGTCATGCCGAAGATAAGAAGCAGGGCTCAGTCAGGCACTTCAGAAAGAAAAGATTGTGAAACCTCTGTGCTTTATCTGACCAGACTGATCTATCAAGGCCAGATGAAGACCTGGAGCCATGCCAAAATTGCTGGAGATAGCTCTTGCTCACCTGAAAACATACAAGAAATCGATCCAAGGAAAGAGACTGCATGGATACATGGGAGTTATTCAAGAGCATGTCTGCCATTAATAACATCATGGGAGTGTGGATCAGAGTCCAGTGAAGGCTCTGATGTGCAATTCTGGCTGAAGATTGAGCTCACGCTGTCCTAAGCAGAGATAATTACTTAATTTTCCCTAATCATTTTGAAATATCTGTAATTTTTATTTAGATTTTTTGGTGAGTTTAGGTTACAAATGAGACCGTGCTTTTGTAACAAAGGATTTCTGGCTAGACTGGCTACATCGTTCGCGATGGATAAATGACCATGTGCTTTCTTTTGTACTGTAAAACACTTGCGAACAACTGTAATTTGTGTGCTGATCTCCTTCTCTGTGCATCTCATTTCTATTGGGTTTTTTCCTGCGTTTTGATTGAATCCATAGGCCTGATGTTAACCTCTTCACACTCCCCATGCAACAGTGAATTAATAATATCATGGAAATGTGAGTGCTATTCTGATGTATATCACTCAATTTAGAATGCACGTAGCCTGGGGAGATTCAGAGCTGTTTTCACTAATGAACTGCTATCTCACTACTGGTGGGCAACAAGAAATGTAGCAAGGCTCAGAGAGGAAAATAACTTTCTGTACTGCTACAACAGGGAATGAAGAAAAAAGTCCTTCCTGTAGAACTCATCCTCTCTTCCAAATGACTCCTGTTACTTCATGCAAGTGAATCTGCTCTACAATACTTTGTTTTTATCCTCCTGATACAGCAGGAGATATACTTTATTTTTATTATATTGTTAGTGGATAAGCAAAGTGGTTTTGCCAAGCTTACACAAATTGTGGCAAAGCAGGACATGGAGCCCACATTTGCAAATGTATGAAAAAGACTAGTATCCTCAGAGGACTATTTCCACCCACCTTGGTACAACAACCACCATATTTAGGAAACTAGAACATGAGGTAGGAAAGAGACTGAGCAGATAGGCTAACGTTTTTCTTTCCTGAAATTCATGAGTGATTTTCACTATGTTGTAAAGGGGACAGGTTCTTATTGTCACAGATGGCATATTGAATCTAATATCACTTTAATGGTTTGCTCCAACATCCAGTGGAGTCAATGGAAAAGCTTTCAATGAGATTGAGTTCTTTTGTTGGCAGAAGTCAGCATTCTGACCTAGGAGTGTTGGTTCCTTGTCCTGTCTTGTAGAGGAAAGGTACCTAAGATGGGATTTTCCTGGCTGCCCAAAGGCAACTGAAATCTCTTATACTTCTATTTTAAATCTCTTATCCTTCTATTTGCAAATCTCAGTCTCATTCTTACTGGGACTCACATCTAAACAAATAACCAAAGTGATTTACAGTATAAGAATCCTTAGCATTTCTATGAATCTCACACAACACTGCAGGTGAAAAGGGTGTCAGTAAAAAGTCTGACAACTTGCAACCAAACAAGACAAATGGGAATGTAAAACAAGTTAAAAGCAAGTGTGCTCATGATCAGATTTACATTGAACACCCTGCAAGAAGGAGATCCTCTGTTAGTAGAAGACATTATTTATGCCACTGCAGTACTCACAGCAGTTAACACAGCAAGACAGAAATGCCTCTTCTTACATTGTTCTTTAAGAGGTGAAATTAGACATTTCAACTACTCTGAGTTAGAAATCCATTTGTGGCCACTGTCAATTTACAGTTGTCATTCTGTTTTTTTAGTTGGGTTCACCTGAAGGTTGGTTGATATATTCGGCCTTCTTTAAGAATGTTTTCTGAGTTTGTCATTTCCTTTTCAGGAAATGGAAAGTATTTGTGGAAAACACATAAATAGATATGTAAGTTTATAATATATAGTATATAATGAATTATGAATACAAATATAAATACAAATAATAGTACACACATATTGGGCATATTCATATAGCCCTCTAGAGGATTTATATATAGTTTAATTTTTAAAAGATTGTTACTCCATATATTTATCCATTTTGTTGACTTCTAGAATTGGAAAATTTCCAACCTCTTGTCTTACTCTTGTCAGTCTCAGAAGAGAAACAATATCATTATTCCAGATTAATGTGAATTCACCACACAAATGAAAACTGACTAGTTGCAGCTCCTCTGATATACAACCTATGTCTGGTCATGTCTGTTTTCATCACCAGCTGGAGGAAGAGATGAGTGTCAGCAAGTTCAGCAGCAGCATTGCTGTGCTTAGTCTGTCTCCTGCAACCTTGTTTAGCACTGCTCTGAAAGCTTTCTTAATAGGGAGATTTCTGAGCTGGTAACTAGACAACAATTAATTGAGCTGCTCTGCACCTTGCTGTCTCAGCACTATCCAGGTGCAGAAAGAAGACATCAGCAGGAAATTTCAGCCCTTGCCACAGAGACAGTCAGCAGGACCTGACTCTGAAAACAACTGGGACTTCCCGTCCCTATTTTGGACTCCTTTGGGACTTTCAGCTTTTTCTCTGGTGAATATAAAGAGTTTACTAATTAGCCTAAGAGCTTCTTTGAGTCCAATGTGTCTTTAGAGTGAAGTGGAGTTTTTCTCCCACACTGAGGCTTTTGCTTAGACTGAGTGAAGGGGAAGAGGCTGGTAAAGTTTTCAAAGCTGTATTCCTTGGATAGTCTGGATTCTAAGCAATCCATATTTGGAGACAATGAAGATGGGGAGAAGAATGTGTTTTAATACACCTAATCTCTTTCCTCTGCCTGCAAGATTTTTTGAGCTGGGAGGGGTGTGGGAGAGGTCCTACTGGGACTGAAGGGCTGATCTGGAGAGCTGTGGGCTGTCTATGGGGCATCTATTGTCATTTTCGTTTTCTGGCCTAAGAATTTTGATGCCCTTTGTAGGCAAAGGGGGCACAGCCAAAGACAAGTACTCTGTGGAGGTGGCCAGGACTGTCATGTAGCTGAGAGAGGACCATTAAGTGGTTTCAAAAATCAGCTGATGCAGGTGGTCAACTCATAAAACAAGTAGATGAACTCCTCTTTCTGCTACTAGCCATATAAGTGACCTTGAAAGGCTAATTCTGTGCCTTGCTTCCTTGAATTGTTTGGCTAAGAAGCCTATGTCAGTCCTTGCTCCACTCTGTGCCCCTGCTATACTGTCTTTCTACCATGCTGAGAAAAAACACACCTGTAGTTTTGGTGCAGGGATTAGAGACATGGTTTCTTCCTGTGTCTTGTGCTATGGAGATAGTCAAATATTGTAATCCTCAAGCACTTGTTGAAAATGCTTTCCTACCCCTTGGAAGAGCTTCTGGAAGAAGCAGAGTTTGAGCAACATGCGGGTGGGTCAGAAAAGTCCTGGTGAGCAAGGGTGGACATGCACTAGAAATGAGTGTTCTGACCAACAGCTAAATGCAACACAACACCCAATTTTAAATGTATGGTGAAACTAGCTATTAATTTTTTTCTTGGATCAAAATTAGGTCTGATCTTTAAGTTCCCACATGCTTGTGATGGAGGCAGCTTTGAAAATGCAAGGAAGAAAGTGTTCAGAGCCCTTTCAAACCTTGTCTCCAAGGTGTGAAGAGTCTCCTCTCTGATGCCAAGCTTTGTCTGACTGTTCAATACATCAGTACTTTTTAAGTCTGCAAAGCCTGGCTAAGCCTGAGTGACCACAGACTATGTGAGCACATTCGCCTTGTAGTTTAGCCAGGTAAGTTAAAGAGTGTAGCTGAGTGGAAGGTCAGCTCCTTCAATGATAAGAGCTCTTGTGAGGAAAGCTAGAAACAAGGACCTGCCCTTCTTTTCCTTTGGGAACTACTTTTAAGCTGAAGCTTCACTCCAGTTCCCTGGCTGCTGTTCACACCACAACTGTGCAGCAGCCACATGTGTCCCTGGTCTTGTACTTCCTCAGGCCTGACCCTGACACAGGCCCAACAGCTTGGCTTCCTGATTGGAACTCAGACCTGCCTCATCACTGCAGAAATCCTGGTTGATCTGTGGACTGTATCTGACCTTCAACAATGTCTCTGGCTCTGATCCTGACCTGGACTTGTTGCTCTGCATCCTGGCTCCTTGTGGGTGAAGTACCTGCTCACACATGCCTTGTTATTATGCTCTGCTCTCAGCTCACTTTCCTTTGAAGAGCAGACTTGTTGCTTCCTGATGCGAAGTTGTCAATTAGTATTAAGATAAAACAGATCATAGGTTTTCTTTTCTAGTATGTGTTAAGGATGATCCCGCTGACTATTCAAGACATTAAGGGATGTTATGAGTGTCTGCCTCTTCCAGCTGCTCTGCCCCAGGACCCTCCTGCCCAAGGCCTTGCTGGAGTCCAGCGTGGCGCCTGGGCAACTGGGGTCTCTGCCCAGGTTGAGGGAGACAGCTCCTGCTTGCCTGTTTGCAGGTTCACCCAGTAGTGATGCTGAGCACATATACCAGAAACATAGGCACACAGATGCCCACGCAGACACTGAGAGACACAGAGGGCACTGACTGACAGAAGTCTCTCAATTGTTAGCTCTTGTCCTCGTAGAGGACTTCAACTTACTAGATGTCTGCTGGAAATACAACACAGCAAAAAAGAAACAGTCCAGGAGGTCCCTGGAGTGTGTGGAAGATAACTTCCGGATGCAGCTGGGAAGGGAGCTTACCAGAGGAGGTGCCTCACTTGACCTACTGTTTACAGAGAAGGACTGGTGGGAAATGTGATGGTTGGAGGCCGTCTTGGGCTTAACGACCACAAAATGATAGATTTCTCTATTTTGGTCAAGCTAGAAGGAGAGTCAGCCAAACCGCAACCATGGACTTCCGGAGGGCTGACTTTGGACTGTTTACGACCCTGGTTGAGAGAGTCCCTTGGGAGGCAGTCCTGAAGGGCAAGGGGATCCAGGAAGGCGGGACATTCTTCAAGGAAGAAGTCTTAAGGGCACATGAGCAGGCTGTCCCTGTGTGCCAGAAGATGAACCGATGGGGAAGACGACCGGCCTGGTTGAACAGGGAGCTTGTGCTTGAACTCAGGGAAAAAAGGAGGGTTTACCACTCTTGAAGGAAGGGGCAGGTAACTCAAGAAAAGTATAGGGAGCTTGTTAGGTTGTGCAGAGGGAAAATTAGAGAGGCAGAAGCCCAACTAGAACTCAGGCTGGCCACTGCCGTGAGAGACAACAAACAATATTTCTACAAATACATTAACAACAAAAAGAGAGCCAAGGACAATCTCCATCCTCTGTTGGATGCAGAGAGGAACACTGTCACCAAGGATGAGGAAAAGGCTGAGGTACTCAATGTCTTCTTTGCCTCAGTCTTTAACAGTCAGACAAGCAATCCACAAGGTAATCAGCTCCCTGAGCTGGAAGATGGGGACCGAGAGCAAAATAAACCCCCTGTAATTCAGGAGGAATAAGTTGAAGACCTGCTTTGCCACCCGGACGTGCACAAGTCTATGGGGCTGGACAGGATCCACACGAGAGTACTGAGGGAGCTGGCAGAGGAGCTGTCCAAAGACTTCCCATCGTTTATCGAAAGTCGTGGTCAACAGGAGAGGTCCCAGATGACTGGAGAATTGTCAGTGTGATGCCCATCTACAAGAAGGGGCAGAAGGAGGATCTGGGGAACCACAGGACAGTCAGCCTGACCTTGGTGCCAGGGAAGGTTATGGAGCAGTTTGTCTTGAAGGCACTCACATGGAATGTGCAGGACAACCAGGGACTCAGGCCCAGCCAGCATGAGTTCATGAAGGGCAGGTCCTGCTTAACCAACCTGATCTCCTTCTATGACCAAGTGACCTGCCTAGTTGATGAGAGGAAGGCTGTGGGTGTCATCTACCTGGACTTTAGTAAAGTCTTTGACACCATCTCCGACAGCATTCTCCTAAGAAAGCTGGTGGCTCATGGCCTAGACAGGTGTACACTAAGCTGGGTTAAAAACTGGCTGGATGGCCGAGCACAGAGAGTGGTGGTGAATGGAGTTAAATCCAGCTGGTGGCCGGTCACAAGCAGTGTCCCCCAGGGCTTAGTACTGGGACGGATCTTGTTTAGTATCTGTATCAATGATCTGGATGAGGGGATCAAATGCCTCCTCAGTAAGTTTGCGGATGATACTAAATTGGGTGGGAGTGTTGATCTGCATGAGGGTAGGAAGGCTCTGCAGAGGGATCTGGACAGGCTGGATCGATAGGCTGAGACGATGCTATGAGGTTTAACAAGGTCAAGTGCTGGGTCCTGCACTTTGTTCACAACAACCCCATGAAGCACTACAGGCTTGGGGATGAGTGGCTGAAAAGCTGCACGGTGGAAAAGGACCTGGGGGTACTGGTCGACAGCCAGCTGAACATGAGCCAGCAGTGTGCCCAGGTGGCCAAGAAGGCCAACAGCATCCTGGCTTGTGTCAGAAATAGCATAGCCAGCAGGAGTAGAGAGGTGATCGTGTCCGTCTACTCAGTACTGGTGAGGACACACCTCAAATACTGTGTGCAATTTTGGGCCCTTCATTACAGGAAAGATATGGAGGTGCTGGAGTGTGTCCAGAGAAGGGCAACAAAGCTGGTGAAGTGTCTGGAGAACAGGTCTTATGACGAGCGGCTGAGGGAACTGGGGTTATTTAGTGTGGTGAAAAGGAGGCTGAGGGGAGACCTTATCACTCTCTACCTGAAAGAAGGTTGTAGTGAGGTGGGGGTTGGTCTCTTCTCCCAAGTAACAAGTGATAGGACAAGAGGAAATGGCCTCAAGTTGCACCAGGGAAGATTTAGATTGGACATCAGGAAAAATTTCTTTACTGAAAGGGTGGTCAAGCACTGAAACAGGTTGCCCAGGGAAGTTGTGGAGTCACCGTTCCTGAAGGTGTTAAAAAAACGTGTAGATATGGCACTTCAGGATTTGGTTTAGTGGGCATGGTGGTATTAGGTCAATGCTTGGACTTGATCTCAGAGATCTCTTCCAATGGAATGATTCTATGATTCTATGATTCTACATCACGGCTGGTCACACGCACTGCCATGCACTGTTAACAAGGCACTGCCTTCACAGCACCCACACACAGGACACACATAAACACAAGGACAGACAGCCAAGCCCCCTCCTCCTTATGGGCTTGAGACAAAAGGTGACTAGTGCAACACATACACAACATTCTCCAGGTTCACAAGCACATGCATGTTCATGGATGTCTCATGTACTGTCATGGCCTCTCTGCCTAACCAGCACCCCTGCCCTGATCCTGGGCCTCCTTACCTGCCCCATGGGTCTCTGACTCACCAGCTGGTCCAGCTAGGTGCTCACTGCAGACACACAGCGCTCACACACTCATCCCACAGGCACCTCACGCTCTCAGGTCCCCTCAAATACCAGCATGGACTCTTTGCCCACATGATAACCCAGCCCAGACCTCAGGCTTCCCTGCTTGCCAGCTGGTGCAGCTTGAAGATTGACGGTGAATGTATGCCCACTCCCCATGCTCAGCAAGTTTGGGGAAGATACAGACACTCACCCCCTCCAGCTGCCAGCAACAGGTACGTGGGCTGTGACCCGTGTTCCCACTTCAGCTGCCAATGCTGAGACCCTCACTCACAGCAGCCCCTCTAGCAGCTGGTTTTCAGGATACAAACTGTTCCCACCCAGTGGCTGGAGGTCAAAGACCCCCCTCCCTCCAGTTGCTGGCACTGAGAACCACCACTTACTCCAGTAGCCAACATTGCAGGCCAGGTGTGTCCACACTCACAGTCTGACTCCAGCAACTGGCACCCACTCCTCTCACACCACTCCCCCAGCAGCTGGCACTGAGGCCCTGTAGCACTCACAGGCACAGGATGGAATGTGAGACTACACAGAGAGGTAGTTAAGGATGGACTGCAGTGGTCAGGCTCAGGGCTCAGCCAGACAAGCTTTTTTGCCACATTTTAGAGGTTACTGGCCCTTTTTGTAGCCTTGTCTGTAATTTACCTGCAGTTTCTTGATAGCTCATCAGCTGGTGTGACTGACCAGGTTTGTTTCTGGTTGTTGTCTTCAGTAATGCTAATTGTTCAGGTTTTATGACTCTGATTGTCTCCTTCCCTTTCCTTATTGTCACAGCTGAGAAAATAATCATTCTCATACTCTGTATATCCTTACCAAGGATAGCATGACTGACTAGGTTTGGTCTTATCATGACCTCCTTTATAAATTTTCAGTCAGGTTTCTGTCTCTGTATGGTTTTATTTATGGCTTCTCTGACCAGATACCCTTAAAAGAGCAGACATTCTCCTTCCACATACCTTTTCGTTATGTAGCTGAATGTCATGAGAATTACCCCAAGGAAGTTTATTGAAATAAACTTACAGAGAAACTGTTAACTACTAGCTTTTGGAAAAAAAAAAAAAAAAGAAAAACAAAGGTAAAAAGATTGTAAAGCAATTGAAGATGAGTGATAGGACGGCTCTTTTGTGCTGTGTTAAAACTTTACTTCTCATTTTGTTTGGCAAAGACAGGTATATTCACTTCTACAATTAATTTAATTTTAATTAGCCTTTAAGTTCACAGCTACCAAAATCTTGCTTGAATATACTTTGGGAAACTCAAATGGAGGGGAAAGGTCAGCTTTACAAAACCTTGAATAATTTGGCAGTAATCAAAGCTTCATATATTTCTTCTCTGCTTGCTCCATTTTTATGATAAACATTTCTTTTTAGATTTAACAAGCTTTTAAAGAGAGGAAAAATTCCCAAGCATTTGTTTTGTTTTGTTTTCTTTTGTAAAAGGTGAGATTTTAATTTAAAAATCCTCTTTAACTGTAGTTAATTGGATGCTAAAGCTTTTCAGTGGAATAACTCATTCAGAACTTCCTTGGAAGAGCAGTATCAAAAAAACTAACAGGAACTGGCCTTTTGCTTTTCCTGTCCTCCAGATCCACTAAATACAAAATGAACTGACTGGAATATGCTTTCCTAGACATGGTCTTAGCTGACCTCATCTGCACAGCTGGCTGATGAACTTTGATATTTGTTTATCTGCATGAAGCTGGAAGAAAATGTCCCCTTCCTTGTACGTTCCTTGAAGGGGAAAATGCATAATCTCAGTAATCTATCTGCTTCAAGTTGTTTATCAGAAGGGAGTTGATGGGAGTGGGATCTGTGAATGCAGAAGAGACTTGCAAGAAAAGGCAAACCAAATGGGATCTACTGAAGTTTTGAAAGGATTAGAAACAAAAGGAATTTCATTTCTGCTGCCATCACAAGTCTTCGCCCCAATCAGGAACATTTTATAAGCATACAGTCTCATTTCTCTTCAGCCTTGGTGAATCAAGCACGAGTCTCATCCTTTTCACTGCCATGTTAAGAATAGAATCGTAGAGAGACATCCCGCCTCTCAGTCTTCTCAGTCCCATTACACCAGGAGGAGAACCTTTGTGAAAGAAACTATAAGTTGGCAACACTATCTCTTCCCCAAAAAACTCTTCTCAGGAATTTTGTCTAAACACAAGTGCTTGAAAAGTTTTGTGTGTCTGGAGGAGAGGCTACTAGCAAAGTTCTTAAACAAATTAGTGTTTCTGGTTACTCCATCTTCTCTTGATGTGTCAGAGTAACTGGCAATGATTGACCTGACTGTCACATGGGTGAGTACAGGAGTAACTAAATAGCAGCAGCAGATCCAAACATGGTACACGGGGAGAAGCTTTTTTCAATGTGGTCACTAATCAGCACTCACTTAAGCCCCTCTGTAAAACCAGCCCATTGTCTTGAACACAGGACTCAGCAGGAAACACACGAGGTACTAGCAAAGTTTAGTGACATCCCTGAGAGCTGTGTCCATAGCAAATGTCATCAGCCTGCATGTCTGTATCTCTGCATCTCAGAAGGGTCCTAGGCGGGTGGGCCCAAGAATGGGAATGGCTGCCCTAGGACAACTCAGTTGTCCTGGTGACTGTGAAAAGGTTTCAATTTAAGTATTCACAAATGTGTTACTGAGGCTGATACTATAACATCTTCAATACTGACTGGGACTAAAGGGCTAAGGGAATCCTCAGCAAGTTTTCAGACAATATAAAACTGGGAGGAGTGGCTGATACACCACTCTATGCTGCTATTCAGAGGGACGTTGACTTCTGCAGGTACTAGCACAAGGGAATCTTGTGCAGGCCCTGTGTGAGCAACACCGACTCATCTAAGTAGCTGGCTGTTTTTACATCAAGGAAGAGGGGCAGAGCCTCATGCTGCCATTGCTTGTTTTCATCAGTGTTGAAAAACTCAGAAGTGGATGGAGATCAGCTCAGCAAGAGTGATAAAACAAGATTCTTCTCTCATGGCTGCAGCTCCTAGTATAGGGCAAAAGACACCATAGTTTGCTTCTCTTGGCAAATTCTGTCAGGAACTGTGCTATCTTGTGTCATATGGCACATGAGAGCTTTCCTTTGACTACACGAGAGAGTTTTCTACAGAAACAGAGAAGACAGACAAAGAGGAGGAATGCAGCAGCATATTATTTTGTAGTTGTGGATTCATTGGCCCTGAACCTGCAACAATCTTCCAACATAAGACTACCTCCATGCATGCAGGTGATACACAGCCTACATAAGTGGCAGTGTGCATGACAAAAGCAACTGAGTTAGTCATCGACCTCACAACATCAAGGCTAGGTGATTTGTCCACATTTACATGACCAGTTGTAGTGGGCTAGCCCCCGTAAGCAGCTAAGCCCCACACAGCCACTTGCTTATTCCTCCATAAGTGGAATGGGGGAGAAAATCAGAAGGGTAAACGTGAGAAAACTCATGAGTTGAGATAAAGACGTTTTAATAGGTAAAGCAAAAGCTGTGCATGAAAGCAAAGCAAAATGAGGAATTAATTTGCTCCTTTCCATCAGCAGGCAGGGCTTCATCCACCTGGAAAGCAGGGCTCCATCACATGTAACAGTTACTTGGAAAGACAAACACCATAACTCCAAACATCCCTACCTTTCCCCTTCTATCCCCCAGTTTTTCTGGCTGAGCATGATGTCATACAGTATGGGATACCCCTTTGGTCAGTTGGAGTCAGCTGCCCCAGCTGTCCCCCTCACAACTTCTTGTGCACCCCTGTGGGAGGACATTTATGAAATAAGGGACATGTGAACAATCCAGCCTTTCCAGAGAATCTGAGCTGGGACGTACCGGAACTGCTGAAAGCATAAACAACTTCCGGTGCAGGGGGCATGAACATCTTACAGGTGCAGGAGAAGAGACAGCCGCCATTAACGACGCAGTTTTAATTCTTAAGAAGATGGGTGTGAACATCTGTGAACGTGACTTGAACATGACTCGCAATGTGGCCAATCGGGTTGGACTATGGGCTGTTATTTGCGATGAAGCCAATCAGTATTTATTGGGTGTGGTCGAGGGTTATAAATTGCACTGGAAACACGGAAATAAAGGTTCACTTGTTAGATCACATTGATCGTGTCAGTGTCCTCATGCAGCTCCCGCACACCCCCAGCCTGCTTGCTGCATTGTAGCATGAGAAACAGAGAAGTCTTGATGCTGTGTAAGCACTGTTAAGCGTAACTAAAACACCCCTGTGTTATCAACACCTTTTTGATCACAAATCCAAAACATTGCACCATATGAACTGCTATGAGGAAAATTAACTCCATCCCACCCAAAACCAGTACACCAGTACGGGCAGCCTGGAACTCAGTCCAGGTATCAGAGAGTCCAGAACTTTCCTTAAAGTATGGACAGGACTTCTCCCCTTTAACATCACCCTCAGCATGTGTTTGGTTTTTTTACTTTAACGGAAAATTTTAGCGGGTTTCTGCACATGCTTTAATGTGTGGCTTGCAGCAAAGTCTCCCAAGTTCGACAGAACTGTTTTCCCTGTGACACTTAAATGCACTGCTATTTATTCCCCCTGGATGCCTGGTGTGCTCTCTTTACAGAGTCAGGACTAATGGTGTAGCTGGAAAACCTACTAGTAGATAGCTTTATCTGACAAATATTCAGAGTTGTGCCTGTGCCAGAAATAATCCATCCTGAAAACATGCCACCCACTGCTTTTTGGATGGATGGCAGACTGAAAGGGGGATTCATTATACAAGGCGCTGCTTCTAGCATGCATTGTTTGAATCCCTATTCACGTTTCCACTGGTATTTTTTTGCTGTTGTTCCTCCCTGGCTGCTGCAGTTTTTTTATCCTGGTTGAAATGACACTGGCAAGGCAGATGGAGCAGTCCTGGATGTGGAGGACAGATAGTTTCCTGAGGATTATTACTACAGGTAGGTTAATGTATTTCCATTTCAGAAACATCAAAGGATTTAGCAATTCAGTCCCTCCTTTCCCTGCTGTGGCTACCTTCCCTGATAAGTGGCAGGATCTGATCCTAAGATTGGATTTAACATTTGATGTGACAATGCAGAAATATGTCCATCACAGCCAAAGTGTGCAAAATCATATTTGGCCTTAGTCATCACTTAATTTTCAGTTTTATTGGGCCAAGTTCTTTCCAAACTATGCTCCAGCCTCCCAAATGGCAGACTCCTCTCTACCTATGACAAATTGGGTACTTGTGGTTGGAGAAAAAAAAAAAAAACAAAAAAAGGAGGCAATTTCTCCTGGTAAATGTTTAGGGTTGAAGAACTGGCTAACCTCTACTTGCCTCCCACAATATGAAATATTCATCTTTCTTGGTTTCTCTTTTCCTCAAAAAATAGTAAAAGAGACAAAAGGTGCATCACACTATCTCCTTTCCCAAGGTATGGAAAAACTTTTCAACAGAAGAAGTAAAGGAGAATGGTTCCTACAGGAAGTTGAGTGTGCATATGGGGACGACAATTTTTCAAAAAAACCTCCCTGGGATGTCCTCATTTTAAACTAAAAAAAAAAAAAAAAGGCACATTTTCAATGGAGATTGGGATAAGGAAAATCTGTGTTTGGAAGTTTAGTGATAATTCCTCTTTTATACATTATCTTTTCTTATCTGGGTGCAGGTATGCACAGGTGAAAATATCATTGCAAATTCCTGTGAGGAGGGGTGGTAACATGACAATCTGAAAGTGCTATCATCCACCACCCATTCCTGACACACTGACAAGGATGTCAGACCTGTCTGATTTTAGCTGACAGTTGAGAAAGATTATCTTTCACCTATAGTGCTTTATGTACCATAAAAGACGAGCTCACACAATCAATCCAGAGCAAATAATCAGTTCACTATTTCAAACTTGTCTTTTCTAAGAAGCACAAGGTTTAAAAATGAAAAGTGTAAAGAAAAAAAATCTACAACAGCCAAAACCCACATGGGGAGATACAGTTTGCTCACTACAGGAGTTCAATCCTTCAAGCTTCTGCTAATGATTTTGTTCGAGCATAATTGCTTTTGTAAACCAGGCAATCACATGATGTAATAATTAAAACAGTAAATCAGATCAAGCAGTGATGTACCTTATAATTAAGCAATACCGGTAGTCAACCTAAAATGGGGCTCACATGAAACTGTAGTATCATCAAGCAACAACTCAATCACAGCTCTGCGTACAATTTGGTAATCATGTGGAAAAAGTTGTTTAATTATTAAGCCCCACAATTTTGGAATTTCTAGGAAAAGCCAATGTTTGAATACCCTGTTCAAAGACAGAACTACTTTCCATGTAAGTTACAGGCTGCCTCCTACTGTTGAACTGGTAGAAGACATTTTTCTCTCTCCTAAAGTCTGATGAGAATTGGGGTTCTGACAGTGTCTGTGTCTTTGCTCTGGAAGCCTTTATTTTAAAAGGAAGAACACTGTGTCTTTTATTACCTATCTAAAAACTAATTTAGTTTCAGAAGTTTACAAAAGCGTCCTACCATGGTATTTAGCAATCTTTCCTAGGAAAAAAAGAAATCAGACTCTTACCTTTCACTCCATGGAATCCCTTTACAAAAACAAAAGCATTTTAGATTTCTTTGTGATCAAACTAACCCCTTCTAAGATTAAGAGAAATGTTTTGTTAAGCAAGCCTTTTTTTGTAGTTGAAAATATTTTTTCTTCTAGAAACTGGAAGCAGAAATGAGTAATAACTTTTTAAAACATCAGATTTTGTCTGTAACATTTTCTGCTGAAGTGTTTTGTTTTCAGGTGGTTTTGATGGAAATATGTGAGGTTGAAATTTTTTTATATATCAAAAATGGTTTTTGGAAATGAAATTACTTCTATTTTTAATCAAAAACTTGTTTTGAAAGCAGAAGTTGTGTTTGGGTTTTTTGTAGGTTTTTTTATAGTTTAACATTTCTTGAACTCTTTGAAAACTTGAGCAAAAATAGCTTGAATGAAAACTTGACAAAAACACAGGAAAAAAGCACAACCAAACTAAAGTAGGAAAGTCCTTCTACAGAAACTCTCACTAAAAATACTATCACCCTGTGTGTTTTATTTTAATCCTTTTTTCTAGGGCTGGTGGTTAACACTGTTCTGACAAGTTGCATTTATTTTGTTTGGAGTTAAGTTCTCATTAGTGTTTGCTTGATAAATGCTGCTTCATTGATTTCTGTTTCTGTCTCCTGTGATATTTTAAGCTGCAGCCTCCATGAAGTCAGAAGTGCTCTTATCTCTGCTGCATCACAGAGAATGTTCTTTTTAGCCAGCTAAATATATCACCATGACTTGAATTTTCATCTGGGATTTGTGAATTGAATGGATGGGTTTCTCCATTCCCTCTGGATTGATATACAATTGTGAAAGCTTGACCTTTACCTGCTGAATAGCTAGCCTGAAAATAATTCAGTCCCAGAACTATAATAAGGTTTCCCAAACTTGTTTGTCTGCTAATTACAAAGTTATATCCTATGCAGGGAGCCAAGGAGGGAACTGGTTACCAATTCATCATGACATTTCTGCTGTTTTCCTGTCCCAAAGTGACTTGACATGTCCCACTAATCTTCTTAGGTTGTCAGGAAATCTACACCGTATTATTCTGTAGTTTTCCACTAATATGTACTGTAGAAGATAAATGTAACAAAACAGTGCAAGATCTTATAGAAGGAGGAGGGACTTTTATTTAAATGATCTCTAAGTAGGTTAAAGCTGGGCACTTACATTTTTACATGCAGACACCAGCCAAGATGAGCGTGCCCAGCTGCTCTGACTAAGATCAGTTATGTACGACACAGAGGACAATGAATGCTTACTGTTGAGGATTCATTGCATCTCTTGGGTTTGTCTTGGTAGGTTCTCAGACAAATCGGATTTTGGATAGGCCTTTCACACACTTCAGGAACCATCAGCTATTTTGCATTGAGACTTTCTTCCTCCAGCCTTCACGAATACTAAACAAGATAAGCCCGTTGTCCTTGTTTCATGATTTTTAGATCATTTAAAAAGTACAGTCTGTCTTCTTGTTGAGATAGGAGCAAGAGGACCAGCACAAGATGTGCCATAACCATGTTGCCATCTTCATGTTAATATAGGTGTCAGTGACAAGTCATGGGCTGTAACTTTACAAGGCCACTCACCTTCTGGGGTCAATGCAAAAAAAACCCCGTTTGCCAGTATTTAGCAGTTTGATTGTTCTCCCTTAAGTCCTTGGTTACCAAAACAGTCTGTTCTTGTAAAACTTGCTTTACTGTTTCTTCTGGTGCTCTTAGGTGCACGCACACATACGCACACACAGAGCCCCCTTTTCATTAGTTCATCTTTCAGACTAATTGTTCCCGTTCTGTTAAAAATCTTTATGGAACAATCTCAAGACCTGATCATCCACCAGCAGCTGTACAACTCAAGGCTGTGGTAGGTCACACTCTTATTTTGTTACGTTGTTCCCAGACTCTTACTGTGAGCACCTCTGAGGGATGGAGAGCAATGGTTCCCTGATAGTTCATATTGGTGTTCTCTGATCAAGTGAACTCTGCTTTATATGTCATACTATGTTTTTGCTTCTGCCACAGGAGGCTGAAAAAGCAAGCTTTCCATTTCAGGCTCTGTTTCCAAAGGGGTCTTGTGATTCATGTGTGTTCAGCTTAGAAGCCTGTGTCCCATTACAGGGAAGAGTTTACCAAATGGCTAGCAAAAATAGCTACACTTCCTGCTCTGACATTCACTTTTTTCATTTCTGTCATCACTCATGTTGCCAGGAGCACCCTGCTTGGGTCATGATAATCAGAACTAAAAAGTTCTTCATACTACAGCAAGAATTGGAGTTCCTAGGGGTCACACTCTCGTGATGGCCACCACACCAGCTGGTAACAGACTCTGGCGAAGATGTGGCCCAGAAAGTGGAGAAAAAAGGCTTAAACTCTCTGTGTCCCATGCAGTGAAGGAGGAGGTGTTTTCATGCCTTTGTATTGAGCCCTTTGAGAAACAGGTCCCTTGAAAAATGTTCTGATTAGAGTAATCTCTTCTAATGCTTTGAAAAATATTAGCTTTCATCAGGACTTTTGAATTAGTATTTTATGCTTCTCTGAGACATTGAATACTGTCACCTCTCCAGGGTTGCTGTCAGAGGTCATTGGCTTCTTCGGCAATTTTTGAAGGCCAGAATTAAAATAAAGGAAGTAAAGAGTAATTAGAAGGCATCTTACATGAACCTGCTGATGAACTTCATGATGCTGATGCCATGCCAGAAATTCAATCCCATTTCTAACAAAAAAAAATCCAAGTCACTACAATGTGTCAGCTTTCAGGGGAAAATCTCTACAGGGAATGCAGTGGTATGAAGTAACTGCTAACTCTGAAATCTTCCTCACCCATAGACTATGGCTATGGTCTCAGAGTGATGACTGTATAATGTCCTAGGGTACTCAGAACAGCCAGTTGCAGAATGGCAGCACCGTGGTTGAAAAGCAGCTCAGCTGACATTGTCTCAAAAATTGTTCTAGCACCCCTTTGTAAGAGCTTTGAGTGGAGCACTTTCAGCTCAGATGCAGACCTGTCAGGCTAGGTGGTGGCTGTGAACACTCTAACAACAAAAGTGGTGGTGTAGTAGTTTTCTTCCCTTGAGGAAGAGCTGCTGATCAGCAATGGGGTTGGGAAGTCATGCTAAAACACTGCGTTTGGGAACAACCCATTTCAAATCCAAGAGACATTGAGGATAGAATAGTGTCCATATGGAGAGAAGTGGTTCACCTGAGGTCTTTCAGAATTTGTTTGCCAGAGCCAGGCAAGGAACCCAGGCAGTGTCCACTAGTCAATGTCACCTGCTCTTCATGCAGACTGGAAACCAGGTACCTTAGTGTCTACAAAGCAAGAGTGAAAGAAAATGTCCTTTAGAGCCTTTGGAGATTCAGGAATGATGGTGTCTTGAGTTCTGAGCATGCTGGAAAGCCATGACTGTTTCATGTGATGGGAAGGTAGCTGTGGGAGTAAGATAAAGGGCATTAATCCCCCTTATTCCTCCTTCTGAATCTGTAATGGTGGAGCATGGTCGTTAGTGTTGCAGTGAATCTTGAATTGCCCCACAGACTGAAGCAGAGTCAGTTGGATTTCTGATTGACACACAGGAAACATTTGACATTGATGCTCTAGAAAAAGTAAAGCTTCCTAGAGACACTGAGCTTTTAAAGACTAGCCAAAGCAACACATTCAATTGCATGGACTAGTGAGGAAATGGTGATGCGCCCAAGAGCAAATACTGGGTTTTCTGGAAGAGCACCAGGTGAGGGTGGTCCACTACAGTCATTGGTATTAGGTGCTTCTCAACAGCCTGACTCAAACCCCATGGGCAAGATGTGCAAAGGGCTCAAGTGGAAAAGTTACTCTCTTTCCCCAGGCTCCTTAGTCCTCTTGGTCAAATCACACATTCTCTAGTACCCAAAATGTGGTCCAGTCTAGTGGCAGTGTAGTCAAACACATTTTCACTTGCAACAATGGGTTCAGTGGGATTCCTCTTTCTCCATTGATTACAGTCTGGGTGCCAATGTGACCATGTCAGACTACCACCTCCCCTTTTTTTTGCAGCATTGGACTTTTGTTCCTCTGGTGCATAAGTTACTCTGTTTGAAAATGCCTCCACCAGACCTACATTACATTCAGAAAATCCTCTGGCAGCTCTCTGAGTAGGGCTTAAATGCAAAATGACAACAGTCAGCATGTGCTGGCTCCAGGGATCCTGTAGAAAATATAATCTTATAGGTAGAGTCTGCCATTTGGAGATGTGCCTCTGAATAGGGGCTAGTGAAGGATGTGAAAGTCAGGGGAAGACTTGGCTGCAGTGATCATGAGATGGTGAAAGATTCTGCAAGGGGAGAACAGGGTAAAAAGCAGGACCACAAACCCGGACTTCAGGAGGCCACATTTTAACATCTTCAAAGTTGTGCTTGGAAGAATCCCAAAGGATACAGCCCTACAGAGAAGAGGGGCCCATGACAGCTGGTTGATGACCTCAATAGTCTGCAGAAGTGGGCAAAGAGAAACCCCATGAAGTTCAACAAAAAGGGAAGTGTGAAGTCCTGCATATGAAGAGTCAATAACCACAGGCACCTGTAAGCACTGAGGCCCAACCAGCTGGACACAGCTCGGCAGAGAAGGATCCTGGGATCCTGGTGGACTGCAAAGTAACCATAAGACAGCAATCTGCCCTTGCTGCCAGAAAGGTCAACAGCACCTTGAGCTGTATTAGAAAGAGTGGTGCCAGCCTGATGAATGGGATGATCCTTCCTCTCTGCTCAGTGCTTGTGAGACCACACCTGGAGTGCTGGGTCTAGTGCTGAGTTCCCCATTATAAGAAAGTACACGGTCTTACTAAAGCAAACTCAGCGAAGGGCCATAAAGATGACTAAAGGAATGGAGCATATGCTGAAAGGACAGGGACTATTCAGCCTCTTTAGAGAAGGCTCAGGGGGACCTTATCAATTTGTACACATACATGATGAGAGAGAATAAAGAAGAAGGAGCCAGCTGTTTCTCAGCGGAACCTAGTGACAGGACAAGAGGTGGTAGTCACAAATTAAAGCATGAATTTCCATCTCAACACTAGAAAACACTTGCTTACTGTGGTGATTGTTGAACACTGGAACCTCTTGCCCAGAGAGGCTGTGGAGTCTCCATCTGTGGAGGTATTAAAAATCTGACTGCACATAGTCCTGGGTGATCCAGCCTAAGTGATCCAGCTTGAGCAGGTGGCTTGGACTAGACGATGTCAAGAGATGCTTTCCAACCTAAATGCCTCTGTGATTCTCTGATGAGAGCAAGGACTTCAGAGTGGCTGGAAGCAATGTCCATACAAGCACTGGAAGGAGTCAAAACTATCTGCAGACTGAAATGTGCAACACCTCAGAAAACCCTCCTTCATCAGCTGTCAAATTTAAATGTGTGTTTTTTTTCATTTCCACCCCAATGTCAATCAGTTTTTATCCTCAACTCTGCTTTTCTTGTTCTATTGGGGGTGTAGGGGAATAAGCCATCCATGTTCAAAGGGAATAGCTATCAGTCATAATGAGGGCACTGCCTGCTGATCACAGACCAAGAATGTGTGGCTGGGATTCCTGGCTGTAGCTGAGTTCTGTATCCCACCCATCCTAGCACTGTTCCTACTGGAAAGAGTTTTTCCTGCTGGCACAAAAAGGCCTGAATCCATCACAGGACATTGAATAGGCTCCCAACAACATGCACATGCACATATACATGAAGCCTCTCTGCTGCACGACAAGTTCCTGCCGAATATGGACTCACAAAAAGATCCCTGGAACTAGCAGAAAGCAACTTCTGCTAATCAAGGAATTTTCTGAGAGTGAAAGTAGCTGCTTGTCTTCTAGCATTCAGACCAAGGCATTTTCACCAGGCCCATCAGACTCAGAGCCTCTCTCCTTCAGATCTTATGTGGATAATTTTCTTCCAAACCAGCATGCAAAGAAAATTAAGCCAGAAGACGAGCATGAAGAAACTACCCATGTTTTTTCAGTATGGCTTCAGCTTCTCCAGTGGGAAGACCTTCTACAGAGAATGGCATTGGTTTCTGAGGAGATATGGGCTCGCTGTGGATGAGTGCATAGTAGGGCATACAAAATGGTCATAAAAAAGAGACCTAGTAAGACTGTGGAAATAGTCCTGTAAGGTAGTATGCCCTGGAGGAACAGTGGGCCTTGTAGACGTAAGCTTTGTACGTGTTTGTTCCTTTTCCTCCCTTACTAAGCCTGCAGAGAGCTGCTAAAAGCAAAGTGGGGAAGTGACAGTGAAATCAGGCATGGGAGAGCACAGAATACTTGGTCTGTGGTGGCACAATGCTGAGCATAAAAAGTATTACACTTTTCAGTACAGTTGACTGATCTCCCACTTCATTCCATTGTAATGTCTCTGAAAACTCATTTGGCATCCTGCTCTGCATGGCCCCAGGAAGTGTGATCAGCTCCTTAGGCACCAGTGATCTTCCTCTGGTATCCACACACTTCTGAGTTGACAGCAAGACATATCTAGCCATATCAGTTGTGCTAGCCAACAAATGAACAGGATTTGATCTAGACAAGAGTTCCCTTGGGATGCAAGCCAAAATCCAGTGGCTGGCTCTGGTCTGACCTTATATGGGCAGAGGAATCCCACTTGTTCCTTGAGGCTTCTGTTCATGAAGAATACTCCATCCATGCATGATCAGTATTTTGGTATCTGTTCTGTATAAACAAACTGCTAAGGGGATCCTATGGAACTGTCACCTTGTCTAGAGCTAGAACACTGAAAATCACACTTATAGTTTGAAATTGGAAGGGCACTTACAGAGAAACCTGGTCTTGTGCTTGGAGGCCTACCTTTGCTATTATTCCTGCCTCCATCACTAAGGTGAGTTGGGATAGATTTTCCTCTGGATACACTAATGTGGTTCTCATGGGTCAAATTTCCTTTCATGGTTTCCTTCAGTAACTGTCACAACACTTCTTCCATCTGACTTTGCTGATGAACTTCAGATATTCATATCATGCAATGTTAATACTAGAGCTGTTGGTTCACATTAGGAGTAAGAGTTCACTCTGCATTCAATCCTGGAAACTTGTGTTCAAATTCTGTTCCTGCAGAAAGCTGATGCCTTTCTTGTTTTGCTTACCTTTCCTCTCCATGGAAAGCAAGAATGGCTTCAAGGGCCATGTCCTTATTAGCAGTGAAAGAACTACATGTTCAATGAATTTCCCATAAATGAGTGGGGCAATTTGAAATCCACACAGTTAACAGGCAGCAGATTTCTAGAGGCTCTCAAAGTGCAATTTCTAGGTTTTATTTAATTTTCTAGTGTCAGTGCAGTGTCATATGGCATGGAGCAGAAGACAAATCTCAGATCACCCAAGTGATCTTCATTTAAAGTTAGCTTATAAAGTCATTTTGTGGCAGAGGTAGCTCCAAGTAAAAAGTGGATTCAGCTGAGTCCCTCACCATTTCAACTAACTACACAAACTAACACACAATCAAGCTAATATAATGTGAATTCATTAAAACCTCTCCTGTGAAGATTCTCTACTGCCTAGCAGGGATTCTTATTACACTTCTTCCCTCATGAAGGCTTAATAAATTTAACTCTCTCTTCTCTAACAAGCAAACAATTTCCATAAAATTAATCAAAACTCATAATTTGACACTTCTACTTCTGTGTTATGTGAGATTGAAACTTGCTGTTGGATTCAAAAATTGTGGAGCAGATAGATAATACCAAATGAATATACAGTTGTGTTGTGTAAGTCCTATTTCCACCTTAAAAAAGCTCAATTCCTTCTTACTCCTTCAGGGTCTGAATCAACCACAGCTGTTTTTCAGGCAGGTTGCTTAAATGTGTGCGTAACCACTGAGTCCTAACTAACCCATTATTTGGATGTTTGTCACTATTCCACCGTGATATTGAAGCAGGAAACTCTCAAAAGTGAGTGGTTTATTGCAAAGTATAATTGTGGTACAGGCTGAGTGGATGTGAAACAAACAACAATTTGTAGAGGAAGACCCAGCAAGGAATTTGCCACCATTCCCAGGCAGCTTTGAAACCTGCATGAGAAATAACACAAATGGAACAGGAAAACAAAATTTTCTGTGTGGTTGCTTAAGCTTTTAAGTCCCGTATGGGCCAAGCATGACTGCAACATCAACCAGGCCTCTTCAACTCAGCTCCGCCTGCCTTGCCCCAGTATGCTAGTTAGTTTCAGAAAGTAGGTAAATGACCTTACTGTGCTAAACTATAACTGGCACAGCAAGAGAGAGCTTGCAGAGAGGCATTCATTTTTGTCTGCAAGAATAATTATCTGCTTTGCTTAATGTGCATCAGCTGGTTTTGTGTGTTTGATAAATGCTATAATTTGAAGATTAAATTTTACAAAAGGGGATTAGATGAGAAATGGCGTGTAACTGATTAGTGGCAAGCAATGTGAAATTAAAAGGCAGACAAGCATATGGAACAATGCTCATATTTCACAGAGATTCAACACATTAATGATTAGGCATTGAAATTATTGAATCCTGAAATGCTTTGACTCCCAACACAGGACATTTTCCTCTTTATATCTGCATCTCCTGAAGATTCACTAAACACAGTGAATTTTCTCATTTACTTCGTAACTAATTTTAGCAAAGACCAATCATACAGGAGGGCCTTGTGTAAGAGCTAAATTGACAGATTGTGTTTCCAAATCACACCATTTGTATTCAGGGAAACTCATGCATTGAGAAGTTCAGGCCTAGAGGAGCTAATTTGGATTCAGCAAAGCACCTACACATGTGCACTAATGGAAGTATCTGCTTAAATCCAGTTATTTCAGTGTAGCTTGAGGAGGTGCTTTAAGTCAAACTCTGTCTCTAATGCTTAAGCTTAAATTGGAATCTGTGTTTTGGCCATTCTTGTCTAATACTTATCTCATTCAGGTTTAAGAACTTTTTTGTGGCTATTTAAGTCTCACTTCTTCTAGTCAGTAGTTAGTGATCCATTTCATGATAGCTGATAGATTCCACAGACACTAATATTGTATAAGCACAGCTAAATTCTCCGTTTCGCTAAGGCATTCACTTCCATTCACTGGGCATGGGGAGGATGTGGAAATGGGAACAATAAAAAGTTTAGCTTTTTTTTCTTGGACCAATTTTAATTATAAAAGTTGTTACAGGATCAGAATAAATCCCTGGGGTCTGACTTACTTGTTGCTATTACCCAAGAAAACAGTGGGATAATATCATAGGCCTAACAGATGCGGTGCAAAAAACACGCTAGTAAGAGAAGGATCAAGAATAAATGCATTTTAGCTCCACTTGCATTTATTTGCACATGTGGATACTTTCAGAGCAAAAGAGATGAAATGCAAACCTACAGTGTTTTCAGGATGGTGTAGCAGTTACTGAAAAGAGGAAGTTTTAAAAAATGTCAGAAGGGAAAAAAAAAGTTATAGGGACTATGACACACATGATCAACTGGCAAGACAAGGATGCAGCAGGAAGAGGGATGGTAGTGGATGTCCTTGGAGCCTCGTGAAGAGAAGCTGATGAAAGAATAGCCTGTTGTATAAGGCTGTGGCTGCCCTTGTAGATGGGTTTCCTCATTGTATGGTAGATCATGTGTTTGGTTGTGCAAACCGAAGGGGCAGAATCTCCAACATTGCTACCTGCATGTAACCTTGTTCCCACAATGCCTGTGGAGCTGTTAGTTGTCTGACACTGAATGGACCAGTGTAAGAAATATCATGCCAGTAAAGGCAGGGAACAAGTTGGTTGGACATATTTAACACTTAACCACAGCACCAAATACGAGAAAGTAAAAATATTTTCTTAAGCTTGTTCACCTTTAAACTTCTGTATAAACTGACACATTTCCACAGAATGCACTGATTCGGATGACTTTTATTTACTGACTGAAAAATTCCTGCCAAAAATACTTTAAATAGTAATCTTACAACAAAAGCTTGATAGGCTTTGGGTAGAGACATCATGATTTGATCACTCAAGTGATAAAGATGGCTTCTCAGCTTTGTGGATAACTTCTGTCTGCCAAAGAAGCCTTATGATGTAAAGCAGTAAATCCTGGAGATAAGAGCTACTGGATCTTTACACAATCATGCCTATCTGCAGGAATCAGAGCCCTGCTGAGATGAGACTGTCTGGCAAGGCAAGAACTTGTTCAAAGAACAGGAAAACAGAGAAAGGGTTGGAGCTACAGGGACAGGGGGAGTAGAAAAGGGAGAGTACAAATAAGAAACCACCAGCTTAGGAGTTAGAAGCTGTAAATTGCAACCTCCCAAGGGGTTTGTTCATAGACCAGGCTTGAACACCTGTGCTCACAAAGAAGAAAATATAAAATACATGCTTGTGTCTGCACGTCATGGAGGCAGGTCCATTAATACATGTTTATTTCAGGTTTTATAAGTGCAGGCAGCTAAAATTTGGTCTTGTGATAGCTACAGCAAACGCTCACCTAGAAAGGTCATCTTCAGGAAATCTGGAGTGACTTTTCTTCAGAGCTAGCAGAAATGGTTGAAAAGTCCTTTCACAGTTTTGACTTAAGGGAAATGCCCCCTTCTTTAAAATAAAAAAAAATATTTTTATTTAGTTGGAAAATAAAGAGCTTACTTAAAGGCTGCTGCAAGTTGAGTGGACCAATAAGAAATAAAGTAATACTTTTGAAGAGACAAAAATGCTTGAATTTTTAAATGTTTTGACAGCCAGAATTGACAGCTGAAGAGCAAGCAGAAACATGCAGTAGGTTTGTGTTCAGTGAACTAAACTGCTGGAGGGATGGCAGCTGCTGTCCATAAACTACCCTTAGCAACTGTCTGACTCCTCTGTCTCAGTAGCTGTATTGATTGAAAACTAATAATCTTGCTGCTGTTCAGGTCCTGCCTGCAGTTCACTGAACAGTGCTGCAGTTACATCGGTGTAAGTTGGTAATGAGGTGGCAAAAAACAACAACAAAACCCCAAACAAATTAGGTTCATTTTGAGCAGCCACTTCAGTATTTTCTGTAACCTTCATACATCTCAAGTGAGATTTCTTATTATTATTGATGGCATTGATTTCAGTTTAGCAGTCAAACACCATATGGAACCAAATAATCAAACATCATATTTAAAGAAATGAAGCATCTTGACTTTTTTGTTTGTTTGTTTTTCTGAAAACAGACTCTTTTTCTTCTTTTTGGAGACCTGAATATTCATTTTTCTATGGAAAATGTGACCAAAATGGATTATTGGCTTATTCCACCTTCTTACACAGACATCAGTAAACGCGCAGATTCCTAGCTGATGGCCAAGGAGTCTGAGTTCCATGGACAAAGCTCCAGGAAGGAGATCTTTGCTCTGAAGTTCTGTACTCTTCATCTGCACAAAGCAAGGTCATAGTGTGGATTCCTATTGTTCTGGTTCTGTAAAGGAAGAAGAAGGCTGTTCCCACAATCAGGAGCAGGCGTATCTCAGTCACACAGTGCAAACCAGACTAAGAACTGGCTTTTGTATTTCGGTAAATTTTGGAGCTGTCAGCGGTAGCCTTGGTGTGTGCAGCAGTTCTCCTTGTCCATGGGCCTGGGATAGATCCCATAGAGATACCAATCTCTATCCCTTGCCCTGGCGAGAAAATACTGCTATTTCTGAGATTTGTGGCTGTCCAGTAAATATGCTATTAAATTACATTACTGCCAGATTCGTATTCAGAACGTATTCTGGACATAATGTATTGTTATATGCCATCAGAAAGAAGATCCACGGGGCACTGCTCATACCATTGCCATGGCTGAGCAAGCTATTATTTCTCTTGTAGCAGAAGTCATGTATTTCAGGTAAATCACATAACAGATCCCCATGAGTCCATCTGTCCAGCCGGGTTTATAAGCAAATCGAGAAAGGTTGTGTCAGAACACGTCAGTTCAATTTGCAAGGTAAAACCTTCTCCAGAAGCCTTTCTGAGACCAATATTAGACACAGATTTATGGACTACATCACCTCTATTTGACCATGTCCTTTCTTGCCTGTGTGCCTGAAGCCTGTGCGGTATGGAGGGTACCAGTGGGATTGTTCCTAACTGATAAGCCAGGATACTACCTGGATAGGAGGTACCCAAATCAGGCTCATAAGCATTTGGGTTTTCATTTTGAAGGTACATCCTGTGGGAGCTGCTTGGAAGCTAGCACTTGGGGTAGGTAAGAGATGCTGAAGGTAGACTAGCAGTATCCCAGTGGCATTTGTGGTTTGGTGATCCTGTGCCTTGTTCTCCTGAAGAAGAGAGAGCTGTGAAGTAGTTGGTGGCGTGGTCATGTTTCACTGCCTCCTGTGTCTTGATTTTCTGTGGCAGTTGTACAATCTGGGAAAAATGGGAGAAGTTTGGGGACAGAACCATGGGTAGATGGGTACATGGGTACTTCTAGAGAGTCACCTAGAACTGGGGAAAGAGCAGCAGCTCTAAACAGGTCAATGAGAAGCCCAAGGACCTCTCAGGGTCTTCTCTTTGATGTGTCTATTGTTTTGCCTGGCTTGTGAAAACCCCTATGGACGACATCACTTTATTCTTTGCACACAAGGGAGGACATTTGCCATTGCAAAGCTTGTAAGGAGCCTATGGACAGGAAGGATGGCATTTCTCAGCAACACCACTTGGCTGTGCTGACCCTTGGCTGCTACAGGAGTTCCTTGACATAGCATGCTCCAGGGTCCCCAAAGCATGGAGGAGAAACCTGTTTTTAGGCAATTAGATGTTTTAACTATTAGCCCACACTTCTCTGATCCTTGTATTTGAGGGCATTTGAATTGTTCTTTCCCAGACTCCAGGATATAAGAGAAAGGTTGCACCTGAAGGCTTAGTAGTGTGAGGCAGACACACTTTCCTCCCCTCCTAGAGCAATCACATGATGAAGGAAGAATGCAAGGTTTTGTATGACAGACCCCAACTATAAGCCCTGCTCAAAATCAAATGGGCTCTTGTGGAGGCAACACAGACCAGGAAATACTGTGTTAATTGTGCAGGAACCTCGGCACACCACTCCAGCAGGCTCACAGGTTCATTTCTTGAGCATAGCCATCTATGCTGTGCCACTACTATGGTGTATATGGAAAAAAGAGCATCAAAAAGATACCAGTATGCCCTTTGGATTGGAAATTATGGGGGTGAGTTAAGGCTTAAAACAAGAGCGTTCCTCAGCCCCTCTTGTATCAATTTTTCCTTTCTGAACTTTGTTAGTAAAAATGCAGCACATGCCTACCCAGCTGAACTTCCTAGGCTGATACTAGTGACTGTTGGAAAAGTGGCTTTCTGGGAGCTCTTTGAATAGAATAGAATAAATTGAATAGAATAAAATAAAACAGAATAGACTAGGAATAGTTCAGTCGAAGGGACCTACAACAATCATGCAGTCCAACTGCCTGGCCACTTCAGGGCTGACCAAGAGTCAAAGCACATTATTAAGGACATTGTCCAATTACCTATTAAACGCTGACAGACATGGGGAACCGAGGCAGACCCAGGTGGGTAACACTGTCCCGAGCGTAGAAGCATGCCCTTCAGCATCTGCAGCTGGCACCCGAGAACTTTGCAGGCTGTGGAGACCCGGTGGCCGGCATTGTTGCCCCCAGAGGGACTGGTTCGCCCGCCTTGACCTTCAGACCAGGCCGTCCAATGGGCCGTGCCAGCGCCTTCCCAGGATGTTGGCGCCACTGCCCCCCCACCCCCAGGCTCCCACTTCTGCCAGCGCCATACCGCCCCACCCCCCACCCCCCGCCACCTCGTAGCCCCCTATCTGTTGCTTTGGGGGCTGCTGCCCCACCTGTCCTGCTGGCGACAGAGGGGATGGTCAGCAGCAGAGCTTGTCCCCTCCCCAACCAACTCCAAGCCGGCTGTCGGCATCCCTAAAGGCGGGGGTGATGCCGTGAGGGGGTATTGCTCTGCTTTGACACGTAGCGCTCGCACCGCACGCAGCTCTCGTCTTCAGATGCCGTCCCGAATCCGGGCTGGACAACGGATTGCTGCACTTGCGCCCTTCAACCGGCAACCGCAGAGAGGGGACCCCGCCTGCCCGCCCCCGTCCCCAGCCTGTGCCTGGACTGCAAACACCGCTGGCTAGCGAGACAGTTGAGCCGAGCAGCCGGCGACCCTTCGGCCACAGTAAAATCCGAAGCAGAGGAGGAAGGAGAAGGCTCTGCTCCCTCTCTATCTTCTTCCTTGCCTCTCCAACTCCTTCCAGGACCTAGGGGATGAGAGGGGATCTGCGGGAAGGACCCAGAACAGAGAACGCGGATCGCTTTCCCACCCTCCCTCCCTGGCAGGAAGCCGTCTTTGCAGAGATTTCCCGTGGCACACACGCACTGACTCCCGAGGAGATGCAAGAAAGTAATTGCAAAATGCAACAACGGACTGACAGCCTCCCCTCCTTCCCCCACGGCAAAGCTCAAGGACACCTGGCTGCTGCGGACAGTCGGGGGGGGGGGGGGGGCACATACATGCAAATAAACGCACCCCTCTGAGGGGCCGGAGGACGTTGGGGGCCTCTTCGCGGCGAGCATCGAGGGGCTAGGCGGCGCAGGAAAGGGGCGGGGGAGCCGGAGGCAGGGGGAGGGAGACAGCCCAGCTCCCGCAACGAGGGGAGGAGGAAGGAGGGACCATGTCGGTGGGATGGTCCGGAAATCCTGTGATAAAAAGAGGGGCGCGGGGGGAAAAGTAGGGACAAGATCTGGATTCAGTCTCGCTTACCGACCCCGCACACGGAACTTCCTCGGCAGCCGTCAGGCACATGGGCGCCAGCCGGAGCCTCTAGGAGCGGAGCGGAGCGGCGGCGCGGAGTCGCGCCGCCGCAGCCACCTGCCGCCGGCCCAGCTCAGCCTAGCGCCCGCCGTCGAACGAGGTATCGGCGGGGGCGGGCGGGTCGTGCCGTACCGGCCGGCGGGCGGAAGGGCAGTGAGGAGAGACGGGGAGTGGGCACGCAGAAATGGGGGAAGCCCGAGTCCTCATAGGTGCTGGCGGGCCGCTCAGCCCCCGGCGCCGGAGCTAGTTCCGGGCGGTGGGTGGCAGCCTGCCCCGGACCCGAGCCGACCGCTCCCTGCGGCCGCGGCCAGTAGAAAGAGACGGCAGCCTATGCGGCGGGGCTGCTGTATTGCGCCTGGGGCCGGCCGACCTCAACCTTGAGCCGTCCCGACTGTTCCTGAGGACGTGCAGCCCTCACTGGCATTGCGCTGGGGTCTTTCTGGGTGAGGTATCTGAGGAGTTAGGGTGGGGGAGCCTGCCCCGCATCCGTGCTCTTCGCCCCGCCGCCCGGGCTGCATCTGCACCGAAGTCGCCCACCTTCCGCTGCTTGCTTTCCCGGGGACTTGCGGAGCGCTTCACGTTCAACTATCCCCTCGGCGGTCCCCGGCGCGGAGCTGCCATTCCGGAGCCAACACCCCGAAAACCGAGAGGGCGAGAGGCAGCCGGGGAAGCGAGAAAGTTCAAAGGTTTAACGCCCTCCTGCCCGCCAGTAGGAGGAGACAAGCCGGGAGGAGCACCGCACTGCTCCTCCAGCCGGTGGAGCCCTGCCGGGTGGAACCACCGTGCCCCTTGCTTCCTCCTGCCCATTTCTCGCCCACCAGCTCTGCTCCCCGGGTGCCTTGTCCTGCAAAGCCAGGGTCTGCAGGGATGGGGGTTTGGAAACTTGCCTGCACTTGAACAAGAGGAGGATAGCTGCAGAGAGAGAGCTGAGAAGGACCAGGCATCAGCCTTTTGTCCTTCTAGAGACAACATTCCTCTTTTGTTTGTGCCTCTTTTCAGGCTGCCCTACAAGGATTCCTGGTCTCTCTGCATGTGAGGTGTGAAGGTGGGCAGCACCCCTGAGCCATCACCATGGATTTTGTTATGAAACAAGCTCTCGGAGGTAAGCGTGGTTGGCACATGAGGGGCCTTGCATCCCTCCCCTGCCTCCTCTTTGCACATGGCAAGAGACAGGAAGGACTGCTATGAACCTCTGATAGAGTCTGCTGCTGGAAGAGCTGTTTGGGGTCCCAGAAGAACATGCCTGCCACTGATCAATGATCCCAGAGCCAAGTGTTCTGAGAATCTGAGCGGGAGAGATCAGCAACAAGCAGAGATTAAGGCCCCATGTCAGGGGAGAGACCTCCCATGCAAGGAGTGCAGGCCCTGGTTCATGCCTAATCTGGCGCCCTACCAGCTGGTTGCATATCCTGCTGGGTGCGTATTCTGCTGTACAGTGCACAGGTTTTGCTTTGCTTCATGCTGTCTCACTGAGGCAGGTATTACAAAGGCTGCAGACAGGTTTAGCCAGAGTAAACCCAAACAAAGAGTAGCATTTTGTGTAGGAGCCCGTTTTCATCCTCCTCCCAAACGTTGGCCAGACCTTGACCAAAAAACAGCCCGTGCAAAAATTTTTGTACCTGGATTTGGAGAGTTGTTTTTAGTAAAGATGTTGCTGCAATAAGCAGGGATTCAGTAACAAAGTATACCCCCCCACACCTGGATTTGAGGCCAACTCCTTTTATGTGTTTTCAATGTATTTCCTTCCATGTGTGATGAATTGTTTTAACCTAATGGTGGGAAATAGAAAAGGCAATAGTTTGGGGAGGGAAACTGAAAACAACACAAGCATTTGGGAATGGAATTCCTTCATTCTGCCACAGTTATACTGCCTTTCTGGGCTGCTTGGCCTCAACATTCAGACAAAACAAAGTTGTCACTGAGATGATGCTGAATGCTGGCTGCTGTTGGGAACTGGAATAGTTGGCCTCAGAGGAAGTTCTTTTTTTGTACTGTATCTCGTGTGTATTTTTCATTCGTTTTCCTTTGGAGAAAATGTAGAACCATGGGACTGTGGGAATGTTTCATGCATGGTGTCATTGATGTCATATGCAGCTTCAGCGTTTACTGCAGGAGTCTCTCCCATGGCATGGAAACACAATTTTCATCTTTGAAAACAAAGGAGCTGTGTTTTTTTTTTTTCACCAAGCAAGCAAAATTCTTACAGTTAAGAATAGAGCAAGCAACCCAAGTTTTAGTTGGGGGGTTTTTTTTGAATGAGAACATCAAACTGGAGAAGAGTCTAATTTGATTGCACAAAATAGCAAGGTATGAAGGTATCTGTGAGAGAATATACGGTATGGTAGCAGTGTTACTCTTCAGTGCCTGTTTTGAGGGAGAAATAGTTTTGAGAAGAGTAGATTTTCCATTGTTTGCTACGGTGTGAATAAGGTTGCATGCACAGAAATGAGTAAGTGCACCTGCAACCTGGAGATACAGCCACTGCATCTGGAGATCTCTGAATCCATTAAAGGGAGATAACTGTTTAGAAACTGCAGTTAAAGGCAAGGGGAGAAGGGTTGCAGCAAAGATTAATGCCTTTTCTTGCAGCTTAGCGACTAACCTGAGTTGGAAGCAGTGTCTGCCTATGCTTAACAGTATTCAATCTGGGCAGACTTTCATTCTAATGTTGCATGCCAGGGTCAGGATTTGCACTATAATAGGAATTGCTGAGAGGGCAAATTCAAAAAACATCTTCTGATGAAGCCTGAGTTTCTGATGTCTGTCAAGATGCTGCCCAGGGCACCAGCTCTTCTGGCAGATGACTTAATGTATTAGCAAAATGTGTCTGGAACTTGCCCACTTAATCAATAAAGGAGAAGTCTCTGCGGAGTGGTAAAATCCAGGAAGTACTAATTCATTAAGCAAAGACCTATTTTTAAATTAGGAATAGTTTCAAAGAGGAAAAACATGATCTCCCAGGGCAAATATAAAGTGGAAAGTAAAGGTGGTTTTGGACACTTGTTTTCTGCTGGTGTTAAAGCCCAAGCTGATGCAAGTGTGCGGTCTGGCTTCACTGACACAGCAAACCAAGGACTAGAGGTTACTGTTTGTTTCATTAATTATGAGGCTAGAACATTTTTTGTCTGCAGATCTGATGTCCAGAGTGAGATGCCCAAACTCAGCAAAGCACCAAACCTCTGATGGGTTACTGGCTTGCTTTTGCTAGGATACATGGTGTGACCTGCTAGTAAGCTTTTTTTTTTATCCCTACTTTCAGGAAGATCTTCCTATGGTTGTCATGGCTTTTTGGTTTTAGTTTAATGTGGCTTTTCCCAGAATACCTCTGAATTAATTTGCTGTCTGCTTGGGATTTTTTTGAATGGTGCAAAAGTTCTTATCCCATCCTCAAAATCTGTTCTGGCACTCCTGGAAGCAGGAAAAAAATACTGCAGTTTTATCAGTAAGGTCTGCTCCAATTTACAGAGAATCAAACTTGCTGTAGACATTGTTTGCAGACCACCTACAGCTGTGATAGCTTAACCCTTTCACTATCTCAGCTGGGAATACCTCACAAAGGCAGAGGGCTGATTTGTTTTCCCTGTCTGAGCAATGTGGGCGTGGCATTTTCTCTTCCCAGCATCCAGCAACAAAGTGGGGCTTAGGCCAGAGCTTATGGTAGTAGCTAAGAGCCTGGATTTGAGAACTGTTTGTGGCTGGGGTGCTTTTGCCCTTTTTCTGCTGGACAGGGCTGTATGAGGATCTTGGTACCATGTTTCCTCATACAGGAGTGATCAGAGGAAGTACTGGAAGGAAAACGTCATTGGTTTCCCACATCCTCACTAACCTTTTGAGGAAGGTGAAGTCTCACACTCTGCTTAAATTAACAATAAACAGTAGCCTTAGCAGAACACTTGTGTGGGAGTTCAAAGTTTGTGAAGTCATTTTAGCAGATTGTTGTGTTGCTGAGGTAGAATGTGTTCTTTCCTTGACTTGTTAAAGGGGATCTGCAGAAGCCCTCTGTTCCGTGCAGTGGAAGGCCATCCCCTGATGTGCTGCCAGCATTGGGATTTTGCTGCTGGTGTTGCAGCAGAGTCTTTGCCTGGCTGTTGACAAGTTTGAAATGTGTCTTTGCAAATCCCTAGTCTCTTCAAAGTAAAACTCTTGACTCTTTTGTTAGCAGTGGGGACTGTGATCCAGGAAAAGCAGTATAAAATACTAGCTTATTTGGCCAGTTTGCTTCTTCGTGTTTTTTATGTGCTCCTCAGACCTTTCAGCACTCAGTGTGAAAGTCACTCCATTTATTGTCAGACAGTGACAGAAGCCATAGAGATGAAATGCAGACATGATGCTGATTAGCTGTGTAGGATGAACAAAAAGAAAATAGCAAGAGGAAAGTTAGAGGTTTAAAATTGCTGTTTCTTCTTTCACAGAAGTAACAGACGCAATAAAGATATATTTTGTACCTCTGACCCTGGCACCGGCAGACATTGACATAGGTGTGTAGCCAGGGTGATTGATCACTTTGCTGTTCCAGTGACAGTTCACTGAATGAAGACAGAGTGATTTCATGATTGCATTTTGCATTGGGAGTGCTCTTTACCAAGCCAGGTCAGAGCTCTGGAACACTGTTGTCGTGACCAAGGTGTATGACTTCCCAGGAAAAAGCTAGAAGTGGAGGACTTAAAGTGGTCCCTGGAGGAATTTAACCATAGTTTTTTTCACTTGGTGTTGTGTATTTATTCATAGGTTTGTGTGAAAGCAAAGGGTATATTAACACCTGACTCCCATGTCATATTGCACTCTCTCACTTCCTCTGTCACTGAACAAATAGGGAAATTGGACTGAAGTAGAAGACAAGAAACTTCATGAAGCTCTGCTGGCTGTCATCCTGTTACTGGGAGACTTGAGGGCCAAGGGGTTTAGGCACTTTCATATGGACAAAGAGAATGGGAAGGCCCATGGCAAGGTGAGGATGATTTGTCTGAGGTGGGGTCGTGATGTGGTTGAAGAGAGATTTCTTATGGCAGAAACTAGCATTGTGCAGACAGAATGCTGTGTGCACAATGGATATACAGAACACACAATAGCTCTAACTCTGTATTACATGGTGTTGTGCAGGCCCCTTAATGTGCTCCTTTTATTGCCACAGATATGATAAATGCCTAGATGAGATGCCTGCCTAAAATAGTGACATTTCCTCATGTCAGCCTGTGGATAGATCATGTAACTCATGTCATATATAATGATGCATATAAACAGTACTATCTAAATTTCTTTTTCATGCTACCTTTCAATTCATTGTGCAATGCAAGCCCCATCAGGAGGAAGGGTACATTTGAGTTTCTAGATAGATATTCCCTGGCATATTACAGGAATGATTTTCTGTTTTGTTGGCAGCAGCTTAGAGTGAGGATTGCTGCTTGGCATTCACTTCTTTATCTGTCAAGGTTCAGTGGAACGTTTTGATTCATAAGGATTCTTAGAATGCTGTAGGCAGGAGACAAATGCAATCAGATTGTCATCTGGAATATGTCAGCAGGGTGGGAACTGCCTACTTCATGTCCCTTACAGGCAGCTTTGATTCAGCTAGGTATACCACAAAACACAGTCCAGTGCAAGTCCCCCCTGTTCTTGAAGGTAGACAAAGATTTAAACCCTCCTGAAGATAATAGAATTTAAGTCACTGTCCATATGTTCTGAAAAAGCAGCCCCTGTGCCAAGCTTACATTAGTGAAGAAGTATGTGTGAATGCCAGATAAACCTGAATGAAAAGCATGCTAGTGTTTAACAACATCTTAGCAGCGGCCTTCTATGTGGCTTTTGTGTATATTTTGCTGCTTCATTTGCCTCACTTTACTTGCTTCTATGTGGGGATTAAGTCCTTGATTTTTCCCTGAAGAAGCAGTGAGACTGAGTGCAGTTAGAGGTAATACAGACCTGTCCAGGGTGGAACAGACAGTGAAACACACAATGGTTTCTGCCTTCTTCTCCTCCAACTCAGCTTCTTGTTTCTTATACTTGCAGTTATCTGCTGAGCTTCTCTCCTTCTCTGGGACCTCATGCATCAGCTAGGCTGTGCTGCACTGCTGATGTTAATGTATGAAGTCCCAGAGCAGGATAGAAACTGTGATGCAGAACTGCAAGTTGTAGTGCCAACAATAGTGCTGGTATTTACTTCTGGTATCTCTTTTGCCTGTAATCCTTGAAACCTGTGACACGAGGCCTTTCATTTTTTAGTCAGTTGCTTCCAAATCACAAAGACTGGAGAATACGAGATGAGACAGGAGATCTCCAGCCCACTGTAGCAAGTGTTAGATGTTGGGGGCCCATCTACCTTTGTTCTCTGTTAACTTCTGCATATATTGTGTGCAGTTCTGGGCCCCATAATTTAAAAAAGTATGTTAAAGCACTTGAATGTGTCCACAGCAGGGCAACCAAGCTGGTGAAAGGGCTGGAAGGCATGTCCTGTGAGGAGCAGCTAAGGACACTTTGAGTTTGTTTAGTTTGGAGAAAAGGAGGCTGAGGGGTGACCTCATTGCTCTCCTCTCTTGAGTGGAGGAGGAAGAGAGATGTGCTGATCTCTTCTCCCTGGGGACCAGTAACATGTTCGCAGAATCACGGAATGTCAGGGGTTGGAAGGGACCTTGAAAGATCATCTGGTCCAACCCCCCTGCCAAAGCAGGACCACCTGGAATAGGTCACCCAGGAACGCGTCCAGGCGGATTTTGAATGTGCCCAGAGAAGGAGACTCCACAACCTCTCTGGGCAGCCTGTTCCAGTGCTCTGTCACCCTCACAGTGAAATAGTTTTTCCTTATGTTAACGTGGAATCTTATATACTCCAGCTTGCACCCATTGCCCCTTGTCCTGTCATTGGGTATCACTGTGAATAGGCTGTCTCCATCCTCTTGACACTCGCCCTTTATGTATTTATAAACATTAATGAGGTCACCCCTCAGTCTCCTCCAAGCTGAAGAGACCCAGCTCCCTCGGCCTTTCATCAGAAGGGAGATGTTCCACCCCCTTAATCATCTTTGTGGCTCTGCGCTGGACTCTTTTGGTCAGTCCTAAAGTGGCCAGTCAGTTGGACTAGATGATTGTTGTAGGTCCCTTCCATTGAACTCTATTGGTCTATACTATTCTATTCCATAAATTCTTAAGTGAGTAAGAGTATAAGGTGACTTCTGCAGTCTCAATTTGCAGTATGGCTGTGTTGTTGATCTGTTCTCTTCTGGCCTTGTTTCTTTGTCTGATGCTTTGAGTATATGCATTTTAATGACATTTTGAAGATGTAGTGTTGATATCTGAGAGATACATTCTTTCACAAGGAATGGTTTTATAGGCCTTTTTTTTTCTAATGCCTACTGCTGGCAGAGAGATTTTCTTCAAGAAATTAGATTAAGTGCAGTCATGATATCTGTTGCTGAGACAAGGATAGGAAGGAAAATCCCATGTAGGTGTCTCGGTGCTTCCAGAAACACAAAAGAAACATAGGTTCTATAGCTGTCAAGGCTGATTAATCTACACCAACTTTGGATCTTCCTCGTTCGTTTATTTGATGCCAGATCCTCCAATGGCAACCTGTACGGCTTAGTTTGTTCTTCAGGAATTCCCATTAAAACGAAGGAGCAAGATGTCTTCCTAGGAAGAAAATCATTGACTATGGAGATGATACCAGTGAAATAACTACAGTGAGGGCTAGCTGATTTATTCCATCCATGATCCAAACTAAAAGGATGAAAACTGGCCAGGTCCTTTCTCCTTTTGCCTTTCTTGAGAAAACTTCCTTTTATGTTTGCTTGCCTCTGTTGGGCCTGTTGCTATTAGAATCATACAAATGCTCTCACATGTGCCTTCTGCGATCTTACTTAGGTTTGTCTTATTTATAAGCAGGAATTGAGAGCAGAGTGTGCTTATTTAGTATTCTTGGAGGAAAGGCTGCTGATTGTAGAGGTACTCCACAAAGAGCTTAACTAAGATTTCTCCTGCTGAGCGTTTGCTTGTCAAGAGCCTGCTTGGAGTGGAGTGACATGGATAAGCAGGAAGTTTTCTCTCAGACAGGGAAGAGAGGGAGAAATAAGGAAATTTCACATGCATTAAGGAATTTGTCTAGGATTCCTTCATGGAAGAACAACAAACACTTCCATTTGGTTCTCTGTCCACTTCGAAGGAAGTTCTGTAGCTCTACACCTGAATCTTTCTGATCTGAATCTTTTTTTTTGTATCTTTCATAGTTGAAATTGGTTCTTATGGAGGCAGAGAAAAGTGGTTTCCTTCCAGCTGCATACTTTCAGCATGAATAGAGTTTATCGGTGCTGAACTTGTGTGCTGTGTTGCATAGGAAACATTATCTGCAGCAGATTTGAAGCTGGGCAGGAGTCTAGTACATGATGCATATGGTTATTCAGACCTTCCTAGTGGAACGGGACTCTGAAAATATAAGCTATTGGTTTGCCTTTGTGTTGGTCCTTGGGAGAGAGAAGATCAGACTGTAGTTCAGCTGTTAGCAATGGAGATCTATTTAGTTGCTTATGTGCTGGCTAAAGGACAGACATTAGAGAAGGCTGGTGTATATGAATAGTGATGTACATAGGAGGGCTTTGTACTTTGATTAGAAGTGAAGATAAAACTACGAAATCAAATCTGTGAGGGCTATGTTTAGACATCTTGCTGAGTTGAGAGTTTATGGACTGGTTTTGGTTTAGCACTGCAGCAATGTAAAGGGCTCCAAAAGGCCTAAGTAATCTGCAAAGGCTCTTCATTCTTAAGGGAAGACAGGCACCCTGCCCTTATGGAGGACAGGAATGTCTCATTCTTTTTGAAGCACTCCCAAGGCCAGCAGCATTAAAATCCCATTCTAGCAGCAAGATGTCTGCATGGGAAATTGCAGTATGAAATCTGTGGCAGCTCCATGGAGATTAGAAATTTTCCAGCAGTTTTTGAAGGTCACCAAATTGTTGAGGAGGCCTTTAAGAGGAATGGCAGTAAGCAGAAAAGGCTGGCAGAAAGAAAGGGATATATCTTTAGTGGGTTGCCACTGGCTTGTCTCATGTCAGAGGAGAAAGAGAGAGTAGAGGCTGGTACTGAGACTGAGACAGATACAGATTCTAGTGTTCCCTAGGATGGGAATCCACAGTTTTTTCAGGCCCTTGGAGAGGGGATGTGGTTCATAAAGTGATGACTATGGGACATCAGTCCCTCAAAGCTGTAGAATTACTACTCCCGCTTCCAATTGCAGCAGATGCAGATTGCTGAGGCTCTTCCAGTTTCTCTGACTCTTCTTTCAGTGGTGAGGCAGAGAGCACTTGCTTTAGCCTTGGACACTCATCTTTGGGAGCCTGCAACTCTGCGCTGCCTTTGTAGACTCATTCCATGTGCTGAAATCAAGTGCTTGCTTAAGGCCACACAGAACCTTAAATATTTGCTAAGTTATGGCTTTGAGAACAGTGTTAGCTGCCATCTTATTTTCTCACCTACAGCTTGATTGTGAGAGCTTGGATATAGTAATTTCTTGCAGGTTGGCTTTAGTGGCTGGAGTACCTGTCTCAAAGGGTATAGAGCTCTGCTGAGAAGGCTGAGAATTTCTTTTGCTGAGCAGATGATCATGTGGTTTGCTAAAGGGTTGACAGCTGCATTTACAGACATGGCAAAGGTTACTAATGATCTTCCTATCACTGGAACAAATCACAGTGCGTATTAGAAACAAAATAACCTTAAACAAACTGCTTCTCTCTACTAGAGACAAGTTGAGGATCACACTGTGCAATTCAAGAATTGATTGCACTCCTCTCTGCACACCCCCCCCCCCAACCCCCCCCACCCCCCAGTTTTAAATGGGCTGATTTCAAATTGCGTGGGTGCTGTCACTGCAGATGTGCATTCCTACAAACAATAAATTTAATCTGCTGACTTTCATGTGCATCTGTTTACAATCTGAATTTGTTGTTGCCTCCAAGAATGAAGCTGCTTAGCAGCTACTTATGGGTTTGCGGCATGATTTGAGTCTTCTGGCTTATTTGCAGTGATACTGACCCTTGAAGGAATGTCAAACATGTAACATCAACCAAAATTTGGGGTTCAGAAGACTGTGAATTATCTTCTGTGCAAAATAAGGAAAGAAACCCAAGTCTGGAATGCTTGAACTGTTTTGCTAGCTCTTACCTCCTGAGAGAATAAGAGCAATAAAGGGGGAGGCAGACAACAGACAACAATTAAAGGAAAAGGGATGGCAGAGGAGTGTGTGTCAATGCTTAGGTTGGCAGATAGCTGAACTGCCATATCTCTGTGTCCCTGGATCCACTTTCTTGCTGGTGAGCACAGGCAAAGTTGACCAGCCGAAAATAAGTTTGAACTTTGTGTTTAAGGTAACTTAAACATGGTTGGAACCATGCGTTCCATGAGTGGAACATGGTTGTCTCAACTACTGTCTTTGTCTGTGGGGGAACCCTGGGTGTGCTTGGGAAGGTCACTTGCTCTCTAGGTTAGATGGTGTCTCTCCCATTACCCTTGCATAGGAAGCAGGATGTGACTCCATTATCCCAAGAGCAGGACAGAGTCAAGTGTAACTCATGGGCACCTCAATGGTGCCCTTCTCTTTGTGGGAAGGGAATAGCATTCTTTCTTTGTATCACTCCTTCTGCTTCTTGGTGCTTAGCAGAGCTGAACTTGCATACTTAACGGACTTTGAAAGTTTGTGCTTGACTTGATATTGGCAGTGAAACTTTGTTGTTCATTCTACCTCCCTCCCACGATGTTATGGCATGTAGTGTGAAACTTTCTGCGTGACCCCTGAAGCAGCAGAAACTGTGTGGGACTGCCTGGTCTCTGTTCCAGTGCCTGTCCTAAGTGTACATGTCCATTAGATTCCTTGAAAATGCATGTATTAATTTTAATTTGCAAGAGGACTTTGGAAAGGTTTTGCTGAAACATGTTTTTTTTCATGAAAAGCTTTTAAACACACGGTTTGTATTTTCTCAGCATTCAAGGAGAGAAAGACTCATCACAAACCTGAAAGACTGCATGAAACTGAGACATTATATCCAAACAAATTATTTTTAATCTGAGAGCCGTTTATTTTATCCTGGAGTTAAATGTATGCATGCCACTCTTCCCTGAATCAGTGTGTAGCTCTTACTGAGTGAAATGTTATGTTCTTTGTGAATCACCCCATTGCTTTTTACAGTTTCCTTCAGCTTTTATTTTTTTGTTAAATAAAAAAAAATTTTTTAAAATTCGAAACAAACAAAATAGAAACAAACAAATTGAGAAGGATAAAATATTTGGAAGTTTTGGTAACTGCTAGCACATCAACATAGCTGCTCCTGTGTGCAGTTCAAGCTGGGAATAAAACTGCTTGGGGCAGTGTTTAGAAAAACCTTGGTATCCATTAGAAATAGACAAGTCTTTTTAATTTTTTTTTTCATTTGGTATATTTAAAACACTTTTCTCTTGACAATTGCAACTTTCTCCTCTGTATTTTTCTTACTGCACAGTTTAAATATCAGCCGTTCCTGTTCCATGTCATCCAAGCTGCGCAATGACAGATTAAAAGGAGCATGAAAGAGGAAATTTATAATTACATGGAGGTGCACCAAAATGCTAGGGAAAAAGGTTAAGAAGGGACACAACTGCTCTCTCTAAATACATGAAAGAGGTAAACACTGCAGTGAAGGAAGAGCTACTTAAAGTGAAGGACAATATTAGGAAAAGAATAACGTGAATAAATTGGTCATGAACAAACTTGATTCAGGAATTAAAAGGGTGTTTCTGACTATTGGAAGAGGACAGAGGTGCTGGGGGAGCATGCTGGTGGGGGAAGTGGGGACAAATGGAAGGTGGGTCTCAGGTGGACCTCAAATAATGTATCAGTGTAATTGTGCATGCCCAGAGAGATAGGGCCAGTGAGGCAGGAAATAATTTTCTCTCCTGAGTACCTCTATAGAAAGCAGACAACATCTTTGACTTTTCACTTGCAAGACTGTCCATAATAACAAAATCATCTTTAAAAGAGATTTAGTTTTTACACTCAATTTTGATGTTGTTACAATATGTGAGAGTCTCTGAGGGGGATTCAGGGATCTGGCCCAGCTTAGTGGGAACCAGCAGTATACCCCTCTGGGGGAGGTTGTTATAGAGCTGTGGTTAATTTTCCTTTTTCTGAAAACTTAACCCTATTGTGTCCATATGAGAGCAGGAGGGGTTCGCCAGCTATGTCATCTCACTGCTTCAAGGATGATCTGAAATCAGCTATCAGATTCAGATTGAAAGTGATTTTATTTCAAAGAACTTGGTGGATTTGGAAGGTCATTTCTAGAACAGCTGGTCAGGTTTCTGCTGCAAGCTCATAGCTACACTGGGTATTTTTCCAGCTGTGATGTTCAGCCCAGGCAGATATTTTGCTTTTCCTGTAACAAGCATAGCTTGAAATTCCCTCCATGGAAAATTCTATCTGCAGTTCACATGGAAGCAGCTGTTTAGCTGTTTTCAATACATTTGTTCATTTTTACTCCTAAACTCCTGTTCCTGCTGCTCACTTTATGCTCCTGGTCTCTACCCTGGCAATATCCTGGACTCAGACTCACATTCCAATATGATTTAAATCTCTGCCTAGGTGGGCACTTTAGAAGGGTGCCTTATGCTGGCTTAACACTCAGGAAGAGAGGCATGTTTTATATGCAGGCATGAATCCCTCAGGCTCAAATGTCTCCTGTAACATTGCAAGGCTTTGTCCCCATGGCTGATAACTTTCCACCCAAGTCTCTTTAAAACTGCCTGGTTACTTGAGGACTGCCTACCCAAAGGAAGCCTTCATCAAGGGCACACAGGCAGATGGTAGGACACCAGATCAGTGCCATAGCAAGATGTTGGCTTCTGGAAGAGAAGAGGAATGTGCTGTCCCTTTCTGCTGACTGTGTGTCTTGTATTGCCAGTGAGCATTCTGCCAGGCAGAGATCGCAGTGCAATTTACATCTCTCTGAACACCATGTCAAGGTGCTCCCTTTTCTGGTCATGTGGCCTGAGTTCTCCTGTCATGGAGACAATGACTTGCCTCCTGGATAAGACACTTGGTTGGGAGCTTCCTTTTTAATTGTCATCTGGTGGAACTTTTCAGGTGGTACTACTTCTGCCTGGATCTCAGTTCCTCTCCTCCCATACAGTATGCATGTGTTCCTGCTATGCTGGCAGCTGCCTTAAGAGTTGCTTAAAATAGGTGGGTGAAACATATGCTCTCAATCACCACCGGAGACAAGAGTTCTGCTTCCACACTGGCTAAACTGAAGACAAAGCTGCTATAGTTTTAATGCTACTGCCCATCTTGAATCCTCTCCTTGAGGTATATGCAGGGTATGTCAGCTTCAATCCTGTTTTAACTCCAACCAGCTATTGTGAATTGGGTACACTGAGTTAAGAATACCCATTATTTTTTCCTTCAGTTGTAGACATGCTGTCTTACTGCTGGTTCTTACATGGTTATTTGTCTTATACTTATTTAGGGCTCATTTTAGTGTGTATTTTGCTTTGTACTGCAGAAGACTAGGTCCTTTTTATGTGCATAAAAAATTAGTCTTAATTAAAAGGCAATCGAGCTGATGTAGCCCAACATTGACAAGCTCTGGATGACTAGTGAAACCCAGGGCTTGATTCTGCTTAACAGGGTCCTGAGCCCTGATAGGCACTGCTCTGATACAGCATAATGTAACTTACAAATTTCATCTGTTCTAAACATGTCTTTTTTGACAGAGACCTGTCAGTCTACGGCAGCTGAAGACCAGCGTTTCTACTAATTTCTTGCAGAGGCAACTAAAATAATTGCAGGGTTTTTCTTCCGCTTCTCCTTAAAAACTCACAAAAATCCTCTCAATCTCATGGGTTAGAGTGTTTCTTGATTCCACGCAGTCTGAAAAAGATGCATCAGGTCTACCATCTCCACTGCTGGATGTGCATGGAAGAGGCATTTGTGGCACATTATTAGGGAGGGGCTGTCTAACCCAGAGATGGTATTAGTTACGTAAGATCTCAAACATTCCCCAAGTGCAGCATGGATGCTTTAGAGTGAAGCAGTTATCTGTTTTGTTGTCTCAAGAACAGAGCGACCTAGATTCTCTCTTTTTCTTTTTTCTTTTTTTTTTTTTCCTTTTTCCTCATGGGGTGGCCCACTTAGTTGATTAAACTGTAACTCAATTATAACCGGCTGTATTACAGTTGGGAATAAAGCAGATGTAAAGAGTTTATAAAGTAATTTATTTTTTGCCTTGTTAGTTAGCTGGAAATTATGGTTGAGATTAAGTGACAAGCACTAGTTTTAGTAGTTTTTGGGTGACAGACATATCACAATAGCTGTGGCTGGCAGTAGGGAATGCAGAAGTGATTCAATGAAAAGTTGTTCATTTCATGGTAAGAAAAAAAAGGTCTAGTGGTCTAATTTATAAAAGCTTTTAAATAAGCTTTAAATCCAAAATAAGCCCAAAGTCAGCAAATGCAATGACAATGTCATTCATATTTTGATTGAAGTGAATGCATAAAACACATTGACACTTGTGCATTATTTATAATTTTAATGCACCTGCAGTTTCTCTAAGATATCAACAGAAGCATCAGGAGGGCAAATGAGTCATCCAGGTAGAGTTTGCAAAGGATGTGACCAAAGTGCAGCGGAAAAGAACCCATCCTACACATTCTTTGATAACAGAATTACCCTTTATGTTAAGGACATTGCAGCCAGGTAACATGTGGTCCTCACTAAAGAATACTGGTTTTAATGGAATCTGACATTGGCTCAGTGTCATAGTTGTTTCCTCATCTGTTTTCTCCTCTCACTTCAAGCTCAGGAAACAGAGTGAAAGCAAATTTGTTCAGTGCAGGACAACCTGGAAAGTAAAATTTCTCTTCCCAATAGTTCAAGGAGGAAAAGAATCCAATGAAAGCTCTTAATCCCTGAAGACACGTAGAGTCAAATTGCACTCCTAGGTAGATATCTCTAGGAAGATGCCTGTACGTAGATATCTGCAGCTGGGATGAAGCTGTGGGTGGAACCCATCACCAGATTTATGCATGGACTCCAGCAGTGGGAGGAGTACCTTCTGTCTCTTTGGGCTGAATGCTTAGCAGGGCTTCTTGATTGTATTACTGCATCACCTGCAGCTGAGCAGTGTGCCTTCACACTGTTGCCATCTGCACATTCAAGCATGATGACTTTGCTAGGTGAAAAAGCAGCTGGCATTCTGCTTTTATTTCTGTCACTGGCAGTGTGGAAAGCTCATGCTGTAAATACATTTCCTGATGGCAGGACAGAGGAGGCCTACCCATTACTCCTCTGAAAAGTCCTATTAGCCAGGTTCAGCTGTAGTGTGCTGACTTGCTGCTCACTTACTACTTCACACTCTGAAAGTGGTCTCAGAGCTGCAAATGTTCTATACGGTGTACAACTGATGCTCTCCTTACCTGCCTGGATTCCCATTTGGTTGCAGCAACACATGAAAGAAGTATACATCTGTGCCAAAATCTGCCTTGGATACTTAGGGGCTTAAAGAAGTTCCTCAGGGATCAGAGAAGATCTCAGGGAGAAGGGCCCAGGAAAATCCTCTTTCCTGTATTTGTGCTGAACTTCCTGGTAACAGGGAGGAGTGGGCTGGTAAGGAAGCAGTATGCAAATAATCTGGGAGACGCTATACCAGGCTGATGGCTGAATTAATTGGTTATGACAAGAGCCAGATCTGCTCCAATTGCAGCTTGCTTAGAGCAAAAGAGGAAGATCACACTCTTCTCTCTTTGAACAGTTTGTAAGAATGAAGTGCTGTTCATATTCGCAGGGAAATTTTCCTCCATTGGGAAGGATTCATCAGAGATACAACAGAATGTAAAAGCAAGTTATATAATTTGAGGGCCTTGAAGGCCCTAGAAGGCCTTGACTTCAAGATGACTAACATCAAGGGGAAGGCCTCACTTCATTTCAAATGGCCTGAGTGCCGCTTGAAATCTGAAAGCATCTTAGACACACTTGCACATGATTTCAAATGCTTTTCTGCATCTCCTCCATGTTGTGCTTTTGTATTGACTTCCATGGTTAATTTTCTGTCCTCTTTCAATAGCTAACATACACAGACATGAACATTGGCCTTCTTTTTTTTCCTCATTTCATGAACCCTCCTGTCAGGATGTTATCTTTGTTTTACTTTGGTGCTAAGATAGCACTAAAACCATTTAACAGAAGAGCTTAGGAACTGTTTCTTGAGATGTATCCACCAGGATCAGACTATCTGTGTGGTATTCCTTGTCTAATATGTGATGCCTACTGGAATGATCTCACTGGCATCACTTGTCTCAGCAGCTTCAGGACTGCTGCAGTACCCTGAGGAGGCACAGAGAGGATCTGTTTGTTTAGTCAGTCCCACAGGATTAGGAATGCTTTACATAGTCCATGTGAAAAAGACAGGCAGGCCTTGGTCCTGATAATGCTTTTTTGCCTGTCCTCCTTGTCATGCAAGCTCCTGTCTAGCTGCTCTCTGAAGGCACCTGGTGATTCATGCCCATGTAATCACTCTGCATAGAGCAGCAAATCACCCTTGTCTACCTACATGGCACTCATTGGAATCCCTTTCTCATGTAGTCGTTAGGGGCAGACATTTTTTAACAATGCAGCTGGTAGGATGAATCTACTGACATTTTGTGGATTTGGTATGGCCAGAGCTGCTGTCTGTGTTTCATAGAAACGCTGAGCTCTGATCTTTCTGGTGACCCCTTATCAGGACAATGATAGAAGGGAGGAAATAAAGCAACAAATCTTGTTTGAGGGCTCAGCACTTCAGTTATCCAACAATAAACCTGTCACCCTTCTTTGGACTGCTGCAACTTCTTCCCTGCAACCATGTGTCTAGGTTCTGGTACTTGCTGTTATCTACAGCCAGGTGCTTCTTGGTCCCAGCAGTGAGGACAAAGACAAATAAATTATACCCTATGTATTTACACAGCTCAGCAGTCTGGATTACAGGGCTAGTATTCACAGGGTGCTGCTGAAAGAGCTGGTGTGAACTGCCAGTGGAGCGTATGTGTAGGGATTAATCTATCAGAGACTTTCATCCAGTGAACTTTGGTTCTGTGTCTTTTCGTGATGACATGGTAATTTTGTGGTGAACTGGACCCAAAGTGGAATTATAGCAGTTTGTACTGGGGCAATGTATGTGCAGCTCTTCCTGAGAAAGACCTGGCCTTGACTTTAATGAGAAAGCGTGGTGGCCTTTGGCAGAAATGTGCATCCTGGCCTAGAATGGGGACAGAATGAGCTCCTTTATGCATGGGGCATGCTTTGGAGCTTTTAGCAGTAAGCAGAGGACCTTGTTCATGTGGTGGCAGGGTACCCTGTACTGCTGTTGTGTATACTGCACCGTGGACCAGAGCTGATGGAGCCTGCTCACAACCTCAGTTCCGGCAGATCTCTCCTCCTTGAAAGCCCATGGCACCCTTTGAAGAGCCATTCTGTGCTGAGAGGGCATTTCCTCTCCCATTCCATCAGTTAGGTGAGTTCATTGCCACACAAAAACCACCACTGGCTTTGCTAAACCAGTAACCTTGCTGAGAAGGTGACCTCTCTGCGCCTCCCGCTAGTGTGTGCACACAGTAACTGCAGAGTACCATTGTTGTACAGGGCATTGAATATGAGCAAGAGGGAACCCTACCTTGACTGTATTGACTGTATGAGAACAGTAGGCTCAGAGGTAGGAGAACAATCTCTGTTATCTACCATTCCCCATATTTTTCATTCCATGTGCAAGGGAATCGAAGAGGCTTGCCATGATTATATTGCTGATAGTCTCTGAGTCATTAAATTCAGTTCAGGGTTCAAGCAGAGTCCTGAGGTTCCTTGTATTCTGGCAAATGCTCACTGTTCATGTTTGCTGACCTTTTAATTTGAGAACCAAATAGACAAAGTGATGAGGTAACAGGCTTGAAATACAAAATGCTCAATAGAGCTTTCATTTTAACAAGGTCCCTGTTCCCATTCTCTTTAACTACATAGCCTTTACAAGGGAGCCAGCTCATGAGTCAGCCTTTATTAAGACGTATATTAAAACTGTCAATAACTGCTCTTTAAAAAAGGAGAAATCAGTTGTGTTGTGCAGAGTAGGGTTTGTTTTTTTTCCGTCTCATTCAAATCCACTCTCATGCTCTCAAAAACAAACCAAGAAGTACGCATTGGGGCAGTGAGAGGGGAGAGGAGTACTGGCATAATTTGTCTTCCTCTTAGAGAAGCTGGCCTACCCTTGCAGCCTTTGTTGCTCGAGGATGGAGAGCACAACATATGTAATCAGCCACTCGGAGACCTGGCTGACTTTTGGCTAACTCTGTGTTCATGAGCACATGCCAGTTTGGTAAATGAGACAAAATTCCCTTTCCAGGGATTTTTCTCCTTCTGGCCTGTTGCATTATGTAATTTTTCACAGGCAATATGGGGAGTCCTGTCTGTTTCACAGCATATTGTGGGCCCCCAAGGAATATTGGGGAACAGAAGCTGTGAGCAGAGAGCTTTCTTCTTCCTGTCCACCACCTTAGGCCGCTATCAGGAGCAGAGCTACTGCTTCTTTAGCTCTCATTCCTGGCATGTCATTGACTTCTGGTCCCAAATGGCAGTTAATTGTTAGACATTTTCTCAACACTGTCCATGTACTGTCAGCAGGCCTCTGGGTTTTAACAAGCTCAATCTGGCTTATACCTACCCTGACTTTTACGTGTATCGATATGGTTATATTTAGTCATTTGATGAGTGCAGAGTGAGCGTATGCCTGAACCAAACATGCCTTTCTTCCAAGATTATGCCGTTAGCCACAAACGTCTGAGAGGAAACCAACTGGACAGGCAGTGGCACTGTTACTGCTTTTTGGGACATGGCCTTTAGTTTTGCAGTGCAATGTTATGGCAGAAGTAGGCTGCACCATCTTTGTCAGACAGATAAGCACAAGCTCAGATGCGTGGATGTGTGTCAGCCACCACAACATCAGAGGATGCAGAGAGTTGAACTGGTTTTGGTGGAAAAAATATATTTGTCATGAAAAGCTCTTAATTGTTATCTAAACTTCAGCTTCATTAACTTGAGACAGACTTAGCTGTCTAACTTTACAGCTGAAGCATTGAAGTTTCTGAACAAGCTCATTACAGTGCTCAAATGGATAGACCATCTTGACAATGGAAAGTAACAGAAATCCTTTTAACTAGAGACTGTTTCATTATGTAACATTTTAAAAATGTGCTTTCCTCAAGCAGATCTCTGCACCTCTGGGGAACATTTACAACTTCTTCCTATAAGTAAGCATGTGTTTTTTCTCTGGCCCTAAAGGTGATAATGAAGTCTTTAACAGGATCTGTGGTAGTTCTTTGCTAGAGAAGGATGAAATACAGCATTGGTGTATATTCCAGCCACCAATAAAAGGAACAGGGTGAAGGTCGTTTAAACATTTTCAGCTGAACAGAATCATTCTGTTGATTCACAAATTGGGATGATTTGCTGCCTTGCACTATGTCAGGATGAGGGAGAGCTGTATTTAGTAGCTCTTCTCTTTATTCTGCAATATAAGCTATTTCCTGGCACATTGCATTGATTTCCATCTCCTCATGATCTTGTAATAATTGTAGAGGCAGGACAAAACCTAGTGTCTTCCATGCCTTAGCTGTGACAGTAGAACTGCCAGTGAGTCCCACTCCCTTGCGGGGATTGTACTTGGACTTGTGCGCTTGAATATTCCACTTCTGGTAGACAACTTTGGTTTTGCACCCTGTATGTTTCATGTCACTATTTGAGAGCACTTGTAATGCTAATTCTGCCCTGTGCAGCAGCCCCTTTTAGCTTGCCATCATCCAGATAAAGAACAGCAGAAAGGCTGGTGTGCTTGAAAGCTGCTCTGTTTTTTTCTGTGGTAATGCAAAGTATTCTGTCTCCTAACAAGCCATGCATCTCTTACTTCCTTACATTACCCGGTTTACACTTACACTACTGCAACAATGGGTTAAGTGTCCATGTTGTCATTCATTGGATGAATTAAAGGGAGGGATAGACCTTACAGAACACTCTCCCTGCAGCACATCCTTCAAACCTGACAGCAAATCAATTGTGCATCAGCCTCCAGGCTTAACAAAGCAATACAAGTAGTCTCCAGGAGCCTTTTTATTGTTGCTTCTGCAAATGTACAGATGCATACAACACAGCTAATCGCCAGATTCTGAGGTCTCCTCAAAGACTGACCTTCTAAGGGACCTCACAGAAGTACTGGCTTCCCTTCACGAGAATGGAAAGAGCACAAGCCTGTATATTAGCTGAGATGGATCCCATTAGGATTGTCTTCCAGGGAGAAGGACCTAAATGGTCACAGCTACAGACCAAATTTAAGTTGGCTCGAAATGTTTGCAAAAACAAGAAGGTGTGTTCTGGCTTTCAAGTCTGCTAACCAGCAGTCTGCTTTATAGCTTCATTGCAACAGTTTACACTTTTATACCTTTGCTTGCCGCTGTTAAAGATTGGTAGATAAATGGAACAAGGAGAGGTTCTGTGAGACTATAGAAGGTTTTGAGAGGAATGAGGAGATATCCTACGAGCAGAATTTGGAGTCTGACTGGTGTTGTGTTATAAGCTGCCTCAGAGCTCTGGGTGTCCCAGAGCTGAAACATGCTCCTAGTCTTCTAGAGTTTAGATAATAATGCTGGCAAAGCATCCATAAGGTTTGTGATTGGTCTTACACCCAAGCCAATAAACCAGGTTATTAGCTGTGTTATGTCCTCTAATGTTTTGCACCTGTTATAGGTGCAAGGAACTGATTATTGCAGGTTAGCACTTTTGCTATTACCTCTTTCTGTGTGCTCTTCAGTCTGGTTTGATGGGTATTGGTCCTTTTTTCCTGAGCCAACTAAAGCCTTGAATCAGTATGGAGGTTCTCTCAAACAAGTACTGTGTTCATAAAGTGTAGCATTTAAAACAGAAGGCATCAGAGCCTTAATTCAGTATGCAAGAGGCAGCATGGATGTGGTCTCACATATTTCAGCGACATTGCTTTGTGTTTTGATAGACATGAGCAATTTCTATGTGTTGTGGCCCCCTTTAACTTTTTCAGTGCTACATATGTATACCAGTCACCTGGAGACATTATAGCTACAAGCAGGAGGGTTTTTTTTCTGAAACAGTAGGGAGTGTTTCTGCACTGGACGCATCTTAAGTTGAGGTAGGCAAAGTGGGAGGAAAAGACCTCTCACAGTTTTCACTTCCAAAGCTGGAAGGAAGTCTTCAGAATGTCAGCCAGATAGTACACAAATTCCCTCCAGACTGTCTTGTGGGAATTGTCTTCCACAGTCACACCATTTAGGCAAATCGGTGAAGAGTGAAAGCACAGAGATGCAGCAGACTTTCTGCTCCATGGTGTGTCGAAGAGGCCTGTGCTGGAGTTAGGACTGGAGCTGTTAAACTGAAAGCAGTTCAAGGGTGTTTTTCCTGTGAGTTTCTTTAGGTTTTCATTATCCCCACTGCCCGTCCTGGGTACTTACACCTTTTCATTGAGAGGAGACAATGCAGCGCAACTAGAAACTCCCCACAGGGCAGGAATGAAAATGAGACATCATATGGTAGACTTCTTTTGCTTGTCTCAGCTGTGCGAATGCAATGGCAAGTTATCTGACAAGGCAAGCAGAGGATGGATGTTCCTGTAGCTGGTCTGTGGGAGCAACAATGGTGATAGTCCTGTTTTTGCTTTGGCCTTCCTAACTGGATCATCAATTGTGCTTCTGAGACAAACTCGGAACCCTTGTCAGAATCAACAATGGGCTGATCTTATACAAGTGCACTATAATGAAGATGAGAGGTCAGGATATGGGGGAAAGTAGCTGAGATGCCATGTTCAGAAGAAGAGAAGTATGGTTTACAGGAGCTGAAAAAAAAAAGTACAGTAGCTTGCACTGGGTGTACGTCACTCGAACAGGTGCCTGGAGCTGCTGTGAATAAGAGATGCTGCCCTTCTTTCTGACTATCCATCACAGTTGCTCTTTACTTGAACAGGAGTAACTGGCATAAACTTATAAGTGACACATTCATTTTGAATATGCCCACCAGTCTAACGGCACTTCAAATTTCCAGCCTAAAGAGGCAGGCAGCTCTTCTTAATTCTGTCTTCCATTCTGAAGAAGTATCTAAATCCATGTCAGTTTCCAGATGTGTGCTGATTTGGGACTTTGGGACTTTTCTTGTGACAGCTTTGGCATTTAATCTTTTTTTTTTTTTTTTTTTCATGTCATCTGTTCTGAGGAGGTGTGATTTCCCACCTGTTGTGGCCAATGTAATGTCCCCTTGTGTGTAGGCTGCCTACATGGTGGTGGGAAAAGAGTTCTTCCTGTACTGGAGAACAGTGCACTGAGTTCACAAAACATGTGAACATGTTCTGTTCTTTTAGAATTGGATAACTGAAAATATGTTGTTGATGTTGATGAAACAGAATGGAAGTGACTCAAGGATTAATGAGATTGTCCTATTTGTGGTAGTAGTCATAGTTGAGGCATGACACTCCACAAACATTTACCTTAAGAGCATTCAAATTGTTCTTTATTAGTGGTCTTCCCTCTTTTTTCATCATGTTTGAAGCTGGGGCTTTTTTTTGGCTCTAAGCAAAAATGACACATCAAAGAGCTATTCTGGTGTTGCTACCTGTTCCCCAGCTGCCCTCGTCTCCATCTCTAAGCCACTGTCTGTCATACTTGCCACAGACTTAAAAGAGGGGAGAAAAAGCATCAGCTTTTAGCAGTTGTTTTGGTTCTTGCCTTAACAGTGTAAGTTTTAACTCAAGGTTAAGGCATGACTTTCTCTGCAAGCTGAACAATTGGGATGTTTAGCATAAAAGGATGAAGATCAATGGGATTCCTATGATCCCAGCTCATAATTTGTGGCTTTAATCTGGAGATGCTTTAAGTTATGGTCCGTCAGAATCTATCCAAGTCCCTAGCTGAAAGAAGGATTTTAAAAGTTCAGCCTTGTCATCAGTAAGGTAAAAAGCATGGCCTAAAATTTAAGCATATGTGTAGCTCCTTTGCTAGGCTGGGGCTCTATAATTTTCTGTACACAATGAGAGAACTAAAACCTGCCCAGCCTTTATAGACACACTTTCCTTGTTGTCTTGGCCTAGACTGGGATCTGTGCATGACAGAAAGCTGAACATCAGTGCAGAGCTATTGACAACTGGCAAGAGCATCAGTGAGAACCTTGATGTGTTGAGACTTGGGAGGAAACGCAGGCTACAGTCATCAGTTGCTACCTCCCTTTACAGTCTGTTCGCACCTCATTTTAAACATTTGGTGTTTAGCCTCTTTGAAAAGTGTGCACAATTTTTTTGCAGCCACTCTTCTAGGTCACGTACCATCTTTCTTTGCATCTGTTCTCTGCCTCCAGTATTACTTCAGATGAAGCTGTGCTTCTGGTTCTTTTGCTTAACAGATTTAAAATTGTGATAAGCAGTTGCTAGTTGGAATTGAGGCTTAGGGGCTCATTAGCTCACAGAGATACTTACATTTTCATTTGCATTTTAGGGGAGCTTATGATACCCTGTAATTACAATGTCTGAAGGCTTTCCATCCTCCTGGGGCTGAGGAGCCACTGTTTTTCTGCTCATTTGATAAGTAGCAGCAAAATTAACCATTTGTTTAGAAAGCAGTTAGATTTCTTGTACTATTGACAGCCATAGAGGCTGTACCCTCCCCATCCCTCCTGCGTGCACTGGGACACCTGTTCAGTAATAACACTGGATCCTACTTCTTCAGAGCTCACTTGACTGTAAGGTATTTTCTAAAGGATCAGAAGGTCTTTACTGCTTTTTACAGAAGAGAGAGATAAAGCTCAGGGGTAAAGCCCACTCACTGGGATGTGAGTAGGGTGAACTTGCCATCCTGACTTAAGAACCAGCTGTGTCCCCAATGCTCATCTGTCCTGTTGTATGTGTGGAGTGATAGGGGGCTGACATAGGCTTGGAAGATGTTTTTTTCTGCTCCTATTTTGAGCCCCAAGTATTAGCCTTCAAAAAAGCAGCTGGCTGTTTTGAAATGAACTCTGTCACCAGGGCACCTGGGGTAGTGTGCCTGTGGTAGGAAAGGAGAGCCTGCAGCAGGCAAGAAGGAGTGGGGAAGGAAATGGGAACATCACGTGAGGGAAGGAGACAAGAAAGGAGATATTCTGAAGTTTCTCTGGCTAGAAACTCAGATTAAGCAAATATGCTTTAAAGAGGATGGAGGTCTGAATTCAGACTTGCTTTTAGCGGTGGTTGGACTAGAAAGCTCTCAAGGTTCCTTCCCACCCAAGTGGTTCGGTGATCCTGTGGTGTGTGAAGTCTGCTCAGTGCTGGTTCATGTTAATCATGCTAGAGAGAGCACTCAGTGAAGACAAACTAGAGATGAGAACTTATCTCTTGTGTGATGTGGTGTTTTACAGCCTGAGTAGAAATCCAGCATGCCCTTCGATTAATCTTAAAATCTTGTTATAGGCACAAAGGAAAACATATGTTGCATATGTAAAATGTATTATTAATATAATTGAAAACTTAACTGTCTACTCGCAGATGTGTTATTAGTTCATATTTAGTTCTTACAGAGAAAGAAAACCAGGAATTAATATTATTATACAGAAAAAATTTCAGTTGTAATAATAATAGTTAAAATTGTCATACACATGTTCTAGTATCTATCTCTCTACCCCATTTTTGTGATGGTATGCTTGTTGTTCCATTGCTCCTGGAGGTCCTAAGAAGGGTAGCTTCAATGTGGTTGAGAGTGGGGTTGTCATCCGTATTGGGAGTCCTTCATCAGGAGAAACATGATGGTGATGTTAATGATTTCTTGTTCCTCATTCAAAGAACAAGCTGGAGTAATTTTTATGTTTTGTAGCACACTTTTACACCTCAATCTTTCTTTTAGTCTGTATTCAAATAAACTATGTAGCATGCCATACACATATATTCCTTGTTCTATTATCTTTGCTGCTGTTTGGCTGACTCCATCTCCAGGTCTGCATTTCTGTAGCTGACTGTTAGTAGAGTTGCAGGATCTCCAGTCCTAACCTGTGACATATCTTCTATCCCATGTTCTTCTAGCAGTCACAGACATGACCTACAAGGGTTTACCTGCCCTGTGGGTATGTGATATTGCAGCTGTGGGATTCTCAGGATTCCATAACACACAAGGACATGGAGGTTTGGGATTCTATGAATTTCTTCATTAAGAATTTCTTTATTAACTGCAAATTACTACTAGCAGAACAGGTATGTATTACTGTTACTACAAAATGACCACTAGTAAATATGTAAGTATAAAACCCAAGTTCTTAGAATCGTAGAATGTTTTGTGTTTGAAAGGAACTTAAAAGATCATTTGTTTCCAGCCTCTCTGCCTTTTACTGGAGCAGGTTGCTCAAAGACCCCTCCAACCTGACTTTGAACACTTCTAAAGATGGGACATCCACAACTTCTCTGGGCAACCTGTTATTATAGAATCACCAAAAGGACATGTATACTTGTGATCATTCACCTTTATGCTTTTATGAGAGGTCGTACCAGTACATCACTCACCAAACTGTTCCCAGGAGTGTGGCTAATCAGTGATGGAAAAGTATCTCTTCATAGATGATCCACATCACAAAATTTGGAGTCAGCCAGGCATCCCCAGTAAGGGTCCAGTGTGGGTGATGTCATGCAGAGAAGCTTTCTCAGAGAAGTTCATGCAGAGAAGCTCCCACAGAGCAGCTCATCTTGGGTAGATAGCCAGTCAATTTTTATATGGTTTTGGTGTAGACTCATAAGTGGGCATAGGACATAGTTCCCAGCTTTTTTCATCATCACGATTTCTTTGTTCTGCCAGTGGTACCTTATCAAGTATGTCTTGGCTCCTGGAGAGCATATCAGTGATATCCTCGGCTCTTGCTGTGCGCATTGGGAATACCTCAGACTCCTCCTGAGTTCACCAGAGTGCCAAGCTCATCAGGAAGGCCTTAGGGTGGAGGGGCCCTGGCTAAGTAGATATCTGTCTTTATTGATAGGTTTACTTGGTAACCTTTATGGCTGCTCTCATCAGGTCTTATTTACCACATCCTGTGTCTCCACTTCTCAAGGCACCTGCTGTTGTCTCCTAAACTGTGCCAAATTATGCTAGAGTCGTAGACACAAGTACACAGAATAACTGCTGGCTTCTACTACCTTTTAAAAATTATTTTACTGTAGAAAGGTAAGCAAGAGTAAGACAAATTAGCCATGTTGTTCTTATAAAAACTGTTTGAGCTAAACCAAACATGTCTGTAACTGCAAGAGGGTCAAAGCAAGTTCAGACAAAGGCCTGGCAAGCCTCAGCCCTGAGGCCATGCAGACTCACTTCACAGATTGTGCTCTGGGACTCACCCTGGCAGTATTGCAAACTGCCTCTGTCAGCCACAAGTCTTTAGCCAGGGTGAACTGGGATGCATGGTCTCTGACTGTTGTGGCTGCCTACCTGACTCTCACCTTCCAGCTAGATTGCTTGGGCCTGTTCATTTTCTCAGGTGTACTGTCTTCAGCTGCACTTCGTATGGCATAATATACAATGCAGACATCCTACTCTTACAGTGACATTAACAGCTCTTTTTTGAGCTCTCTTGATGGAAATTTTAGCTTTAACACAAATTTAATTTCATTTGCATTTTAATGACTTGACCTCTCCATGCTGACCTACTGTTCATGCAGATTAGGATTACATCTATGTACCTATGATCTAGGACTCGGGTTTTTTCTTTTTTTCCCCATGTTTTGACATGTTTTTTACTGCTTAGCAAAGCTACATTGGAAGTGTTCCATGACTGCCATAATCAACAGTAACTTGATTGAATCTGCTAGTATTTGTTCCCCAGATCTTGCTATGGAGGCTTTCCTGGGGCAAGCACAATGCATTAAATGGTGTGGTAAACACTGAGTTCTGTAGTATTTGCAGGATTCTGTGCTTGCCATATTAATCAAAATGCGTATATTGCATTTTATTAATCAAAATGCGTGTATTGCATTTTCTTACTGTTGCAATTTGTTTTTCTGTGAGATGCAACAGAACCTTGTCTCATGTGACCCGTGGTAGGGACTTCTAGGACAGCTTGCTGTGGATTTGAGAGGGGGCCCAGCCCTCATGTGGTAACTTAGAGCACTGAAGATGAAAATTTATGTATGCATGAACAGTCAGCATCCAAAATGTAGTTGGAAGTGGAGGGTAATAAAAAGGATACAAATATCTTTACTGGTGATGAATGGCCAGGAAGGCTGTTCTGGGAAGGATATACATAGCCTCTTGATCAAACACTAATTATGTTACTAGTCAGCCAGAACCCATCCGAAGTTTTATGCAACAAGGACACAAGTCTGAAGATAAGGCTTCTTTCTGAGAATGAACTACAATTTTGATTTTCACTGTGCATGTAAGTTACCCATCCTACACTTCTTGTGACATGTACCAAAATAAATCTCAGGTCTCTAATCACCAGGGCATATTCTCCATTGATGTTGACTTCACAGAATTTCAGGCTAATTCACAGTATGTAAGCTTTTACTTGTAGCTCTCAGAAGCAGCAGCTTCTGTGTCCCCCTTACACACATTGTGTGACTAATGTATGTGGGAGAAGATTAGTGCAGTACACACATTATATCTGAAAATGATGAAAGGTAGCAAATGGTTTGAATCTGCTCTGTATTCTAGGTTAGAAATGTAAAGACATAATAAATTAGACAGGGACAGAATTTCTGCCTTGCAGTATGCGGGAGCAATTTTTGGTATTTGGAAAAGTAGGCCTAGAGGAAAGCATTTGTTATAAATAAACCCAGGATGAGCACAAAGTGCTGAGCAAGAAGGATACTGCCTTGTGGCACTCAGTGCTGTTCAGTATGCAGCAGGATTGGCCTGGATCATTGAAACCAACACAGCTGCAATCATGTAAGCTGAAAATCTTCACTACAAATCCAGCTGGAGTAAGCACTGGGCAGACAAGTCTTAATAAAGCAAAGTCTGTTACTGTGCCCGAGCTCCAGTTAGTTCCTAGCAGCTGCTTTGTGCCTATCATCACTGAAATTCCCTCAAGATACAATTCATATTGTATTCCCTCATGCTGTAAGTTTAATCCTTCCTTTTGAACAGTGGATACACCAAAACTATGTGGAATCAGTTTCACTGTTGTTTATAGTCAGTTCAAAAGTGTATTAGATGGCAGTACTCTAGCACATCAAATGAAAGGACTGCCTAGCCCAGTGTTGCCTCCAACAGTGAATGTGTTCACAAGACAACAACAAAGTGTAGTGGGGATATACCCCAGACACTGTCCAGCCTCCAGCATCTGTGGCTTTCAGATCCAGATATGTTACTTTTGTATATATTTGATGAACGTGACAATTCTCTGTTTGGATGTAAGGGAGTGTTTATGTTGATAATTAATTTGATATGGAATTTGAATAGAGACAAAAATTCATTATTCATCGATCTTGTAAAACTGGATCTCTACCCCAAAATCTGCATTTTATATTGAACTGGATTTGTTATTCAAAAGACCAAAGTTCTACCATTTTATAGGCCGTCTAAATCAATAGGAGAGTTTAAAGGGCTGTGAAAGTTATAATGTGGAGCACTCTGTGCCTTTTGGGGTCCTAATCAAAGACTCAAAGCCATTGGATGAAAAGCCTGGGTGATGTATGATTTGAGGTGAATAAAGAATTTTGACATACACTCTCTCTTGTTGTGATAATGATGGATGAGGCCTATCAGGATAAAATTGCTATAAATCATGGTCATTGTAAAGATAAGCAGCCTGATTGCAGTCAGCACTAAAATCTCTAGCACATTTCCTCAAAATCACTCACTTGAAAGGTGGAATTAAAAGGTCCTGTGCTAGGCAGACTCCACTGGGGAATTTGCAACTCATTGGTGGTCCATTTGTGTAACTAAGATACGTAATATTTAGAAAACCTTGCCAGAAAGCTGTTGCCTACTGTCATTTAGATACTAGCTTTGGATGTCCTTTTCTGCAAAGAGATAGGCATATTTCTGCCTACATCCTACACCACTGAAGTTAATGTGGGTTTTTTTTCAAGTTCTGAAAAGGCTGAGTAAAGAAAACACAGGCCTTTTTGATCCTGTGTCTGGTTTGGGCAGCTCACGTTGCTTGTTTCACCAGTGTTTCACATCATCTGCTCACAGGAGGGCCTTTTTACTGTTCTGGGAGCCAATATGCCAGAAATATGTGTAGGAGGGCAGATCTGCACTGGAGCAAACCAATGATCTGCCTCTTTCGGCATCCTGTTTCCTGTACTGGCCAAAGGTAGGTACTTTATGAATAAAGTGTACGTACAGGGCAAACCAGTGACCTCCCCTAATACTCCCTCATCTCTCTCATTCTCTGTTTTTTTATTCTCTATAGCCCAGGGGCTTCCTGGGCTATAAGTAGTTTCTCTGTATTTATTGATCCTCAGTAGAATTATCCAGCGTGAGCTTGTCCATCCTGTCCTTGAACGTATGGCACCTTCTAGAGTCCAGAGCACTTCGTGCAGGGTTCCACCAGCCTACTAGCTGTTGCATGAAGATCCAGTTCTTTCTGATGCTTTTGAATCTTGCTCCTCATACCTTTATTTGCTCTCTGAGCTGATTTTTCTGGAATTTAAGTCTATGGGACAGGGGAAATGCATTGTGTTTTCCTGCAGTGAGGAGGTCTGTTGTTTCCCATGACCACACATTTTAAGGAATTCTGAGAAGCATGGTTCCCAGTGCACATCTCAAGCAACAGGGTAATCTTGAGAGGGATAGCACTGTTGCAATACTGGAGAAGAGTTGCGAAGACTCTTGAAAGTCTCTTGTAGTAAAGGGACTCTTGAAAGCATTAGCTCCGATCCTGAGCAGTAACTGAATTTGATCAATCAGGAGCACAACTACTGTACAGTTTTCTTGCTATACAAGAAAGCAAAGCAAGCTCAGCCTTCATAAATGAATGAAATTATTACTTGTCTACCTGCCAGAAACCTTTCTATTTCTGCAAAGGTGTCTAAATATTCAGTAGGTCTGTTAAGAAAATGCTGCATGATCTAACCAAATAATTACCGTTCTGACGTAAGAAAGAAGAAGCAGCGTAACTATGAATGAACAGTTCAGAAAGCTCCATCATTTACCAATTCTCTGCCCTTGGTCTGCTGGCAAGTTGAAGAATTAACAGCAGAAAGAAGACTGAGTGATACTGCTAAGCTTGCAGCAAAAAGATTATATTGGGAATAATTAGATTAGGGCTCACTTATTTATTCTTTCCCTGACTTGCTCAGGGAGGATGACTTGTTTTCATATAAGTCTATGCCTGCCTTGAGACAGGAACCAGATCACAGCCCACCTGTGTGGTTAGAAAGAAGGTGCCTGAAGGAAAAAAAGAAGATACATTAGCTATCTCAATTTTTTTTGTCTTCAGATGAAAGGGACATTTCCCTCTTGGTCCTTTTAAACTATTGTTGCTGTTGTTGTTGTTGTTGTTGTTGTTACTTAAGAGTTTTTAAGTTTGCGGAAATTAGCATAAATGAAAAAAAAGGAGAAAAAGGATCGGCTCTTGTGCTGATATCAAGTCAAATGATTGAGGCTGAGGAGGGAAGATGTTTACAAAACAGCAGAAAATGGGCAGTTGAATCTTTCCTCTGCAGTGCTTTGTGTGAGAGCCGCCTATACGGAGCAAACTGCTTCTGCATGAAGGGATGCTTGTGCTTTGTAGGGGTAGTATGGGTTAACTGAAATTCCTTTTGCTTTCCTACCTTATGCCCCAGTGCAGAGAAACTATGTGTTAACTTGCCTGAGAGCTGAAACTCTGGGCCATTCATAGTTTTACAGCTGAATGACTGCAGTACTAAAGGTAGTAGCTGGACCTCTGCTCTCAGAAAAAAAGAATGGTGTAACACATTTGCCAGCACAGATTTATTCAAAACCCCCTGCCTCAGTAGGTAAAACCAGACTATGCACAAATATCAGAATAGAATGTGGGTGGCCATGAGATCTAAAGAAGTTTTGAGAGACTGTCCAGTCGGTGAAATCGTAGCTTAATCTACTAAACACTTCCATGGGCTGGGAATTCAGACTTCTTCTCTTCCCTGTCTCAGTATAACAATTTTTGTGCAGGGTATATGTAAAGCATTAGGTATAAGGATGGGGTTTGGGACATGCCAAGTCTTGGCTTTTTGCCTGAGCTAGCTGTGAGAATACTTCTGATATTAAAATGGAAACTCCGTCTGTAAGTATAATGCATGTGTGCTTTTTTAAATTTTTTTTTCCCAACAGTCTGTATTTTGTGCAGGTTATAGAACTGGCTGCTCTCGCCTTCCTCTAGACAAGGTATCTTAGAAAGGGTTTCCCAGGATACTAGTACGTTCTGCTCTTGGGAACAGAAATATTTCAATGTAAATGGATTTCATGGAGTTAAATTCACCAGATGTGAGACATGTGTTCCATGGAGATGCTGTAAGGTGAAATTTAGTTCATTAGAGCTGCTAGCATGCTTCTGTGGGATCAGCACAGATGGTGTTTGCCTATAAAGAAGCCACAGTCTGTAACCCACACTTGTCCTTGTCAAACTGTTGGAGAGTCTCAAGGGGACTGTATTGGCTGTGCCTTTCGAACTGGTGTTCTTCCCCAGAGAATATCCTGTTAGGGACAGTTCTTTCTGCAGGCTACAGCGTCCTGACTAAAGGCGTGTTTTTGTGAGTATGCACGTCGCAGCCAAAAAGTAAATTCTGTGGGGAATAATACTAGTGTGTCTTCTGGTTCTTTTGAGAGAGGTTCCAGCTTTTACCTTAATATTTTGCGTGTGCATATGAGTTCTGGCAGATGATACTATTGGCAGCACTCTTTTACCTGTTTCACTCATCTGAGTAGTTTTGGTGGAGAACTGTGAGCTTCTCTCTCCTGACATGGTGCTGTAGTACATTTGATAGGATGCCTTGATTGAATACAAAAGTGTCAGTTTACAGTTCAACTACCGGGGTGCAAGAGAAAAAAAACATGAGTTCGACTTGATGTTCATCAGGAGTGACTGTGCTCACACCCTTGTGCTGCTCTCTAGAGTCCAGGTGACCTCTGCCAATGCTGAGGACTCAAAACAAGTCATACCTTCCCATCATTTCCTACCCTACTGGAAAATACAAGGAATCTTCCTTCTGATTTTGAAGGCAGGTGTGCTGAGTGAGGATGGAGCTGTTACAAGCCTGCTTGCTTGGCAGCTAAGGGAACACCTAGGTGCTGCAAAATGCTAGTGCAATGCTCAGTTTCTCTTGCTTGATCAGCACAGGGCACTCCAAAGGCAGACTTCTTCTGGAAAGCCTTTTTCTCCAAATCTAACCTCCCATGAGATCTGCTATTGATAAAAAAGCAGCTTGTTCTCAATTTTGACTCTGTGTTATGGAGGTACACCAAAACAACTCCACACAAATAATCAACTTAAACAAACTTTAATTTGTAACCAAAACCAAACAGACCAAACCAATGAGAAGATAGGGTAACCAAAATAATGCTCCAATAACATTTCAAGAATCATAGATTTGATGTACGAGTTGGTGATGTTACTACTACATGACAACACATAACAACCTGACACATAAGAATGACTCCAAAGTGTACACACACACACTCACAAAAGGGAAACCACTCACTGGTTGTCTGGGTCCCTGCCTGGTGATCAAGGCGCTCCACGTTCCTGTTCCCTCCACTGGGGTGAACACATGCTGGTCTGCCTCTGGTCAGGGTGCGTGCGTGCCAGCAGCCATGGTGTGCCACCAGAGGCGTGAAAATAAGGGCACAAAAGAGCCCGCGGCCACCATGTTAGAAACCCTAGTCTGTATCAGGGAGGGGGGTGCTCCTGCCACATCATGCATCTAATCTAGGATTTCAAAGCTAGGATGTAAATTCCATGTATTTTGTATGTATGTATGTACTTGTAGAAGACAAGTATGGGTGAGTCTACTGGGCTGACTTACACCTTAAGCCATGTGCAGGCCTGAGTGATCCACTCAGCTTACTTAGTGTATAAGTGTATGAGACATTGACACAGTCCCCTTGCAGACTGGATGCTGAATGACCTCAGGTATCCTCATGTTTGCTTTTAACCCTTGCATTTTCTCCCTGCTGAAGGCTGTTCTATCATTAATTGTGTAGCAAAGTCTACATAGCCTCATGCCATACCCAAAGAAGGTGCAAGACAAAGAAGAAATGAAAGTAGCAGAAGGAAACTGTGGACATGAATGACTTGAGATAAAAGCTTTTCTGCTTAGGCAGGCTGTCTCTACTGGGTGAACCCTGAGGGCTTCAAGAGTTGCTTTTGCTGCTTCATTGCTGGTGGCCAGATTCAAGAGGCCATAGAGTCTTGCACTGGCCATATCCCTTGTCAGTAGATGTGTACTCCCAGATCTGACATGGACCTTGACGTGGGTTGTGCAATTGGTCTGTGCAGAAGACTGAATGTTGTAAGGATGGGATATGTGATTGACCTGATGAATCTCCCCCCCCCCCCCCCCCCCCCCCCCCCCCCCGCCGAGATTTCTGGACAGCTGCATGCATAGAGCAGAAATCCTTGAGTTTAGCTGTGTTGGAAATGGTTTGCTGACCTCTGTTAGCTGTGCCTGCTCTGCAGCAGAAATCCTTATATTAAGCTTGAGTTTAGCTGTGTTGGAAACAGTTTGCTGACCTCTGTTAGCTGTGCCTGCTCTGCAGCAGGAAGGAGACACATGTGAGGGGTGGAAGGTGGCAATCCTGCCTGCTGCTGCCTCTGCAGCACTTTAAAAGCTCTCCTAGAGTCCCACTGAAGCTGTGGAATAAGCCGTGGCAGCAGCAGGGCTGGTGGCTCCTGATATCCAGAGCCAAGTCACTGCAGCAGGCAGCTTAGGGTTGCAGAGGGCTGAGTCATATGGCTCAGGGTATTGTGAGGGGAGTGTAGAAGTCATTACTAAGGTAATTTTTGATTCACTGTGCTTACTAGTTACGGAGCCATTAAAAAGCTACTTGGATTTTTTTTTTTCCCCCCACAAAAAAAAGTTCCATCTCTCATCACATGAATGCAGCGATGCTTTAGAAATACCATCAATATGACGAAAGACCTGCAGTAAGCCTGTAAGAGCTTCCCTCTTCATGACCAGTATGATGCAGTGTGGGGTTAACTGCTTGGTCAGACGTTCTTTCTTGGAAACCACACAAGAAAATGTAGTATTTCCATCCACCGAGTCGCAAGGAATAAGACTTTCATAATGCAGAGAATCACTTTTGTGTGGACCATGAAATAATGAGAGCTTTTAGAACTCACTGAAGCACAGAACACATTTTCACTAAGTAAATCTTGACCTAATTTCAGACAGAGACAAGAGTCTAACAGATTTCTGGGTTTTTAAGGGTTAGTTCTTCAATGCCAGGTACAATTTTTGTTTCTAGAGTTTATGCCTGTACGCTATGACAGAAAAAAAACCCAAACAACTTTTCTAGTTCCTGAGAAATTCTCCTGTTTATTTAAACAGAATCAAGTCAAATGATCTTGCTTAATCCTTCCAAGGTACAGTGAATCTTAAAATGGGAAGCAAATCTGGCTGTTCTGTTAATACTTAAACATGAAATTGGAGGTCAGATAGACTTTTCTCTTAGTGGACTAGCCATACTTATGTAAGGATGAAAGGAAAACCTGCAAAGAAGGCAGGATCCTGGAAAAGGAGTGGGAAACTGTCTTGCATGCCAGAGACTTTTTGTCAGTTCCCAAACAAGTATTACCTCTGAAGCATTAAGTAGTTAAATGAATCTGTGAGCAACACAGTGCTACTGGTAATGTGCTGTTATTTATTATATTTTGGGGATGGCAGAATGCATCTGCCAACATCAAGCCAGGTCTAACAGCAATAGGAGGGAAAATTGAAAGGAAAGACCCCCATCCCTTTCCTACCTCTTCTCTTTGTAGTCCTTAATTTATGTACAAAGCATAAAGAGAGAAAAACAACTGCATCAGAAATGGAGTTGGGGGGCACGCTGGATAGTACTTTCTTAAGTATGATGGACAGCTGTATAGCATAAAAGCAAACTGGAGGCAAGTAATGTCACTAAATTATGGGAGGTAGCACCAGCACAGTGCTCCACAGAAGGGTGAAGACCTTGAAATAAAGCAAGATTAAGAGTCAGCCAGTCTGTCGTAATTTCAAAACGGAGCTTCAGGCGGCTTCGCTAAAGGGGAAGATGCGCAACCTTCCAGGAGACATCTGCAAAGCTGGCTGAACATCTCAAAGCATTATTGAGGATCTTGCCGTGATTCTGTGTTTTGGTCATGGAAGTTAGGGCCCTTGATGTTGGAGAATATCAGACATCTGGATGAGGAAAAAGCCTTGCCCTCCAGTTATTTTGGATGGGCAAGCACCCTCTGAAAGCTTTTATGATTCTTGCTTTTCTTTAGTTAGAAAATCACTTTAAATGTAGAGGCTCTGGTATCCCTCTGCTTGGAGATTTCCAAAATCTGAGTGGCCAATACTCTGAGCAGCCTGATTTAACTTTGTAGCTAGTCTTGCTTAGAGAAGAAGGCTTTGCTAAAGACCTTCAGAGATCCATTTGAGCTTCAAGTGTTCTGTGATTTAGCCAGTTAAGAGGGGTGTTGGTCAGAGCCATTGAAAAGTATTCTGGAATTTTTCCTGTGTCTTTTACTCCTAGATGGCATGTTCGGAAGCCCTTGGCTTTCACATGGATATCTTTCTCAGTTTTTAAAAGAGAGTAAACCACTGGGACTGCGAAGGAATGAGTTGTAAAGCTACCAAAGTGTAATAGGGGAATGCTGAAGGGCAGTTCCTCTCATGCCACAACTGAGCTGAAATATTTGACACAAAGAAAAGAGGTGGGTTGCTGGGCACTGGGGTTCATTGTACAAACTGTACCTTTTTCTTTGGTAGAAAGCCAATGCTCTCAGGGTATGGAGTAGCAAGGTTCAGAGGTAATTATAAGGCTAATGTGGAGGTCGAAATTGTTAGGCACAGCAGTGATTTACTTCTGTTAAAACAGGGTTGTCAGAGAAACTAGCTTATTTTGAATCATTGCTTCTAATTATTTTAAATTACAGTGTGATCTCCTGCTTGATGAACTGGGCATAGGAGGCTTTTAAAAGCATTTTGGAGAGGGCAACAGCTATGTATATTGTAAGGTGTGAATATTGCTCTATAGTTGAAAACATGAATCAGGAACATTTTTATTTTTCTGGAGCCCAAATTTTTTCAGTCATTTACTCTTCTGACTGTGAACACTGGGTAGATGCTACTTCATTCTGGTGGAGACACAGACTTGAATTCATCAGGAGCTGAGATCAGTCTCAGGTTGCCACAAAAGCAGGAGATTGAAGCTTAAATTCTCCGTTGGACAATATTTTTAAGCCCTGCAGGGCTGACATGATGGCTCCACATGGGTGGAGAGCATGTGTGGTTTTTTCATTTCAAATGCAGACCAGAAGACTTAAAAATGAATGGTTTCCTTCTCTTGGATGAACCCCTTTTAAAAGCACCATTTAAAATTAATTGGTAATAAAAGCCATTCTAAATACCTTTCCCTTGCCTCTGTCCTTACAAGAGGTGTTGTGTCTCAAGCCTGGGTTTCGATCTATCTCAATTCTCTGCTATATTGCTGAAAACATTTTACACTTTCCCCTCCTCCTTGGGAAAAATCTCTTCCTATCAATGCAGAGCTTGGTTGCATTGGTTGTATTTCCTCCTGCCTATACCATCCTACAAACTAGACACTACCGTCTTTTGTTAGATGATCCTGGGGAGAATCCCAGGGACATGGTCTTGTGGATCCAGTGTGCAGAACCAGGATGAGGCATGCAGACACCTTCCTCCTTGCTACTCAGAAATTCATGGACTGCCTGGAGTGCCCAGAGTACCTCAGACCAAACAAATAAAACGAGAGTGTCTGAGAAGGAAAGTCTACATTTGGTGAACTGTCATCAGCATGTTACCAGGTAAGGAAGGCAGAGACGTAGATTTGGATTTGGATTTATGCTTTGAGAAGGATGCACTTTTCAAAAGGCAGCAAAAAGTCAAGGGACTGCAGAGGTTTATCAGTTCCAAACTGAAAAACCTTGATGGTCTGATCTGTCAGAGGCTGGATACTTGGACTTAGAAACTGCAGGTATCAGTCTTTAATTTAACTTTTCAAAAGCCTCAATGCCATTAAAAAGTTCTGGGACATGATGAGATTTTCTGCTAATGTGTTCGGTATTATCTCCTGCTGAGTACTGACCGTGAAATCTGAGCCTCTGTCTGTTCTTGAGATGTATGAAGAAAAATGGTTGAGCTGAGATATAGATGAGAAGTAGCGCAATTAAAAACAGTTCTGGGAGCCCATCAAGACTTTTTTGCAGCCTGTGTGACTCTGGCCATGCATGCAGCATAATCCCTTCTAGAGCTCACAAACGTTCAGCACAGCAGTCTGCACCCCCACCCAAGAGGTGCTAGACTAATGCTTTAAGTACTTCAGACCTAATTCCCTGAGCTAGTGATCCAGAGCTGGGCTTTACCAGCTCACCCTATGGACTGTCAGTGTAACACAAAGGTAGGACAGATCATAACTGAATCCTGAGCAGGTGCTGTCCATGGGAAAGCTGGTCCTGGAATTACTGCCAAAGCCCTTGTCACCAAAATCCTGCATTGGTGCCAAATGTTTTTGAGTAGCCTGCTGCCCTTTTCCTCCTTGTGTATCTGTGTGGGAAAACGAGGGAGAGAAAGAGAAAGAAGATGGAAGGTGATAGACAAAGTCATCTTCAAATAGCAAGTTTTGGCACTGTTTCAATACACTTTTTACATCAGTCTTGCAGGCTTTATTTCCATCTGTCCTTGCCATCCTTGCTTGCCCAGTCCCAAGTCTTATTCTTCTGAGGGTCAGAATATTGTGATGGCCCTTGTCTACTTCCAAAAGGTCACCCAGAAGACTTTCTGTTGATTTATTGTCAAGGATGTCACAATAGGAGCAGGGACTGTAAAGGCCCCAGTTGTTCCTCTTTTGGGAGCAAGCTTTCAATTCTTGATTGAAATGTTAAGGTGGACGTATGCAATCAATTTGTGATTAAGTATTTCTATAGAATAAGTGTCACATAGCCTTGTATTTCCAAGCAATCATAGGCTTGCATTCATAAGACCAGAGAACTACAAGTCGTTTTTGCTTTCAGCTCCTGACATTTTGTAGAATTGTTGTGCTTTCATTTCTGGACATTTAGACCTGGGTTTTGCAGCTCCACTGGTATTTTCAGTAAGTGTTAGCGTTCAGGTGACTCTGTTTTAAAGCAAACTCCACAAATTATCAAAAAGAAATACAATCAAATGTGTCTTCCCTTAAGATTTGTCTACTTATTCCTTTTTCAAGAACAGCTCATCTGGGACTATCTACATGTCTGGACATGACTGTTCCAGAATCATTTGGAGTCCAGAATATCTTAATTTCCTTTATGTTGCACTTAAAACTTCCCATTTCTCTTGAAGGAAGTTATGAGTGGAATATCCCACACAGCGAGTTGCGTTTTGTAGGACTGTTGACCATACTAGTGTTGTCCAGAAAAGTGGGATCTTTCACCCAGTGTGCAAAGACAATATGCACACAGAATTGAGGTATTCCATTATTTACAGGTTTGTACAAAGCTGGAAGCTAGGTGGTATTCCACAAAGCTAGCTGAACTCGGTATAGGAGCCATAGCTTATTTATCTTGATACACTCTTACAAAAAACCCACCCATGTTTGTACTCCGAATTTTATTGATTCTTGCTTTGCCTGTCTCTGTTTAAAGTCACAGTACTCTTGTAATTCACAGTGCATGCTGAGAGGGGGGTGGGAAATAGTGAGTAGGGGGTTTCAATTGAGTCAGTGGTTGCGATCTCTTCCTGCCACGTTTACCTTCCCCCCAGTTACCACAGATTTTGCTGACTTCATGGTTCTTTGATAATCATCCATCTTTCGGACCTTCTGAGGCAGAATGATCCTCTCTTATCAGTCTTTTAGTTCCTCCTCAAGGATGTATGACGCATGCGTTGTTTATACAAAAATATTAGACCTATACAATAGGACCATGTATCACTAGCACACAATTCTTACCAGTGCTTAAAGGAAAAACTGTTCTTGGCTGACATCAAAATTAGCTGTTGAAAATGAAGGTAATAGATTTTGCCACTGTGGGCTATATTTTTTTGTTTTAATAGAACCAGTCCTTGTTAGTGATGGAAGCATGATAACATAGATGCATCTTAAATTAGTCCCTGTGCAAAGAATGATCTAAATATTGATAAAGCTGTAAAAACAGTCATGCAAAGCAGTTCAGCAAATATTTTATCTTGGAAAACAAGTACTCCTCTTATTGTCAGCTTCACATTTCTAGCCTGATCACCATTCACCCGTATTTTTAAAAAATGGTATGTGTGTGCTTTAAGTATCCTTGAGAAAAATCTTCCAATGAAGCATTATTTGTCTGTCAATAAATTAGGGTAAATTATGTGGGTGTATGAGCAAAATGGAGCAAGCTAGTGTGGAAAGGGAAGCTCAGCTCAAATGGCAAGGGAGGCATGAAGAATTACCAAGTGGCCAAAGGCTTAGACCTAGTTCTTTAATGACAGCTGAGCTTGCAGGGTTTTGCACAGAAGGGATGCATTCAGTAGGTATTTTATTTCTACTGGGACAAATGGTACAGCCACAATGTATAAAACTGGTGAAATCTTTCCATCCCAAAAGGAAGAAAGCTTTTGCAAAATTTTAAAATTGCTGCTCAGGGAACTCTCTGAAGAAGTAAGATTGTGATTTCCTAGTAAGTTGTTTGAATACTGCAGGAAGCCCAGAAGAAAACTGATGTTACTTCAACAGTTAAATGTTGAAAGGGAAAGAGGATGACCCAACTTCATCTGTATGTTGAAAAAATCAAGAAAATCACTGACTCAGGAAGGTAAGTGTGTGTGACTTAGTTTATGCCAGTCAATATACATTTTCTTAAAAGTATATCATGTCACACTAAGCCAGATTGTTCTGAAAATAAGATGGCATGGCAGACAGAGTTGCAGTACTGCTGATATAATACTTTGGGTTCTGGAAGACGTGAAGGTAGACACTGTGTACTGTCATTGAATATGTTAGGATATCCACAAACAGCGTACTGGAAGGATTAAAGCTGAGTCCTAAGTCAGGCTCAAAACGTCCACTGAAACTCTGGGTTTACAATGTGTACTGTTATGTGGCTGGCAAGGCAAGGGCTGCTGTGGTGCAGGTCACCATGCTGCTGAGTGTCCAGCTGGTGCCATGACCCAGTAAAATGCCACAGAGACCACAAGGAAATCTGCATTACACTGGTAGCACAGTGAAGCCAGTGAGTAATGGCTTCAGAGAGAATTAAGGCCGCTTGTATGCAGAGTTGCCAAGACTCTGCCCATGTTATGGGCAATATCCTTTCCACATGCATGATGGCCAAATGCTTTTTAACCAGTCTTTTCAATGAGTGATTTAGCCAGGGAAGTCTGTCCAGCTTTGCTAGGGTGTTGGAGTTGCAAACATACACAACTTGGAAGTAGTGCATAGTGCAATCCGTAACAGAAGACTCAGATTCTGTGTTCATATTCACATTGTTCATCTTGCTGTTGGTGGAGAGGACTGTTCGCCCAGCCTAGGAAAGAAGGGGGACCTATACTGTACCTCCTAATGGCTGCTTTGAGATTTGGGAGAGTCAGCAAAATGATCACTCACTAGAGGTGGTTCAGAATGGACTATGAGCTTGATAACGAGCTTAAACAGACCTAGCATTCTTCAGTAGAACTGTAGCCAAAGGCCTGCCTGTACTATGTGGTGGAAGCAACTGAATTCTGTACTCAGATTTAAGCCAAGAATTTCACAAACCACATTTGGAGTTAGACTGCACTTCCAGCATGTTCAGGATAGGACAGCAGATAAGCATTCCCCGTTTTCTCTACCTCCTTGCTCACCTCTGTGCAGCATTAGGATAAAAATATGTTCTTGACCAGTATCACAGTAACTATTAACAGCTTCCTATGCTTTGAGCTAGCAGTAAGATAGGAGAGTCCATGCAAGTGTGTAAGAAGGGATCTCCTTTCCTTGCTTGTCCTGGATACTACAACATAGTCAACATTAAACTCAGACCAGCATTGTTGGCTGATATTTTTCAATGTACCTAAAACAGTATACAAGAAAGGCTAGAAATACTGATGGAATCTAGGGATCCTGTGAAAAGAAGATGGGCCTTTGCACATTGTGAGCTATAGCCCGGCTAGTGGTAGACCAGGCTGTGCCAGGCCACTGTAGTTCCTTGATTGAAGCCTTGAATGCCGCCTAAAACTGAGCAAGGGGCTTATGTTTAGAACTATTCTGATGGTTAATTTACAGTAATAAATGTTGACAAGTTTGTTGCCTGGATTTTTGAGGGTAATATGTAAGCTGCTGTACCAATAAATTAGTTTTTAGCAACATCAGATGAGTATTCGCAGTACATTTCTCTGATGGCTGCATACACGTCTTACCTACAGTTTAAATAAAGCTGCTGTCAAGTCACTCTGAAACCTTGTTCATCTTTTATATTATGCACAAGAAAAATTCAAACTTGTACGACAGAGGGAAAAAAAGAAATCCGACAGTGTGGGGACATCAACAGGAAAGCTTGATGGAGCTTGTCAGCTAACTGAAATGATACAGAAATTATGTTTATTTAGTAAAAAAAAAGAGCCTGGTACATATCAGGGGCAATCCCTTCATTAAATAGTTTGGGCAAGAAGGAAGGTTGTGATTTTTCTGAATTTAATAAGAACAAATACATTTTGAGATGTGTCAGGGAATGACAAAAAGAAGCTGTATGTCAAGCCCAGATGTTCAAAGATTTGTGTATCTGGGCAGCAGCAAATGAGATGGAACAGAAGAAAAGTGTTAATCTGCTTAAGGGCAGAAAGGCTGTACAGAAAGATCTGGACAGGCTGGATCAATGGCCCAGGTCCAATTGTATGAGATCCAGCAAGGCTACATGCTGGGTCCTGCACATGGATCATAAAACCCCATGGAACGCAACAGACTTGTGGAAGAGTGTTCGGAAAGCTGCCTGGTGGACAAGAACCTGGGGATGTTGGTCAACAGCTGGCTGAATATGAGCTGGCAGTGTGCTCAGGTGGCCAGGAAGACCAATAGCATCCTGGCTTGTATCAGAAGTAGTGTGGCCAGCAGGACTAGGGAAGTGATTGTGCCCGTGTACTTGGCATTGATGAGACCACACCTCAAATACCGTGTTCAGTTTTGGGCCCCTCACTACAGTTGCTGGAGTGCATCTGAAGAAAAGCAATAAAGCTGGTAAAGGGTCTGGAGAACAATTCTTGTATGAGGAGCAACTGAAGGAACTGGGGCTGTTTAGTTGGAGAAAAGGAGGCTGAGGGCAGAACTTACCTCTCTTTACAACTGCCTGAAAGGAGGTTGCAGGAAGGTGGGTGTCGGTGTTTTCTCCCAAGTAGAAATCATAAGATGAGAGGAAATAGCCTCAATTTGCACCAGGAGAAGTTTAGATTAGATATTAGGAGGAATTTCTTCACCAAAAGGGTTATCAAGCATTGGAACAGGCTGCCCAGGAAGTGGTTGAGTCACCACAGAGTCACAGAATGGTTTGGGTTGAAAGGGACCTTAAAGTTCATCTAGTTCAAACCCGCCTGCCGTAGGCAGGGACACCTTCCACTAGATCAGGTTACTCAAAGCCCCATCCAACCTGGACTTGAACACTTCCAGGGATGGAGCATCCAGAAGTTCTCTGGGCAACCTCTTCCAGTGTCTCGTCACTGTCACAGTAAAGATTTTCTTCCTAATACCTGATCTAAATCTACCCTCTTTCAGTTTAAAACCATTACCCCATATCCTATCACTACTCTCCCTGATAAAGAGTCCCACCCCATTTTTTCTGTAGGCCCCCGTTAAGTACTCGGAGGCTGCTATAAGGTCTCCCTGGGTCCTTCTCCAGGCTGAACAACCCCAACTCTCTCAGCCTGTCCTCATAGGGGAGGTGCTCCAGCCCCCTGATCATCTTCATGGCCCTCCTCTGGACCTGCTCAAGCAGGTCCATGTCTTTCTTACACTGAGGGCCCTAAATCTAAGTGCAGTACAGCAGGTGGGGTCTCACCAGAGCAGAGTAGAGGGGGAGCATCGCCTCCCTCAACCTGCTGGCCACATTTCTTTTGATGAGGCCCAGGATGCAATTTGCCTTCTGGGCTGCAAGTGCACGTTGCTGGCTCATATTCAGTATTTCGTCCACCAGTACCGCCAAGTCCTTCTCTGCAGGGCTGCTCTCAATCTACTCATCACCCAGCCTGTATCAGTGCCTGGGATTGCCCCAACCCACGTGCAGGACCTTGCGCTTGGCCTTATTGCACTTCATGAGGTTTGCATGGGCTCACCTCTCCAGCCTGTCACGGTCCCTCTGGAAGGCCTTCCTTCCATCCAGTGTGTTGACCACACCACACCACACCACTTGGTGTTGTTGGCAAACTTTGTGAGGGTGCACTCAATCCCACTGTCCGTGTTGCCGACAAACATGTTAAACAGCACCGGTCCCAATACCCGATGTTTGAGGAAAGCAACTTATCACTGGTCTCCACTTGGACATTGAGCCTTTGACTGTCACTATTTGAGTGCGACGATCCAGCCAATTCCTTGTCCACTGAGTGGTTCATCCATCAAATCCGTGTCTCTCCAGTTTAGCGACAAGGATGTTGTGCGGGACAGTGTTAAATGCTTTGCACAAGTCCAGGTAGGTGACATTGTTTGCTCTTCCCGTATTAACCAACGCTGTAATCCTGTCATAGAAGGTCACCTCCTTGTTTTCTATGTGCCCTAGCATAGTTTCCAGGAGAATCTGCTCCATGATCTTACTGGGCACAGATGTGAGACTGACTGGCCTGTAATTCCCTGAGTCTTCCTTTTTTCCCTTTTTAAATATGGTGGTTATGTTTCCCATTTTCCAGTCATCAGGAACTTCACCGGACTGCCATGTCTTCTCAAATATGACGGATAGTGGCTTAGCAACTTCATCTGCTAGTTCCTCCATCCCTGGAGATCTTTAAAAGACATATAGATGTGGCACTGAGGGACATGGTTTAGTGGTGGCCTTGGCAGTGCTAGGTTAACGGTTGGACTCAATGATCTTGAAGGTCTTTTCCAACCTAAATAATTCTATGATTCTATGCAAAAAAGATGTGGACAGCCTGGAGGGGGTCCAGAGAAGGGCCAAAAAGATGATCCAAGGACTGGGACGCCTGCCATATGAGGAAGGGCTGAGAGCTGGGTTTGTTTAGGCTTGAGAAAAGAAGACTTAGGGGTGACCTTATCACCACGTTCCAGTATTCAAAGGGTGACTACAAAGAAGGTGGAGACTCTGTTTTTACAAGGGGTCACAAAGACAGGGGGTAATGGATACAAGTTACTCCTGGGGAGATTCCAATTGGACACAAGAGGAAAATTTTTCAAACTGAGAACAATGAGCCATTGGAACACAGGGAAGTGATGGATTCCCCAACATTTTAAGAATCAGCTGGGCAGGGTGCTGGGCCATCTTGTCCATACCATACCTTTGACAAAAAAGATTGGACCAGATAATCCTTGAGGCTCCTTCCAACCTTGTATTCTATGATTCCATGACTATGAAAAGCATAACCAGAATAGTACTGGGGATGCATGCTGTGGTAACCTAGAAGCCAATCCGAATAAACTCTTTTTCCAAGTAAAGCTCTGTATTAAACATCTGTTTGAAGGTTGTCTTCATCTCTGGTGTGTAATTAGAGGTCTGGAAGACCTGTCACGGGACAATGTTTCCAAGGCAAGAGACACTGAAGTGTCCAAAGGGTTAGAGGAAAAATTCAATAGTGGCAGCTTCTGGACTGGAAAGATTATGTAGTCAAACCCAAAAATGGTGGCAGGAGAAGACAGTAAATGAAAGTACAGTGATCTAAATGGAGCAGAGGTGTCAAGAGGTGGCACTTCAGACTGCAGAGCCACCAGAGTCGTGGCTGCACTTTTGTTTCCTCCCAGAACTCCATGCAGTTGACAAGACATCATAAGCACAAGGCTTCCTGTGATTAGGAATGCTGTGCTTTTAGCAGTGCTCACAGATGCAACCTGCTCCACTGTGCACTGAAGTCAGTGACTGTCTCTTAACTGGTTTTGGTACAACTTCTGCTTCAGCCTGATTCAGACTTTCACTAGTCTGAGTTCCTACTCTGGCCTGCATAGGTTAACAAGCTGCATTTCTTCTTCTGAAGATTGTCCAAGTACCTCACAAAAATCTTTGTCCTTCTGATGACTGTTTCCCCAGTTTCCTTAAACAAAGATCCTCTGTGAGATGCTATTTGTACAATCCTTACCATTGTACAGACAGGTTCAAACGTTGTGCTGTTAATATTTCCATGTCAGAGCAGATTACATGTTTTCCCCTTGGTTGGCCTGGCAGAGATAAGGACACAGCTAGTTGTGAGAAATCTTTGCTTGATAGCCCTTAATGTTCTACGTGGAGCTGGGAAGAATATACTGCCAGGAATGGTCTGTGGTGGTACCTGTGACAGGACTGGATGCTCTATTGTGTATTACAGGAGCAGTCTTCTGGAATAATTTGACATCCTTTTGTGGCTGTTAATGCTGTTTGTGGTGCGTGGGGCAGCAGGAAGTCACTGTATCTAGTGACAGTAACTGTTCTTGAGAATAGTCACCTAATTCTAGACTAGAGTTTCTAATTACTGTAGCATGGACAATAAAGGTGACTCAAAGTTTATTGTTACTGTATTTTTTATAGTCCTAATAGTCTTTGCAGTGTGGTATCAAATAAAAGTTTGTTGAGGAGTATGGGAGGATACCAGTATAATTACCTAATTATATATTATGCTGCTATTATGACTACACTCAAAGACACAATAAGCCTTTGTATAAAAGTGCTTTATCCTCTTTTAACCTGGTCCTTTCCTGTCCTGGGATTGAGTGACAGTGGATTGGAAACACCTTTTACTAGTGTCTATTTCATGCTGAGCTTCCTTGGACAGCTGAATATATTGAAGGCTCAGAAAAGTGTTGCTTGGGCTGCTTCATTGACACTTGAGGCCTCCCAGATGAATCAAATGGGCCAATTTTGTTTCACAGATTCACCTTGGATCACAGACACATGGCTGGAATTGAAGAGCTTAGGAAGATAATTTCTGGTAGGAAAAAGAAAGGACAGGAGTGAATGGCTGAACATAGTGAGTCCTAGCAATATGTATATTGTCTGTACCCAGTGAAAAGACTTGCTTTTTGAAAAGATACCAAGGGCTTATTGGCTGTGGGATTCTTGAGGCTTTTGAAAAATCATCTGGTTTTATGTTCAGCCTCACATGTTGTGAAGCAAACAATGAAAGGTGTGGTTCCAGGAATGGTAAATGGTGGCAGTCCTCATCACAGCAATCCCTTCTGTCATAGGTTCCCATCCATTTTCACAGAAACCCTGCAAAGATTTGCACAAGGATACTTGGGGTTACAGTGTGAGGACAAAGTGAGAGGAATAAAGTGGGAGGATGGCAACACTTAATCCAACTCTGTGATTGAAGGCAAAATCTCAGCCTGTGTGTATAACTTGATGAGTAATTGCAGATTTTTAGTCTGTCAGGAGACTCTTTACCTGCTCCCAGAACAGAACTAAATTTTAAGGTACCAGGCCCTGACATGGCAAGTGCTTCTGCTTCCATATATCTCAGCTACCTTGTGGTGCAGCGTTCAGTACAACAGCATGATCTGCAGTCAAGTGTCACATGCATGCACATGGATAGAACCTGGGACTTAAGCAGATGCCTAAATAAAATATAAAATGCCTGAGTATACATATTTCCTTTCTTCCTTCTCCAGGGAAGAGCCCACTAGCTGTAAAAGCCTCTCTGAAGAGAATTTGTGTTAGATAAATAGCTCCACAAAATTTGCAATTCAAATGAAAAGTACTTTGTGTTGGTGCTTGACAAAGCATGACCAGTGGGGTGCCCTGTAATTCTATCACTGAGCAGATGGGAGGATGAAGGATTGTTGCTTGCTGTATTTCATCACATCACAGCTGAACCCCAACAGTTGAAGTTTGACAACTGCTAATGGAAAAATACTGATGAAGTAAAATGGAGCCTATCAAAACAGTAGGTTTACATTATGAGATTTTTTTTTAAATGGAACTGTTTTCAAAGTTCTGGACTTCTTTGGATTAAAAAGAATGCATTTATGGTCTTGCAAAAGAATGAAGTTGTAATGAATAAACAACTTCTCTTTTTTTCTGTTTGAGTCTCTATTTATGGGTGAAGAAAGTGTTTGATGATGGGCTTGGAAAGATCTCATTGTCCTGCTGCAAAGTCTGATGACATTTTCAATTTCTATTGTGACCTTCAGTTTTATAGAGGTGCAGCATTAGTCTGTGTACTGAACTCCAAAAGCCTGAAGCATACTTACATATCTAGTTGATCTAATTATTTCAAAGCTACTAGTTTGATAGAAGCATATTCCTCAAGTAGCAGAGAAAGACAATGCGTTAATTCCCAAAACAAAACAAAATTGTGTGAACTTGTGAAATGGCTTTATTTGGCTTTGGGGATTTTATCTTCCAAATGCCTTCCCTGAGTGAATGTGTTGCTTGTACCCTTAAATTACTAGCAGAAATGAGTATCCAAATGATTAATTTGAATGTCTGTAACCAAAGAGCTGTTGACCTTGAGCAGTATACTGTATCTCGTTAAACTTGTAAACCAGTGATTGGATGTGCTCCATGTGTTAAAGAAGGATACTGTGTTTGGTCTAGCTCTCTTCTCCTTCACTAACAGTTACGTGACTGTTACATAGTTTACAGCCTGTTTCATGCTGCTCATTTATATGAAAGAGAAAAAAGAAAGCTGGAAGCTTATTCTCATCATGCTGAAAAGTTGACATCCGTCTTAGCTGTGTAAAGTCAGGCTGTCAATACATTTTCCTCACATTGCGTCCTTCATGTTGGTTTACAGTTGGTTCCTGAACAGAAAGCACAAAATCATTCCATTAGAAGTGGGTGTATCTGGAGGGAAAGGAGAGCTAATTCAACTTTTAGCAAGAGGGTTTTATTGCAGCACTTGATTTGTCTGTGCAAACAATGTCAGAATGAGCTTAGGCATCCCTCCCTTGAGATAGTCCATTCCTATGGCCTGAAAGATTTCTTGCCCAGGTAGGGAAAGAATGGAAGCATGTTTTATTTAGTGATATCTCATTTTACTTACTAAAGGATCTCGTTGGTAGAACAGACTTGGTGTATCTAAATCTCATAATGGTAACAGCCTTTTTTAAACTTCCAAACACCAAAGCAATTATCCATACCATGTAGTAACATTGTAATATACACACACAAATACCCATATGCTGCTTTAACTGCAGGGAATAAAAGGCAACAAAGGAAATTATGTCTTGATGAGACATCAGAGAAGTTGATGGGACATCAAGAAAGATGATGTGCCTCAGCTTCCAGAAACTGTAATAGAAATTGTAACGTCACATTTTGTGTTTTTTTTTAAAGGACTTGTGCATAGAAGACTCAATTTCCGTTGATTCCTCTGCCCCCAGTCCAGTGCTGAAACCTAATAATCTATGGGTATAAACTCCAGTTTTGCCTTATTCGTAATCTAGGTTTAACATCACACACTGCTGGAACAGCAGTCCAGCCGGATAAGAGCACAGGTCACTTGAGCACACCACCCCCGCCCACCATCCTGTTGTTGCTCACAGTGAAGGCTATAAGAATAGAGGAAGTTCAGAATCATGTTTCCTCAAATATTTTCCCAGCTTCCAACAATCCTAGTTCAGGAACCTTTTGAACAGAAAGTAGTTTCTTTATATTTAGCAGCCACCTTTTTCATAGAATCGTAGAATGTATTGGGTTGGAAGGGACCTCTAAAGGTATCTAGTCCAACCCCCCTACAATAAGCAGGGACGTATCTAACTGGGTCAGGTTGCTCAGAGCCCCATCAAGCCTGACCTTGAATGTCTCCAGGGATGGGGCTTCCACTGCCTCTCCAGGCAACCTGTTCCAGTGATCCACCACCCTCATATTAGAGAACTTTTTCCTAATGTCCAACCTAAACAGGTAGGAAGGCTCTGCAGAGGCACTTGGACAGGCTGGATCAATGGGCTGAGGCCAATGCTATGAGGTTTAACAAGGCCAAGTGCCAGGTCCTGCACTTCGATCACAACAACCCCATGCAGCACTACAGGCTTGGGAAAGAGTGGCTGGAAAGCTGCCTGGCAGAACAGAACCTGAGGGTGCTGCTTGACAGCTGGCTGAACATGAGCCAGCAGTGTGCTCAGGTGGCCAAGAAGGCCAACAGCATCCTGGCCTGTACCAGAGACAGTGTGGCCAGCAGGAGTAGGGAAGTGATTGTGCCCCTGTACTCAGCGCTGGAGAGAACACACCTTGAGTACTGTGTCCAGTTTTGGGCGCCACCAAATAGGAAAGAAGTTGAGGTCCTGGAGAGGGTCAAGAGAAGGGCAGCTAAGCTGGTGAGGGGTCTGGAAAACAGGTCTTGTAAGGAGCGCCTGAGGGAACTGGGTTTATTTAGTCTAGTGAAGAGCAGGCTGAGAGGAGACCTCATTGCTTTCTATAACTACTTAAAAGGAAGTTGTAGTGAGGCCAGTGTTGGTGTCTTCTCCCAAGTAACTAATGACAGGACAAGAGGTAATGGCCTCAAGCTGCGCCAGGGGAGATTTAGATTGGATATTAGCAAAAATTTCTTTACTGAAAGAGTGATTAGATGTTGGAACAGGCTGCCCAGGGAGGTGGTTACCATCCTTGGAGGTGCTCAAAAGGCATATAGATGTGGTGCTTAGGGTCATGGTTTAGTGATGGGCTTGGTAGTGTTAGGATGATGGTTGGACCTGATGATCTTAAAAGTCTTTTCCAACCAAAATGATTCTATGATTCTATGATTCTAAATCTATCCTTTTCTAGCTTAAAACCATTACCCCTCATCCTATTACTACAAACTCTTGTGAACAGTTCTTCCCCTGCCTTCTTATAGGCCCTTTTCAGGTATTGGAAGGTCGCTATAAGGTACCTCTGGAGCCGTGTCTTCTCCAGGCTGAACAACCCCAACTGTCTTCACCTGTCTTCATAGGAGAGGTGCTCAAGCCCCCTGATCATTTTTGTGGCCCTCCTCTGAATATACTCCAACAGGTCCACATCCTTCTTGTGTTGGGGGGCTCCAGAGCTGGATGCAGTACTCCAGGTGAGGTCTCACCAGGGCAGATTAGAGGGGCAGAATCACCTTCCTTGATCTGCTGGCCGCACTTCTCTTGATGCAGCCCAGGATGCTATTGGCCTTCTGGGCTGCAGTTGCACATTGCTGGCTCATGTCCAGCTTTTGATCCCCTAGTATCCCCAAGTCTTTTTCTTCTTCATCTTCTCTGTTCTCGTCTCCATGCCATGGAAATTTATAGGATTTGCAATATCCTGTGGTAGGTTGTTTCATAGGTTAGTTACTTGCCTAATGAGTAACCACATTCTTCTGTTTCTCTGGAGTTTTCCTCAGATTAACTTTGTTTGAAACTTGCTTCCTCCTTAGTTCCTGCTTAGCTCTTATATTTAAAGAGACAGTGAAAAGTCATTCCATTTCCCGGTCACTCCTGGTTCTGTAGAGCTCCAACAATCTGTCTTTTTCCTTGACTGGAGAGTTCCTCTCTATTAATAGTTTCATGAATCAAAGCTGTCCCGTACCTGTCATTCCTGATGACATACTTTCACATCATCTCACCTTGACAAGCTGCACACACCTTTCCTGCAGTGCAAACGGGGTCCAAACTACACATTTGTGTGAACCTACATCTATTCGTGACAGACGCTGACTGCATACACACACCATAAAATGCACTATGCTTCTCTCAGGTTACCACTTCAGCCTGTTTCTGTTAGTGGACGTAGCTAGACCTTTTTTCACTGCTAGAAGATCTGCTAGCAAATTTCTTTTACCTAATTTAAAAGATGTTCTCTTCCTATAGCTGAGAATATATTCTCTTTAAATTTTTTTTAATCATTTTTTCACATGCATAGAGTGAATGGTGACCTCTCAGCTTTTCACAGGAAAAAATGGGCAGCTTCTCAGTATTGCAGCCCATCTGTCTGCAAAAATGAGACTGAATCCAGTTGTAGTTGAGGTTGCAGACGGATTGAAAATAACAGTCCCTCCTACTAATTCTTCTGCAGTGCATTGGTTAAACATCTCAAGGCTGAAACTGTCCTTTTGATGTCCCTCCTTATACCTGCATTTCTGGGTTGAAAATGAGTGTCCTAAATGTACTTACTCATGTATTGAAGTGAACAGTATTTGTTTCTCTATGTAAAACTTTTAATTGTGCTTTTCCCTCTTTTCCCCTGCATGTGGTCTTTGTGTATGACTACAGCATTTCAGGTCAGGAAGAACAGGGCCAAGTACAGCAGGCCACACATTGGATTATGTCTTTAACAGCAAGCAAGCTGTAACCTTGAAAGGGTGCTGTTTGTGCTGTCATGTCAGCCTTGCTCCAGTAACTCTTGATTCCAGAGCAAGTGCTATGGATATCAAAGACTTAGCCTGAAACTAGTTCCCCCATAACAAATGATATATGTGTTTGTCAGCACTGGGTTGCACTGCGGAAGCATGTCTTTACTGCATTGGTGACAGCTAAGTTAAAAAAAGTCTCTTTCTCCAGTGCTAGCTTATCGCAGTTGAAACTTGAAGGCTTGGGCTATCTATGTATCAGATTTTCTTGTTTGGTACTGAAAGCTTCATATTTGGTCATTGAGCTCCTGTGGGTCTCAAGGCTTGTGGGCATGGAGAATGGTAAAGCAGTGCAATAGCAGTATTCCCTCCAGGGATAAGGTTTTTTTATGAGATGCTAATTCCGTGTTCTACTGTAGAAAATAAGTAGTAAAAAGCCAGTTATATTCTCTCTTGGCCTGGGGTAGGGAAAGACAGGACTCTGAATGCGTATTAAACACTATGGTTCTGGAACCTGATGACCTTTTGTAGATAGCCACAGGTGTGTTGAGATGGTCTTAGGAATTCCCCTTCTCTCTCTTAGATGGCTTGGGTGGCCAGAGGGCTCGCAACTGGCTGGGAACTGCCTGGGTTCAGCAGCGCTGCTAACATTACCAAGAGCTTGGAAAGGAGTGTGGTGGAGGAGCTACCTTGGATATCTCCCAGCTGGATTCATCCAAGTGCATTAGCTACTATTGTGAGCACACATCTAGGCAGGTACAGCAGCTCTGCTGCCATCAAAAATACTGGGCTGACATCTGATAACAGTATTCTCTCCTCTTACCTACTGCAAATACTGCAGTGCTCAGGTTCACAGCAAAGAGAGGTCAGTGTAGCTAATAAGCTGTGTGTGGATTCTCCTTGAGTCTAGAGGAGAGAAGGCAGGAACATGAGGACCAAACTCAGAGCTGCAGAATTTTCCATTCAAAGTCAGCTATTTGCAAAGTCTCATGTTATCTTCTAATTACTCCATTCTTAAGTCTGCATCACGCTATTTCTGGTTCTGTTTTGACAGTAATGACATGCTGAGTCATATTTGCATTCAGCATAGCCCATAGGGGATGAACTGGGGAAAAAAAAAATGCAATAAGAGAATTTAACAATAATCTTTCCTCTAGGTAAGAGACCTCATTGTGATGCTTCCATGACAGAATTAAGCTACTTGACAAACCATTGAATATTGTACACTTCTAGTGTGAAACAATCAGTTTGGTGATAATTCAGATGCAGATCTGTGAATACAAGGGTCCAGAAAAGACTGTGCCTGTGTAGAATAGCTGTTTACCACAAGAAGAAAATGCAGCATTTTAGCATGATATTCGAATCTCAAATTATGAAGTAGTCATTTTATATACCAAGTTAATATGGTCCTTTCTTCATGGCTGTGAGGGGTAATGTTCACCCCACCTTGAAATGTTTATAGAACAGTAGGATGCAGTCTCAGTTAATTGTTCTGGATTTGCTTGCTAGGGTATTTAGAACCTTGTACTATAGTCCTTGCCCAGGGCAATCCCATACCATAGTGTAGTGATCAAATTTTTGAGCATGGCTGTCGCCTCAGAGTCTCTTTCAAACCCCGACTTTTCTGTTGCTCAGATAAGGCAACAGATGTGGCTATAGCTCTTAAAGAAAGACTTATGGAGGGCTGCTTTCTACCCTCCTGCTGTACTCTCAATTCTTCAGGACAGCAAGAGGGACAGAGTGTCTGTGGAGAACAGGCTTAGTAGACCTACAACAATAGACAGCGGTTCCCAAAGGAAAAATTAAGTTTCCATGAAGTATATTTGGTGATTGAGCAATCTTGACCACCATTTGCAATACTTGTGCTGGAGCGCAACAGAAAGTAACATTCATGTAAGTAATGAATGCAGGGCAAATGAAGCTGTGTGGCTTAGACAGTAATCCCTTCCCATGTAAATCCAGTTGAATTCAAGGAGTCAGAGCAATAGTCTTGCACAAATGTTTCCTTGTCTTTTTCACTAGACAGGCATTTATAAAAATATATTTTGTTTTAGGACTGCATTGTTGACTGTTTCGGTTATATAGTATTTCTGTAAGTTGAGGTTTCTCTAGAGCTGTAAGCCATTAAAATCTTGCTTTCCTCATCTTTCATCCCTAAATGAGGATGTGAAATCTCAAATTGGGCAATGTTTAAAAATCTTCTATAGAAAAGTTTCCAAAAACATTTTCTTCTTGTTCAAAAGTGTTCCATGCCCTTCAATTTTTTTTTGACTCTCCTTCAGTAAAAAGAAAGTACAGAAAGACATCAATTATTTTTCTTGCCCAATTATCTCCTGATCCCTTGAGCTTTTCTGAGTAATTCTATAGACTGAAGTAACCCCATACTATGCTGAAAAATGCATGGATCAGTAGCAGGCATGGCCTATATATTAAAAAGAGTGAGAGAAAGAGCTACTGAGGGAAGACTGAGAATAGAACAAGCACATCTTGTACAATCGAGGCTGTAAAGTGACTTGCAAGAGGTCTTTGCTCCCTTGGTGTTTAATAGCACTGTGGGGCTTTTGTCTCCTGAAGTAAATTATATAATAAAATTCTAAAAGAAACTTTACCTTCCTTCTTTTAAGAAAATTTGTGTTGAGATCTGCATGTTCTAAAAGGATTGTGCAGGTCTCACTATGATGTAGATTGAAAAAGACACCATGGCACCAAGAGGCATCAAGAACAAAGCTATTTAGAATCTTCTTATCTGTTCTCCATGTGGGTGGGTTCTCTTCTGAGTGATGCATGAAGAGTGCTGCTGAATCATGATTTTATATGATTCAGGGTTATGTAGCCTGGTCTTGATGGGAGGCCCACAGAACTTGATGGCAGGCTGGGCAGCCATTGTGACTTCCCATCTTGATGGCTTGCCCTGGGATAGTTCAGTGAGTTCTTCGATGTTCTGCCTCACAAGAGGGAAATTGTGCCTTGTTCTGGCTTTCAGATGTGGTAAATGTTTAGCTTAAATTATAAGTGGAAGTTCTTTTGAGTGTAGTAGTAGTGGTACTGTATTTCCCTTACCTTTCTTGTGCTGCTTGTACAGGAAAGGACTGTCTTTGGTATTGGGTTAGTGTGTGGCCAAGCTCTGGGTGGTGCTTCAGCTGGCCATATGGGTCTTTCTCACTCAAGCTACGTTCTTGACTTTTGCTTTGAAAAAGGGAGACGTCTTCACCTTGGCATCCTCAGAACAGCCTATGTTACAAACTTCAGTAGCATCAGATAGCTGTAGTGTCCTTAGATTTGTCAGCAAATGATAAAACCTACTTCAGGAACTGTCTCACAAATCTCTTTCTGTCAATGTAAAAAGAAAGAGCAGCCTTTGTTTTGAGGGTGTTACCCATTGGGGTCTGCAGGACCCAGAATCACAAATGTTGGGGTTAAAGAGAAGACCTACCTCCAGGGTAGGAACGTGTGCAACAGAAATGCTACAGAAATGCGTTGCTTTGGGAGTAGAAGACATGTCTTGTTCTTTCCAGATATTTGAAAGAACTGGACTTAGCTGAGAGGTGTCCTTACTGTCCTTGGTCCTGAGAGATGGTGTTCTGGGTGTCAGAGTAGATTTACTGCTCACAGTCTATTAGGAAAAAATGGCAAAGCTTTTTTGTTATTCAAAGGTCTCAGTTGCAGACTGTGTGATGAGATTGTTGAAAAGCAGTTGCAGACAGTGACAAAAGTGTACAATCACCTTGATAGAAGGGTAGATAGTGATGTGGAGTTCAGAGTTGTGTTAATCAACACTAAAGGCTAAACCAGAGTGTGATGCTTCGGAAAAGAGACAACAGCCAGGCCACATCCAGAGCTGTGTTTACCGACTAAGGAGGCATAGGGATCTAGATTCTGACAACCTCTAGATACATACTTGTGAAGGCAACTTCTTCAGGTCTCTTTCTATGGGTACAGACTTCAAAGGACTCGAAGATCAAACATTTCATACTGAATCTGCTTCTTGACCAGACAAAGATTTTAAGGTTTCTAGTAAGATACAATCATCACAGAATAACCCAACAATGACAGTTTTGAAAAAAACCTCACACATCTTAACTAATTATCGGACTTGAAGCATGAGCAACAGTTCAGCAAACTTTTCCTTTAAGTTAGACATTGTTTACTTTTTTCATTCTCTAGTTTTTTGAAATGTATTTTCAGCCTTCCATTTGCACTTCCAGTCTTTTAGAATATGAAACAATGTAATATGTTAATGACTGCCTTGCCGTTGTGAGGTTTTTTTATTACTTTTTTACGAATAAATCCATATGTCTCAGGCTGAAAGAGACTTGTTTCTCATGACAGAATTTTGGCATCTCAGATCTCTTGAAAGCTTTGAACTCAGCAAGGTCAAACACTCCACCTTTGGGGGATCTTTTTCGTTTTTGCAGCTTTCTGAAAATAGTCCATTTAGTGACCTGTATGGAATCTTTGAAAAGGCCGGGCAACAATTTTGCTAAGTTCCATAGTAGCAACCAGACCCAAGGCCACTGGACAGCCAACAGTGTTTAGAAAACATTGGGCAGAATGTGCTAGCTCTTTCATGAACTGATTCTCTCAGCAGTTGCTAATGGCTCTAAATTATGGAGACAGGTGGCTAGAAAAGCAAGTTTATCCGTTGCATTCTGTTCAGCAGATTGGGATACTCAGTGCTGCATTCTAAGCCTGCTTGCAGATAGAAACGCATTGTCAACTCATTTCAGGAAAACCTTGTCCTAAAGTTTCACTGTTGCCCCAGTGGAAAGGCTACAAGGTGTGTGTGTGTATGTGGGCGGAGAGAGGAGACCGTTCATGCTGTGTGACTTCTGTGTGAATAAAAGACAGTGGGAAGCAGGAGGTGAGAATGGGCTGGGAGCATCTGCCAGGGCTTCTTTGTCAGGACAGCACAGTCTAATGGTACTATGGAGGTAGCTCCTTCAAGCCACAGTGATGAGTGGCAGGGAAGGGTCAGAGTGGGCACAGCTGCTGGAGTGATGCAGGCAGGACTGCCGTGTTAAGTGACCCCAGAGGCGGGAATGGCCTAAGGCTCTGCAGCAGGTGACACAGAGACTCCTGAGTGAGAAGTCACTCAGGGCAGGTACAGGGCTTTGAAGCACCTCTCATGTGTTGAAGCACCTCTCATGTGAAGCCAAAAATACACTCCTCTGCCTCTGTTTCACCAAGGAAGCCCTTGCATCCTGGGACTCCTCGTTTGCACCTCCATGCAAAAGACATTGCAAATGATACTTTTCTTGTTCTGCCAGGATATGTGTGTGTACCCCTTTGCTGACTCTGGGCCAGCTTTGGCAGTGCTCTGCAAGAATAGGGATTGTGAAAGGTGCTGTGCAACTCCCTTTGTTAAGGAAACTTTTCAGGCATTTACAAAGAATCCCGTCACTTCAAATGATGTAAAATCTGTTAACAAGCCTGTTGGGGTTATGACATGGATGATTTCAGAAGTCATCACATCTCTGAAGTAATTTTTAATTTTTTTATTTTTTTTTTATTTTTTTTTTAAATTGAGGGAAGGTAATGGCTTTTGATAGCTTCTGGAGGCACACTTTGCCTTTTACTGTCTGAATTTTTCCTTTCAGATAGAATTATCTGTTTGGTGTTTCATTTATGTCTCATCAGTGCTGCATCCTAGATGAAACTCCCACACAGAACTGAAATAGCCCAAGCTGCAGAGAGAAGAGAAAGTTAGTCTGGCAAGCAGTTAACAATGTTTGTGTGCACGCCGTGTGTGTGTTTTGTTTCTGTCTGTGGGTGTATGAAAAAACTGCTGAGAGCAAACCAAATTTAAAGAGTTTCTTTCTGGGCATGGTGTGTCTGCAATCACCGTTATTTCTTGACTATGTAACTTCCACAGCTTCTCATGAAAATTCTGTCTGCTCTACTCACAGTCTACCTACTGACCCTCAGGCTTGAGAGAACATGACAAATCACTGACGGAAAATACGTTAACATTTCTTCAAACAGAACTTGATTGTATGCAATCAAAATGAGGTTTACAAGTGCCTCAACACTTTACAACAGCCCATTCCAAAGAACATTTTTCTCTCTGGTTTAGTACCACCCTACTGATACCACTGTAGCTGCCAAGAAGCACCACAGCACCAGTTGCTGTGCTATGCTGCTGTTAGCATCCACATTTCTTGAAGTATATTAAGAAAATATGTGAACATGCATTAATTATTTCTAAGGAGTTCTTACTTTTCTGGTAGGTAAGTAATTTCACCAGTTAAGAGTGTATTACAGCTGTTTTAAAAAATCTCTTGCTGCTATGAAGAGGTTCACAGTGATATCTCATCAGAATAACTCAGCTGCATGGGAAAGGCTCATAATGATTGCTGAAGATTTGACTGCAGTCCCTTTAAAATTTTGCTGCGGGAGGATGTGTTTCCATGATGGTTTAGCTCATGACTAGTCCCAGTACCCTTATGCAGTATAATTTCTTCGTGCCAATAGGCACTTAGGGATCTCCTTCAAGGAGACATGCCTTCCTCAGAAAACTGCTGGGGCGGGGGGAACAGTTTGCAATCTCCCACCCAGCCACTGAGGTACCAGCTGAGGCAGCCATCACATCTTGCTAAAATATTTGGTCTTCTGGTTTGGTTTTGTTTTGTTTTTTAAATAAAAAAATCTTTGTTTTATTTTCTTGCTCTTAATACTATTAAACAAATTTGCCTGACTTTGGTGCTAGGATAATCTTTTGAAGCTAGCTGGTATAATCTGAGTGCCTTAGAATACAGAAGTCCACACAGGGAGCAGCATTTAATGCCCCTCCATGGCAGCGTAGATAGGTGACTTGCCTCCCACCAGAGGACTAAGTCATGCAGTTCTGACTTCTTTGGTCTCACGGCTCTCTTTAGATGGATCTGCCATGCTGCCAATTGTGAAGCACTGTGTGTGTGTGTATATATATATGTATATATATATATATGTATATGTATTAAAAATGTCACCAAAGTTACTGTTGTGTGATGTTGCTCCAGTCTCTGTTAGCTTTTCTTTAAAACAACAGTGAGATTCCAGTCAGCAGGATTGTCTGACAGGCTGATGTTGTCTGGGCTTCCTGGATAGGCTCATCAGCCTCATCAATCAGAAACCACGGGGGAGACTGTCATTTTCCAAGGCAACAGAGAAGGTCTGGAATCTGTCACCAGCATGAATTTAGGAAATCTATTAGAGCAGCAGAGATTTGCACACTTAGCAATATTTTTTTTTGATTCAGCTGTTCTTTATGTGCCAAATTGAGTAGTTTCTGCGAAGCAGGAAAATAGAACTGAAACAATTGTAAATTCCAGGGAAATAAATATTGTGGCAAGCAGACCTGCTTTCCAGTTCTTTTTTCTGTTGGAACTACAAGCTGCAAATGACTAATGCCAGGATGATGCAATGCAGGTGAGCTCATGTGAACAGGGTGCCTAGATTCCTGGAATGCATTGATGATAACTTCCTTCTCCAAGTGGTAGAGGAGCCCATGAGGAGAGGTGCTATACTGGACCTTCTTCTCACCAACAAGGAGGGGATGGTGAAGCTAAAGAGCAGCCTTGAATGCGGTGACTGAGATGGTGGAGTTCAAGATCCTTAGGGCAACAACGAGGGTGCACAGCAAGCTTGCTAGCCTGGACTTCAAGAGAGCAAACTTTGGCCTCTTCAAGGAACCGCTTGGCAGAGTACCATGAGATAAAGCCCTGGAGGGAACAAGACCCCAAGATAGCTGGTCAATATTCAAGGATCACCTCCTCCAAGCTCAGGAGCGATGCATCCCAATGAAGAGGAAGTCAGGCAAAAATGCCAGGAGGCCTGTGTGGATGAACAAGAGGCTCCTGGACAAACTCAAATGAAAAAAGGAAGTCTACAGGGGCTGGAAGCAAGGACAGATAGCGTGGGAGGAATGCAGAGAAAGTGCCTGGGCAGCCGGGGATCTAGTCAGGAAAGCTAAGGCCCTGGTGGAATTAAACCTGGCCAGGGACATTAAGGACAACAAGGAAAACTTCTGTGGGTACATTGGTGACAAAAGGAAGACTAAGGATAATGTGGGCTCTCTCCAGAAGGAAACAGGAGACCTAGTTACCTGGCATATGGAGAAGGCTGAGGTATTCAACGGCTTTTTTGCCTTGGCCTTCACCGGCAAGTGCTGCAGCCACACTGCCCGAGTTGCAGAAGGCAAAGGCAGGGGCTGGCAGAATTAAGAACCACCCACCGTAGGAGAGGATCTGATTCAAGACCATCTAAGTAACCTGCAGGTGCACAAGTCCATAGGACCTGAGGAGATGCAGCAGCAGGTCCTGAGGGAGCTGGTGGATGAAGTTGCTAGGCTACTATCTGTCATATTTGAGAAATCGTGGCAGTCCAGCGAAGTACCCACTGACAAAAAGAGGAAACATAGCCCCCATTTAAAAAGGGAAAAAAGGAGGACTCGGGGAAATTACAGGCCAGTCAGTCTCACATCTGTGCCCAGAAAGATCATGGAGCATATCCTCCTCAAAACTATGGTAAGGCACATGCAAAATAAGGAGGTGACTGCTGACAGCCAACATGGCTTTACTAAGGGCAAATCGTGCCTGGCAAATTTGGTGGCCTACTATGATGGGATTACAGAATCAGTCAATAAGGGAGTAGCAACCAACTTCATCTACCTGGACTTGTGCAAAGCATTTGATACTGTCCTGCACAACATCCTTGTCGCTAAACTGGAGAGACATGGATTTGATGGATGGACCATACAGTGCTTAAGGAATTGGCTCGATGGTCACACTAAAATATGTCCAAGCGGAGACCAGTGACAAGTGGCGTTCCTCAAGCATTAGTATCGGGACCAGTGATGTTTAACATCTTTGTCAGCAAAATGGACAGTGGGATTGAGTGCACCCTCACAAAGTTTGCCAACAACACCAAGTGGTGTGGTGTGGTCAACACGCTGGATGGAAGAGATGCCATCCAGAGGGACCTTGACAGGCTGGAGAGGTGAGCCCGCGCAAACCTCATGAAGTGCAACAAGGCCAAATGCAAGGTCCTGCACGTGGGTTGGGGCAATCCCAGGTGGGTGATGAGTAGATTGAGAGCAGCCCTGCAGAGAAGGACTTGGTGGTACTGGTGGACGAAATACTGAATATGAGCCAGCAATGTGCACTTGCAGCCCAGAAGGCCAATTGCATCCTGGGCCTCATCAAAAGAAGCGTGGCCAGCAGGTTGAGGGAGGTGATGCTCCCCCTCTACTCTGCTCTGGTGAGGCCTCACCTGGTGTACTGCACTTAGATTTAGGGCCCTCAGTGTAAGAAAGACATGGACCTGCTTGAGCAGGTCCAGAGGAGGGCCATGAAGATAATTGGGGCCCTGGAGAGGGAATTTGTCAGGGAGTGTAGTGATAGGACAAGAGGTAATGGTTTCAAACTGGAAGGGGGTAGGTTTAGTTAGATATTAGTGTAATAGGTTTGCATGGCAAGGTTTTGGTAGTGGGGGGGTGTTGACAGGAGTGACTTCTGTGAGAAGCTGCTAGAAGTTTCCCCTATGTCTGATACAGCCAATGCCAGCCGGCTCTAAGACAGACCCGCTGCTGGTCAAAGCCGAGACAATCAGCGATGGTAGTAGCGCCTCTGTGATAACGTGTTTAAGAATTACTGCTCAGCAGTAATTGCAGCGAGAGAGAGGAGTAAGAATACGTGAGAGAAACATTTCTGCAGACACCAAGGTCAGTGAAGAAGGGGGAGAGGAGGTGCTCCAGGCACTGGAGCAGCGATTCCCCTTCAACCTGTGGTGAAGACCATGGTGAGGCAGGCTGTCGCCCTGCAGCCCATGGAAAGTGGAGCAGATATCTGCCTACACCCCATGGAGGACCCCGCGCTGGGGTAGGTGGATGCCTGAAGGAATCTGTGACCCCGTGGGAAGCCTGCGCCGGAGCAGGCTCCTGGCAGGACCTGTGGCCTGTGGAGAGAGAGAAGCTCATGCTTGAGCAGGTTTGCTGCTAGTGACCCCATGGGTGAGCCCACGCTGGAGTAGTCTGTTGCTGAAGGACTGCGCCCCATGAAGGAGATGCACAGCAGAGCAGTTCATGAAGAACTGTAGCCTGTGGGAAGTTCAGTGGTCAACTTGGCAGTATTATTTCCGGTTAGACTTGATGATCTTAAAAGTCTTTTCCAACCTAAATGGTTGTATAATTCTATGAAAAAGATGAAGAGAGAGCCCCATATGTCTAGGATAGTGTTACTGTGGGTCTGAGATCAGATCAGATGAATGGCACCTGAGAATGCATAGGCAACTTTATTGTTCTAAATAAAGCAGTATAGAAAGGACATAGCATCAGTGCAAAGGAGTAAATCATATACTAACTGAAGAATTCACTTAAAAACATCAATTGATAGTTCTAAGTTGGAAAGAAAATAGAAGAAGGACTTACAACATCCCATTTGTTGCACAAATGTGCAAGTACCATTAAGATTAGATGTTGGTTTGCGTGCAAGTACTCTACTGCTCTGTAAAACCAGAGTTAAACTGTCACTGTGCATAGCTGGAGACTTTGCAGAATTAAAAAGCTAGATGCTATGATTTTAGCCAAAGAAATGATGATGCTGGTAGGGTCTTGCTCTAAAAAGAATACTTTCTTTTGTCTGCCAAAGGATACTCTGCAGCACCTTGTAAAATAGGAAATTCATTATATTCTGTTGACATGGCTGTCTACTTCATTCAGTTTTGGGCTTCAATACCCATTTGCAGAGTGAAGCATTGCTCTTGCACATGTTAGAACCTACTGCTATTTCAGAAAAATGTGAGAAAAATAATTCATGGAAAGTCCTATGTGCTTCCATATGGATTTGTACCAAGTTTGAAAAAGGCTCCATCAGCCTTTGAAGTCTGCCTTGGGGTGTGTAAGGGAAATGAAACATTACCATAGTGGTAAGAAGAGGCATTTGTCTCCAAATAGCTGGAATTTCAGATATCTTTACACAGAGTTTGCTCAACTTAACAGTTTGTTTCCTAACAAGATTTCTGAGCAATGCAGTTTATCTGGCTGAATGCAGAGGGAGAGAGAGAAAGACTGAATTAAAACACTAGAGACAGAAAGCTGAGTCTGGAAAGGGGGAATGGCTGAAGCAAAGGTTCCGAAAGACAGTAAAATAAAGGCTTCTGTGTCTCAACATGGACAGTAAGAGTAAATGCCTGCTTGTTCAGGACACTTTTCTGAAGAAGGCGCAGGGAATGGCAACGCTTGAGATTTTTTTGACAGTACACCATGAACACTGACCAAGATGTGGTAAAAAATCCCAGGATCTGGAAGAAGGAAAGCTGGACAATAGACATGGTGCTGGTGATCATCCTAACGTCTTGGTCACCAAAATGATCGTCTAGTGTCTTGTCACAGTGCTGATTCTGTGTGTAACTTTTCATTATTACCTCTATCTGTATTGGTACCTGTTACATGGGACAGATGTCAGTGAAGCCTTTGTTGTAGGTGCTGGGTATTCTCAGACCATGTCTTTCTGGGTTAGCTGGTGATAGGGAATATTTTAGATCCCAGCATGAGTACGCAGAGAATAGAAAGGGCTGAGTCAGTGAATTCCACTTAATTGAGGAATGGCAATTACTACAGATGCTGAGAAAATAACAAGCTGACTAACAACCTGGAAAATGGAGGTGAAGGAAAAATGAAAAGACTGAAGCAGACCAAGTCTGTATTGCAGTGTGATGAGCACTGCAGTGGCCAACTAACTGGTGACCACAGCCTTCTTCACTGTTTTGCCTTCAACTCTACAGTCCTTTGATAGCAGGCAGACAAAAAGCTGGCAGGAATAGCATAAGGCTCATCCTTGGGGCAAGAGGTAGACCAGACTGACACTGTTTTGCCTTCTATGTTCTGCCACTACATAACTTGCACAAGTACCCATGATCCATGGCTCACCACTTGATATGTTCAGATGGACCTCACTGGGATACGTCCACAATTATTTTTCTGAGATGTCTCAGAAAACTTCACGCTGAAACAGATAGGCATCTCACTGACCTGGAAATAAGCCTAAAACCTTAGATTGGCCAAGGGAGCAGAAATGCATATAAACACACCCCTTCTCAGTTGTTTAAGACACTTGTGCTGGAAAAGTAAACAGAGAAAGAGTTCCATGTTTGCTTTGAACTTTGAATTTCATTAATAATTTCTTCATTTTATACAATGTTAATGGTCCTTATTAGAGATCCCCGTTGTACCAAAAAGACCAGAAAATTGCATTTTCAGAGATATTATGATTTCCCAAGTGAGCTCCTCAAGTGAACTTGGCATCAGCTCTTTGTTTATGAAAGAGAAATCACCAATGCATTTCAGTAGGTGTATTAGTTATAGTTAATTAATAAATTGTGGTGGTTCCTTTGGAACTATTCAGTACTAATGTATAAACACAGTATTATGTTCATGCAAGTACCACTTTGTAATAGCATGTGATACGCTCCTGAAGGGCTGTTAGATTTTTATTGAAACTTTAACAGGAGCAACTGGGGGGGGGGTGTTCAGCTGAAAGCATTGGTGTGGCATTTACTTTTTTGATGGAAAATAGTAATCTAGTGACTAATAAAACAGCAGAAGAAAAAGACCCTGCACCTTTATCTCCCAGTTGAAGGAGTAGGAGGCAGATAATAGAGGCATCTTTGTTCTTATCACTGAAGAAATGTGCAAACATTTGCAGGAAAACAGCTTTCTACAGCAAGTATGGAGCTGTACTCTTGTTTCCATAACATTCCTAAAAGCATTGTTTTTTTCTACTCCTAAGTGGATGAAAAGCAGAACTAGGACTACTTTTTGTACTTTCAAAGAGCAGCAAGTTACTGTGGACACAGGGAAAAAGCTCTTTCCTGGCTCTTCTCCTACTGTACTGAGGAAGATTTCTGCTTCCAAAACAGGTGTGATGGCCTAGATCTCTATGTGCCCCTCTCTGCCTTTCCACTTTTTGTCAGTGGGACAGAAAGACCAGTCAGACAGTGATGTGGGAAAGTCAAAGGCTTTATTCTGACCAGCTGACAGTATGTCCTGTTCTTTGTGGATGAGTTATCTTGATAGCATCCTTGACAGGAAAAAATCTGCCCATGCAACTAAGGGTTCTGAACGGGCCATAGTCTGAATACAGTAATTTTGGATTACATACTTTGTAACCCTTTTTGTTCATGTCAACTCCAATAACTTCCCACTGGGTTGTACCAAACCGTGCATTGAAACAGGCATTGCCTGGTGAAGCTGGCTCAAAAAAAGTAAGAAATCAGGAGCTGCCTTATATTGTGCACCTCTGCAGGACACAAAGTCTTGGAGCAAGATTGGCATGTAGATTCATTGATGCTTTACACATGGAGAGACTAAAGAAAAGAGATGCAACAGGGCATGTCTGAAAAGCTCACAATACACAGACTGTAAGTCTTGGAAGAGCACCCAGAAGGGACCACAGGAGATCTTACCGGGCAGAGATCCTGAAAAGCTCATTTCACTCATTCTTTCCCAGTCTCATTTTAAAAGAAGAGGGAGACAGAAAACTATGGGAACATACAAGTCATCAAAACCATCTTGTACTGTCAGGAACTGTCAGAGTGAAAGACAAAAATGAGACTGTGCAGCCCATCCGTTATCGACTGTTTTTTATTCCTTTCTGTTTGGCCCATCTAGTTGCTAAAAGTCTCCAGGCCATTATTTTGTTTTCACACAGTGCTAAGAAGGAAAGATTACATTTCTGCTGGGTTTAAACAAAGTTGCAGGAGTTATTTGTGTACAAGATAATGAGCTATGAGTAGTAAGTTTGTAGTAAGTTTGGGGCTGTTTCATTTTTAGGAGTCAGAAAAATCATGGATGATTCAGTGATTTTGCAAGGCAAGGAAGCACGTTGCAGTAGCACCGAAAAAATCCAAACAGCTTCTAGAGATCAGCGAGTTAGGTCTGGCAGAATACATACTCCTTATTTTCCTTTTTATTTGAGTCTGAATGAGATTCTTCCTAAAATACTGTTTAGTGATCATTAATCTATTGCTTTGTCTTAGCTGCAGGGGAGGTTGGTGATATACTGGAAACAACTCTTTCTTCTTTAAGGCTCAAAGGAAGTTAATTAAAATGAGATTGCTGCTCAAACATAACGTGTTTGGGAGCCTGCTGTTTCTTGTCTGTATTTTATGCTAAGGAGAAATTACACTCACCTCCCTGCCCCTTGCACTGCCCTCCTCCCCTGCCACCTTTCTGCTCTTGTAGGCTGTAGTTTTGGGTTTTTATTCTGTCTCGAACTAAGATGTGTATATCTTCTCCTGCCACTGGGCACCGGTGAGAAGAGCCTGGTGTTCCCCCTTATTCATCAAGGTATTTACACACACTACTGAGACCCCCCTGAACCTTCTTTTCTGCAGGCTAAACAGGCCCAGCTTTCTCAGCCTCTCCTCATATAAGAGAACCTTGAGTCTCCTAATCATCTTCATGGCCCTTTGCTGGCTCACTCCAGTAGCACCATATCTCTCTTGTATCTGGAAACTCAGAACTGGGCACATCACTCCCAAGTTTGGTCTCACTAGCACTGGGTAGAAGGGAAGGATCCCTCAACTTGCTGGCAACACTTCTCTTAATGCAGCCCAGGGGGGCTGTTCACCTTCTTTGCTGCAAGAACACATTGCTGGCTTATGGTCAGGTTGTCCACCAGGACCCCAAGGCCTTTACTGCCAGACAACTTTCCAGACAGGTGACCTTCTTTCCAGGTATTTTACTGGAGAATGTCTCCTACATGTTCCTGAACAACTGAATTACTGGTTTTAGATGGCTAATGACAACTTAAACCAGCAAAAGTTGCATGAAAATGTATCTGAGTGTTCTCATAGTATTTGGCTTAACACCTGATTGCCTAGTTCTTTAGCCCTTATGGATCAAGGAAATGACAATTTGTTTGGAATGCCTGCCTTGCCACTTGTTTTGTAAACAAACCACCTCTGAGATGCTTTCCCTCATGCAAGTTTTTTATCCTTTGGGGGCAGGGCTGTTTGTTATAGCCAGAAGGGTGACAGTTTGCAAGTGTTGTCCTGGAGCTTTAGCCATTTCTGTGTTCTGCCTGTGACCTTGTCTAGAGATGTTGGAAATAATATTGATTGAAGCTCCTTACTGATTAGTGATTACTTTGGCATTGTCCGTATTCTCTTTATTTCAAGGTAGATGTTATGGTTGGAATGTGAAAAAAGACTCAGGCTTAATATATGAACAGATTCAGTAAATGTGTCCTTCCCCTCTGTTTCCTTGGAAGCTTCAAAAGTAGGCCGGAGGACAGAACTTCTGCTCTTTCCTTCTTCTTGTGCCTATAACTGCAGCATCACAGTTGCATGCAAACAAATTCTCTGGAGCCTCCACTGCTGAGCTGCTAAAACCAGAAGCTGTTATCCAGGGAATGTTAACAACAAAGCCTGATGTTTAGGATGAAGAACAAATAAGACAGAAGAAAAGCTTTTCTATGGCAAAAGTAACACAAGAGATCAGAGTTAAAATGTAGTGTAATATTTTGCTTCTCATAATACATTTCCTTCTAATTAGTTAACAGTGATACCACTGTGCAGCATTGCTCATGTTTAGAAGCTGACTTTGAAATCAGAGGTGAATTAAGAGAGCCTGTGAGGATCCTGGAACTAAATTCTTGTTCTTGTAGAGGCCCTGTGTGCTGAATAGCTGCAAAATCAAATGGCTAGTGTATTCAAAATCTTGGTCTTGTCAAAGAGGCGAAAGAAGATCTATGCACTTTCATTCCTTATATGATGAGCTGAGCTGACATAACTTAATGATAGCCCAGAAGTAGTGCTTCGAGGGAAAAAAAAAATCTCTTTCTGCTGCTGAATTCTGCTTCCTAAGTAGTGTGTATTACAATGTCTGGGTAGTTCTAAGTGGAGAGAAGCTAAAAAGAGATAAACTTGATAGATTATTGAACCCAAATCAGTTTGATCATCAATGGAAATATTTGTTGAGAGAAATCCAGAAATTAAAATGTTACTGGCGTTGGTCATCAATGATTTATGCACAGGAAGGCTGCTTAGGGAGGTCCCTGCAGTAGCAGTGTGTGACCTGAGTAGTCTGCATTGCCTTTCCACTTGTTATGAAATTCTAGCCTGCTTGCAATTTCAGTTATCCTTCCTTGCATCCCAAGAAAGAAATCACCAGTCTGAGTAAATTTGCCCTCAAAATGCAAGAGTTCCTGTGTTACTCTGGCCCTGCAAAGGATGATGCAAAATGACAGTAGAAGAAGGTTGACAGTAGCTAGGGACCATGAATATTCCAGCTGGGGTTTCTTTGGTGTCCCTGGGTGTCTTCCTCTTTTTATCCACAGGTTTCCCCACAAGACAGAAGTGTCAATAGGCTTGTGGTTAGCTAGCTGAATGGAGACAGTCATGGTTACTGATATTATTTCCCACTTAGCAAAAAAAATGTCTGTAACAACCAGGTCTTGTCAGGCTTAAAATGATCGGTTTCCCCATGTTTTTCTATGGGAGATGTAAAGGGGCCATTTCTCTGTCACTTTTTGGGGGATTGGTGTGTTGCTTTTGATTCAGGGCTGCTTTCATTTTAGGGCTCTGGGAAAACATGACCTGGAAAAGAAATGTGGAGGGGAAAAGCCACAGGATCTGCTCATCTCTCAACAAATTACTTGGTGCTTGTTGGAGCCATCTCTGGGGCAATTCAGGAGGAATCATCCTGATAGGTTGCAGATGTTTCTCCCTGTAAGAACCAAGGTTCCACCATCACCATGCTAAGAACTGATGTGGAACACAGTCCTCCAGCACTGTTGGCATGCTGAAGAGGTAATTTATAAGGGAGGGATAAGGGCTTGTGCAAACCTCTTCCCTTCACTTAACCTCTAATAATGCCAACAAACAATTGTTTGACACTGTCTTCTTCCAGTCGAAGCATTTGAAAAGGCCAGATCGTTTTGCCTTGTGCAAGACAAGAGTTGTTAAAAATGTATACATGTATGTGCATGTGAGTATATGTTACAACAAGGCTGTATCAGATTAAGTCAGTTAAGTCTCAGCCAGCAAGGAGCCAATCTGGAGCTGTCCCAACCCAGGAACTAAGGACAGTAACCAGACACCTACAGTGATCTTTCAGGGTGAAGGTAGCTTTTCTAGTAAATGATGAAGGGTGTTTTCCTGCTCTGGGCAAAGTCCAACACAACTCCCAAAGGATATGTGTCTTCACTTCATCCATGTAAGGCTTGATCCTGCTGCAGCCTTCCAGTGCCCTGATGATGACATATCACAACAAATGCTCTCCCCAGTTCCCCAGCACCCGCTTTCCTCCCCAGCTGAATGTTTGCCAGTAATTTGCAAACAAAAGTGCCTCTGAAATACAGGGTAAATGGCTTTATGCAGTCCTGTGGGGACAAAGGGGCATGCAAGGAGCCTCCCCGTTTGTGTGGTTGGCTTAGGAGCACACAGGGAGATTTGGGACCCCAGTGTACAAAGAATACAGGCAGAGGCACTATCCCTCCTACGTACTAAGCATTAGAGGCAGTGGTGTCCAAGGGTATGTAAGAGATATGCAAAAATGTTGCTTCTTTCTAATCCATGGTAGAAGCCTAGAAATCATCAGCAACTCCAATGTTTGCTAATGGTGTATGTTCCTACCTGTCATGGGATGTGTAGTTTCTGGCAACAGTTAAGACTGCGATTCCTCATCCCTGCAATCAAGATTTCAAATTTTTTTTCTAGCCCTGGTGTAATTTCTTTCTGGATGTCTCACCTGCCTGTTACATTAAAGACCCTGAGCTGATGGAGTGAAAACATTGTGTGGATGGGTTTGCCCGCTCCAGGACTGCAAACCAATTCTGTTGCCATCATGCAAGTATACAGATGCAGTTTCTTCTTGCTGCTGTGCTTTTCCCACTAGTGCTGAGTAACCCACCTGGTCAGGCTGGGTGCTTTGCCCACCTCCTGCCTCCATGGGGAGTGTGCCTCCTCCTCAGTGGAAGGAGAAACGTTTCCAGGTGCAGAGGAAGTGGAAGGAGGTCCTGAGTAGGGGGAAGGAGAGAGCTGGCATCGTAGTGGTTTTCCCACATTCTTACGGGGCTGACTTTCTCTTGTGCTTTCTCTAGGGGCTACCAAAGACATGGGGAAGATGCTGGGTGGGGATGAGGAGAAAGACCCAGATGCTGCCAAGAAAGAAGAGGAACGACAGGAAGCCCTCAGGCAAGAAGAGGAAGAGAGGAAAGCCAAATATGCCAAGATGGAGGCTGAAAGAGAAATTATGAGACAAGGGATTCGAGACAAGGTAGGGATCCAGCTTTCAGCACACACTGGGCAACTCATAAGGCTCAGTTGAGAACTACTGTTTTCAGCTGATTTGTGACCAGTTCTATGAGCACCTGGATAGAGCCAGGTAATTACTTTGCCACATTGAACTTTCTAATCTTGTGCACTGTCCCTTGAGCTCTGTCCCTATTTAAACACACCTCCCACATAGAAAAACCTTGCAAATTTGAAGTAGAGGATGAAGATGAGGGGAGAAAAACGTTTATTTTTCTCATCATCTGTTAAATGCTCACATTGTTTTAAATGTGGGTTTTTGAAGCTTGCATTTGTGGTTTGTGAGAAGGGTCATAATTAGTGTTTCTGAGAGATACAGTGCAAGTATCTTCTGTATTGCTGCCAAGGCTTTCTTTGTGTTGATGGGTGAAATGGGACAAATTACTCTACTTTTCATATTTAGGCTTCCACTCCTCACAGGGGATTCACCTGAAAGAAAATGAGTTTCATTTATCTGAGGGACTCAGCCACGGGGAAGCACTCCCTTCTACTTAAGTTGGTACTTGTAGAGATATGATTTGGCCTGACAAGGAGACAAATAATTGTGAGGTTTCAGAATGAGATTGAAATGAAATGTACAAAACAAACCTTTACTAGAGGAATGAGCTTAATTTGAAGTAGCTAAATCCATTGTTACCTTACATTAGCATTTAGAGACTGATGTGTGGAAGGAGAAAGCAGTTTTGGTGCCTCACCTTCAGGACCAGGTCAAAATTGTCTTTTTAGAATAACTTAGTTTTATAGGAAGAGGTCCTGGAGCTTTGATAACTTGGAAACAAATGTGGGTAATGGTTGGAGGAGGGCTTTCTGATGATAAAGACCTGCATGTTAACTTATATCCCATGCCTAAGAACAATAGGAAATACCGGTAGACAGAAGGAGGAAGTCCTGGTCAGTATAAGAGATGTTCCCTGTGCAGTGCCTACCTCTGCACAGGCTACAGTGCCCTAAGAATGTGTCTGGGAGAAAGCTTCAAAGTCTCATCACAGACATGAGAGCAGCTGCCCATAAACAAAACTATGTCTGCACTGGGCCAAACTTCTGATCCAATCCTTATGATTCAGGAGGGAAGCATAGGTAAGAATGACTTGTTCTGGTGGCATAGTGCATCTTGTAAAGAGGTATCGAGAAATGTTCTGCAAATAAAGAAATTTGGGATTATGCTTCTAAGAAAAGAAAGTACTTACAGGGAATTGTCTACCTGTGACACTGCCAGAGAAAAGTATTCATATGATCATTTAAAAGCAGGTATTAGTTACCAGACAGACACATTCCTACCTGGTCAAAATTTGTTTGGTTTATAATGTATTTAATGAATATATGTAGATGGATACGTCATATATTAACATATTGATGTGTGCAGTATATGTTTAATGTGTGTTTTAGGTGGAACTATTTGTAAGCAATGACATAGATCTGGGGAACAAAAAGAAGTAATGAAGTTCTAAGTTACAGAAAGATGGGCTAATGCCCTTGTTTTCACCGGTCGCTGTCTCTTCTGCTAGGCCGTTGAAGTGTTCCCAGAGGTAGATGGGGTTTGCATTTTTCTTGATGTTGAGCAAACTGCTGTAAAAGCATTTAAGAAATCTGATATGCCCTCTGTTACAAATCCAAGGTGATCTAGACTAGAATTCACACGTTCATGAGTAGGATGCAAACAGCCTAAGCTTGGATGAAACACCCAGCCAACACAGCTATCTAGACTTTGCTGAGTTAGGCTGAGTACTGGGTGGTGAAATCTCTTGAAAATGCATTGTCTTCTGAGCGATATGGCAAAGGGTTGGCTCTGCAGAGAGAGTAAACAGGGATATTTAGAGAAATGTTATTTGACCTTTGTCAGAGCTCTGGATTGCAGCTTTTCTAGTGACATGGTGGGTTACCTTTGAGATTAGCAACAGGAAGTCCTGCTTTGGGGAGTGCACCTGGCTTGTGAAAACACAGGAGCTCAGTTTCCTGTGGCTTTTTTCCTCCTGGGGGTAATCTCAGTTAGCATGCATTTGGAAGATGAAGCTATTTTCTGCAGAATCAGAAAAGATGGGTAGAGCTGTAGAAAGGAGCTGTATTTTTCTTAAAAAAGTTTGAGAGTTCCATGAAAGAGAGAGATTATCCTGACAAAGAGATGGATTTGATGGCATACAAGACTCTGTTTCCAAGTATTGTGAATTGGTGCTTGGAAATGTGAAACAAATGCTGAAAGAATGGAAAAACCAGCTGGATTATTTCCTCCATTACTTGTTTATTTAGAAATTACCTTCATTTCTTCACAAACTCCAGTAAAAGCAGAAATACAGACAAGGAGAAAACCGAATCAGAGATTCTGTCTGGTATGTACACAAATTGTTGTTAGCAAGTATGAATTAAAATCATTAAGTTTTAAGTAGTAGATTATATTTGCTCATTTCTCACATAAAGGAGTGAGAAATGAGCACATGAATTGAGTGAGTGAGTAGGAACAGATTATTTATGCAGAATACAAGTTTGAAAGTGTGTGTCCTAGGTCATGAACCCACAGTGACAAAGTTACTCCCTTAGTGCAGCTGCAGGATGTCAGGGAAACAAGCCAGGGAATCATGGCTTCATCAGTGAGTTAATATGGCTGTAGGTGAGGGCTACGGAAAGGGTAGGCTCATCACGTTTGTTGTTTTGGACTTTTTGCATTGGCTCAACAAGTGTGATGAATGCATTCTCTTGTTTAGGGCTTCAGGAAATGTGGGATCTATGTCAGAACTTGAAAGGAGAGATGACAGATGCCACAGATATGTTCCAGCATGTGCTAACTTCAGGTTTTAAATCCAATTTGTTAAATTGAGATACGTATGCCCTCAGCCCAGCATGGCAGCTGAGCACAGAAATGACTTAGGGAAAGGGTAGAATGAATTATGCAGCAATTAAAAATATGCAGCATTTTCATTTGTAAATTAATTTTTAAGGATGACATTTTGGCATGACATTTTTAAATAACTGGGCCACCAGTTGTCTGCCAGCTTCTACCCAATATTAAAGTCCAGCATCTGATACTGAAAATGGATCAAAAGAATGTAAAGAACATAACTGGGCTTTACTCCAGCTTCCTTCTACCCCGAGATGCATGTATGCAGCTTGCTTTCTGATCTGATCTGGGCTTGATCTCAACACTACAGCCTCACAGATCTTCTGGGTCCTTCCACAGCTGTCTCTGTGGAGAGGTGCCACACCTGATCAACACAGGCAAGACTGCTGAGAGGCCTTCAGTGCCCCTGTGCCTGGTAGGTCAGGGTCTGTTGCCAGTGTCCCGGTGGCGAGGCTGTGGATAGTTAATATCCCTGTTACCTTGCTAATACCATGTACTATCAGCTGGCCGTGCTAGAGCAGCCATCTTATCTCGAGTGCTCTTGGGTGGAATACTGCCTTCTATAAACAGATGACCTTGTTTATGTTGTATACCTGCACATCTCAGCAGTGAAAGCTAATTACTTTCTTCATGTAATTATTTACATAATTAATTATTTCCACTACTGTGGTAGAACCCAGGCCTGCAAAAGCCCTTGTACATGCTCTGTAATTAACTCTCTACCTATCTTGGCTTCTAGTGAGACAATACTGTAGTTTAGCTTCCTGCAAATCTCACACATGCTTTAGAGTGTTGACATCACTGAGCCTATGCTGAAAAGTAGCAAGAGCTCAAGGCTATCCTCACAATGGTGGATTTCAACCAAAAACGATGTAAGCATGGTCCTCTGTCCAAATGGCTTTGCTTCAAGACAGGATTTATGTTTGAATTTAGGCCATGCTTGAGACAGAGCATGAACTGCTTCAGTAGCTATTGTATATTCAGTTCTCAGAGTGAAAGGGGGAAGCATCTCTGGCCCAGCTTGTCTCTGGACCAGCCTTATGTGCTGTAGGGAATAAAGCAGAAGTTTAGTTATATTAATAAGGATTCCTGCCCTCCAAATTGAGCATGATATCTGCATGAGAAGTATGGAAAGATGGTAAATAGAAAATTCAAATGCTGGAAGAATTAAGGTTGTCTCTACAATTGTAATTTACCCTGTTGGATGCTGTGTCAAGATCGTGGCACAGTGCTTAATTGTATGGCTATACGTTTATGCTTCTAGGAACGTCAAGCCAAGGTCAACTGTTTTGTTACTAAGCAGATGTTGAGTATTTCATTTCTGCCGTGCTTTACAATGTGTATTCTCAAGCTTATTTACAAGTATCCAAATTCTGATGGCAATATAATTAATTTCCTTATTTGAGGGTTTAAGTCTTTGTTGCCATTATTATTATGCTTTCACTAATATAGTTGGTTAGTTCATCCCCAGCATGGTTTCTTCTGAGATTTATCTGGGTGGGGGACAAAGAGTTTTGTTGATTTTTTTCTGTTTGCAAAGTACAAAAGCAGAAGGGTCATTATGTGATTAAAGATTTGGTGGCAGAAGAATGTTAACGTCTTGTTGGGTCAGTGAGCCTCTATGGCATAGTAAGAAATGCTCAGGACTTCCTTGTCCTTTTGCTAGCAATAGGGAAATGGTGAAGTCTGAGATTTGATGTTTGTTCCTGCAGGCAGTGTATCACACACCAGGAGAATGTGCAGCCCTTGTTCTGTTTAAGTGTGAGTCCTTCTGTCATGGGATATGCGCCATTAATTCTTCCTATTTTTCTTATTGGGCCATTAAATGCTCTCAGTGGTTAGGCAGTAAGATCCTCTGCAGTATTGGAATTGTCCATGTATTGCAATTTACTTCTAGAAATGTGAAAACATTTGGGATGCTGGCACTAGGAGAAATCCTAAGTTAGGGCCTTTGTTCTTTCTGGTAGAAAAGTGTTCTCATATTTCTGCCTTTTTTTTTCTTTTTTTTTTTTTTTTTTTTTAAATCTGACTGCTGAACTCGCTATTAACACTAAATCATTCACTCTAAGTTTACAGCTGCGGTCCTAGATCTTTCTGTGAGATGATCAACATGCAACATCATATAATTATTTACTTTTTCATATTTCATTTGCGTATTTCCATATGTAACTGGTGCATAGCTGTGAAGATGCTGTCTTAGAGCAAGAAAAATATCAAAATGTGATTTGACTCTGTTCTCCAGCAATGTCAGACCTCTGAAAGTAAGCTTGAAGCTCAGGAGTGCAAATTTAACTTTGGTAAAACATGGTTGCAATAAAACAGCTTCACAATGTTAGCTAAACTCTTTGGTTAGTACATCTGTTGGATGTTTCATTCTTGCCTAACTTCAGCTGCAGATATTGCCAAGGGCTTTAAAAATTCCTGTTCAAAGGAAGGAAATTTTACTGCCTGAAAATGCAATTTTGAAGGTGCAGTTTTACTTGCAAGGAAGAAATATATAGTACATTTTTCATTGAAGACTATCAACAACAGAAAAAAGTGCAGAAATTGTATTCTTTGCATGTCAAAAGGTGAAGGGTCTCAAACAAAGAAAATATTTTCCTCAGCAATGAATCATGTTCTGAAATTGAAATTATAACATTCATATCTCAATGAACAGAAACATACAACATTCATATCTCAATGAACAGAAACATACTGTCTGATCTCTTCCCTTTTAAATGATTTATATTAAACCCATGATGTGAATTTTTATCCAGCACTTGTGATCTAATAAAGCTGTGGCTACTGTTCAGTGTATGGGCCTTAAAATAGGTTTTCAGAGATGTGTATGTATTGTGCAAATGGAGAGGTATCATCAACCTGACTCTTCTCCTGTCTCCATAGTGGCTTTTGATAATTCAGGATAAAAAACCAAACAAACAAATTTCTTTTTTAGTTTAGTTCAGTGCAGATACTCTCCGTGCTATAGACAAAACAGTGTTCACAACTGGGTCACAGGCCCTCTGGCTAAGAGAAAGCAATAGGCCTGGCTATGACACTCCAGTGTGATGCTTTGCAAGACAAGGATTATGATTATATTGTGCCTTCCAAGAAGTGGGCTCTGGGATGGTTGGGACCAGTCATAATGCCAGTAGCAGTGACAACCAAGTCTTTGAAGCAATAAATCATGGGCTAGTCTGGGTGAAGAAGGCTGAAAGGGCAATGTGCTGTGGTGTTTACTGTGTTCTACATACATTTGATTCATTGGTTATGGAGGAGAGTGGAAGCTGAAGTAAGCCCAAACAGAGTCAGAAGAAGGAAAGGACACTTGCAGGGTGATTGAAGAGCACCATAATCCCACAGATCATTTTCATGTTGGTATTTGGAGGCATCCAAGGGGATAAAGTGATTTGACCTGGACGAGACTTCTGACCTCCTGCCAGAACTTGCCCCTCAACAAGTTGTAGTCAAGGATGTTCTAACTGGCCTGTGTTGCCTCTGAGCAAGATTCTTGAGTTTCCATATGAGTTTTCTGCATAGCTTACAGTATAGATCTTTAGCATCAAACTTGTTTCCAGGCTACAGCCCTTTGCAGTTTTACTAGATCACCCACTTCTCTTTAACATTTTCAACCTATGGAAATCGCAGTCAGATATAATTTTCTGCTTTATATCTCAAAACAAGTCCCCTCGTCTGCAAGGCAGTGACAGTCTTTTGTGGAAAGTTGAACAAACTGGTTTCCTCCAGTAAGAGGAAACCCACCTAGAAAGCCAAAGGTTAACAGAGTTACCTGGGTATGCCTAGTTCAGCAGTCTCTCTTGAAAGTTGAGGAAGAGAACAGTGCCTTCCCAGATGTGCTTGTCAGCACAGAACAGGGATTGATGTACCTGCTAAGGACTCCAGGGCCGTTATTAAACATAGTCTTTTTCAGAGTGACTTTAGGGAACCTGGTCCTACCTAACCCCTGTAGTTTCATCTTTATATTCCCTTGGAAGTCCCAGGATATGCAACATGTCTTGGTCTTTGTGAGTCCGGCCACTTACATGTATAGAATTCTGTAGGTGATCTGAATGAAAGTGTGTGTGCCAGGTCTTATCTCTTGGCATTAAACTAACAGAGCTTCCCTGATGAGAAAAGCTGCGTGGATTCCTTCCTGCACTGTAGCTTTAGGCCATTTTTAAAATTGAGAAAGGGGAGGCACCATTCGCAAACCACTGGAGCTTGGAAGCAAACTGACATCTTTTTCATCTGCTTCCATAATAGTTAGAGGCTCAATTATTTAGCAGAACTCAGCAGGTTCAGTTTCCAACTGCTGATTCCCCCACTATACCTTTTGGGGCTCGTTAGTCAGGTTCTTTGTGCAGCTCTGCCTTGCTCTAACTTCGTTTCTATGTTTCATGCTAATCCAAATCTACACCAGTAGATGTCACTTTGGATACTTGCTAATGAAATCCCACTGGATAATGCTTCTGGAGTTAGTGAAATGTCTCTTGAAATGCAGCCTTTTTTACTGTTATGCACTGATTAAGGTGTCTTGTAGAATCATTCAACTGAAACCCTCACTTGAACAACTTTTGTCTCAATGAGCTGGCTGGCAAAACATATTCATGTTGCTGGCATGGGACTGAGCAGGTTCACCCACTCAGGATTGGGTACAAAATAAACCCAGGCAGATGACATACAGTGATCAGTGCTGGAATTCAGCTAGGAAGGTCACCTGAATCGTTTCTCAAACCTTCCTGTCTGTGACTTCTTGAAACTCCCAAGCATTTGCCTCATCTACTTGGAAAGTCAAGAAATACGAACCACAACAAATGGCCTTTTGCAATTCCAGTACCAGCCAGACATGACTAGTCTGCTGGAGGTGCTGTTCTAACCACCTCACAGTCCAATCTACACATCTGGCCCTCATACCAGAGTGCCCCATTACCAGAAGATCTGTTTGGAAACTAATACCGAACAATTTTCATTGACCAATTGTTCTGTATCCATAATAAGGAATTCTTCAGTACAGCCATACATCACCCTAGCAGTTTTTTATTTATGTTGCCCCTCAGAGGACAAGAAAGGTGAGAGGGCAGTAACTATTTGTAGTTTATTGATTATTACTGATCACACAGTACGTCCTCCCTCTCTTTCCCTTATACCTTTTTTTTCATGGTTGAACTGCTCTTTTATGAGCTTTCCTTTTTTTCAGAGGCAGGATAAACTGACTACATTGCAGAGCAAGAATGTGTGATCTATGAAGCACTTTTTTATTTCTACAGAATGTCTTTACTATAGAGAAAGAATAGTCACAGCCATTGTATATTACCAAGTTTGTGTGCGTGTACACATAGAGAAATATATATAGAGAGAATTTTAATAGATTTTCTTTAACCAGAAAGGTATTTTTTTAGTTTGCCTATAGAGGAAGATGAGTGCAAAGGGAATGTCTACATCGTGGACAAAGCCCTACTTCATTCCATTCAGTGGCAGACTGCATTCACTCTTCACAATGTCTAGTCCACAGCTTGAGGAATTCCATGAGGGACCTGCCCTTCTTAAGGGGACTACCAATGGTTAACACCTGTATAAAGAGGCTGTTGAGTTATAGCTTATTGGGTAGTAGCATTCACAAACATCCCTACACTGACAGGTCAAATCCACTACATGAAGAAGGAAGGAAAGCTACCTACATGCCTGCTGGATCCAGAGTTCTCTTTTTGTAAAGGCTTCAGACTTGTCTTAGCCTACTTCCCAAGCAGAGCAGACACAGCCCACTGTCTACCTGAGGTTTGGCTGGAGTCATTTATGCTTCTCTCCAGAAAAGGAACTGCCCAAGTCTGTACAAATGGAACTAAGAACCTTTATGAAGAAAACAATAGTAGGTCTTTTCAGTGTATTTCTGCCTGGACTCCCTATGAGAAACATAAAGGTGACAGTATGCATTCACTCCTGAAATATTGCTTAGCTCTGTTTCTGCCTTTTTGATGCTTCCTTGTGATCTTAAGTATGGCTAAATGATGTTTTTCATTCACATCAACCAGCAAGACCAAGCTGTATAGAGCAAGGGCTTTTTCCCAAGTGATCTCAAAAATCTAATTTTTAAATTATTATTATTTTATTTTATTATATATATTATATAGTTTATATATTCATTATATAACTTAATACTTTAATATTTTGTACTTTAATAATTTAATTATTGTTACTTTTTACTTAGCATTACTGCTTGTGCTTTACAGGTGGAGTAATTGAGAAACTTACCCAAAATCATGCAGTGGTTGAGTAGGGAATCAGTTTCTTGAGCTGGAGGCCTAGAGGTAGTCTGACCCTTGTGTAAATGGGGTTTCTTCTCATACTGAGAACCTGGACACCTCCACAGGCAGCAGTCTGTTACAGAAGTTTAGGACTCAGAAGTGAAGACCGTCCCAGAGCCGCTATGACCCATGCTTCCATCACTACTGTTCTCTAGAAGTGGCTGCCATGCCTACCCCCTTCCACTTGGATTTTCTTTAGCTGGTAGAGCTAAGATCACATGGCATAATTTCTTGGCTAAATCCCTACAAGTGCATGAGTGCATTCCATTGCATTGAGAGGTGAAACATCTTATTTATGGTTCTGCTGATTTGGGGAATAAAATATTCTTTCTTCAAAGGAAAAATCTTGTAGTCAGGATGGTAAAAAATTTGGCTAAATGGCTGGAGGAGCTCTGAATTATTTCCAACACACCCTCTCCAAATCTTTTGATTCAATTCATATTTAAAGGTAGACAGTTCTGTCCTGGATCATGCTGCTTGTGTCAGCCTCAAAATGCAGGCAATGGCATGAGTGTAATTTGATTGGTACCATTGCCTGTAATAAGTAAGCTACACCATTTTTTTTACGTAACTTCTTTTTTTTTTTTCCTAGCTTACAAATGAGATACAAGGGGAGGGCTTGTACAGTTGTTGGTTCTTTTTTATGTCAAGCTAATTCAAGGACTGTGGAGGTCACCAAACAGGATTTAAAGGTCTGTTCCCTTTTTGCTGTAGCCAAAGAGCTCCTGTTACTGTTTAAAATTGGGCATTAGCCACATCATGTCTCTTACATTGGCAATTTGTTATCTGAGTCTTGAATAATCAGATAATTCACTAGGACTTAATGAGACTAGTGGAGTTATGACCACTTGAGAATGCAGCCTGATGCCTTCATGGCTCAGCTAATGGATGTATCTTTTTTTTCTGTTAAAAGTCATCAGAGCCAGGCTCAGCCTTTGAAATGCTGCTGATTCTTTACAGTAAGATATGACTTTGTGCTGGCCTCACCATGAAACTCTGCATTGGTTCTGACATGGCTTTTAGTTTCACCAGCCTGGGATTTAAGACTGTCAGGAGGAATTAAGTCACCCCACATGCCTGAAAGAAGAAGGGCTGATACAAGGCCAGGTCTGAGTTAATGTATGGGACAGTGTGATAAATTTTGGGGCATGCTTTGCTTGTGTTTGTTGTGTAGCCTTTGCCTGCTGTGTGCCTTCATTCCTCATGAATGCTTGTTGCTTATGGCTAAGCTGGGAAAAGAAGAGAGGGTTTGCATGCCTGATTTCTAGTGAGTGCCAATTCATATGGCCTTCCTGAAGGTCTGAGACAGGCCTCAGGTGTCCTCTTCCTTTCTCTTCCCTTCCTCTCTGTCCAGCTTTGAGGCAGTCATGATAGGTCTGACTTAATCTTACCAGTCTTCAGTGCAAGGTGCCCTGTCTGGGGCAGCCTGCCAGGGCAGCCCTCGTGCTGATGCAAGAGAAGGGCTGTGGCCTTCCTTTGACCATGTCAGAGTTTGGAGAAGACAGACTTGCTGCTGCTGGGGGATAAGTAAGGTATCTGGGGAAACATTTGCCCTTTCATCCTTGCCATTGGATGTGATTTTCAAGGGTTCCTTCCTTTTCCTTTCAGCACAGCCTTGAGTCTCCTGTCTCTGCTGTAGGCCTCCTCCTTTGCCAAAACAGCAAACGGTACGCCTGCTCCTCCCAGGAAGCACAGACGCAGGTTATTCATTATCTGCTGATAGGGAGACTTTATGGAGAAATTGCTTTTCCTCAGTTAGGAAGAAGGGAGGAAGAATGCAGCCTGTCAGCTCCAGGCACCATATTCAAATTCCCCAGCATTTTGTGGAGCTGTTGGCATGGTCTTCACAAGACCATCAGCCTAGACCAAGTACTGTGGAACAGGTACAGTGCTTTTATGCTCTTGGTCCCAGCCAGACCTCTAAGCAGCCCATTAGAAATTTAGGGTTGTAATAGGGCTGAGCTTGCTTTTAAAACTGGCACCATGTAGGCCTGTAGGATCTCACTAGTCATTTTACAGCTGCTGGATTATTTCTGTCGTGCTAAGATGTAAATTCTGTCTCCTTTTTAAACAGGTTGACCCTAAATTAGGGGAAGGATTCTTCAGCCAAAGATCAAAACAGAAAGAAAGTCCAAGCAAAGGTCTGATTTGAGAAAAGGAGCTGACAAATTGCCCCTTGCATCCACTCAGACGCAGGAAGCACAATGGGGCTTGTAGGTGTTTTTTGTTCAGGACTCATATGCCTGATTTCCTTCTTGGAAGTTTATTCCAGCTGCTGCCAAGGAGTTTAGGGGATAGAGACATCCCTGTGTGTACCTCTTGAAAATCCTTAGAATGTTTTGTCACATTCTGATGTTTCTGAAGAATCCGTAGTTGTTGACTAGTGTCTGATGCTGAAAGCATTTCTTTCCTCTCTGTAATGAGTGGCTTGTACCACTGAAGATGCCATAGGCAGAACCTACTAATCTAAACTATAAATGTGTCCAGAAAAGGCAAAAGAGTCAAAACAGTATTACAAATCAGCAGAGGATCAGCTTCATCATGTCTGTGTGCTTGGTCCAGCTGCATGTCTGGCTAGAAAATTCTCACTTGCTGTCTTCACATTTACTGTGATTTCCATGCACTGCAATTTAGAAGGAGAGAAGCTAGTAAACTGCCTTAAATGGGCTGAAGGGCAGCACCTCCACTTTCTACAGTCGATCTCCAGTTGAATGGCAAGGAAGGCTTTTCTACTTCTGTCCACTTTAAGTAAGTTTCCTATAATGTGTTTTTAGCTCAGGATGGGAATTCAAATACATAGCTTGACTTTGGCTGAATTTTGATCTGGAATTAAGTCTGGGAGTTTTAGGAGAGCAAGGCTTCTGGGACATTCTCCATCCATACCTCATTGCTACTGTCACAGCTCTTCTTTACAGCATTTTTGCTCCTGGCCAGCTCTGATAGGAGAGATGAATTGGAAGATTTAAAGCAGAAACAGAGAGAGAGGCATGCTCAGATCTCCACAAAGCCTTAGACATAATGCAGAGCCTTCTGGAAATCAGAGACGACAGTTCCCTGACTTCACACAGGGCCCTGTCAGTCTGATGCTGTTTAACAGAAGCAGGCTTACTTTTGTTAACTCCTAGAAGTTTGACAGTGCTTTATAAGTCAGGAAGTACAAGACCATTGCCTTCAATCCATGTGCTGGTCTTCCAGACTTTGCAAATCTATCCTTATTAATTTTGAGAGCCAGCTCTCACTCCTAACTATGCCGTCTCCTTCAATAAAAGAGGCAATACCCTGTAAGCGCTCTTGAAACAGTGTCTCAGTCTTGATGTGTGCTTTCAGTCTTCATTTGTGTTTCTCCCATGTCTTGAGAAAGGAGGCAGATTCCAGAGGAGGAACTGAGGACCACAAACCAAGGTGAGAGCTGCAAGGGAGGCTTTATGTTGAATTCTTGCTGGGGAAGTCTGAATTGGGCAGTGAGAGGGCTGTGGACATCTCTTTACAGGCATTCAAAGAGTGATCATCCCATCACAAACCCAACCCTTTTCAGTGTAGGCGTAGGGTGAGGGTATATGTTCTATTTCTTACAGGTTGTTGCAAAGGAAAATAATGTGCTGTTGTTAAATTTCAATACATGGTGGAGGAGTCCTTTCCTAGAGATTTGCTAGGGAAGGGTGATCTGCAAATAGAAACAAATGGAAAAGCACTGGTCTGCTTTTGAATGAATGGCCACTCTTCTTTCATTCAGACTGGGTGTTTGGTAAGGGATTTAAGCTGATTCTATGCTGCCAAATGCTTTGGGGTGTGAATTTGCAGGTCAAAGGAGGTAGAAGGTGCTTCAGGGCTTCACTTTCAGCAGGTAGTGGGAGAATCTCAAATGAGAAACTGCCAAGCTATGCCCAGAGATAGGGATATCCCTGCTCTTGCCGGGCATCTGACACTGAGGGAAGGAGCAGTAATCAAACTGACTCAGAACTGCTCTGGAGGTTCCTTCCCTTAACAGGTGTGTGTGGTCCCTTGTTTAAGCTTCCATTTTCTCAGAGATTTAGCATTCAACCTTGTTTGACAGGCTGAGTGTCAAGGAGAAAGGCCTGTCACTGAAGCTAGCCATAATCTACCTCTCACTCTGACATGTCACATGCCTGTGCAAAAGGCACTCTGCACCCTCCAGGCCCTTCCAGAAACTGAAGTCACAGGTCTGCTCACCGACATTTTTGGCAAGAATCTCTTCAGTGAATTTCGTTCACTCAAAGCAATCACAGTGATAGGATAAAAGCAATCACAGATTATGAAAGAACTCAATACACCGACATTGGTATTGATTTTTGTCTTCCACCTTCTGGCTGTTGACTTGTGCTGTTCATATAAATGGTCCATTCATGTTCCCAGAACTGCTTTTTATCTCTGCTTGGCTCACAAATGCAAGATCAGCTTTTAAAACAAACAAACAAGACTGTGCTCTTTTCCTTACACTGCCTGGTCCTGAGTTTCTAAAAGGCAGCTTTCCCTTGCAAAATAAAGCTACTTCTCAAGAATAAACCTGGGATTTTTGAATACTGAGAGGACTTAGAGAGGCATCAGGCAAAAGAAGGAAGTCATGGTGTTTTACCTTAGATTCAGCACTTCTACACTGTGTCAGAACTGGGAACTGACCTGCCTAAAATCTTTCTGTCTCTTCTTTTCAATTTAATGATACACATCAACATATGAATGTTAGAGGTACCACATGACAGGTAACAAGAGTAACTATCTGACAGTAACATAGAGGTTGAACCCATTAAAATAATTCAAAGCTGCTTAACACGATTATGAAACCATACCTTTGATGAAACTTCTTCAGTGAAAGGTTTTAGGCTCAGTGGCATATTTTTTAAGAAGTCTGGACAGTCTTGAGACATCTTTGGTTCCAGTCACAGTGATTTGGGTGCCCCTTGTGTCTTTTCCGAATCGTTTGTTTATATTATTGATGCAAGCAGAGACAGTATTTAAAATTCTGACAGGAGGTGGTAGATCTAAGCTCTTCCCTGCCTATTTCTACAACATATATCTTGGCAAGTGTCTTAACCACAGAGCAGTGTGAATAAGAGCACAGACATAATTACAGTAGCTCTATGAAAGATTGTCTGTGATTTGTCATCTGCTTTTAGTAAAATGCTCAGAAATGAAAAAAGTATGCTTCAAGCTTAGTGAAATGATTTATTTGACTGACATGGACTCTCTTCCTCTAGTGGACTGAAGTAGTTTAGAAAGGAATTTCAATTTTTGGTTCAAAAACTAGATGTAAAAATTCATCCATTTCTCTGAAGTCTGATGCAAAATGGAGTTGAGGAACCAGCTATTAAGGGTGGGGGTAATTCAGATGCAGAGAGACCACTAAAGGTGCTTTGTCTGTCCTGATAGCACCAAACAGCATGAAATCCATTCCCGTATCTCACATATACACCCTGCAAGCTTTTGACAAAAAATATAACTCTGGTTTTTTAGGATAATTTCTTGACATTTGCTCAGTGATGTCTCAGAAAAAACGTGCACTGTTGTGCGTATATAAGTTTGTACACATACAGGTTTCTTCTGACAAAGAAGCCTGAAATAAAAAGTTCAAAGCTTTAACACTAGGTAAGTGCAGCCTTGAAGGAGTTTTCTAAGAACCCCACAGGACAACACTATGGCTCTTCCAACACCTAACATTCTGTGATTCTGTGATTCCTAGTACAGCTATCTTGCAACAGCATTGCACAGTTCCTGTTCCCCCAGTCTTTTGTAATCAGAGCACCATGATTGTGAAGTAAGGCAGTTGCTTAAAAGATACAAAAAAATGTCACAGCTCTAATTAAAATCAAACCTGAAAGCTCTGAAGTGTTGGCTAAGTGAAGTAATAGTTATTAAAGCACACGGCTCTTGCTAGAAGATGAAAGGTCTCTCTGGCTTTACTGTACTCAAGGGCACACTGAACAACTTCACAATATGAATGAAAAATTGAACTGGAAGCTGCACAATGGGATGCCTGTGGAAACAGACTAATTTATAAGTTGGTGCAGAGCTAACAAAAAGCTATACTGGATTGATTTATCATTATTTTGATTAATAAAACACAACACTGTCTTCACAAATCTGATTAAGTCAGGTAATCCATGCACTTTCTAAAGATCATACTATTAAATGCAGCTGCCCTTCTGTAAAAACCTCTAGTCTTGCATGCAATATAGTCCTGATCACAGTAGCTAAAACTTCTGATGGCTCCTGGCTTACAAAAGTAGAACTCAAAGGCAAGAACCTCATTTATAGTTATGGATATGTAATAGGTTTGCGTGGCAAAGTTTTGGTAGTGGTGGCTTGACAGGGGTGGCTTCTGTGAGAAGCTGCTGGAAGTTTCCTCTATGTCTGATACAGCCAATGCCAGCCAGCTCTAAGACAGACTCGCCGCTGGTCAAGGCCGAGCCAATTGGTGACAGTGGTAGCGCCTCTGTGATAACGTGTTTAAGAAAGGGAAAAAATCGTTGTGCAGCAGTAATTGCAGTGAGAGAGAGGAGTAAGAATACGTGAGAGAAACATTTCTGCAGACACCAAGGTCAGTGAAGAAGGAGGGAGAGGAGGTGCTCCAGGCACTGGAGCAGCGATTCCCCTTCAACCTGTGGTGAAGACCATGGTGAGGCAGGCTGTCGCCCTGCAGCCCATGGAAAGTGGAGCAGATGACTGCCTACACCCCATGGAGGACCCCGCGCTGGGGTAGGTGGTTGCCTGAAGGAGTCTGTGACCCCGTGGGAAGCCTGCACCGGAGCAGGCTTCTGGCAGGACCTGTGGCCTGTGGAGAGAGAGAAGCTCATGCTTGAGCAGGTTTGCTGCTAGTGACCCCATGGGTGAGCCCACGCTGGAGTAGTCTGTTGCTGAAGGACTGCACCCCAGAGGGAGATGCACAGCAGAGCAGTTCATGAAGAACTGTAGCCTGTGGGAAGGACTCACGTTGGAGAAGTCATGGAGGACTGTCTCCTGTGAGAGGGACCCCACATTGGAGCAGAGGAAATGTGTGAGGAGTCCTCCCCCTGAGGAGGAAGGAGTGTCAGAAACAACAGTGTGATGAACTGACCCCAACCCTCATTCCTTGTCTCCCTATGCCACTTGGGTGGAGGTGGTAGAGAAATCGGGAATAAAGTTAAGCCTGGGAAAGAAGGGAGGGGTGGAGACAAGTTATTTTAAGATTTAGTTTTATTTCTCATTACTCCTCTCTGAGTTGATTGGTAATAAATTACATTTTTTCCCCAAGTCAAGTCTGTTTTGCCCGTGACAGTAAATGCTGAGCGATCTCCCTGTCCTTGTCTCGACCCCACAAGCCTGTTGTTGTTTTTCTCTCCGCTGTCCAGCTGAGGAGGGGCAGTGATAGAATGGCTTTGGTGGGCACCTGGCATCCAGCCAGGGTCGAACCACCACAGGGTGGTCCTTAGGAAAATTCAAGACTTGCAATGGCTTTACAGTCTGCAAAATACAGTAAGTACCACCCCAGTAAGCAGCCTCATGCTTTCTAAAACGGAAGTTATGGCAGTGCTTTTGTGACAGGGTGAAAGGTGAAGTAACACATAAGAACAGGGATAAATTCACCTCCAGTGCAGCCTGGAGAAGAGGATCTCAGTCTCAAGAAGCAGCCTGGTATTTCTCTGAGTTAGGGCTATAAGATCGTTCGTTTGTTCTCCACAGTCCTGCACAGGAAGGGCAGCATGCACTCAGTGTCAGGGTTATCCCTGTCCTGAAGACACTGCTAGACAGATGTGCCAAAGTGAAAGGAGAGCATAAGCAGAGAGAGGGTGTGGGCGAGGTAGATGACAGGGCCTGGATCACAGATTGGTGGGTTGTTTCCTTCATCCTGCTTGAAAAACTTGTTTATGATACTACAGGTCCTTGTTTGGCTCCTTTACGTAGCCAGTTGCCTTTAGCTGGGAGGCAGAACATTTAAGATGATACCACAGCTAAGAGAAAAATACCCTGTGGTAGAGAAGTGTTGTTAATGATTCTGCTATAGATCACTATCCTAATAATGACAGCAGAACTTAAATTTTTCATGCTTCCTATCACTTTTGCTACACTGTTCATTTAGGGAGCCATCCCACTGTGAAGATTATCACAGAGCATAGCAAGAACAGGTACAAACTTCTGTTGAGTCTATGTCCCTTACTGAATTTGGATTCTACACCACCCTCTGCCACCCACCCACAGAGAAAAAAAAAAAGTCAAATTAATTCAAAGTCACAGTAGGTTGCTGATTATAAGCTTAAACAAGATAATACATGCATAGATTCTTTTTTTCCACTTAAAAACCCACCCAAAATATTAGCTAGAAATTTAGGAAAGTGACAATTTTATTTAGAACTCTTAAACTGTAATGAAATGTCCTACAGTATTTAACTTGTTTAAATGCAAATTTACAGATTAGTACAGGAACAATGGTATTATGCTAATCACAACATTTTTCATCTTTTTACTAAAGGGTGATTTTCCCTTTCTTTTGCTTCTGTAAGAGCTCATCTGCTCTGATTCTTTGTTCTGAACCAACAAAAGTATTCTTGAGGAAAAATGCAGGGATTTGCTCTGGATATTGTGCATCGTGAAGGAGGAACCTTTGCAATGCTTTCTGTGTGGATAGTTAAACTTGTTTTGTTTCTGCATGTGTGCATGGGATGGTTGTTTATGGTTTACCTGACCCAAGGTGCCAGCCTTTCTGTTCAATGACCGCTTTTCACACAGCCTGTAGGTGGTTTTTCTTTCTTGAAACAGTATCACTAAATGTCAACTGATAAGAAAATGTTAGAACCTGATATTGTCTGTAATATCTTCTTACATGATTAGAAACATTCACCATGTATGAAGTGGAGTTGAAAATACCTTTTCTGTCCTTTGATTCTTTAAGTCCTAACTTAAATTTTGCTTAACTTATGCGAGTTAAAGGACCAAAATGCGAAAGCTAAGTCAAGATTTAAAGGCATTCTCTCCATAAAAAAAGGAACTTAAATGTGTGTCCAAATGGTGATAGATCTCTGCCACCTGTTACCAAGGCCAGTTGTGCAGCTGCTGGTCACTCCTAGTCCTCAGCACCTTTCTGGACAGCAGGCTTGAGTCTGACATGAGCTGCTGGATTCTGTCAGGTGCGGGAATGGAGGCTGTTGGCAGAGCTTAAACACAATAGAGGCTCTGTTGGTATGTCTCAGCCTTACCATCCTGAAACATAAATTATCCTACAATTGTACATCAGATCATGGCATCCTTTACTCCATATAAAGTCAGGAGCTGCTTCCATGTCTCTGCAGTCTCCTGGCTCCTAGCAAGAAGTTCTGGCTCTCCTTTGTGCTCTGCATAGAAACAGTAATAGTGCTTATAAACTCATGTAAAAACGGTGCTCTGCCAAACAGCTTTGTCCCTGATTAACCAGAGTATTTCCACCCTGCTTGGCCCCTGTCCGAGGCTCTGTACGTACAGGTGTCCACACTGCTCTGGTGAAAGGAAGCAGCTTGGACAACATGCCACCAACTTGCTGTGCCTGTGGTCTACACTGTCTAGGAACAGGGTGGAGACCCTGTAACGTTAAACCCTGGTCAGCCTTTTCCTGACACTATGTCCTGAATCCCCCACCCTTCCTCTGACACGGTGAGTTGTCTGGGCTTTCAGAGACAGCTCCTCTGAAGCAAATGATCCCAAATAGTTCTGAACTGATACTCTCAAGCTTCACGTACAAGGTCAGCTGTGGCTAACTATGTTGCAACACAGAATTACACAGCCAGCTGTTCAAGGATCTAAAATACTTACCTAGAAAGTGTAGGAAAAAAATTTTCTTTATCATGGGAGACTTCAACTGAAATGAAGTATGCTGCATAGGTGCTACTACCAGTACTAAAAGCATCCTTGGAAATACTTTTCCTAGCTCAAGAAGTGTTGCTTTCATAGAGGTATTCTGTATTAGACCTCATCTTGACAGATAAGTAGGAATCAATTTCCATACTTAAGAGTGAATTATTCTCAGATGCAACTGATCGTGGCCTGAATATGTTTGCAAAGCTAAGTTTAAGTAAGCAGATAACAACTATTTGGTAATTCTGAATTGGAAAGTTCAAAACAGTAATGGTCTAAATGAGCTAGAAGATCATATTTAACCAGGAAAACATAATTAATGATTTGAAACTGTTGAAGAAATTTTATCAGGTGCATACTCACATTATAGAAAAAATCCTGGTAGTCTTGGAGGGAACGGAAGTCAGCATTAGATGTAGAAAACACACTGGAATGAAGAAATTGTGGAAGAATAATACAATTAACATGGTAACAGGTACCTGAATTTATAAAGGAAGAAAAAGAACAGAAGCTAAACTTCAGAACTGGCAGAATTAAAGTCAATAAAATTATTATTCTTTTTAAAATTGCACCGAGAAATAATACTTCCAATAATATTGATCTGCTTTTAAATAAATTCTGCACAACTGTTACTAGTGCTGAAATTTTTTTTCTGGGTACAGGAGGCACAAAGAGTACATATGACATGAAAATTTTAATAAGTCATTCACAGCCAAAGGTGATACTAGGTAACAGCTCTGACATGAAAAGAGCAAACTTAGATGACTTACACTGTAGATAGTAGAGATCAGACCAGTTAGGTAGATATACCAGAAAAAGAAATACAGATTAAGATAATACCAGTGAGCCTGCATTTGACAATCTAAGGTTGAAAGACACAATTGATTCTGGTGTGCAGTTAGAAGTTTGGTTTGTAATGTAACAGGACATTCTTAGGCTTGGGACAATCTCACTTCTAAATTGTTAGCCTTAAATACATATTAAATGGATAAAGGTTTTGCAAACAGAATCCTTGTCAAATAGGTAGCTTCTAAGTATTGTGAATGATTAGTCCTCAGCCCTAGACCTAGTGAATGTTATTAAGGAAATAAAACCAGTTGTATATAGAAAGAACAGAAAATCTATTTCCTTTTCTGCAGGCCAGATTAAAAGCAAGAAATAACATCCCCTGAAAAACTGACATGAATCATCATGTGACAATAACAATGCTGTGAGCAGAGTTCATTTCAGCCATCAAGCCTGTAGTTCGGTGATGGAAATAAAGGCAGATCCAATTCTTTCAAAAATTGCAGCTTTACTCAGAATCATTGTTGAACATTATTAAAATAGTAAATTATTTTTAAAAAGAAAGAAAAGGGGCAAAAAGTCATTTCATTATAAAAATGTGTTTCCTACAGTTGGAAATTATTTTACATTCTCTCAGACAATTAAAGGCAAGAATGAAATACTTAATTGTGCTTTGGATGATGTTTGGGTAGGAGCACAGCTCAGCTGGCTAGTGACTCCACTTCACTTAGCTACCCCTAAGCCATTGATGCAGCCACAATTGAATCACCAAGTTATCTGAAATCAGAAGGTTGCTTTCTTTCACCTTTCCTGGAAGGAATGAGGAGAGGGAGGGGACTAAAAGCTTGCAACCTTACTGACCAAATTCTTACCTTAACCCAGAGGAACAGAGAGCTGCAGGATGAATTTTAGACAAATTTATGCTGACTGCTTGGAGTGTGTCTCTGTTTCCGTCAATGGAGCATTGTAGACCTGAAGCAACATCACTGTTAAGTGAGAAGAATGTGTTCTGTGGGTAACTCTAAAAGTCCTATTAATCGATTGTCAGAGAAGAAAATGTTGCCGAAAAACTGATGTTGAAGACCTTTGAAGAAAATACATCAATTTGAAAGAGATTTCATCTAGTAACAAAACTGAATGTTTCTGGCCTGATTAAACAGCCCTATCTCAGGAAACAGATCAGTGTGGGATAGACGAGCAGACAGTGAGGTGGGTTGACAACTGGCTGAAGGACAGAGCTCAGAGAGTTATGATCAGTGGTGCTAAGTCTAGTTGAAGGCCTGGAACTAGTGATGTTCCCCACGGGTCAGTACTTGGTCCAATCTTACCCATCATATTCATCAATGACTTGGGTGAAGGGGCAGAATGCATCCTCAGCAAGCTTGCTGATGATACTGGGAGAAGTGGCTGACATGCCAGAAGTCTGTGCCACCATTCAGCAAGACCTGGACAGGCTGGAGAGCTGGACAGAGAGGTTCAGTAAGGGCAAGTGTAGCATTCTATACTTGGGGAGGAATAACTCTGTGCACCAGTACCGACTGAGGGTCAACCTGCTGGAAAGCAGCTCTGCGGAGAAGGATCTGGGAGTTCTGGTAGACAACAAGTTGACCATGAGCCAACAATGTGCCCTTGTGGCCAAGAAGGCCAACAGCATCCTGAAGTACAGTAAGAATGAGGCCAGCAGGTCGAGGGAGGTTAATCTCCCCTTCTACTCTGGAGTACTATGTTCAATTCTGGATCCCCCAGTTCAAGAGAGACAGGTAGCTACTGGAGAGAGTCCAGCAGAGGGCTACTAGGATGATTAGAGGACTGGAACATCTCTCCTACAACAGAAGGCTGAGAGACCTGGGGCTCTTTAGCCTGCAGAAGAGAAGACTGAGATGGGGCCTTATCAACACTTATAAATATCTAAAGGGTGAGTGTCAAGAGGATGGGGCCAGGCTCTTTTCAGTCATGCCCAGCAACAGGAAAAGGGGCAATTGGCACAAACTGGAGCACAGAAAGTTCCGCTTCCACATGAGGAAAAACTTCTTTACATTAAGGGTGACAGAGCACTGGCACAGGCTGCCCGGAGAGGTTGTGGAGTCTCCTTCCCTGGAGATATTCAAAACCTGCCTGGATGCAGTCCTGTGTAACCTGCTCTAGGTGAACCTGCTTTAGAAGGTGGGTTGGACTAGATGATCTCCAGAGGTCCCTTCCAACCCCTACCATTCTGTGATTCTGTGAAATATTTTTCTTTAATATTGAAATAGCTCTTAAAACGAGGAATTGTTTTTGAGAGCAAATGAAAATACCAGTGTAAGTAGAATGTCTTAATTTTAGGAAAACAGATCAATTTAGCCTTGGTTTGGAACACGTTTTCGTATAGTATGGCTTTTTTTTTTTTTTTTTTTTTTTTTTTTCTTAATAAAGAACAATTTCAGTGATGGAGCAAAAAACCAAACATGGAGAGTTTCTTCCAAAACAACAGAACTATCATGCCCTTTGGGTTTTTGTTAAAGCTAACAGCAAAACTATCATTGACTTTTGTGGTGCAAGATAAGGTCTAAACAGCTAGTCATAAAGAGCTCAGGATAGCAGAGAAAAGATGTAGAACAAGGAGGCAAAATGGCTTAAGTGACATTATCAGGATCACACAGCAATTTAGTGGCAAAGCTGAAAAAATTCCATGTTCCTTGAATTCCTGTATCTGTTTAACTGTATGGCTTTTCAGCATGAGAAGGTAATCCCACTGAGTTCCAATACTGGAAGAAGAAAATTAATCTGATTGAGATACTATTCATGTGGTGTGGAGAAAAGCAAAGCACGTATGTACTTTAGAAACTGGCAGACTAGCCAAAACAGACTCCTTTGTGCAAATGCCTTGAAGAGATTAGCAGAGTAATATTTTTAAATTTATTCAGCTTATTAGAGATGAGGAGAGAAATGAGAGTCCCAAGCCTGATCCCCTGCTTAGAGAAATCATTGAGAAACTTTCATTACTGTTAATTGGAATGGACTGATCTTTTCAGGAGCATTGTTAGCTTGAAATCACAGTTGAAAATGCAATATTATATTAAGAATGTAAGCTTGTATTATGATCAGAGGACACAAAGTAGTAAATAAAATATGGCCCCAGTGCCTTTAAGTTTTGTAAAATGTAAACTGGTACGGGCGTGGATGTGGTTAACCCAGAAAGTGGCAAGCATAACAATTAGAAAGAAGTACATGTGGTACATTCACAGAATGGAAGATGAGAAAGTCAGCCCTGACCTGTATCTTCAGACCGGTGTGACTAAGCTCAGTGAAGTCTCATTAAGACAACAAAGTTTGACTCAATCATAAAGACCACTGTAGTCCTCCCCTCCCCTCCCCTCCCCTCCCCTCCCCTCCCCTCCCCTCCCCTCCCCTCCCCTCCCCTCCCCTCCCTTCCCCTCCCCTCCCCTCCCCTCCCCTCCCCTCCCCTCCCCTCCCCTCCCCTCCCCTCCCCTCCCCTCCCCTCCCCTCCCCTCCCCTCCTTAGTCCTAGCTCGTACTGAGCATGCCACATTTTTAGTATGGTGTGTGGACTCCTAGAATTTTTCATCATCCTGATTGGAACTTTTGCCCAAAATCTCTTTGAGTCTGTTTAGGAGCAACTCAAAGACAAAAGCAGTTCCACTTTTGGTAGGCACAGAAATTACTCTGACACAAACCCTCATTTTCTACTTCAAAATTCGTCCTGATTCATCCTGACTCTAGGTGATATGTCTGGGCCTTGTGTTGTACTGGAAGGCAGAAAGGAAAGAGCCTGAATAGCATCCATTGTTCAAACCATAAACTATTCTGCTCAAAGCTCAGCAGGTTACTATGTTATGATTTTAATCCTCAGTGAAGAAAGGTGTTGCTAGAGGAGTGCCAGGGCTGGGGAGAACTTGGGACACTGAGATAGTGCTGTGGAAACTAGAAGATACTGGCTGGAGGACAAAGTCACTGTAACTTTCTAGATACTACATACCAGAAAAATACTATAGGGATGAGATACTTACACAGCATTGTTCTCTATCCTTCTGCACTTGACTCTGCCAGCTGTGGGCCTCCACACACTCTGCCCAAGGCTCCTTTCTCATCCACTGTTGACCCCCTACCTGCTGTTTCCCCATCTCTGCTGCAAGAAACATACAGTGTTCAATTTCAGAGATGGTTCCAACACACAACTACTGGCATCTTTTCTTCAGACTGTCATAAAATGATGCCTGATGAAACCTCATTCTTGTAGCAAAATCTTAATTCTCCCCAGAACCTGAAAATGTTCACCAGAACTCTGGCTGGACAATGAGATTTAAATACCCTGCAACCATTCAAAGCTTAAGACACACTAGCTCCCTTCAAAGAGTCAGTCTTGGAGGACCTCAGATTATAGAAGAGTAGCAATGGCAGACCAGCATCCGAAGAAAAGAGCTGCTGGGAGATGACCCTACTGCACTGTGGCTCAGGATGTGCAGAATAAAACAGCCAAAGCTTGTTCCCTGATCTTTTCCCTGCAGGGCCTCTCCAGCTTAGCAGCATCACTGAAAAAGGTCCACAGGTCTCTGAGGAAACAGGGATAGTTAGTGAGCTGGGGCATCAGGCTTGACATCTCAAGAACTCATCTATTCCTGCTGCACATTCCGCAGCTGAAATGATAATTTTGTGCATGATCTCTCAACTGAGGAGCAGGTAGTGAGTATTATCATCCTGACTGGGAAGCCATTAACTCTGTGGAAGGTCTTTCATATTAGTCAGGGGAGACATATCTTCCTTTTCCCAAAGAGAGGAAGAACAAGACCTAGTGAATCTGATCTTTGGTTCCTCAAAGGGATAGGCCCCACATTGAAAAAGAGCTAAGATCTGGCATGCAACAAAAAGTCTTGTTGTAAGAAAATGAGAATTGCAGGAAGACTATCCTGGAACTATATCTAAATTGAATCCATGTGTGAGTAAGCCAAGAAGTATATTCAGTCAGCACTAGCTTAAGGTATTTTGGCCTTCATTTTAAAAGCCGCTTTTTCTCTGTGCTAGCTGTTAACTGTGAAATGATAGTGTGTGACATAATATACATTGCAACTAGTTGGAACATGCTGCGGTGGATCACACAGCTATTGCCAGCTTTCGTTAGGAAAACACAAGTGTATTCCCAGTCTGTTTCTATTGCTGGAGAAGGAATTGATTACGCCTAAGGGAAGGGAGGTTGAGAGAGAGAAAGAGGAAGAAAAAGGAAGAGGAACTTTGCTGCTTTCTGATTTTAGTGAATAAGTCAGAATAAGAGCAGGTAATTAGTTATCTATTGAAAAAAAAATTAAAGAACTTCACAATGGGCATCCACAGATTTCAGAGTGAGAGGGAAATTAATTCAGCTGAGGAGGGAGCCCTGGGAATATTTGCTGTCATTTTAAGGATAATCATGTTCATGAAGTGGATTTGCCTTATAAAACTTTATCTATGAAACTGTTCATTGTCTCCGCCAGAGCTGGTAGTCAATTCTTCCTCAGTACTCAATAAGGAGAAATGCATACCTCAGAGGATGATGTCCTAGGTGGCTGCCTTAGGACACGATGTATTGCTGTTGACTGACTAGAAGAGCTCAGAACAGATGCTTAACTTGTAGCTATCAAATTGAGCAAGGTGCTTATCGGGAGCCTCTGCTTCTTTTACCAGATTCAGTGCCAAGCTTTTGTGGGTGGGAGTGCCCGAAATGGGAGAATATCTTGCTAAATAATTGGCTTAGTTCCTCTTAATCATGGCCATAAACTAACTACCAGTTTGCAGTCCATGTCTCTCTCTGGAGATGGAACTGGCTGTGTCCAGCATAGGGCAGCCCCTGACCTCACAAAGGCCACCCCTGTAGACTCCTGCTGCCAGCACCTGGACATGTAAAGCCAATACAGTGTGGCTTCCCAGGCTTTGTCGTTTGTGCTGTAGAAGTGTCCTGCATTTTTAAAGCATGGTGCAGAGGGGAATTGCTCTGGAGTTTTTGCTTTTTGTTTTGAATATACTTTCCAGATGATATCCCACTTTGCCCTGTGGCTTTTCCTGCTGGGATATCATGTCACTGAAACAAAGCAGCTTCCTGCTTCCTACATTCTTCATTGTATGCAACACTGCTGTCCCTCCTCCGGCACAAGCCGGAACCTTCTCTTGGGAGCCCCACACCTACTCTGATAAAGGTGGGACAAGTTAGCACCCCAAAAAAGTCATTTTCCAAACACAAGCCTGAACAGCCAGGCAAGTAACATTTCCACACAGCATTACTGAATAATAACACAGTGTTCTCTGGCTTGCTGTGCTGCACTGGGAAGCAAGTGTGTGATGGAATATTGATTGGTAATCTAGAGAGCAAGCAGGTGCTTTTAGAGCTGGCTACAATCATGTTGTCATTGAGTTGTTCTGTCTTCAGACAATCAGAGACTGTGTATCTCTAAGGCTCCCTCTTTTTTCTTCTGACACAGCTGTAGGAGGGGCTGATTTCTTTCTGGGGAGATGACCGAGTCAAACAAGAGCAGGAGCTGCGGCTGAGGAACCTGCCACACTGGGAAAGTGACAGGCATGCTGCTACCAGCAAGGATGCTCAGAATGTATGAATATATAAATAAGAGGGAAATTTCGTATCAGCAAGAAAATGCACACCATGTTTCCCACTCTCCTTGAAAGAACTCAAGAATTAGAGGCTTGTGCTCAGCTTAAAAATCTGCACACAAGTCTTTTGTCAACATGCAAACTTCCTATCCTCCCACACTCTACAAGCCCCTTTGGCAGAAAGATGGGGAATTCCCACCTTCAAAACGCATCAGGTCAAGAGCAACTAGTGCCAGAACTCAGAACATATACCTCAGCATCTGATCAGCAAGATCTGAAAGATAATCACTTGCTTGTCCTGCCCTGGTTCTACATTGGGCTGAATTGGTTCCTGGCTTCACTGTTTTACACATAAAGCGCCCTTTCTTTCTAGTCCTTCTCAGAGGCAACAATATTCCTTCTGCCAGTATCAGTTTCTTTTCTGCTCACTGCGTTTGTGCTAGGTTCTTCTATGTGTACTCGCATGATAGTCATTTTTGAAGTAGTCTACTATTATTAAAAGCAACACTTCTACTCACACTGTCCTTTGTGGCAGCAAACACTGAGATCTGAAAGGGGTTTTCTCCTTGCTTCTTAGCAAAAGCTATTACCTGAAAAAATACTAGGTTTTAGCAATTTGCATAACTAAGGCCTTTACTGAAGTGCTGAGGCTTTGGCCAAAAAAACCCCATGACCTGGCTGACCCAAAAGCTCGTGTGTGTTTTGGTGAAGTTATTCTTCGTTGTTCTTCTTAATCATTCATTTTACATTTGAAGAATAACTTTGATTAATAACCTGAGGAGATGGAAATCTCTGAAATGATTGCATTTCCACTGGTTCGTGGCTCTGTTAGACATGCACAGATGTTTCATGAAGGAAGAATTATGGGAAGGTACTAAATAGTGGTTTGGGCCACAGAAAAGCATGATCAGGTGAGCCTGTTTTTGATGTGTGCGGTCACATGCATGTGCAGGCTCAATTACTATTGTTTTTTCACGTCATCTAAGGCTCTGTTTCAGTGTGATTGTAAGGTCTCTCTCTTACCTCCACTCCACCCCACCCCACCCCCACCCCAAGTACTGGAAGTCTCATTAATGGTGTCAAAGTGCTCAGACAATATAAAAAAAGAGAGCCAGCCTTCATTTGCCTAGCTTGAGGAGGATAACATGAGCGTGGCTGGGTATCACTTATCCCATAAGTGAGTACTTAGAGATGCTGTTCTTTGAAATAGACGCAACAAAAAACCAACATGCCACTGCAAAAGATCTCATTCATTTCTGCGTCAGAAAAAAGTACCCAATCAGATCAAGAGAGTGAAAGAAAATGGGCTTGTCCTGACTCGCTACCTGGAGGATGAATGCCTCCACCCAGCAAGCGGTTGACATTTGAGCTGTTCCATTCACTCCCATCTGAATTGCTGTGAGGTTCTGCATATACTGAAAGGGCAAAAAAACCTGAAGGTCACAACCAAGAGCTCAAGAACCTTTGAAAAGGATTATAGTGACTGTTCTCCCTTGAAAAAGCTTCTTTCCTTATCTTAGTAAATAGAAGCTGGTAGGAATGAGGTGAAACTCCTTTGTCTTGTAGCCATAAAACAAAGGCATGCCTATGGGAAATGTGTAGTAGAGTCAGCAAGCTCTTCTATACAAGGTTTGTCTCTCCCTTTAGCTGTACAGCTCTTAGCTTGAGGTGGTTGTGAGCTTCATGGATGCCCCTGCTCACATGTCACAGGCAATGCTAAACATCTGTTCTCTGACCATGGCCAGTCAGTAGAAAGGATGAGAAAAGGTCGACAGCTGATTCCAGCTGGAAGAAATGTGAAACATGCACCTCAGCTCTAGTGTGGATTTTGAGCTATCAGCCCACGATTACAGAATCACAGAATGGTAGGAGTTGGAAGGGACCTCTGGAGATCATCTAGTCCAACTCCCCCACCAAAGCAGGTTAGCCTAGAGGAGGTCATACAGGAACGCATCCAGATGGGTTTTGAATGTCTCCAGAGAAGGAGATGCCACAATGTCTCTGGGCAGCCTGTTCCAGTGCTCTGCAACCCTCAGAGTAAAGAATTTCCTCCTCATGTTCAAGCGGAACTTCCTGTGCTCAAGCTTCTGCCCGTTGCCCCTTGTCCTGTCACCGGGCCTGACTGAAAAGAGCCTGACCCCATCCTCTTGACACCCGTCCTTTAGATATTTATAAGTGTTGATAAGGTCCCCCTCTCAGTCTTCTCTTCTGCAGGCTAAAGAGCCCCAGGTCTCAGCCTTTCTTCATATGAGAGATGCTCCAGCCCCCTAATCATCTTCATAGCCCTCCACTGGACTCTCTCCAGTAGCTCCCTGTCTCTCTTGAACTGGGGGGACCAAAACTGGGCACAATACTCTAGGTGTGGCCTTACCAGGGCAGAGTGGGAGGCTCACCCCCCTTGACCTGCTGGCCACACTCTTCTTAATGCACCCCAGGATGCCATTGGCCTTCTTGGCCACAGGGGCACGTTGCTGGCTCATAATCATCCCGTTATCCACGAAAACTCTCAGGTCTCTCTCTGCAGAGCTGCTCTCCAGCAGGTCAACCCCCAACCTGTACTGGTGCACAGGGTTATTCTTCCCTAACTGCAGAATGCTACACTTGCACTTATTGAACCTCATTAGGTTCCTCTCTGCCCAACTCTCCAGCCTTCCACTGTACCTGCCACTCCTCCCAGCATCGTATCATCAGCAAATTTGCTGAGGTTACACTCTACCCCTTCATCTAGGTCATTGATGAATATATTGAATAGGAAAGGCCCTAATACTGACCCCTGGGGAACACTGCTGGCTACAAGCCTCCAGCTGGAGTCAGCACCCCTGATCATAACCCTCTGAGCTCTCTCCTTCAGCCAGTTCTCAACCCACCTCACTGTCCACTCATCTAACCCACACCTCCTAAGCTTACCTATGAGGATGTGATGGGAGACAGTGTCAAAGGCCTTACTAAGGTCAAGGTAGACCACATCCACTGCCTTCCCTTTGCAGACTGTTGCAGTGATGGGAGCTTTATTATGCAGTGGCTGTTCACAGGAGACAGCAGTTCTCCAAATTTGTAATAGCTGACTTTGCAGCACTATAGACCTGTGCGGGTCCCTCTAGCACTGTAACACCATTAATACTATTCAGTTGGATTGTTAAGATGCACCAGATATTCTCCCTTACCAACTTTCATTCACTGCAAATATGACTTCCACAGACTCTTGGGGAGCAAGAAAACTACCCTGAATTAGAAATGGGAGAGGCTGATGTTTGAGATCAAAAAGGGCTTGAGAAAGATGAGTGACTTGCCCTTCCTTTTGTAATGTCCCTGTGAAGGGCTACAGCATGTGAATAAATACTAATACTTTTCTTACTTGCTCTTTTTGGGTGTCAGAAGTGTTGTTCCCATTTTTAAAGCATTTTGATGTCAGACTTCTCTCTGTTGCTGTCAAACAGGATTGAGAAGTACTTTTTGTGCTTCAGAGGGAAATGTATGTCAAAGGTTTGAAACTAATTGATGAAATACCTTTGATTTTACTGAGTTTAGCCTCTGAGCTTGTGGCACTGCCTTGATTTCCACAGATATACTGTCAGAGTGAGTGTGCTGATTAGATCCTAGCCACAATGGGGTATGGCAGGATTTATTCCACACAGAAGAATCCCCAAGGGGTTGATGACAAAAAATAAATTGTTTCACAGCAAGGACTAAAGATAATCACCTAAATAATCTTTCCTAAGCTCTTACTATTGCAGAATTACATTGTCTTGTGCTGTCAGCAAAGTCAGCCTTGAAAACATTGGTGTAGTTACTGAAGGAAAAAAAATCTTAGTGAAAAGTTTGAGGGAGCTTAATGTTCTGTCAAAGCATCCTATCAATCCAGAGGAGTTACCGAGAACAGAATAACCTTATGAGGATGGCATGGAAACAGCTTGTTATATTTCAGTGTGGCATCATTACAAGCAATGACTGTGTTTCAGAGCAGGCTTTGTCACTGCAGCCCCTTTGGAAGGGTAAATCTTACTTAAGTTCTCTGTCCACCAGGAAGAAATGCATCCTCTCCTGTACAGGTCACACAGAAAGCTGGGGAAAAAAATGCAGAGACATACCTAAATGTCACTCTAGGGAACTATTTTACTTCCATGTTAGTCCCCAGGATTCTCAGCAGTGGTGATATGAGTGCCCCTTTTATATCTGGGACTGTTAGTTAGCTCTCTTCTAACATTTTGAAATTTTTTTTTTTTTTTTTTTTTGCTTGTGTAACAATTAAGCTATGTTTATGATCTGTTGTCTTTGTTTAGAAAGAATTTCATCTTTTTCATTTCCCTCAAATTTGCTATCTAATAGAAGAGCACAGTTGAATGCAACTGTCCCTCACAGTGCTGAAGTACAGTAGGGAACATAAATTTATCTGGAGCATAGCTTTCAATCGTGTAAAACTTCCAGTCATCTAAATTCTGTCTTGATCTGCCTTGGTGAGCTTTGTTACCTGACACCTTTCTTTGCTGGTGACACACTCCTGCATATTTAAGAGCACTTTTTAGTGTGCCACAAAATGCCAAGGACAACCTAAAGTTCATAAGAGCAAGAGCTGACACATGCACAGAGAAATGAATGCAACGTGCCAGAAACAAAACTGACACTCAGAAATTGGGGTTTTTTAAATCTACTTTTAGTGACCTCTCAGAGATTTGCAAAGAGCTTAGATGCAGAGCGCTCACAGAGTTTATCTACTAAGATTTGAACTTTAAATGAATCAGCCATTTAGGGTTCAGCCTCTGAATTTCAGTTGACTTCAACCTCCAGTCTGCCAAAGTGCTTGTGATCAATAAGGCAATGAAATGATGAACCCTAGCAAGCCCAAACCTACCAGTGCAAGATGACAATAATTTCTAAGCTTCATGAACAGTCAGTGAGTTCTCTGTCCACCTGGAGAGGACAAACAATATTTCTTTTAGCAGTTATCTGCATCTTCACCATGCTTTGCACCATAAGACATAGCTGACGACTCATCCTGCAATGAACCACTCCTCATCATTGGAACACTTTTATTAGGTTCTTGTAGAAGCACAAGCCCAGACCTACACTGACTGGACTAGAGCTTTCAAAATGAGATTAAATAATGCAAAAATAAAGATTGGGGAAAAAAAAAAAAAAAAAAAAGGGTGAAAAAAGAGCTTTTCAAATCTGGTAAACAGAGGCTATGGAAAATTAATAGTTATTTCTAATCTACATTACTGCAGTATCCTGGAGAATTAATTTTACCAGCCTTGTATTAAAAGGAAGACTTGCATCTGGCAAAGCAAAAAATTGCAGGAGGCAGGAAGAGGGAGGAGCAACTTATACTCCGTGTTCTGATCTTGCAAAGTGCACACGTAAACACAGATATATCCTATAGATTTATTTATGCTGTCAGATACATAGCCGTGACATAAATTCTTCTAAACTTATACAAGTGACTGCATTTGTGCATTACCAGGGTGCCTGCCATTGGCTTTTGGAAAGCTTTTCTTGTAAAAAAGTAAACGCAGACATTGGAAACACAAGAAATCATATCCTACTTTGGCTAGGAGAACACCTGCTCTGCATCATTGGAAAATGCCTGTGTTCTCATGTGCACCTTCCTAGTGATCATGGAGCAAAACTAAATTTTCACTGTAACATTTAAGCAATTAAACTGTAATTGTTAGTTGAATATGTAAATTTTCTTATCCTGTCTCGGCTGCTTTGATGAAGAGTATTGATCCAAATTTTCTTAACTGAAGCCACAAGGCAGGGTCTGGGGGAGAGATTTTCCAAAGGACCTAACAGGCTTAAGAGTACAGTGTGTAGCAGTACTTATCCTGGATCCTGTGGTTAAGAGTCAGTATGGTGATTTCAGTCAAACCTTCAGGTACCTAAAATCAGTATTTTGGAACCTCTGATCCTATGCTCTTCTTTATGAGTCAGATATTCTCTGCTTACTCTGGAGATTTCTTCTCTGATTACAAGCCATCTTTGCTATTGCGCAGTAATTTTAATTACCTTCACTCCTGAAACTTTCTAAATCTCATTCCATCTCACTAAGGCTGACCATTATGCAGTAAAAGCATTGTTTTAACGTGGATGCTGCAGACACAAGAGGAAGCAAATTAACATGTTTGCAAACACAGAGAAAAATAAAACGTTTTCTGCTGAGTATTCTGAAAAAATCATGATACGTGATACCTATACCTGATCTTTCACATGGAGTCTTGCTTCCCAAAGAGGAGTAAATTTGTTCACAAATTGTAGTTCACAGCACCTGAATGTAGTAATAAGAAAGAAGCATTTTGACTGGAACAACGTAACATAGTCCAGGGTGTTGAGCAGTGAGCAGAATGACCAGTTTGCTTCAGCATAGATTCAGCATCTATAGCAGATCAAGCCAAAACATGTTTCCCATTTCTCTCTTTTAACCATGTGTGTCTGGTCCCACCTCCACTGAGACCAATGAAAAGATTCCCCTTAATCTGAGCTTGCAGCAAATTCTCAGTGTCTTCTGCGACCAGGAAACAGATGCAGCTCTGTTTTTCACTTACAGAAACAGCAAGCATTAGACAGATGTGATGTTGCTTCCAATCAAGGTAAAGTAGCAAGGCTTGTTGAGTACCCAGCTGGTGGCAATGTGTGTTCTTATAGGAATGTGTTACATTCCTGCAGCTAATCAGAATGGGAAACAGGTGTGTGGTCCTCAAGCAGCAATGTTGCCATGGGGTAGAAGGAAGTGACTGTCAGATTCTACCAGTGTCACCAGAAGAAGATGCTGATAGGAGGCAGATGAAGATCAGATGAGACCTTTGAAATCCCTATCTGCTTCTGATTTGTCCTTGTGGTGCAAGCGGAAAACTGCAGGCCACTGTATACCTGCTGTGGGAACCCCCCGAGAGAAACAGGGGGTGAGACTGAAATGCATACTGAAAGACCTGGACTAAGACAGGTGGTGAATGAAGAGCTGCTGAGATTTTGACAGAGCTGAAAGCCTGAGCTAGCAGAGAGCAGCAAGGCATGTGCAGCCACAGGGAACTTGTGGGGAGATGGAGCCTAGGATGACATAAAGGACTCAAAGGACAGAAGCCATGTTTACAAATAACCTCTGCAGGAAAGCTAACTGAAAACTCTGATGGCCCCCAAGGAGATGACATGGGCAGGTCTGTTCAAGAAGAGATGAGACATGAAGCAGAAACTGCTCATATATCCATGGCTCTGCCTTTCTGTAGTTTTATTCTACTCCTTCCTCTCTGTCTGCCACCTCTCTCCTGAGTTGTGCTCCTGTTTGGCTCACACACAATTGAACAATGTAGTTTAGAACTGCCGTTTTCAGACTTTGTGGTGTTCTTTTCCCTTATTAATCAGCCCTCTCCTACTAACACAGTGACAGGGTCCTGGTCAGCAGAGCTATGCAGCAGCATGTGGTGACAAGAACACTCAGACACACACACACACACACACACACACACACACTTCCCCAAGGAGTGTCAGGGACTGAGACACCCAGCATTCCCTCTCTTACCTTTCATTTTCTACTGCAGTGGGAAAGTTGCATTGTTCCCCATGCAGCAAGCTGTGATTCTTTGTTTGTTACTCCTCACAAAGCACAGAGATTATCCAGGGTCAGCATGGCTGAGCTGTCTGAGGCAGTCTGGGTAATTCTACCCAGAGCTTAAATGAATAAATTGAAGGACAAAGATAGCATCCTCCTTTTAAATGTGTTAAAAGGCTTCCTCAGAAGTTTTCTGGGGCCTATTCCTCTCCCCTTCTCCACAGCAACTACTTGGACATCAAGCCAGGGATAATTGAACTGATCAGAAAGAGAAGTAGACCAACAAAAGCAAACAAACAAACAACAAAGAGCCGAAGTTCACATACAAATGAAATCAAGAGGTCTCTAATGTTGAGGTGGAAGAAGAGCCAGTTCACATAGCTGGGCCAGATCCACATCAAAGCAGACTGTGTGTGCTGAGAAGAGTACTCAGGGCTCTGGGTTTCAGACAACACTGTCATTTCCTGTAGGAAAACCCTTCTCTCACTCTGCAACATCTGCAGCTTGGGGGTTTGGAGGGAATAGGCATAGGGGAAGAAAAATACGCTGTTTCCATTGCCATGTAAACATACAGCAGCACTTTCACCACAGGAGGATCTGTAAGCAATAATGTAGCATCAGTAAAAAGACAAAACCAGACCACAGTCTGTCACAATGGCAGATAATTTCCTAAGCCTCTGACTGAAAACTGCCTCATTTCACCTGAAACTTAAAGCCAAAGATATGTTTGGCAGCCTGTCCACTCAGAGAAAGACCAAATGAATCGTGGGAAAAGCCTTCAGGCTTGTATAAATGAAATATGCAAGGAGACTTTTTCTGTACTCCAGACTCTCACAGGTGTGGAGCTAAAGGTCAGAGCTAAACCCTACCTATTTTTCTCAACTTGTTTCGGTCCTGACAGAAGGTTCTATGAAGTAATGATGGAAAGATCTTAATTGGGCTGGTGTTCCCTCTGGTAATGGAAGAGAAAAAAATACCTTAGCACACATAAAAAATGCATAACACAAATAATAAATGAAGTCCCAAATGGACAAATGTCCCAAAAGGAGAAATGAAAGATAAATCTTTTTGCAGTAGCTGTGTCCTTCCAGTTTTCCAGATTTTTTTCTTTTAAAAAGGCATTTCAGAAGGAATCAAGTTATACATGATGATGCATTAAGAGTAAGGATGTGACCTGTCAGAGTCCTTTCCAGGACTTTCACTGAAACAGTTTCTCAAAGTTGCAAATATATGTAATTTATTAAGGTGACAGATATAACAAGTACAGAATTGCTGTTGATAAATACACTTACTGCAATAGCACTAATATACTGTAATGCTGGCCAAGTTTTCTCGGGTATTCTTCACCAGGGGCGAAGGTGCAATTCTTATCAAGAAGGCGTCCCTATCTTGGGTGGAGGAAGAGGAGCACAGCCCGTCGACCATCTCTTCTAGATCTTCAGTCCCTTTCTCCCAGTTTTTACTGCTTATTCTCCTACCTTTTTATTCTCCAATTCTTTGTTTCCCCTCCCATGGGTTACCTATAGCATGATTTAGGTGGAGAGTTGAGTAACATAGTCATATGTGTATAGCATAATCTTTATAATTCTAATTAACATAAGCAGAGGTGTTAACTGTAATATTCATTTTCTAGGTAATTAAGCAAAGATTTCACTCTGGGCATCATAGCCTTCAGAGTTTTGTGCTGAAACAGTTTTTCTGCTTAGCCAAAACAGAGCTGTCTTGCTGCTGCAAGGCTCACAAAGGTCTTGGCTGTTGTCTCACCTTGCAAAGTTTGTAGAAGGGAGAACCAGATACCAGCATTCTTATCCTTTTGCTGTTTTTTACCAGATGAGCAAGTTGCTCAGTTCTCATCTTTGCTCTATCCAGGGCATGATAAACATGTTTCTTTACTTTGATTGCGTCAAACCTTACAAGCCTAGCATTTCTGCACATTATCCAACCCGTGACTGTAGTCACTCAACACGAATCATGCTTGTAAAGAGTCAGTCTTGGGAGTATCCCTTATATGTAGCCCTTTGCCTCATTGCACAGATACGCTTCCAACTCTGTCCAACCAGATGCCAGATGAATCAGTATCTGGGATAACATGGATCTAATACAAGACAACAATGTTTCCAACACAAAACATAGTGATCACAGTGATTACTATCAGTATAAGTTGTAATAGACTTTGTAGCCATCCTGTTAATGAAAACCCTAAACCATGCAAATTTTGTTCAGCCATCCATTCTCCATACTGCAACTAAGATCTCAAGTTGCTTTTGCTACACGCTTCATACGGTTCAATTGTTCATTAAGATCTCTAGTTACATTTGGTATGTGGATACAACAAGTATCATTTGTCAGACTCAAATATCCATACACACTGTTTTCGCAATAGTAAGTCCAACATCAGCCCATTCTGTAAGGCCATCTTCAAGGTTGCCTGTAATTGTACATTTAACTCCTTCAGTCCAAAATGAGTTGCGTTAGCCAATGCTTCAATCTGTCCAGTGAGGTTATACAGCATTTTTCGATTTTGGAATGCTGTCAGCTGGGGTGTAAAAATTGATTCTAGAGCCCATCCTACCACAGTTCCCATAGTCAGGTGTTGGCCTGAGTCTTCCAAGTCCCTTTTGATACATCCTGATAAGGTTGGTACAAGAGGTTGTTTCTTTCAGAGGGGGCAAAGTGTCAATAGTCCCAGAGCGAGTTGGCATCATGACTTCCCACTGGTAAGTCAGTAGACCAGGTTCCATCACTGCTAACCCACACACTATGTCTTAAGCAGGGTATGCTGACTTCTGAACAACTTAAGTTAGACCGCGTGCCATTGTTGGTCAAATAAGACTAAGTGCCATTGATTGGGGTGGTATAGTTACAACAAGTACAACCCAGTCGGAGGGCTCAGGCTATTGGGCCCAATATCTGAATTTCAGCTTCACTGCTAAGGGTAAGATCACAATCAGAATCTTCCACTGGTTCATCATTGTCATCATCATACCAGATGTCCCCATCCCCTATCTCGGGATCAGCACAGTGTATTAATTTGAGAATTTGTTTAGCTGAGACCAAGGATGCCATCTGGCTTAATAAGATATCTAATTTTACCTTCAGTTGTTTCTTTCACTTCTGGGATGAGGCCAGTAGCATTTTAAGTTTCCTGTTTTCTGTTTTTAGGTTTTGTTTTTCAGTCGTGAGGGTATCTACCAATGTTCCAAATTTCTCTCAGGTTTCTATTTCAAAGGTCAATGATGTTTTCAATACTTCCTTCTCTGACTTCAAAAGAGCATATTCTACATATGCCATTTTTGGGGGGAAGGGGACATTTTGAGTATTTTAATTGTAAAGAGTAGTTGAGTTCCAGAGCAGGTGAGAGTTCTTCATGGTTTGAGCCCACCCAGCCAGCAACAAAGCACCATGCAGCCGCTCACTCACCCCTAACCCCTCCTTGGTGGGATGGGGAGGAGAAAATACTACCAAAAGGCTCGAGGGTCGAGACAAAGGACAGGGAGGGCTCACTCATCAGTTATAGTCATGGGCAAAAGACAGACTCCACTTGGGGAAAACAACATCAATTTAATTTAAACACTACCAGCACCAAGGATAATAAGAAATACAACCAGGTCTTAAAAAACACCTCCCCCCCCTCCTCCCTTCTTCCTGGGCTCAGCTTTGCTACCTCCTCCCCTGCTGCAGCGCAGGGGGGCAGGAAACGGGGGTTTCAGTCAGTTCATCACAAGTTTTCTCTGCTGCTCCTTTCTTCTCAGGGAAGGGGGCCCTCACAGTCCTCCCCTGCTCCAGCATGCATCCCTCCCACGAGCTACAGTCCTCCCAGTGATGGACTGCTCCAGCAGTGGGCTTTCTCAGAGTCTCAGCCTTCTTCAGGCGCAGTCACCTGCTCTAGCATGGGGTCCTCCACGGGCTGCAGGCAAACATCTGGGCCACGTTGATCTCCATGCTCTGCAGGGGATCAGCCCACCATTTCACCACGGGCCGCAGAAGAATCTCTGCTCCGGCACACCTCCCCCTCTCCTTCCTCACTGACCTGTGTGTCCATACGGTTGTTTCTCTCACATCCCCCTCCTCTCCTCCACTCACAAAAACTCACAAATAAAACCTCACAAAGATGTTTGTCTAACATGTTTTCCCCTCTTAAATAGGGTTATTCACAGAGGTGCTGATTGGCTTGGCCTTGGCCAGAGGCAGGTCTGAATTTGAGCCAGAGGAGCTTCTATAAGCCTCTTACAGGAGTCACCTCTGTAGCCCCCTACCCCACTACCAAAGCCAGACACAAATCCAAGCCAAGTCTCTAAGAAAAAGACTGGTTCAGGTCAAGTTAACCCTTAAGGTGGAAGAGTGAGCAAGTTACCCTCTTAGTGTCTTTTCTAACCATATACTTTCAAGTCTGGCTGATAATTTTGTTCTTTTTTTATTGTGTTGTGGGTTGTAATGTGAATGAAATTTAATAGACAGGGCTGTGTAAGAAAACACAAGGTCTTCTTTAGTTTGTATATGAAGAAAGCTAAGGAACAAGCATTGAAATCTCTCAGCAGCTTTTAAAAGCTCAGCTGGTAAATAAAATAGTAATTCCAGAGTTTTCCACAGTGAATACAACCAGCCATGAACAATTCCTAGCACCATGGATGGTGCACTGCTGTGTTGCGGGGTTCTTGTATGCATACCTCCAGATTTCAATCACCCAGATGCAGCCATAGTGGAAGAGACTTAGTTGACAGCTGCCACTAGCCAGGAAAAGTGCTGGCCAGACAGGGCCACCTAAGACATGCTGTTCAATTACAAAATTCCTGCTATCCAGAATGTTTGTCTTAGCAAAGCATTACAACATTTACTTGCATCCCACTGCGTGCTGTAAGCTTTGCACACGCACCCTAAGTCAGCTGAACCTTGTGTTAGTCAAACTTGTGAACATGTCAAGCTAGCCAAGTCCTTTCTCTGCTCCAAGGACTGAAACATAACTTTGTTTATCTTCTTTACATTCCCAGAAGCTGACACTGCAACTCTGGGCTGCCTGACAGGTGTGTAGTACCAAAAGCAGCAGTCCTCATTCCCTATTTATCCAGGTATTAGGAGGGAAGAAAAGTGTGGAGTGAAAGGAAAGTCTTAATATAAGCAAAATTTTAAAAAAGCATCTTAGTGTCTTGGCATGAAATCTTTTGGATGAAGACAACAAATAATTTAAAAAATATAATAAAAATCATTCTGGTGCTCTGGCTTTCCTGAGGATAGGAAATATTGCATTATTTTATATTGTAATATATTTTATAGATATTATTGGAGCTGGGTCTCTTTAGCTTGGAGAAGAGGAGACTGAGGGGTGACTTCATTAATGTTTATAAATACGTAAAGGGTGAGTTTCAGGAAGATGGAGCTGGGCTTTTCTCGGTGATGTCCAGTGACAGGACAAGGGGCAGCGGGTGCAAGCTGGAGCATAGGGGGTTCCATGTGAACACAAGGAAAAACTTTCTCACTGTGAAGGTGACAGAGCACTGGAACAGGCTGCCCTGAGAGGTTGTGGAGTCTCCTTCTCTGGAGATGTTCAAAACCTGCCTGGACGCATTCCTGTGTGATGTACTCTAGGTGGTCCTGCTCTGGCAGGGGGGTTGGACTAGATGATCTTTCAAGGTCCCTTCCAACCCCTAACATTCTGTGATTCTGTGAAAGTATCCAGTGATGACAGAAGCTGTGACTATACAAAGTATATATATAATGATATTTAATGATTTACAGAGACTGTAAAATATGATAGTTCAACCATGGCAATAGCAGATACAATCATGTGAAAAACTATAAACTTGGCGAGTTAACTAGAATAGTCTTAGCAGCATACAGTCATGGTAAATATTAGAAATAATAATGTTATGGTTATTCTGTTATGGTTAACCCAACCCGCTAATGTCAGCAAGACGATTCTGTTTGTCTTTCAAATCCCCATGCAGAGTATGTGAGTCCCAGGGGCAACCTGCCTGGCATTTCAATGGGAAAGATGTTCATCTCAGCAGCAGTTTATTCTCAGACTCCAGGATCCTCTGCACTGATAATCTTCTGCTGGTCCCACCATGCAGTCTTTGAGTTGTCTTTGTATCCCCCACAAATCTCCTTCTGTATTTCCTTAGCTTCTCCAGATAAATGAGGTGTTGCTTCTAGGGAATCAGTTCTAAAACTGATCCAAAGATAACCACTCAATTGCACCTTCATTGCAGCGGTCTTCCTGGAGAGTCAGTTCCACAACTGACCCAGAGATAAGCAGTTACTTCTGCAAGTGTCTTAACTGTGATGTTACTGCTTTATTCATTCTGTGGCCCAGATATTTGCTGGATAGATGTGTTCATTTTTCATAAGCAATGGTTAGCTTGTCATAAGAAATGGTAACTATTATTTGTGGTGGGTTGACATTTTAGCTGTAGGTCCACCTTGGCTCAACAGTCCCCTTGTTCCTTGCTTGACACCCTTACTGCCATTAGAGTGAGATCGAATTTCCAGCATGTTTCTAGTTCATGCACTTACTTTGGCTTCCTGTGGAAAGCATAAGGAATAGGGAAGGAAAGAAATGGGGAGGAAGTAGATGGCAGTTGTTAGTCTGGTCTTTTCCTGACATGCAGTCAGCGAGTATGGGGTAAACCAAGTGCCATGGTATTTTTTCCCTATTCTTTCCACCTGATAACTGAGGACTCCAGCCTGCCAGTATTTCACTAACATATGACCCAGTGAAAACAATCCTCATGCCACAGCATAGGAATGACTTTAGGAGCAGCAAGATGGTTCACATACTTAAAATGTCTCAATATCTTGCTGGGTTAGGTCCATAATTCTACATTATTAACTATATGTGGCATGAGTGAAGGCCAAGCTGGTAATGATACAAATACAGGCTCTGGTACTAAATTTTGTTGGGTTGGATCTTGAAAAAAATAAGTTGTTCTTATTTTTTGAATTTTTTGAAGATAATACAGTATTTCCTATCCTCAGGAAAGCCAGAGCACCAGAATGATTTTTATTATATTTTTAAAAATTATTTGTTGTCTTTACCTAAAAGGTTTCTTGTGAAGACACTAAGATGCTTTTTTAAAATTTTGCTTATATTAAGACTTTTCTTTCTATAATTTGATTTCCTCTAGCACAATTTCAAACCTGAAAAATGCCATTTTATTCACCTATGAATCACAACAGCATTACATTTTGATTAATGTAAAGCATTACAAAATACCACTAGTTTAAATTATAATACTGAATTCTCAAAACTGATTCTTATAAAAATTGCTTTTGATACAATGTCATCTTTCTCCGGAAGAAGAATACTTTTGTCCAAAATAATTAGTATTTGAATGTTACATATGTAATAGGGAAATGGCTTGTATCTACATGTTGTAGCATCACTATGGGTGGGAACCAAGAAAAATTAATTTCTGACTTGGCATTTGTGCCAGTAAGCTGGAACAATAGAATCTGTTTTTTCCTTAGTGCCCTTCTATAGGGAAAAATCTTTCCAAGCCCCATTCTGCAGCTGCCCCATAAGACTGGCCATATCTTTCAAGAGCTAAGGTCTGTCTAGCACTGTGCAATTCTCTAAGGGCAATAAGTAGAGGCTTCCTATGGAAACGTGTCAGAACAGACTGACAAGTACAGTGCTAATTCCTTCACGTAACCTTTGAGACTCCCTCTGTCCTAGCACACAGTAGTGCTTGAGTGGTTGGTTTTGATTCACAGTTTCCTAGGGCCTGGATGTTTGTTCAACAAGTTCATGAGCTAAAGGATCAACCCACCATGAGCTGATACTTGTTTTGAGATGGAGGATTTGAAAGCATGCCGACGACCTGTGTGTTAGTATGATTTGTGTTGTCTCCACTACTGCTCTTCTCCTCTAGCTAGCAAAGGAAGGTAAAGTCTGTAGATAAATTACACTGGGAATCAGCTAGAGACATCTAGCTGTGACTTGAGAGGGACAGTGAGTATCAGCCAGCCATACAGATGGTCCACAGCCTAGCAGTGTATGTCATTTCCCCTGCAATGGTTGCTGGTCCTGTGTTGGATCTTTTTTGTGGTGTTCAGCCCTGTAACTACAAGTTGATCAAATGCTTCATTTGGCTCAGATGTGAATGGAAACATCATTTGTCTTGAACATCTCTCCCATGAAATCTGGAGTGACTGGCATCCACTAGGTGTAAAAGTCGTAAGACAAAGGGTCTTAATCAACATTTTGGCTTGAAAGAATCGATTTAGAGAACTAAGGGGGTTTGAAGTTACTGGTTTCAACCTTGCAGGCTGTCAATCTAAATCTTAATGATGATGGAGAAGGGAAACAAAAATACTGCCTTTGCTCAGAAATGTTTAGGATTTCAAAGAGCTCTTTGAAATCAGAAAGTCGTGACAGCAGCAATGCATTTTTGCTTTACAGTTTGGTCTATTCTTAATGGAAAAGATGGAGAGAGAAAATCATGAAAAGAGCATCTACTTCATGTCCATTCAGCAGTACCATACTATTGATACTATAAAATACTGAGGACTTTGTACCAACATAATTCTTTGATGTCTTTGAAATCACATCTGATTTTCCTTTCATGGTTCTTTTCAAGCTTATTCATGCAAAATGTTTTGCTGACCTTTGCATGGGTTTAAGTTAGCTACATTGTGGTTCTGATGTGCCTTTCGTCTTCTTCACAAAGGTCAAATGCCTCCTTAATGTAGCTACAGTGAAATAATTATAAGAGGTCACTGGTGGCAGAGGAGCTGATAGGGCAGGAGCAGGCTGGTGTGAGCAGCCGTAAAGGCAGATAGTTAGAAGGTGAAATGACTGAGCAAAAGAATGTTCCTGCCAGCCTGGGAGCTGTGAGCCTGAGGACCAGAAGCATCCTTGAAACCTGTGGCTGGCCTCTTTGAAACACAGCTGGGCAGCAAGAAATGGGACACCTCCTGAGATTGTATTGATGATCACAAAACCAAGAAAGTTTAACCTCCATTTATGTCAAATAAAATGGAAACAATCTGGGAAATTTAAATTGGTCCAAATAAACAGCAGGTCTCTGAGCAATCTGATCTAGTCAAAGGTGTCCTTGCTCATTGCAGGGCAGTTAGACTAGAAGAACATTAAAGGTCCCTTCCAACACAAACTGTTCTATGACTCTATGATTCTCTAATAGAAAGGGTAGCTTGCAGGTGTACTTGTTGCTGTAGATTTGCATGTGACCGTTTGAGTTGATTTTTTTTTTTTATCATGTATCATCATAATCTCCAAAATGTCTGTGGAAACACTATGGAAAACCTGAGAATTACTGAAATGTATGAAGGCTGAGGAGTGATGAGAGTTAGTGGTGCAGAGATTGTTTTCCTTGGACATGCGTTCAAACTAACAGTTGCAAAGAGAGTCCTAGTCATTGTGGGAGCTGAGATACTACAGCACTTCTCTCCCTAGTCTGATTCACTCATGCATATCTTTATTCGCCTACTAGCTCTAGCAATTTGAATATGAAATCATAAAATGAGATTCTGGTTACTCATATAAAGTCTTAGTGGTGTGCCTTTAATTCTTAATGGGAGTAGCAAATTTCAGGTATGCATTCTACTTGAAGGCTTAAGGATATTTCTCTTCAGACAGTATGAGTCATCTTTACCCCCAGAAGTGCAGAGTTCATTGTGCAAATACACTCGTAGTTTCTCATGAAGGTTTATTTTCGCTAAGAGGTCTTCCAGTCCCACTTATACCAAGAGAACAGTGATGAGGTTGTGTAGGGTATCTCCTACATGAGCACGTCTAAAACTGTCATTTTCACTGCAGTCTGTCTGTCTGTCTTGTCCTGTTTGCTTTCTTTTGTTGATAATTATATTTTTCCTGATGCTTTGCCACATCTATAAACCTTTAATATAAAATGCTGCAGGTGATAGAATTTCAAAATCATTGTGGATGATGGACTTGAGCATCAGGCTTGTCAACAGAAAAGAGGAGGATCAACACCAGTAGAATACCACCCCAAAAATTTACTAACACAGACCTTGTATTATCTTTACTAGGCCCACATCTGTATAGTCCCAAATTCTGTCCCGTGCTTGGTTCTGAGTGGTCTGAGCATCTGACCATCTTCTCTTGTGAGAGCTGTCCATCCACTGAGCTGTACTTGGGGAGGAGTTGTTAGGATGGATAATTTGAATGTCTGCGTAAAAGAGCAAAAGCAGAATATTAACAGTGTTGTTCATACTGCAGAATATAAGGCACCATGAGTGATGGCTGGCTTCATCATTCATCCTGTTCAGTGGGTGACTGACAATGTATTATTTCTTCCCTGCAGTATGGGATAAAGAAGAAGGAAGAAAAGGAAGCAGAGGCACAGGCCGCACTGGAAGCTATCGCTGAAGGGAGTCTGACACGCCCAAAGAAGGCAATCCCTCCTGGCTGTGAGGATGAGGAGGAGGAGGAAGAAGAGAGCATTCTAGACACAGTCATCAAATACCTACCAGGGCCCCTGCAGGACATGTTCAAGAAGTAATAGATGCAGACTGTTAGACGGACATAAACAGTACTGCAAAGGATTTCTCTTCTGCCCAATGGGGATTTACAATCTTTCCATCCATGACACAGCCTGCACACCCCCCCCCCCCCCCCCCCCCTTCTGCCCTGTACTGCTCGCTAGGAGTCCCTTTGCTTCCCATTCTCTTCTGACTGCCTCTTTCCCTTCCCTCCCAAGACTTATCCATTCCTTTTTTGTACATAGTCACAGTAGATGCCTCTTAATGGATGTAAAGATTAAAAAGCTGCAGACTACACAACTTTTATTATAAGCCATAGTACTATGTATGTTGAATAAGGCAACTGTACATTAAGCATAGAAAAGGAACAACCTCATGTGCATTTCCATCCAAAGCAGGAAGAAGTGTTCACTAAGTGTGAATAGTGGCCTCTTTACTTTTCTTTAATTCTCTTTTTTATTGTTATTGATAATAATTATTAGTCATTATTATTAATGTTCTTGTTGATTGGCTCATACTAGCCATTTGTTGTTGAGCATGTCTGCCCTTTGAAGGGATATCTCAGTTCTCCCATGGAAGCAGAGCTTTTCTGTTTTAATTCCATAATGAGCATAGCTATGAGATCATTTGGAAGGTAAATCATGTGTAAATTACACAGCTGACATCACTCTGAACTGTGGAAGTAGTGAGTCATCTGCCCTCATATGCTGGTAGAAAGAAGTTAAATGCCTCAGAATCTAAGCAAGAGTCATGTTACTTTGGGAATTAGCTGTACACAACTTGAAAGAGCAGATTTGATCAGACAGTTACCATACAGAGAGCTGAAACCACAGGAGAGTACATGATGCTCTGGTAAAGGACCTCCCCAACCCCTTTGAAGGCAATGACCAAGCACATAGGCTGCTCTGATTAACTAACCTTTCTCCTGCCCAATGCCATATTCAACTGTCCCATTCACAGCAGTGCTTGCAGGATAGGCATTTGGTTTCCAGTATATATTGCAGCTGTGTCGTGCCTACCCCTTCCTGCAGTGTGGGGGAGAGTGTGGTGGCCTGAATGTTAGCCGTGGCCCTGGAGATCCAGAAATCTTGAGTATGCCTGCTATGCATTGTGCTAAATTACTCCCTGGGGAGGTTGCTTGCTTTTCTGCCTCGCTCAGCTTCTCCAGCTGTAAAATGTAGGTTTCAGTAAAAGGGAGGATGCTTCTCCAGTGCTGGAGCTGATTAATATTGTAATAGCGTGTGGCAACCCTTGATGCTAGTAGGGTGTGAGGAAATCTCTTTCTCACCATTATCTTTGTTGCCTTTCCCAGACACAGATACAGAGGGCTTCTCAATACAGCACTGTAGGTATTGAGTAACTGCATAAGATAAGCCAGATTCTACTGGAGATATTCACGTGCTAGTACACATACAGACTCACATACATACTCAGGCTTACTTTGAACACAAGACTCTCATGATCAGGTATATGGCTTGTCATCTGAGGAGCTGATGCTAGAATTTTTACATTTGGCTAGGTCTCTGTAGTTGCTGCTGTGAGAGCATCATGCCATCTCAGTCTCATAATCGTGTAAGAGAATCAGGGTTTTTCTAGCAGAATTAGCATTGCTTGTCCCTGTCATGAGAACACCAAATGTTTCCTAAGTATACAGAAGAGAATTGGAAGCAAATACACACTTTCTACTGACAACAAAAAGGAAAGCAATCTCAGACATTTCATTATGTACCTAAATTAAGCATTTTACTTCAATGGAATTTCTTTGATGCAGTAGTTCAGTGGAACTGAGTTTAGGCAAACATCTCAGTACTTACCTGAATAAGAAACTTTAAAAGATATTCATCATCTTTTCAGGTAAGCAGAAGAAGTCTGCACCATGATTAAGGCAATGAACTTGGAGACTCTGTGCCTTTTGGCAGCGTCTCTCATAAGGAAAAAATATTATGAAAGGGAAGAAATATATTTATTTTGCCCTCCTCACCTAATTCTTGTTCAGGTCCTTGCTTCTTCACAAATAACTTCAACCACAAGTTTCTACCGAATCCAGGGTAGAGGCTAAGGAAATTTGACTGAGCTGCAAGTCAGAACCAGCTGATAAAGATGCAACTTATTTCAGGCTGGATCTACAAACAAGACATGTTCATTCAAGTATAAGCTGCCAAGGGCTTCCGTAGAGGAAAGAGAAGGCAGGTTTTGCTCTTTTGGATAAAGTCAGTGTTTTTTTTGCCCTAACTGTCATTTAAAGCAAAATGAGTGTCTCCCCTCTGAGATTTTAATGACCCAGAGCACTCTTTATCTCTGAATCGATACTTGGGTATAGCATAGCAGTGTTGAGCAATTTACTGTTTTCTAGGGAGAATGCCCTACTCACCCCAAGCAAATTCAGCAACTAGTAATTTGAGCCCATTTAAATCAGCCTCAAAGAACTGAAAACTCTCCTATCACAAAGGCAGCAGCTGGTTTTGATGCTCTACCACAGAGGTAACTAAATCCAACACCCCTGAAACCTAGAAGGCAGAGAGTGGCTTTTTGTTTCAGCCACTCATTGGTAGTAAAATCTTCTAGCCTAGACCACACTGACACACTAACATCAATACTTCTGAAATGCTCTGACTAATCTCTGTGGCCTTCGTCCTCTAATACCTAAGTAGAACTAGCAGAAATGTGCCCTTGCTGAAAGGAACACATCCATTCATATTTTCCCCTGGCCTTGTGCTGGAGAACTCTGCAAACAAACAAGCAAATAAAAAAGATGAGTTAATTCCGCTTTGCTCTGGCCTTTCTCTACCACTTACTTGTTGACCTTTCCCTAGCCCCCATCATGGACTCACTTCCTCATCCAGCCAAATCCTGTTCCTGACATAGAATCAGAATTTTCTGCCTCGTGATCTGCCTGCAGAATGGTACTGCCAATTGTTTGTTTTCACAGTCTCTGTGGCAGCTTGATGTGCATGTGTGTGCACATATGTATGGAAGATAAGGAAAAAGGAGAAGAAAGGGAGAAGAGAGAGAAGGGAAGGTGTTTGGTATTATTTTTTCTAACTGTGCCTCAGCAGCTGTGCTATTGAATGGTTGGTCTAAGTTAGGATCTTATATGGCCTGTGCTTAAATTTTGTAAGCTGGTAGTGCTATCCCTGGGTTCAAAGCATTAAAAATACTACTTTTGTGAGCTAAGTTCCTGTAAGTAAGCTGTGTGGACATCTGGATCTAAACCCTGAAGAGGCCCATAAGAAATCTGTGCTGAATTTGTTAGGCCTGCTCATTGAGCAGGAGGAAAGGGGAAGGTTGTTTATTAAATAACATTTGTAAAGTCTATTTCATTGTGGGAGCTTCCCAGCCAAGCCATGTCCCTTCTGTACCTCAGCTCTCCACACTTGCAACAGCCCTTCCTCCATGGACATCAGAGAGTTCAGCCAGGTGTGAGCTCATAGTTCACATTTTAACTTTCCTTTTCTTCCAATAAAGAAACATGACAGAAGATCTACCACAGGTACTGAACGGGTTTTGGTTGGTTTTGCCTCACATAACTTTTCGCACCTTGTATGAGTTCTGGACCTCTCCTTAAGTCATTCCACTGTCCCTGAAGTTCCTAAGCCATGCTGAACAGACTTGAGAGCAGGCACTCTCCCCTCCTTTCTGGCCATCCATTTTCCTTCCCACTCTGAACTGGCAACATGGGACATAGACACCTTTGGCTCATGTATGGATGTGAGAAGCATTGCCTCAGACACTTTCCCCCTCATCATTGAAGCAGGTGTTGAAGCACTTAAATAAGACCAAAGAGAAGCATGGTTCATTGCTTGGATTCTGAATATCTCTTTATCTTTCCATGACGTTGTTTTATTTGCACCACTGATCTGTGCAATCTCAGGTAAATGAGTTTTTTTGGGTTTTATACTAGATTTTATTTACACAGAAGAGTTGGTGGCTAGACACTGCAGCCATTTTCCTTCACAGTTCCAAGACCTTATTGGTTAATAAAAAAATGTCAAAGGGCCTCCACATTTGGAGGGTAAATGGTTTAGTTTGCCGTTGACCTTGTGAGCTCACATTTATATTTAGAGAAAGCCATATGAAATCAGACTGCAATATTAATTATGAATGCTACTCTTGTGTTTAAAAGAAATAAAAGAAAATATAAGGTCACATGATAAATCACATTGGAGTTCCTGTGTCTATGTTTCTAGTGCCATATGTTGGCTTAAGACTCTCCCAGCCCCTCTCCTTCATCAGGAAAAAATATATGGATGCTGCTGAATACATCTTTTTGGCAAGCTTACTGTGCTAGAATAAACATGGTTAGAATTTAGCTGTTGTGACCTCAACGTAATATCTTACATATTTGAAAGTTGTCTGTATATGTTCTGAATATATGTTATCAAGATAACTGTTTCTTCATGCACTGAGTTAGTAAAATGTTTCAGTACTGTCATTAAAAAATTGCTTGTTTTCTCATTCTCTTTCACACACAAATTCAACTTAGCCATGCATTTTCTAGTAGAAATGCTCCCCAGCTTTCTTTCAGATGCATGCAGGACTCTCCAAGCAACTAGAAGATGATTTAAAGTAGATACTTTGTGAATGTGAATTTCATTTGTTATTTGCCTGCTACTTTTTCCTGCATGATGCAGGTAAACAATATGGTATTCTTTTAAAATGGAATCACAGACAATAAAAAAAGCTCAGTGATTTCATGCATTTTTTTTGCAATGCTCTCCTGTGGAATTCCTACGAGGCTACACTTGGAAATCGAAGTATGGATCCTGATATACAAATAGAATGGTAACAGAATCGAGGAGAAATGTAGATATTATTTGAATGGATATGTTCATTTTTTCATTTGTCAAAAACACTAATAAGGTATGACATCGCCATGTGATTAATCAAATTTTAAATAAGTTTTGCTATTGGGAATTAATTTTTCTTAGGAAGAGGAGAACAACTTTCCTTTGAAAGAAACACAAGCATCTAACTATTGTTTAGTGAGAATACGTTTGTATCTTAAAAAAAAAAGGTGAAAAGCTGATTTGCAATGTCATCAAATATATCTCTAGAACCAAAATTTGTCACATATACAAAACTCTTTGGGCGGCAAGTTGCACACAGCTAAGCTTTGTTTTACTTGCTCATAGACAAATCAGTAGTTGTTATGTTCAGCATAAAAGCATTGCATTATGTTAGAAAAAGAAAGTCATAACCATACAATCTCATAGGAAATGCTGACATCTTATGAAAAAAAGAAGGCGCTTCCTTAGGACCATTGCATGGCAATGTGTTGGGTTTTTTTTACTAACAGAAGCAACCACAGAACTGTCACAGAGAATCATCCCATATTATTTACATCCCATAACACCTACTTAGACTTTGAGCCTGTCACTGCTAAGACCAACATATGCTAATGCTAATGCAGCCTGTGAGTTCAAAGACAGGCTCTTCATTTACTCTGAGTCCCAGGCAAGGTATTTGAGGAAGGTAACAGGAAAACATTTTTCACTGGTTCACCTAAGAAACAGACAGCGCAAGGGAACCAGAATAATCATATCAGATCAGTGTGGTCAAGGGAGAGGATTCAGATACTAAGGAAGGAAAGGAGGTGATTTTGACAGGCATCATTTTGCAATAGAGGTAAATTATTCTTTGGAACCAACTTCTGCCTTTTTATTAAAAAGATAAAGAAGGATAATTCCACTGGTTAAGCTTGTGCAGTCTACATTTTCCCATTTTAAAAGTACACTTTGTCAGGTAAAACATTCTCCAGAGGAGAACAAGACAAAAAGAAATCAGCAGGCACATTATAAGCGGTAAGTGGTTCTGGTAAAAAATCACTCCAGTTACAGACATGCATTAGTGATCTAATTCTTGGACACTGGTCCTGGGATGCAATGATTAGCCCTGATGCAAGATCTCAATCTTCACTGACAGCATGGAGGCACAGACTACATGCTCGGGGCCAGTATTAAACTTCTACATGAAAAACTGGGTGCAATGATACTCACCATTGGTTGTCCTGAGTAAGTCCATTTTAATGGCTGCGTTTCATTTTCTTCCTGAAGTACCATGGACAATCTAGGCCTCTTAAAGCTCTCTTTGAAAATGGGACTTGAATGAAGGCTACTGGACAATGCTAGCACAATGCTGTCCAGTGTATGGGCATCCCAGGAGGTTTGTGGCAAGCATCAATAGCCCTAGTTAAAAAGTCTCAACCAAGATTTTTAATTCTCCCTTTCCAACTGTCCATCCTCTCTTCAGGAAAAACAAGGTTACAGCTGCATTGGGATGTTTCTTGTTGAAGATAGCTCTTCCACAGCCTGTCTCTGGTAATTTTACAAATTATTTGAGATACATGTTGAAAGCACAACTGAGAAAGACAAATGGCTGGAGAATGTGATGTCAAACATCCATCCTTTCTTGAGCCTTCAGTATTTAGAGGGAAGCAGAATTCTGCTAGTGCTGTGGGATGGAAACAATGTTTTCATCTGAGATTTGCTTTCTTCCCAAAGCCTATTTTTTACACTAGTGGTTCAGATGTAGCAGTGTGTTTGGCAGCAGCTGATTTCTGAGTCAGAAAAGGACTTCTTTAAAACTTACATGGTAAAAATTTCAGCTGGGCTATGGGAGGTTTATACCATAGCAAGCAACAACTGCCTGACTGAAAATGTAGTTCAGTTCTATTTCATTCTTAATAAAAAAATATTTTAAAATTTACACAAAATAGAGCATCGTCTTTCCTATTCGTTATCTACTGGTCAAAGACGGCAAACGCAAGCAAAGGCAAGTTTGCATGAGAAAGGAGAATGTATACTGCAACGGAATTAAGGTATTAAGACTTTATATTCTGTTTCAGTTTTCACTTCATTGGTGCTGAAAATAACCAAATTATGTGTACTTCACATTTGGTTATGTAAGCCATCATCCTGAAGCCCACGCATGGTTGAGATGGGACTTTTCACTATTCCAGTTTCATAGCCTGATATGCTGTGAATTTTGTGCATACATGAACCCAATACCTAGCAGCTGGCTTTTAAACATTTGAAAATGAGACACCTTTCCAAGTTTCCCTATCTTATCAACAGCTGAACAAATGCTCATCAGATATTCACCCTTCAGCCACAAAAAGAATTGTCCTTTTTGTGAAAACTAAGCATGGCGAATCTCAGACCCAATATAAATATTTTAAGGTGAATGCTTTTACAAATAAATAGATTAATAGAGATGGACTCTCTGAAAAAAATATCTTGGTACTGAAACTCATCTGGGAGACTTGGGGACAAACCCCACAACTATTATTTATTTCTAAGTTATATTTGAAGAAATGCCAGCACATCTATTTCCAACTGTTAGCAGACAACCAGGTTACAGATTGAAAGCCTGCGGGAGCTGCGTGAGGACACTGACACGATCAATGTGATCTAACAAGTGAATCTTTATTTCCGTGTTTCCAGTGCAATTTATAACCCTCGACCACACCCAATAAATACTGATTGGCTTCATCGCAAATAACAGCCCATAGTCCAACCTGATTGGCCACATTGCGAGTCATGTTCAAGTCACGTTCACAGATGTTCACACCCATCTTCTTCAAGAATTAAAACTGCGTCGTTAATGGCGGCTGTCTCTTCTCCTGCACCTGTAAGATGTTCATGCCCCCTGCACCGGAAGTTGTTTATGCTTTCAGCAGTTCCGGTACATCCCAGCTCAGATTCTCTGGAAAGGCTGGATTGTTCACATGTCCCTTATTTCATAAATGTCCTCCCACAAAAGCTCTTCTTATTTAGACTATTAAAGAAAGAATTTGGTTTCACAATACTAAATAGGGATGAGACACAAGACATTTGGAGGTTTTCGTGTCGTGTTACAGTGTAGCATTAGGAAGCTCCTAATGATCTTTTGGTTTTAGCAAAAAAAAAAAAAAGATTCTTCATCCTCTGAGGGATTGCAGCCACTTTTTGTGTGGAGATGAGCCAGACTAGCTTAATAGGCTATGATAAAGAGAGGAAAAACAAAATGTCCACTACACAGTTAAAATCATGGGCTGGCAGATGGCAATTGCTCATGGGCTTTTTAGGTCAGCTCAACACAGCTCTGCACTACATTCAGGAGGACAAAAATGAAAATAGAACATTCTAGTGGAAATTTCCTAGGCAGTCTACACAGGTTCTCGTATTCAATGAGATTATGAAGATAGCTCAATGGGAACACTACAGTCGTGCACAAGAAACAAGTTGTGGAGAGCCAACCCCGTGCAAAGCACAAGGGAGTACACTGCCCAGTTATTGGAGACTAGTCCACTCACCTGAGAAGAAGCTAGAGCTACAGAGCTCGTTTTCCCACCTGGTGAAGTGAGGGTAAGGATATGTCCCAGTGAGATGCACTGTCCTTTACATAAGCAGCCTTCTCTGAGGACTCTTGAAACTCAGATGTCTACAATATCCAAGGAATGTATGTCAGAAAGACTCTTGGGAAAGATGAGACAAAACAAATGAAAAAGATGTGATTTACCAAATGTTTCTGTAGGCTACAACACCAACTAAAATTAGTTAGAGCAGCCTAGGTGATAGTCAAATATTTAAATGCATTTATTTTTCAGACGGAAATTTGTTCACCTGCTGTAAAGTCTGCTCTATACTTACATAAGTGGAGCACATGGACTGCCCTCTTACACAGCTAACTGTGCTTCATAGGCAGCTTAGCAAATCGGAAAGACATGGTCAGTTCACTACAATTAAATGTTCATCGAGGATAAAACTTATCTGCTGTTGATTTATTTTATTTGCTGCGTGAACTGATCTAAGCTTCCTTAAAGATGACCATAGAGTGGCTGTTATTCACTTAATGTTATTTTTTGTTTCTCAGAGACTGCAAGTTTTTTCCACTAAAAAAATTCCTTTCTGCCCTCATTTGTTTTCTTAAATTCTGAGACAAGACAGTCCTGCCTCACTTGAGGCATTCAGTGCATGTTACATGGGTGTTAAATTAACCCTTAGCAAAAGCGGAACATCAAGCATCTCACCATAAGCTTTTCTTCTTTCTAGTCAGGAAGTTCTCTAACTAACAGTAGTTACCCTAGTATTTTACTCACTTGTGATTATCATAGGCTTCCCAGACCAGGGATCCTTCAGCGAAAGCAATGAAGACAAATTCTTGGCTTGTTAAAAAAAAAACAGAAAAAGAATAAAACTTCTTAAGACTTTACATATTAATAAGTAATAAAAGAAATTAATGAAAAGAAACATTTTTCATGTCCTCTTACTGCCTCTCTCCCACTAGTAGCTCTGAGTGAGAGCTCAGAAGAGGTTGTAGTCAGCATAGAAAGCAATACTTAGGGCTGTAGAAATGCACAGTTCACTGTGAGTGATGGTGAAGTCCCATATTCCCATGGCTGGTAGTAGTCACTCTCAGTCAGGTGACTGGAAGTCTCCAGTTAAGACCAGATTCCCCATGGAAGCAGGCTGGGCTACATCCAGAGTCTCAGATATGGTACCAGCTGCTGCCAGAGAAAAAGCACAGGCCTGCTGGTAAGGACCTGCTTCCCATCAGATCTCCTGTGCCAGAACACTATTGTCTGGTCAAGAGACCAGAAAAGAGAGAGAGGGCATTGCACTGAGAAAGTGAGTTACTGTGCTAAACCACACTTCTCCACTGATGACTGTAAAAGGTATCTTAAACCTTATCTGTCCTGGCTTGTAAATCCCTGGCTTAGTTCTATCCAAAGTGAGTACCTAGATTTTAAGACTAAAATAAAACAAAAGATGTGAGAAAAGGCACAAACACACACTAATAGTGGTGTGGCACATGATGGGACAGGGAATGGCTGCTCAGAAAGCCTGAGGGACACTTGACATTCTCTGGAGAGGCAAAGATGGGGTAAATATTTATCTCTCTTTCTACAGTTTGTGGCTCTCTCCATAGTCACTCCTGACAGTCCTCCGGTTTGCTGAGCAATGAAGGACTTGCAATCACCAGTGTAAGTGTTTCATAAGCCTGGGAAGCTCAGGACTTGACTGTGAGCTATCATAATTGCGATCAGAGCTTCTCCTGACAACTAAACTCTTCCAGAAAACCCATTTGCCTTCCTTGCCCAGCACAGGACGCTGGTTCCCAGCTCTGCCTAATGACCACAAAGCAACACATGGCCTTCTCTGAAGCACAGGCCCCTAGACGCCATGTATTTTCCTTTTCAAACCGCTTTCCTTTTTACCCGGAAAGTGAAAGGATGAGACATTTCCAGGTGAAAACTTTTTTGAACAGCTCCACCCTTGCATTAAATTGCTCTTATATCCTTTGCCACATTGTTTGCAGGGTTCATTCCTTCTGTGCCTCTCTGCTGATGTAGGGCTGGAACCCCTAATCTCACAGTGGCCCCTTCATAAGTTTAGCAGCCTCTTTGTTCCCTTGTCCCTTACACCAGCCATCTCGGGCATGAGAAACTTTTCCCAGGCAGAGAAGAAGCTCATGAGGAACAAGTTCCAAGCAGTGTAGGAGACGGCTCTATTTGGCCTTCACTGGCAGCTTTGCAAGCTGGTGTCCAAATTTGTTCTGAGAGGCAACCCCAGAAACTGCACACTGCACCAGCACTTTCCCCAAATATCACTGGAACATGGAAGGTCACTGACAGCATACAGGACCTTCATACTTTGCTTCCTACTTCCATACCTCCTTCCCTGCTACCCTTCCACACCTCCTTTGGCATCTGACTCTTTGGTTAACAACATGTTTGGTGAGAACCTGGGATCTTCTTCAACTTCTGGGGATCAGGGGCCAGGAAGGGAGAGTTGAAATCCTTGCTCACAGATGTGACATCCAAGCTCTCACTGAGCTTCCACATTCTGCGAAAATGCCAGGGCATTCCTTATGCCTAGGGGCCTAGCACTTGCTTCCTCTGAAAGTAGGCTTAAGAACATATTTTCCAGCCAGGCTGGCTCCAGTTCTTTCCCAAGAGTGCATCACCCAGGCTTATGCAGTGTTTTTATTTGCAGTCACCACAGAGTGTTCAGATAAGAAAAATATCAGCAGCATCTGCAAGCTTGTATTTGAACAACTTTTCCCCAGTGTGTTACTGTTTGGCAGAGAACATCTGGTTCTGGCCCACCCTAATTCTCTCTAGGCATTTAACATCACTCTGGTTCATGAATTGGTGGAGATTCAAGCTTACATCTTTCACAGACTGCTGCCAATAGACTTTAGCCGGTGACAGTGAAGAAACTATTCATGCTTCTCTAAGGAAGACCTCCATAGTCTAAGGAGGTAAATAAACAACAACTCTTTTCTTCAAAAGAATTAATTACACCTCAACTTTCCACGCTATTGGGATGGTGTTATAAAAATGTGATGAAAAATGGCAGACCAATAAGAAATTCACCCATATTAATGATCCTGAAGTTGGCTTGGCTGTTGGGAAAATAATTTTAATTGATTCACTGAAGAATGGTCTCTTTCTACCATTTCCCAGTGGGTTCAAAGAGATACTGATCTGACAAAATCCTCCAATGACGAGAACTTTGATTTGTCCAAACAAAAAATGCACTACATTCAAAGCCAGGTCTTAAAGCACCTCTGAGCAGTGCTGGGGTCATGTGAGCAGGCTTAGTCTCAGCATGCCTATGTTACTTTCTCACCCTCTCAGATGAACCTTCCTTCAGCAGGGTTTAATTAAAACGTATCACACTTTCTTAAGGCCCTAGCTACTATGGTCTTAGTGGCAGCTCTCAGACTGCCCTCCCAGATTTCTGCAGAAGCACCTTTTATTACTGTTGGAGCAACTGGGATGCCATCTCAGGGGCACTACTAAGACCTAGCAGTACTGTTAGATGTCGATGTAATGTAAGATGTCATACCTTTGCCTGACAAATAGCTTAGTGTAACACAGTTCTGGAAAATCTCCCTTTATCTTCTCTGGGACTGATAGTCTCTGCTACGTGCTTCACATAACTCCGAACTTTATGCACAAGTTCCCCTTCAAGTGGTAGCCATCATGCCAGATTTCTACATGAACGGAACAGAGTTATGGGTGTGAGGATCAGCCTGATTCTCAAAAGCTTCCCACCTTCACTGTCTCCTTGTATTTATGTAGAAACCCATTCCTGCAGGACCATGGGTGCCCTGTGACTATAGCATACCCTTGTGTCAAATAGAAGCTGTAATATAATCAAGGCCTTGGCTGAACACCTGACATGCTATGGCAGGAGGTGCATGGGGCAGAATGTGGTACAAATTACAGTGTGACTAGACAAGAAACAGGATGACCAGACAGCACTGGGAGACTACTAGCTTTTGCACACTGACTGCTAAAGACAAATCGCCTTCCAAGGACAAGTTTCCCATGAAAGTACTCCAGCTGTGTCATGTCAGTATACAGGTTGTGTGAAAGGTTAAGGCAGAAAATGGGTGACTATGCTACACCATTGAGACTTGACACCACACAGTATGGGTTCCTTCCATAGCTCACTGCTCTTAATCTGCCCTTGTGGTCAGGCTTGCTGGTCGTGTGGAAATGTCTTCTTAGGAAGAGAACACACTATTATAGGTGTCTTCTTTGGCACAAAGAGCCCAAGGAAGCAGAGAAACCGAACTGCCTCTTTTGGAGTAGCAAGTGTCTTCCAAGAGAATGTAAGATGGGATAGAGCAGAGGATGAGGACATTGAAGAGAACAAGGTTACTTCTGTCCTTAGAGTCCTGCACATTTTCTGTGAACACATCCTCTAAAGCTAAGAAGTGACAAATGCCAGCCCCAGTTAGCAATGCTTCCCCTGTCATCTTCCCAAAGACCAGATCTATCAATCTACTTGGCAATTACTCACAAACTTTCTCTTGAATACAGGCTTGACTAAAAGCACAGGCTGCTTTCTAATAACTTTACATGTAAAACTAAAAATTGACCAGCAAAAATTCTTCCGCATACAAACCCCACAGTAAAAAGCCAGTGTTTGCTCACAGTGAGAGAGCTGGGTAATACACAATAACCAATCTGTGTCCACTTTGCTTTAAAATAACTTGCAAATGTAGTAGACACTACCAAGCACTGATATATTAATAGTAATCACCAACAAAAAGAGTCCACTGGGGCCACAACATTCGAGGCAGGTATTACTTTGAAGTGCAGCATTAGAGCCCACAGTTATTTCCAGACCAGGTGGCAGTTAAGCTATTCCAAAAAAAAAAAAAAAATAAAAAGCAGCACAGACCAAAAAATGAGGTCTGGTTTTAATCATATTACAGCTTTGTAGATGAAAACCTGTAGGCAAGTGTGGTTTTGTCACTGTCAAACAACTGCATAAAACTAACAATTACAGCTGATGGGACCAGTGGAGCAATAAACACAGCCTTCAAAACCTCTCCCTTTACTGAGGACAAGACTGCTTGAATGCTGGAGAGCTAATAGAAAACTGCAGATGACATCAGTTGTCAAAGCTGGCTATGAGTGAGTTTGACCTATCGAAATTGCCCGGCAAGTCCACAAGGCTTATGGAGTTCCTGGCAGAACAGGCTTCTATAGGAAGTGTAGTCAGTTAAACACACACAGTTACACACACACACAGATGCCAGACACAATATCCCAGCCCACAAAACCCCCATAAAGTTACATCACAAAAACTGTGTTCTTGGCTTGCAAAAGTCTCCTTTCGCAGTAGCAAACTTGAGATGAGTGCTTATTTTTCCACTCACATTTTCTTGGCTTTGAGACCTGGCTGGCAAAAGGTATGATTAGAACAAAGCAAAGATTCAGCATTTGCTATCTCATCCAGCTCTCAAAATAATATATGGCTGAGACCAAAACAAACTGAATGAGCACAAGATTGAAAGAGGAACAATGCTCTCTTCTTCATGCTCTGGGGAAGAATTGGCTGCTTCCAGAGGTGGTGAGCTGGGTCTTGGAGGAAGGGTCCTGGAGTGTCCCTGGCTTGGAGAGAAACAAGTGGACTGGGAGTTAGGTCACTAGACTGGGATTTAGGGTGGCTTTTCTCTGCCTCTTCTTTTTGTTACCTTCCCCCTGGAAGCTAGAAATTTCACATTGATGTTTTGTTCAAGTGCCTGGGTGCCATTGTGCTTCGGATGCCTGAAATCATGAGATGCTCCCAGACTACAAATCATAATATAGATGTATATTTACATTGAAGCAGAAAACTGCCAAAACAGAGCTGAACTTCATTTAGAAATAAAACAAACTAAAATCCATAGAAATTGGGTGTTCAATCCTATGGCATGGACTAATTATTAGATTCCTCTTGCAGGAAAAAAATCCCGAAACATCTGAGACTCCAAGGAGACTACCTTCTACAGGAACTACCAGAAAGAGGCTTTTTATAGATTTCATACTTAAATATGAAATTTACATGAATTATAAATGCAAAATCAATGAGGGTTTCAAACTTTTAGAGCTAGCAAAATGTTCAAGGGGATGTTTCCAGTTCTAGAGAAATGTTATGCTCTCATCTTTATGCTACATTCTGGAAGATAGGATTTGTACAAAAGAATAAGAGCATGAAATTTAGGTCTTTAATCAATAACACTAAGACTATTTTTAAACAAGAGATTGACAGTCAGTAAACTTTACTGCTAAAACTTAGGCAATATGAAGTTTTAACCACATGTTGATTGTGCATTACAAGTTGGTGCATATTGAGAAATGGCAGTACTATTTTAAATTGGTGATGATACCAAAATAAAGAAAGAGTTACATAGCTGAAGTGCAGCAGAGCAAAGACAGAGTCATGAGTTAATTGGCTATGGAGTGGAAAAACAGAAACAGAAAAGCTCTTGCATTTCTAATGGTGCAGATAGACAGTATCTTACTGAAGATTTCCTCTTACTAATCCTTTTCTATTTAATTTTTGTCTTAAATATTCATTTCAGGGGTGTGAAATAATTTACAGTTATGCATATGGTACTAAGGTAAAATTATATAAACATGAAACCATCTGCAAACTTTGTAATCCTTGGCTAAGTGCACTTCTATAGCTTTTCTAGACTTGACCTACAGATTAACAGATTCCATGGAGAAGTTTACTACAAGAATATTTTTCCATGTCTCTCTCCAAGCATTAACTGATTATAAAATATAAAGACGTTTACAGCGGTTAAGAATATTATCAATGTCTGCTGCTGGTAAGTGTTTGCTGTAAGCTTCTACTTAATTAAGGAATTATAATTGTTCCTTGCTTTTCAGAGCTTCCTTTTTGCAAAAAAATATTGGTGGAGGTTCATGTGATATCAATCTTACATGCCTTATCTTGGCTGCACTGCTCTGAGGTGCCAGTCCCAGCACTTCCAGAAGACAACTGGGCATCCCATCTCCTGCCTCAACAGCTGTCACCCTGCTGCCTTCAGGTCCACTATGAGCTTTTTCTGAATCCCTTTTCAGCCATGCTTTCTCATGGGATAAAACCTGATGGCTTACTAAAAGCCCAGTTTCTGTCATTTGCTGGTCTTCCCCTCCTCCAATCCTAGTTTACTGGAGATTTGACGTTGCTTTGGTATCATGCAGGGCCAATTATGTCTCAAACAGTACCTGTGCTCAGTTCTCATCCCACAGCAGAAGGAAGAAGAGGGAGCTCTTGTAAAGAAAACAAGACAGCATGCTGCCCAAGGTCAGACCAGCATTATGCCCAAGGTAATGTCACCTTTCTGAGGATACAATGAATCATTTCATTCTAAGCATGTGGAAAGTAATTCAGGCTGGGACATTTACCTTTTAGAAAGCTGAATGTTTTTCTACAGTGGCAGTCCCCCAAAGAGGCAACATTAGTCCTCTCGTATTCTAAAAACTAAAGCTTTAAATTGGAGTTTAAATAGTTTTGTTTCAGTACAGATGAGAACATTTTCTGCGGGTTCTGAGCTATCTTTGAGGGGCCTTTTTCTTTTTTTCTAGTTGTACTTCTCAAGATAATGGTTAGCAAAAGCTGACATCATCATTTAATTGTATGATGGCTGAAGGTAACTTCATATCATTTAGGAAAGACATTGGTTTGATCTGTCTTTTTCCTTTTTTAATTAAATTTGTCGCAGTGATGTATTTGCATTATTCAATCATCTTGAATTTGCAAGAGGATTTTAAAAATAATTTACTTTTAGAATGACTCATTTTCAGTCAATCATCTGAATGTTCCTGCAAGGAGAAAGCAAGCAGCAGAAGGCACAGCAGGGACAGCATTCTCCCAAGAGAGGGAATCAGGCCTGTATGGTTTTCTGCAGTGTGCACTGCACCAATCCTCCACGTGAACTATAGTAAGGGCAAAAGTTAAAGGTAAAAAACAACTTCAAATGTTTTAACTTCATCGAAGGGAAGGATATTTTCATTGTCTGATAAAGGTCATTATTTTTTATTTTAGGAAAGCATAGTGAAGGCTTTGATTAGCACTGACAAGGAGCCTATGCCCAGAAGAAGTGAGGATTATCTTCTCTAGCTTAAGTTTATAACCTTCACCTAGCTATGGACAAATCCTATGCTTGGAAAAATCAGAGCTGAAACCATGTTCTGTGCTTTGGAACTGAGAGAAACAGGATCGAGTTTAGAAGATCCTTGCTTCGTTCACTGCTTGACAAAGTCCCCAGTCTTGGCTTATCGATCCTGTCTCTCCCACTTCTAGTCCTGATACTTTGACAGAAGCCAAAATAATGCCAAAGAAGCGCTGGCTTCATAGTTGTACCCCAAAATTCACGGAATCTACACAGCTCTCAGAACAATGGACAGATCCCTTTGCTTTCCAGGGTCTTGGTCTCAGACTCTTGCAGCCAGAAAGTGAAAAACAATCCAGGATGAATTTTGGAAAGAGTTCAGTAGTTAGTACAGAGTGGCTTGCCCAAAAGCTCTGAAAAACTGTTCCCTATGGTTAGTCACTTGTTTTCTGAAAAGTGGGGACAACTGCATATTGTATACCTCTTAACTCATCCTCCATGGACTGCATGTAAAAAAAACTGGGGTAGCTTACTGCTTGTGAAAAAGATCTTTCTTGCCTTTAATGTCCTTGTTCTACATTCTTTCCATAAGAAGAAATTTGTATTTGTCCTTCCACACTTTCACATGACAAACACTCTACTTCCTTCTTATAAATGTAGACAATCCACTTCTGCCTTACAGTGGTGTTCAGCTTAATTTTCAACTTGTTTCACACCTTTCCTCTGAATGACAGCATTGAGATTTTGAATGAAGCTTAATATACTTTTTCAGGCCAAGTAACCAGAAAAAATCTTCAGCATTTCTTAGATAACTTTGAAAATTACAGCCTTAAAATGCCATTCTGAATAGGCTTTACTTTCTACAGACATTTTTACAGAAAGTAACATGAAGTTACCATTTCACATTAATGCTTTCTTCATAATTTGTAGATATGTATGTCCTTTGTGGGCAAGGTGAAACAATGAGTAACGTATTTCTAACAGAATGAGTGCATTTCCCTTGAAGACATGAAGTATTGAAAGGACTAGTAAGTTTTACAGGAGAAGAGAAAACTCAGATTTGAAAAAAATCACCTTGTAAAATAATCCTGCTCTCCATCACAGTGCTCACTTGACCTTCCATTGTACTCTTGCAGAATTAAGGCCTTGATTGTAGAATTCTTTGATTCTTTCACTTTTTGAGTCCTTTTCAAGTCCTTTTCAATACTTCCAGGCAACAGATAACCTTGCAACTGAATATGAAAGGAAAGCTGAATATGATGATCTTTCACAGAGAGATTTTGCAGTGACAGAAACACCTGTGTCACCTATGCCAAAAACTTGTCTGCTCATCAAATGCTACAATCATTTGTACTGTTTCACAGCACTCTAAATTATGGGTAAAGTCTCCAGAAGGCACAGTAAATTAACTGAGCCAACGCTGCAATCTAGTCCTAGATTTTATGTGCCCTAACCTCAGCAGGTTTCAAATTCCAAAAGTAACAATACCAGCATCAAAAAAGTGTTCTACTTTTTGTGATCTACTGTTAGCAATGATGCTACTATTGTAGCTATTATGGTTAAAGATACATTCATTTCTGTGCTTCAGGAAAGGAATTTCTGTGTTTTATATTGTAAGGGTGGAAAAAAAATCTCTTGCCATATTTTCAGCCCATTACCTGTGAATAAAACTTGAATTGTCCAAGGAGTTTCAGGAGAAATCCATTAATTGTTTTCCAAATTTTTAATTTCCAGTTAAAATCTGTCACTATGAAATATTCCTATGATGAGCTTTGTGTTTCACTAAGCCTGAGTTACCTAAAAATATCCACTGTTAGAAGTTACCTGAAGTGTTTGGGTGAAAATGTCTTCACTCATTAACAAAGTAACATAATAGGAATACGGTTTACTTGCCTTATGTCGCAGTCTGCCAGCACAGTCACAGTGAACTGAGAGTTTAAAGATCAGTTATCCCTGAGACCTCCAGTAAAACCCTAGCTGATCCTCCATTGTTTTTCAGCTGTATGATACAGGGCAGTGAGTTCAGAAGTATTCCTCACTCAGCTTGTTCCACATAAAGCAAGTTCTGCCTTCAGAAAGCCCGGATATTGAGATGGATAAACTGGCTCAAGGGCTATGGATCATATTTCTGAACCAGACAGCTTATCCTCCTCCCACTTTCTTTCACTCATCTTCCACGCCAGCCATTTCTTCGCCCCTGCTACTCCCTTTGGCACAGCTTCGGTATTCTCCTGATGTTGGTGCTCCTTAGTGCTCTATCTGTGAGTCAGTGCCAATCAGTGCAGCTGAATCCTGCTACCTCCAAGCTGCTGTGCTAATAATTTTGCCTGGTATTCTTACAGCTGGTATGCTTTCCAGCACCTCAGACTGCCAATTGTGCTAACAGGAATTGCATTCCTGCAATGCAAGGAACTCTTGGCGCTCAAAGGACAAGTGCACTCAACAGGAGGTTGCAAACAATTAATAACTTTAAGAATCCAGGACCAGTTTGTGCTGTTTCCCATTCCTTTGGCCTGTTCAAAGGTCTTTGGCTTTTTCCTGCTTTCTGCTGCACCTCACAAACCTTGAGCATAAAATATACTTGCTCCTTGTAGAATAAAGGTAGGATTTGTTTTATTGCATGCTGCCTAATTTTTTAACCATTTTTCTGTTTCTTCCTCAGGGAAGTCTCCGGTCATCTTTCAGAAAGGTTGTAGTGAACAGATTCTGCTCATTCTGAACTTCACTCCTGGAATGACTGAGCAGCAGAACACAGAATCAAGTCAGGAACTCTTGCCTACTGCACAAAAGCAACTAATAAGGTTTAACCCCAGTAGGCAGATAAGCACCACACAGCCACTCACTCATTCCCTGCCCAGTTGGATGGGAGAGAGAATTCAGAATAAGAATTTTGTAAGCAAGGCTAGACAGTCCTGTGTGCAAATGGTTTGGATGTGGAACATGGAGAACAGGCCTTGCAGTCCAAGAACTGTGGCATATCTTGACACCAGAAAGCCTGAAATTAATGGTCACAGTTGAGTCACAATAGGCTCTTCAGTAGTCCTGAACTTTTAGGTTTTGTAACTTGCTATGGTCAAAGAAGAAATCAAACAGTAAGGTCTTGCCTGAACCCATGTCCTCTCAAGCACAAACACTGACAATATTTTTTAACATTGAAATCTGTTTTCAAGTACACCATGAAAAGCTTCTGAGGAGAAAATCCTGCTGAAGGAAAATGTCCTCGGTTACAGTGTAACATGTGCCCAAAAAGTGTTCTATTACCATCTTCAGGAGCTGTTGAGACCAGGTGGGGTGGTGCTCCCTGCCTCCCCCCTCTGGACTATCTCCTGTTAATGGCCCATCAAGGAACTGCCTCACAACTCACCATCCCATTTTGAGATGCTCCGCCCAGGGGGGAAAGGAGCCAAGAATTGCATGCTAAATATAAACTGAGATCTCGAGCACCCTAGCAGCCTTCTTCCACTGGAGTTCCAGAGGACAAGAGCTACCCACTGGACCTTCTGAGGAAGACCAGACCCTTTTACAAGATCGCTGCTTCAACAGAACTACATCCATCACTTCAGGAGGACTGCAGCCACCATCTTATCGGACCTCTGCTGCCACCCTAACAGTGTCAGGTTGTACTTCTGACTCTGTCAGTTTAAACCAGTGGGGGTTTTTTTCTGCCTTGTTTTATATATATATATATATATATATATATAAGTAAAGAACTGTTATTGCTATTCCCCATATCTTTGCCTGAAGGCCCCTTAATTTCAAAATTATAATAATTTGGAGAGAAGGGGGTTGCATTTTCCATTTCAAGGGGGGGTCCTGCCTTCCTCCACAGACACCTGTCTTTCAAACCAAGACAGAAAACTTTCTGTAGTGGCAGATGTTCAGCCACCAATAGGGTGATCTTCCCAAGACGGAAAGAAGCTCTGACAAGTTTCTGACGAAAGATAAGCCCTCTGTGAGTGCTGGATGTGGCAGGCCCTCCTTCTGTGACAGCCAAAGTGATGACTACAGAGTATTTTAATGTTGGCTATGAGTTGTCTCTCTTCCTGCTAATGTGGATGCTTGTATTCCTGTGAGACTGGGAGCTTCTTAGAAGAAACAGATGTTTGGCCCATCAGCAGCTTAACAAGTAAAACTACAAACAGGCAGGCTGTAAGAAGTTTGTGAGCAAAAGCTGACTGTGTTACACAGAGGCTGAAGGTCACCTTTCTTCATAGGTAAACACAGCCACAAAGACCAGTGGAAAAAAAAGACACATTAGTCATAGGCCAACATGCTGGGTGGAATATTACCTATGAGGATGGTGAAATTATAAAATTCTCGGCCATGTGATGCAGATCTAGACAAAGACAAGGGTCCTTGTCATGTGGCCTTGTTACAGTCTGGAAGAGGTAAACTCCTACCGGGACTGCTGATTCAAATACCTGTCGAAAGATTAAGGCACAAACGAGGCCATATATTGTCAATACCACTGCAAAGGTTTGTTTAGAAGAAGAGGGAGGGAGAAAGAGAGAAAAGAGAGTGTGGTGTAGTAGCAATAGTCACCACCGGAAGTCTGCAATGTCCTGCCAATCCCTCTGTGGTCCAGTTGGGTGGTCTTCTCCATCAAGTGGTGCCCGGTCCAGCCAGGCCCACAAGAGTCACTTTTATACTGTAGTCTCAGGACAAATCTGATGATGATTGGTTGTCGTCAAGCGGTGAGATCCAGTCTGACAGTAGTATGCCGCTTTCATGTGCTGATTACGAGCTAGCCCCCGAGGCTGTATGCAGAACAGGTGTTCTTCTAAGGTGCCGTCGCTATGGAGACAAGAGAGGTGTGCTTCTAAGCAGCCCTGCCCGGCCTCAAGGCAGTGTGCAGTTGCTATGGCGACTTGCCTCTTCAAAGACAAAGTTTGAGACAAACATGAAGTTTAACTGTCCCCATTCTTACAGGCCTGAAAATCAAAGCATGACTTCTGATTTATGTTAGTTTTGCCAAATTCCTCTTGATACCATTTTGGAAGCGCATCTCCTTGTAGTAGAGCTGCTAATCAAGGGATGTCTTGGATCTTCCCACCCCCCAGCCCCCATCTTCTTCATAATATGAATAACACACCCAGCTGTGGTGGAAGAGATGGGTATGCCAGGCTGTCCACAGGGACAAGTTCGTTCTGGATTTGAGCAGCAAATCAGAAGAAATTGTGACTGGTGACAGATCCCATAACTACAAACAGGGAGTGAGGAGCCCAGTATGCACACAGGGAGAGCACAGCTCATTGCAAGATTGCTGCTGAGATGAAGTACTGAGTATTTTCTTTGATTCCAGGGCAAAGACCTTCAGATATTTTGAAATTGTGGCTGTCAAGTGAATAATTTGTTTTGCCGCTTTCATGCAAAACAGAGCTTTTACAAATAATTTTCACTGAAGGGTGAAATCGATATTGATTGTTCTGGAGGTGTGCAGGGTCACAATACTATACTCAGAAGCAAAACTAGAATGAGAACAAAGGGGTTGTATTCCTCAATAAGATAGAGACATCCCTTGGTGAGAAACTGAAGATAATTTGGACAGGCAGTCTTGGAAACCCTGAGCATGAAACTGCATATCCAATATACCACAATCTGTTTATATAAACTATGTTTGGGGAAGTTTGTGAGATTCAGAAAACTTTCATGTCAAGTCACTGGAATGAGAAATCATTGTTGCACCATAACTACAGAAAAAGATACTTTATTTTGAGTGAACTTATTGAATGGAAGGAGGGAAGGAAGGAGGGAAGGAAGGAGGAAAGGAAGGAGGGAAGGAAGGAGGGAAGGGAGGGAGGGAGGGAGGTAAGAGAAATCTAACAAACAGTTGCTGTTGGAAAAAAGGTTGTGAATGATGGACCAGAATGTTGGGAAGAAAAGAGGAGAAAGAGTATAGTATACAAGATTAGCAGTGGATGAGTGAGCAAGAACAGGATGCTGGTAAAGGTAGAGGAGCTTACTTTCATGCAGAGGTCCCTGATCCTTCTGCTGCTATTCTTCCCATTCATTAATTTAGTCTCTTTGACTAACAAGGATGACCAACTTCACAAGCAAAGCCTGATGCAAGCATGCAGTTTTTGCACATGATTTTAATAGTGGTATAGATCAGGCAGATTAATCACTGCACAGGAAATACAATTGTGAAAATAATTTTAAAATACCAGCTTTTATAATAGTTGATACTTAGAAAACTCTCATGGGAAAGACATTGCTTAGTTCATCCTGTACAGTATATAGTTAATCCTTAGACCTTTACAGCATTACATGTACCAGAGACAGGTCCAGCAAAGGCACTGCAGTGTAAGTTTATACTCAGTAGTGAGATTACTTGCTGACAGCATTTTTTCACATCAATACCATTGTGGCTTGCCCTCAACTTTCAGTACAGGGAAGCAGAGTTGCAGCAAAATTCAGATCCCTTCCTTGAGCAAATATTAACTGATTTGTTCTCTGGAAACATTAAGGTGAAGTCCTTGATAAATTAAGGAAAACAGACTGTTTGATGAAATCACAAACAAAACAAACAAAACAGCTGGTATAAGGCATTGTTGAGTTTATCTGCTCAAAAGAGGAACTTGAGAGGGGTTTGTTCAGATATTGTTTGTTTGTGGTGACCAGTCAGCCCAACCTGCCAAGCTAACTGAAAGTTCTCACTGACACAGAAAAATCACTGACCTTGGTGTGAAATTGATTTAGGCCCTGAACTGAGCTGGGGACTGCAGGTATGATTTATTTGGGACCACAGTCCCACAGCAGAAGTACTGGGAAAATATTTTGAGTACAGACAGTCCCCCAGCTCCTTTCCACAATGCCTGCTGAAGGACAGAATTCTTCAAGCTGTGCAGGAAGGACACTCAGTACAAACAGCTCCTAGTCAACTTCTCATCAGTCTTTCAGGGACAGGGTTGCTGCTCACACCCACTCTGGCTTTCTCCCAGCACTAGGCTGATAGCAGAATGTGAGCACAGTGCCAGACTAAATGGGTACTTTTTCCTTTAAATCCAAGTAATGAATTAATCAAATTAGCTCACAAAAAAGACTCTATCAGATATTCATCCTTGTAAATCCCAGCTGCACTGTATAATAAATGACCTCAGAGATGCTGCAGTGCCCAACAGGGGCACTGCAGGCTAGTGGGATGTCTGCTCCTCAATTCAAAGTTATGCCACCTCTCCCACCAGTTCAGACTTCCTACTTGCAGAGGCTTCTGCTTAAAGCAGATCTGTGAGCAAGAAGAGGTGGCTTGGAGAAAACACTGCTTCACTCCTGGGTAACCTGTTTTCATTTTCCAGTTCCAGAGTGGAAGAAGATAGATTTGATGAGCTCATGTTGAATGACATCGCTCTAGGCATTAATTTTCATGCAGGCAAGAAGCAGTAGGTAATTATCCCCTGGTTCTTGCGCGTGATACTCCTGGACCTTATAAACCTGAAATACCAAAGGCATCTTGATAGCCTGTCTCCCAGACTCCAGTACAAGGGCATGTGCTATGTGCCACACCAAGCTCAAGAAGCAAGGCTTTGGAGGGTTTTCTCCAGATGTGGAAGAACTGTATAACTACATGTGCCTTCCTAAGTGAAGCTTGAACTTGGGGACAAAGGAGGTCACCTTGTGGCAAAGGCATATTAATCTAAATACCTCTCAGGTATCCTTCAACCAGCCTCTATGAGGCTGGGGCAAGTCAAAGAACTACATGATGAGCTGTAGGTGCCCAGGGATTATTCCCTAAACTTTCCTGTGTCATCTACAGGTGTAGTGATCTTTCAAAAGATGGCTATTCTCCTCAGAACTCATTCTGTTGAAATAAACTGGGGCCTACACTCTTTCAAAAAATCAGATGCAAGACTATTGAGTACATGCATTATTGGTTGGTTTAACACCACAGGTAGTTCGATTTAGCTCAACAAAGTAAACCTCAGTGCAGGTCCTTTCACTTTGGCATATTTATCCCAGAAATAACAGTATCTTTGGAATTCTCTGAACTCGTTAAAAGTGCTGGCTTTAGAATGAAAGAATCTTCTGGATTTTAGAATAAGTAGAAAGAAGCTTATCAGATGCAGTGAGAATTCTTTCATGATATTTCTCATCCATTTCTGAGTTTGCTGACAAGATGAAAGAATATGAAAAGGGAATGTGCTCGTTGCAGTATTTCAGTAGCAGCATCAAAAGTGTTCTTGTTCTTTTGGTAAATATTTCAGTTTTATTTTGGTAAAAATTTCATGACATTTGAGGGTTTTCTGTGTACACTTTAGTGAGGGAACTTGCCAGTCAGAAGGTTCTTTTTTCCATAAGCTGGAGCAAAATGAAATTCCCCTCTGGAAACTGACAGCAAAAAAAAATATTAATTTCATCAAGATATTATTAAAACACAACTCAGTATTTAATTCTTTACTGTTGCAAAGAAAATATGCTGCTTCTTCCAGGCAGCTCCATTAACAGGGCAAGTTAACAGCAAACACCAAACCAAAACAGAACTGACCCTCACAATATCTCATAAGGTAAATGATACAAAGGGCAAAGACTGCCTTCTTGCATGTGGGAGAAAACACCAGTAGTAATATGAGAGAAAGGAAAACAATTTGTTATTTTTTGCAAAGCTTTCCAGCTGTTCTGATACACAATGCATCCATTAATGCAGCACACTTTACAGAGGGACCAGACTCCTCCAAGTTAATTTTCATAGCATTTGTTTCGCTCACTTCCAGAAAATCAGATACTGTTTGCAGAGCTATGATCAGTTATTTCCTACTCTTGCCACCAGCATCTAGCTTAGAATTGGTGACCTATGGCTGTCTAATTGACACAATTGTTATCCATTATTATCGCAATTAAACAGCAAGACTGAAACTGCATACCCATCTCAACCTCTTCATATAACCTGGACTGTGCATTGAGTATGTCAGCTCTTCGCTTTCTTGAACCAACTCCTTTGTCTGGAAAACAGGCTTCTTTGTTATATCTTAATGTAATGATACTAACACACTGCCTGGTTGACCTCTCATTTTCACTGTTTCTGTACCTTTGAGAGCTATGGGAATCCTAGTGATTGATGCTGTCAGCAGGAGGAGCACAATGTTCAAGACACAGTTACATGAATTGCATTTTAACTCAATATTATGCAAGACAAGAAGAAACCAATCTCAGTGTTTTTTAACTATGCCTGGTCAAGAATTTCTTGATGACATATTTCTTCCCCAAGCAAAGGCAGGAAAAATTTCTGAAGTTGTCAAAAGAAAATGTTTGCCATGAAAAGAAACCTGTTTTTCATTCAAAACTGATTTTTTTTTTTTATTTACAAAAGATAACCACTGCTGCTGCAAAACTGAATTTCTAAAATGTCTGAAGTTTTCAAAATCTTCTATCTCAAAAATGCTGATACTTCATCCCATTTCGTGACAAAGCTATGGAGCCATTTTTTTTCTGTGTGTTAGGTGAAGCACAGCATTAAGTTAAAGGCCATTTAATTACCTTCTTATTAGTATCTTCCTAATGATACCCCCAAACTCCTACTCATTTATGGATGCATTTCATTAGTGCTAATAAATGAACAGGTATAAAATTAATGACGTTTTCAAGACTAGGTCAACACATTCCATAGGAAATGCTGATTCTTCTAGCCTTACCCTCCTCAGAGCTTGGTATTCCAAGACCTTCCTCAGCTCTTTATCCCTGAGACTTCCTTCATCACTAAAGCTGTCCTAAAGCTGTTCTAAAGCTAAAGCTGTCCCCAGAGTCCTGCCATTTCACCTTCTTTCCTAGAAAGCATCTGCAGCATCATGTTCTCTGCTCACCATGCGTTAGTATCACACCCTAACCACATCAGTGCTCTGAAGTGTCTTCCTAATGCTAAACACACTATAGTCTAAACTCTGTGCCAAACAGGCAACCTTTACCTATGAAAGGTAAAGCATACACAAGCAGGAAGTGCTGAAAATCTGTATATGTTGGTGCAATGCACTCAGTTAGAGATGTGCAGACCTCACTTCTTGTACTAGTTTAGGGGTAGAAGAAAATAGGGTAGAACTGCAGGATTATTCCACTCCCCTTCATTTTTCTACCCTTTATGGCAAAAGATGGATGGGGTTTTGACTTGTGGGGAGCCCGACAAAGGAATGAATGGCTTTAATGCTTTGTTTTATTTTGCAACCTTTTGATTTTAAAGACAAACATCAAAAAAAACCCCAAAGCTTAAAAACAATGTTTCAAGTCTTATACTTCATCCCTTATTTTTTTTTTCTAAACGATTATATTTGTCTATTAAGTGCAAACTCATGAAGATGTTTTTCTTCCTTGGAAATGGCACTTTTCTTCCAATAGGACTTATTACTTACCAATAATAGAATCATATGGTTGGAAAAGACCTCTAAGATCATCAAGTCCAACCATCAACCCAACACCACCATGCCCACCATGTCCCAAAGTGCCACATCTAATAACAACACATCACCTCTAGTTTGATGCTAAAGACATCCTAATAGTCCCACACGGAGCTAATCTGCAAGGCAGGACTCTGTAATTTCAAAATTCAATTCTCAATTTCTTCTTTTCCTGATGAAGCATGCTTGGTAAATTTGTCTTTGGGGAACCTGGAAGGAAGATTGTCTTCATGGATATTATGAGGAAACAATGAAAGGTGAACATTTCCAGAATAACTTCTTTTTTATTCTGTTATGATATTGTCATCAAAAACTGTTTTTCCTTCTTGGCAGTTTCACATATGATTGCTTTGGAGTGAATGTGCCTGCAGTTCTTCTACATAAATTCCCGTAGATAACTAAGGGCTTGATGGAAGAAAGGAGGAGAAACAGAAAAAAAAGAAACGAGAAGAAAAGGAAGAACATGAACACTTCGGGGCTGTAGACTGAAGGAAGAGGAGAGTCCTATTGGCAGCAAGAATGAGAAATAACACTTTCATTAGTCTTGCTTCACTCTCTGCTTGGTCTTGCCCCAAACAAGTGCAGAAAAATCACGACTGCCTAAAGCGAAGTCAGAACCAGAGGCTCAGGTCGCCTGTTTCTTTGACAGAAGGGACAAAAGCAAGAAGAGCCAGAAGTTACAGGCTATAATTCTTCCCACCCTCCAGACTAAAACCACATCGTCTGGAACCTGCTGAAAGCAGATGCACTAGCTCTCAGGGATAAGACATGCTGGAGGAAATAGAGGGATTCCCCAGGACTGCAGATTGCCTATTCCAATGGGGAGGAACTTCCCGGAGAGGAGACATGAATCTTTACACAGAAACCTGAGACAAAGCTGAATGGGTTCCCGTCTTGCTTCTAGCTCAACATACCTGTACACGCAATCTAGATCCCATTAAATAAGCTTCATGTTCAAAACAATGTCGTCAAATGGGAGTGGGGCTCTTCTAATTTGTAATTCAGAGTATTTTTAACAAGCAAAGATGCTGTATATGCCTAACAAATTACAATGACAGCAAAAGATATCCCATGCATAATACTGCTTCACAGCAAGAAGCATTGTAAGAGAATGTAAAATTTAATGATCTCTGTAGTAACATAGATCAGTTACACTTACTTCTGAACTAACTCCTGACTGTTACTGAAATGTCAGTTATGACTAGTTTCTCATATTTTCTACAGAGAAATTCATTCTTCAGAGTAGTTCCTTACAATAAAAACAAATATCTCCAAACAGGCTTAAACCAACTAAACCATGCCACAACAGGCAGCTAAACATACAGACACATCTGCTGCATATTGCCTACTCAACACAGATGTTTGATGCCCATAATCTCAATAATATCAATAATCTCTATAACCATAATCTCAATAAAAATTCATAAGGGAGCCATCTAGACTAATATTCATACTTACCCCCAAGAAATGAAAGAGTCAGCTTAGGTGCTCTGTAGAAAAGCAGACATGACCCTGCTGAATACGACCATAGCCATCTCTGTATTCTTAATCACAGGAGCAGAAATAGACCTGACTGAAGAAGCCTTCTCACATGCTATAATTCCTACTCAACACCATGGTGCTAATCAAGGCCATTAGGTCACCATTTCCGTATAGGGAAGCACATGGCACAGGAAGATGTGCCAGTCACCTGCACTAATTAAAACTGTTTTTCTAGTGTTTGATGGACCTGTAGCACTTGCAGACCTGATGATAGATGGGAAATTAGCACTATAGTAGTCAGGTAGTATCATTCACGACTCTGCCCACTGGATATCAAGCCAATGGAAGTTTATTCCACCTCCAGTAAGATGTCTAATGAGTAATCATGCACTAAGAAACCCCTGCTGAACGGTAGGCATTTTAGAGTGTTTCTCCAGCTCAGTCTTGCAATAATGCCAGTCTTCTCATACAAGACTTGTGAGTGATCTGCACTTTCCCTGTGTGGGTGTTCACTTTTTAACATTTGGCCACCTACAAGATTAGTCTTTGATCTGCTCAAATTCATCCCATAAACTGCAGATACTACTTCTCAATCAATGTCAGAGTCCTAAACTGCTTCCAGTTACTCTGCTTAACAATTTACATTTGGAGTTTCACAGTCTGCAATATGTATCATCATTCAGAGACACATATAAAATGCTTAGGCCATCAAGCCATTTAAAATATTCATCTGTCTTTAGAGAACAACACCATGTGGTTATTCTTGGTAAACTGGCTGGACTTGAGTTTATAACCTAGATACAAGATGCTGAAAGAGGAACAGTGTTAGAAAAATAAGTGACCTGTACAAATTTGCCAAGTCGTCTTATTTTCCCATCTACTCCCTGATTATACTAGTCCACATCCTAATCAGGGGGAAGTAGATAATACAGCAACATGAAGTGAATGCAAAATGGTGAGGGTATGTTCTATTCTTACCACTCAGAGATCTGTCCTAGTAGTCTACGTGACACACCATTATGACCTCACCAATGGTACTTAGCATTTACCCCATCAGTTCCTCACAGTTTGACATTATATGGCATCACATCTGCATTTTTATTGGTATCCCATCTTCAGGAGTAGTGTAGTTTTCATAGAATTTTATTTCCACAGATGGAATTCCTCACAGCTGTGGAGAAAAGTGCATACATATATTCCAAATGTTACCCTAGAGGTGCAAAAAATACAATTACCATGACATAAAAAGGGAGGAATAGGTATGAGACACCTGAAAAAGCAATGAGAAAACATTCTTCAAGTACAACAGAACAATTCAGAGCAAAGTATAGGTCTGTATGGAAAAAGAGAGCATGGAAAAAGAAAGCAAACAATGGGTGACACAATCAAATATTCTACATTTTTTTCTCTCTCTCTGATCTTCACAGAGATGTGACCAGACAATGTTACAAGGCAAGAAAAACACTGGCTAGAGTAAGGAAAAGAACAGGATCAAAATACTGGGAGACTTGGCCAAGTCTGAAGAAACTCATCCTTGAGTGTTGAAGACAAAAGCCAAAGTAATCTTAAAGATTACTGCTTCTGAGAACTAGTAGAGGAAAGGTGAAGCCCCATGAAAGTGCAGTGCAAACATACACTCACTTTTGTAAAAGGTGAGAAGAGATCACTAAAGACACTCTTAACTTCAGCCCTGGGAACCACAGAATCTGGGACTAAACAAAGCTCACTGTGGAGGAAGAGAAGACAAAGGCCAAGAGCAGGCCTTTGTCAAGGATCAAGTACACAAGGGTATGCACAGGGTGCAATATGTATCATTTTCAGTAAATCTGCACATAACTTCCTTGTTAGCAAATAATGAACCTATGGCTCTGATGAGCTACCTAGGGAACAGACAGCTGGCTGAGGGGTGGTCTGTTTGCTTTTTAGAAGTCAGTCAGAATAGTTATTGGTGATTCACTGTCATTTGTGGAGAGAGACGCAAACTGGTTCCCATGGGGGTCTACCCTGTGTCTTGTGTTATTCAATTGTTTCATTAATGACAAGGAAGATGGAGAGTAAGTGAGCTTACATTATTTGCAGATGACACAGAACTGAAAGGGGAACTCAGGATGGCTGGATCAGAATTCAAAATGATCTTTACAAATAGGAAAGATGACCCGAGGTCAACAATATGAAATGCCACAGAGATAAGTAATACATTTTGAGGGGCAAAAACAAATGGGTCATTACAAAAAAGGTAGCCAGAAGGCTATTATAGTGTTAGGGTCTTTGAGGGTGAAACTAGCTCACAAAAGCAGCAGGTTGCTACTGCACCTCTCTTGACATGTGCCCATAGGAATATTGACTATACACTCTAGGGGAGGGGAAAATCATCTCTCCCTACACAGTCACACCAGCACCTAGTTTTCTAGGAACACCCACGCTTGATGAGAACCATGTTGGAGGGAGGGAAAGGAAGTGAGCATTTTCATTCAGATCAGCTTTCTGCGAGACACTACATTTGCAAGTGTTTGTTAGGAATGAACTTCCTGAGATACACCTAGCACTAAAGGGAAAAAAACGACATAATACTTTGCCATTACTTGTGTTTAGAACTGCTCAGCCCTAGACACAGCAGGCTCTTCTCTCATTTTTAGGACTTTTTCTGCCTAGACATTAATTTCTATACTTCTCTTTTCATGCCTTCTCATCCCCAGACATTCATTCTGATATTGAAAAGCCATTCTTTCTGTTTCCTTGGTTTTACTGTATCATATTACCTCTATGGGTTGCCTTTACAGTGACCAGAACAGATCTTCATTTCCAAATGTAAATGTCTATAGTAAGATTTCTAAAGCAGTGTGATTGTTTCAATATCTGTAATCCACAGTGTGATGAGGAAGCCAAAATTCTTCATTAAAAAAAAAAAAAAAAAAAAAAAAAAGGGAGTTGTAGACTATTTACTGACAGGTACTGACCTGGTTCTAACAGATAAAAAGAGGATTTTGATGCCATCTGTTAAAGGAAAGGAAAAATGTTTGATTGCTGATTGGTTGTATGTAACATCTAAAAATAATAGAGAAAATACGAATTCCTGCAGCATGAGTTGTATTCAAAGGGTCATTATAAACCAAATCCCAGGGCAAACAAAAGAAAAAAATACATTTGTGTCTCAGGACACTGCTAATTCAACCTGTCTGTGTAGGAATTAGGTATCTCTGATTTTCTTGAGCAACACACATGACTGAATGCTTTCCATGCTACATTCACAAGTGTGCATCCACCAAACACCTATTTGGAGAAAAGGAAGGCATCACTGCCACAATATTAGGAAGGGCAACCACTGATGAAATCAGTACTAAGGCAGATCACAGCTTAAACGGCACTTTTGGTCCTTCTCAACAGGAAAGACTCAGTGTCAGTGAAATACCTCCTTGTGATAAGAAGGACAGGAAGCCAAAACGTGCATAAGCACATGACATTAGAGATTACATAGGCAGTGTGCTTAAGGTTGCAATGGTTTCACCCATTTTCCCTGTTGAATATTTCCCCTTCCCATATGAAGCCCTTGTCCCAGGATGCAATGTGAGAACCACCCACTGATTTCTAATCCAGGCACAGAAGACTGATGCTCCCACATAGACTGGCTCACAATACTACTTCAATTTTCTGGCCCACCTGTTCCTGAAATCCCATCTAAGCCTACCTACAGACCCATTCCAGCCCACAGAGCCAAGAGGGTCCCTAGCACTGCTCTCCAGGAACTGACTCCCCACATCCTTTGCTCAGTGCAAATTTCTATCTTCCTCCTCCCTTGAGAAGTGATCACTGACTAGAGTCTCCCCAACAGCTTTACTCCCTCTTCTCAGACCTTGGAAGCCTTCTGCTTTATGCAGCACATCTCACAGCTCTTTCTTCCCTCTATGGAGAACTCCAGCTCTGGCTGAACAGATACTTCATTACACGTAGGAAGGGAGACACTTTGTCCCTCAGCCTCTCTAGACTCAGAGTAAGAGCATGAAAACAGCTCAGTGCTCTCCATCAATCTCACTGTGCTGGAATGCCCTGAGAACAGCTTTCTAACTCACTGGCTGCTGCAAACATGTGAAAAACTGAGGGGAAAAGCATGCTTCATAGTGTAGTCATGGGAAAGCACCTCTGTGTGGGTAATGAATACTTTATGAATCTGCACATGCCAGCAGAAAGATACCACTGTATATGAAACATGGGTACTGGACAGAATGTAACTAGAACTAGGCAAAGCATAAAGAATGAACAGAGAATGTTCTTAGAAAGAAAAGGACAAAAAGCAATTTAATTTTAGCAAATGCTTTTGTAAAAAATAAAGAACGTCTTCTTAAAAAAAAAAGTATCAAATCATCTCTGTTGCAGTTTTCTGAGTTATCCTTTGCTTTCAGTTAATGCATTTACAATTTTTGACCTATCTTCACTTAATAGGAGAAACAATGTTTTAGAGAAAGGCTTACATAATTCAAATTTTTTATGAAACATCAAAAATCTGTACAGAACAGGCTGAGGTTAAATGGATCTGGGTTCTCATTCAGAAAAGAAAACACCTATTCAATTAGACTCACTGTACATTTTTCCTCCATTTTTTTAAATCAGCCACAGAATCATAAATCTATTACTTTTCCCCAGGTCAGTTGGCTAACCTGTAAACAGAAATGGTAAAAAAAAGCAATAAAAAATGTTTCATATCATTAGGGAGAAACTGAGCAATAAAAGTCAAAATATGATAATTTACATAAAGGAAATCCCTAAGGATACTCCAAGTGCTCACAAATATAGGGCTGAATGACACCAGGTCCTGTTATTTTCATTAGTCCATTAAAATGAAAGGCACAACAATTGACATGTCTAGAAAAGGAATAAGCCTTAAAACCAAAACTAAATGTCATTAAAAAGGCAGAAATCTGACATGAAGGGATGTTCTGGATAAGCTGACAGAAACTGTTCTGGAAACATCAGCACCAGAGAGGTTCCACACAAGGCTTCAAGTAGGCATGATTTGGGAATCTAAATATACTTCTCTGTATCAGTTGCATTTTAATAAAATCAGTTCAAAAGTTGCTTGAATTGGTCTAGCACCAGTCAACTACTGGAGATCATAATGATGTCCACGTCACATGGCACAATTATAGCTCACTGTAAGTCAGTGGCCAGAGGCAAAAAAGCAGATGTATTCGAGAGATCTAAAACATGATTTGGACAGAAAACACAAGAAGAAAAACACTGCTACATGTAATGGGAGGGATAGAGAAAGAACAAGAATGGGGACCACTTGAAGACAGTCAGATGTGCAGAGGACCTGTTACTTGGTGTGCTGTACAAAGATTCCCACCTACCTGTCAGTACTCCTTGGAACCTATGGAAAATGTAAACAATTTCTTCAGTAAAGTATTTCAGAAATTTCATTAATACTTTGATTTGGAGGTTTGAGCAGCAGTAGCATTTTTCTTTTTCAGGAATTTTTTTGCTGCTTTCCTCAGTTTTCATTCTGTTACTCAGAAGAGAAAAAAATGGAAAAAAAAAAAAAAAAGGAAAAGCTCAAAGAAAAAAAATATTTGGGGAAGGGAGAAGCCTTTTTTTGATTGGTGAAATGCTGTCCAGATCCATTCTGAAGGCCTGCACTGTTCTGGGCTAAACAGAGAGAAAGAAATGAGAATGCAGAGACCAAGAGACACCATTTTTATTGCACTGGTCATTGCAGCTATGCCTGAAGAAGACAAATTGGGATAAAAGGACCATTCAAAATACAGATGCCTTGTGCTCAAGAGAAGTCTCTGCTGACATTTATTTTTAAAGTCTGTATTTTCTGCAAACTGAACTTACAAGTTAAACTGTGAAGGCTGGAAAGAAGCAGTTTGACTCTACTGGGGAAGGGAACACCTTGTCCTTGAATGTTTAGAAGCTGACTTCTGCCCTAAGGCTTTGGTCTATTCAAAGTGGATACAGAGCTCTTGTGATTTCCCAAACTAAAGCCTTGTCATTTAAGTGCTCATTACACTCTGTGGGTGCACATGGCAACTGTGCATAATGAATGATCACATCCTCACCCTTGCTCACAGGAGAAGCCAGGTTTTATATTTGCTTCTCTGTATACAGTGATGGGACTGATAGAGGGATCATATGAAGTGCTCTAAATATTGCCCCAAGATACGTTGAAGAAACACAGTTCTAAAAGGAGAGTGCAAAGTCCTGCAGCAAGGGGAGGAACAACCCTATGTACCAGTAAATGCTGGAGGCCTCCTGGCTGGGAAGCAACTTGACAGAAAAGGACCAGAATAGGTAGACACCAGGTTCAGGATGATCCAGCAATGTGCCCTTGCCACAAAGTACACTGATAATGTCCTGGGCTGCATTAGGGGTAGTGTTGCCTGCAGGTCAAGAGAGGGGATCCTACCCTCTCCTCAGCACTGGTGAGGCCACACCTGGAGTGCTGGGTCCAGTTCTGGGCTCCTTGGTACAAGGGAGATATGGACATACTGGAGAGAGTCAGGGCCATGAAGATAATTAAGAGGCTGGAAAATCTTGGATATGAGGAAAGTCTGGGACTGTTCAGCCTAAACAAATGAAGGCACAGGCTGGGTATCATTAATGTCATTAAATGAAATCATGATTGATCTCATCAATCAAAAGACCTGAAGAGAGATTGCAAAGATGTTGGAGCCAGGCTCTTTTCAGTGCTGTCCAGTGTTGTGCTGGAAATTCAATTTGCCTGCAGGGATATGGTTAAAGCAATTTAGCTTGGTTAAAGGGTTTTAGCTTGAACATTTAAACCACATATTGTTAGTACCAGGCCATAGAGGCTTGACTGACTTTACCTAAAAAGTAAGTACAGTTTATCATGTCCATCACACCACAACCCCCTGACCAAGGACCAAAGCAAGAAAGAAAGAGATGAAAGAAAGGAGCTGAAGAATTCTGGAAGATATCTCAAGATAAGGACAAATTGTCAGGAACATGACAAGCTGGACCATATCCACAGTGTCCTTAAAAGACTCTTGACCATACACCGTCAATTTGAAGAGTGGTGGGGACCCACAAACCACCAGAGACTGTATGAGACCCCCAGGCATGTGCACATCAAGCATCAATCATGATTCAGCATAAAGAAAATTGGTTTTGAATATGTATTAGATATAGGATGAATAATGCATATTTTTAATGAATAATCTATCTTTTGGAACATAAATGTGACCAGCAGGTGTGCCCAGGTGTGCTTGATTTGTGGATTGACTCCACCGAGCACCTGGGCCTGAATAAAAGCAGTATCTCTCCTGAGTGTGTGGAATTGGCTTATTGCACACCGGGTGAAGTATCTGCAGTGACAGGACCAGAGGCTGAACAGACTGAAACACAGGAGGTTCCTCCTGAACACCAGGAAACACTTTTTACTGTGAAGGAGACCAAGCACTGGCACAGGTTGCTCAGAGGGGTGGTGGATTCTCCTTCCTTGGAGATCTCCAAAAGCTGCCTGAACATGGTCCTGGGCAAACAATTCTAGGTGGCCCTGCATGATCAGGGGGGTTGGACCAGATGACCTCCAGAGGTCCCTTCCAGCCTCAGCCAGTCTGTGATTCTGTCTTTAGGTACAGAAAATCAGCATTTTCCAAGGAGACTGAGTGGACCTCTGTTACTGCAGTTATGAGAGCCAAGTCTGGACACAAAAGCATCAGGAGTTTAGAAAGCATCTTCATGTGTCTTTTATGAAAGCATGACATTGTCATCAGAGCTCTTTTGACAAAAATTAATCATATACAAATTAGAAATGCTGTTCCTGCCAGAGACTGTGCCATGGATGTCGCTATAAAAGCTGCAGGAAGACTGCAGCTACACAGTGAAGAGAAGGGTGTTGAAGCAGGGGAAGGGAAACAAGTGTATTGAATGGCCATTAATTAACTGAATTCCTAGCTGAATTAAGGAACACTCACAGCAAAGAAATAGTCTTTGCCCCAGAGCTGTTAAAGTATTGCTTAAGTAATTCAGAGCCTTCTGTGAACAGAAAGGCTAATATACATGCTAGAACCCCTCTGACAATTTCTTATGCTAAAAAGATCATCGTTCCCACATTTCACAATGAGTTTCTGGTAAGTATGCTGATACTTAACTGAAGAGTATAGATTGGATCATTATTTTTCTTGTGCTTAACACTGTACTGCACTAAAAGCATCATAATAGTTAACAATTAAGCATTTTTCATATAATTCAGCTCAATTTATTAAGATGCTTCATTAGAATTCTAATTCCTCCTTCAGCCATCAATCTGCCAGGTGTGACAATACAGAGCTAGTTTTCCTGTCCTTGAGATTGCTGTTTTCCTGTGTATTTTTCATCTGCATATTTTCAGTGAGGTTACATAGAAAAGTCTTGAGTTTTATGATAGCTGTGAGATTTTGCCTGTGACAAAAATGTAGACAATTTTTGTAAGAACTACAGTGTTTTGATGTGCAGTTCAAAGACACACCCCCCCCCCCCCCAAACCCCTCCTTTGCACAGCTTCTGTTAATATATTCTTTCAGTAAAATAACTTCCTCAAATCGAGGAATGACTTTACGGAAAATAAAAAAAATTGACTCCTTGCTCATTCCAAGGTCTGATTCAACTCAGTCTTTTCCAGGTCAAATCATATGCTATACTCAAAAGCTTTTCACAAGTTCCTGTCTGATCTCTTCTGTTTCCCTTGAAACCATTTCCAATGGTTTTAAACAAATCTGAGGAGAAACCACTGAATATTTCTTCATAATGTGAAACCACAGAAAGACATGTAACAAATCAGGGCTCATCTGCCCAATTTTGGGGCAGATGCTTTTAGTGAGTTACTCAGCAAACCCACCTGCTCATTTTATACAAATTTATTATTTTCTACAGCTATTATTACTTACTAACTTAAATAAGCTACTTAGCAAGCTTTATGAAGCTCTGTGGTGTGCCAAAAGAGACACAGCTTCTAAAATGGGGGTGGGAAAGAGTAATTGGCTCTGAGGAGGAGAGAGGAGGTGGCTCTGTATAGTAGAGTTACTGCTTTTCCAAGTGTCTATGAAGGAGATCAATACCAAGAGAAGGCTAGCAAATGGAATTTTCACCCTCTGGAAAAATACCAGGTTTTCAAATAATATTTTATTCCATTCTGAATTGGCATGAAAATATAGATAAGCAACATTTGCTGTGCGAATTTCCTTAATAATTTCATTTGTGGAAAAAAAAACTATGGTAGTGTTTGGGTTTTTCTAAATGTCTTTCTGTTACTATTTCTGTCCATACAGCTCAAGCTAGATGGGAAGTCAGGTCGTTGGGAAGACTAGAAATCTGGGAGCTAGGCAAGCTAAGCAGCAATTTAACCTACATGGCAAGCCAGATATATAACTGGAATACCTACTTCTGAATTTTCCCAGTCATCTGACAACTCTGTTGGAGACAACTGCTACACAACACTGAAAGAACGTGAATTATGTGTGAGATTGTTTATTCCTTGAAGTAAGATTGTTTGACAAGTGGCTTTGCAAAACTGCTATGGCAGGAAAGCAAAGAGAGCAGTTAAACAGAAATCCTGATAAACTGCTAAGAAAGACAGTAATTTGAAAGAAACCTGCTCAGTTGCACTAACTGATAAGGAAAGAAGTGGAGCTGAGAATGTTTATACCAGGAAGGCATCTGATTGAGGAATTCTGATGGGGACCATAAGGAAAAGGGAGACAATAAGCAAACATAATAGGGCATATGTCTGAAAAATAACCCAAACAATAAGACATTGATGAGAAACAAACCTTGCCAGTTTCATTAATTAATGGACCATCTAGCAGTTACCGACACCATGCCTAGGATGAGAATCTCTGTCTTTGCAATTGATAAGCTTGTGAATTAGTGAGGAGATACTGGACACCCAACTAAGGGCATGCAAGTATCAACAGAAGTGTACAGACACATAAGGGACATGCAGGCGGAAGGGGCAGAAGAGAGGGGTAGACAGAAAATCTTAAAACCGACTCAGTCACGCGTGGGTACTTGAAGAGTAAGAATGTTTATTTTCGCAGCTGTGACAATAACGAAAAGGAGGGAGGCAATCAGAGCCATAAAATCCGAGCAATTAGTATTACTGAAGACAACAATCAGAAAGAAACCTGTCAGTCACACTAGCTGATGGGCTATCAAGAAACTGTAGGCAAACTTGAAACTTCACAGCACGTAAGGATGCAAACCTGAGGGTCCAGGATGTTGGAGGCGGTCAGTGGCAGGCAATGTGCAGGGGAAGAGTGAGCAGGGAGGACCAAAGAGGTGGGGCAGACAGACAAGGGCACAAAAGGGGTCACTCGCCTGTAAACTGTGGCAAAATATCTTGTCTGGCTGACCCCTATGCCTGATCACTGCAGTCTGTCCTGTGTGTTCTTAACTACTTATCTGCATACTCTCACTCTCTGCCCCATGTATGTGAGTGCAGCAGGGACTCAGTACTAGCTGCTGGGGGACGGGCATGAGAGGAGTGGATGCCAACTCCTGGAGTCAGACTGGGAGTGTGCGTGCTGGGTTTGAGTCCTTGCTTTGCAACAGATGTGACTTGCATTGCTGGCACCTGGGATCAGAGTTTGATGTAGCTATGCATGAGGCAAAGTGGCTTCTCACCCAAAGCTGCCCTTTTCAAACATATCAGGATGTATATAAAGATGCCTTTACCCCAGATCACAGTATTGATAGGATTATGAGAGTGTCTTTACAAAAATACAGTACCATTTACTTAGGCTGGTACAAGATACCACAGACCTAAACAGTGAATAGATAAGGAGGAAAGTGTTTTTGCAAGTACATGGCACTGTTTATCCAGAGGAGCCATGTGTTTAGTAAGTAATAAGACTAAGACAAGGAGATCTTGACAGATCTGTGACACCAGGCCTCCTAAACAAAAGGTGCCATATATCTCAGCAATTAGAGAATTTCAACAGGAACCAAGGACAAGACTACAAAGCTCTGTTAGATAAGATAACCTAAAAGAAAAATAATTCAAAAATTTACCTCAAAAAAGTCAAGGGAAGTCTGAACTTTTCAACTTTAGGAAACAGTGCGCAGGCTTAATATTGATACGAAATTCAGAGCTTCCAAACCCCCTTGCTTTCTAACACTCCTCACCGAGGTGGGAGGCTAGGTGCGACTGGGTAAGGATTCTGAGATGAAAACTCAGTAACAACGGAGTGTTATTAAGCAGGCATTATTTATTGCAGCACTGGGGATCATTCCACCATGAGTGCTCCAACGGGTTAGCAAAACACATCAGTTCATATACACAAAAATCGTACATATTCATCAGATTTCCTGAGAACGACAGTCTTATGGTAATGAGTTCCCAGAATTCATTTACATAGTCCAAGCATGCGCAGTAGATGTAGGGTTAGGGTCTTTTCACCCTCCAGTTGTCATTCACAGTCTTCCTCACACTGTCTGCTAGTTGAACTTTGGGCTTTCTTTGTCCATATATAGTCATCGAATCAGCTTATCAGTACTTCGGCCTCGGAATGTTACAAGGGGTCTGTTTAAACTATCTCCTTGTGTGCTTATCTCAGCTGAGTTCACGTTATCAGTGACTTACACAGCAAGCCTAATGAACTTGCTCAAGGTCTGTTTAATCTTGTCCAGTGAGATGTTACCTATTTATGAAATCTGCTCAGCAAATAGTTAAAACCATCCTTGCAAGGAAAGGAAAACCCAGGAAAACAAAGACGCAAGCAAAACTACACTTAAAAAAAAATGCAAGTAAAGCTTTTATGTATCACAGTGAGGCCTCAGTCAGGGATTGTCAGGGTTTAGCCCTTTCAATATGCTTAATAATATTAACTTCTCCACCCAGGATATACATAATGATATGATAATGGAAGATATGATGCATGATGCAAAGGGGGGTACATGTTAAGGGGTAAAAATGTACTCTGTGTAGTAGGTCAGTCGGGAAGACTGTGCCTTCCTAGTACCTTAGCCAATGGGGAACAGGAGAGGGTCTTATGCGGCCAGGAAATTAGGATAAAAAGGGGGCTGTGACCCCAGCAACTTTGAGAGATCCCACGGGATATGCCCAGTGGACTCTCCCTTTATTCGAATAAAGTTTATTTTTACAGGACTCCTCTGTCTCCTTTGTGAGCACTGACCGCTGGTGCCAGGATTTTCTGCACAGTATGATCCCCAGTACCACCACCCACGCATTCTGACACCCATATATTTTAACATTTATCTCACTGATTTAATCTGGGTGACCAAATCTCCTCCAGAAGCCATGAAAACTCTGAGCTTCTTCCAGCCCACTCTGAATCAGAAACCCTCAGACAGTATGGAAATCTTGCTGTTACCTAATCCATCCAGTTGACATTGCAGGAGCTGTTTCTGCATCTCTCCCCCAGCTGCTGTGTGTCTGTACTTAGCTTGATTACACCAAGCCTCAGCTACCTTTATAGGTAAAGGGATAACCCAGGATGCTGTGCAACAGAAGCAGCTTTGGGAGAAGAGGACATTCCTGTGTGCTGCCCAGAAAAGCCCAGCTCTACAGCATGAGGAGGAGGGATGCAGTGACATGTTCTTTCTCTCACAAAAATGCAAAAATTGCCTCATGCATAGCTACATCAAACTCTGATCCCAGGTGCCAGCAATGCAAAAAAAAGCCTAACAAACCATGGTTTTAAGCTCTGAGACTCTTTGTGGTGGAAAAAGAGCTTCAGAGGCTTTCACATCAAGCTCAAATTTTCAAGAGAAAAGAACAGCAATCTTGAGACTGCTCTTGAGAGTGGCTTCCATGGTCTCTTTATGCTCAGGGAACGGACAGTTCTTTCCCAGAAAGGCTGTTAAAAGCATCAACATGTCTGTTCACATTGTCTGAAGCCGAAGAGAAAGCACTGAGTGCTCTTCTTTCTCTCCCCTCTCTGTCTTTTGCCCCCAGCATATACATACTAGCATGTCTCATGTCTAGCTGTGAAGTTACTTTGATACAGATTGTCACCAAGGAAGCCACATGCCCTTCCTTTGGATGTGGTTCCTCTCTCAGCATCTCAGCAAAACCAGTTAAATCACTGAGCGGTTAAAAAACCTTCATCTGAGGCAGTCACAATTTTAGGATTAGAGCTGTCTCCCAGCAAGGTCTACTAGAGAACAGACTGCTTGCTGTTGTGTTTAATACGTCTCTAGAAGTGGGAGGCAATCTCTCTGCAACAGGTTTGACTTCAGGTTCGTGAGTTTTTAATTACATCTAGTAAGTCCTATTATATTGTGCTGTATCATGCTGAAGAGTGCTTCAGGAGCTATGGAATATTGAATTTCTCAAGAAGAGACAAACACAGCAAAACCCACATATGAATACAAATATTGAATACTCCTATTAAACATCTCCTAACTTTGCTCCTCCAGTTTGCCACAGACTATTTGACTTTAATTTAAAGGAGTTAGCAAGATAATTCTGGAAAGAAACATCAGGACAGTCGGAAAATTTGAGGATAAGCTATGAGAAAAGACAGACATGATACTGATATTAATATAAAAATCAGAATTAATAGACGTGAAGTCTCCACTCCAGTAAACAAAAATTCACAGGAGGTCCCATGATCAGTAGTCTCTGCAAAAATTTGACCGTTGCCATGAATCTTTCTTTAATAAACTAATCCTAATTTTTAACTATGCTGACCTTAGCTAGCTTGAAGCTGGAATTATTGCCACCAGCTGTATGATCAGCATGACAGGGAAAAATTACTCCTCCACTCATATGTGATTTTTAAGATATTCATGAGGCTTCAGGCATACATAGAAAGCTAAAAAAAGGCTCAAGGTTGATAACAAAAATAAAGACTCTTACAGACAACTGTGTGCTTAAGGGAAAAAAAAAAAAAAGCAAGATCTGCTAAAAAGCCCACCGCAGTCAAAGCATGAGAATGTATTTGAGTCTATAGCTCAAAAGACCAAGACCCACTCCCTGACTACCTGAATAAGCCTCCACCAGCATAACAGTGGTCTAACCAGACCCTTTCCTGAGTAATCTGGAAATGGAAAGAGTGAATGGATACACAGCCACAGTCTCTCCTCTCACAGGCTATCACTCAATGAGGTGGCTCCTTTGAGAAAGTCAGTGGTCCTAGAGCTCTTCCTGGTTCTACCCCAGGCTCATTGTCCACCAGGAGAGCTCCCTCCTGACAGGCGTGTTATGATCACCTGTAATAAATCCTCTGCCTCAGTAACAAGTCTGACATAAATGAAATAGCCCACTAATCCATTCCTTAAGGAAGGACAACTAGGGATCACTATTTTATAAGATAATATACCTGTAAAACTGAAAGCACCTCACAGAGGAGCCTCACAGTTTGCTCTGTTTATACAGCAGGAAACTGGGTCACTGGGAGAGAAAGTGACTACACTGAGATCAGCAGCAGGCTGAGGAACACCTCCTATATGATTATTGCTGTCTGGCTTCAAAAGTAATTTCTCCCAGCACTCTTGCATGCAGAACAGAATGCTGGTTTGAGTTGTCTGACTCCTAGAACAGTCACAGAGGAAGCTTTTTTATGGGTATACAGAAGAAAGTCATTCCTTGAGGGTCTTTTCTTCCTAAACATGCTATGCAGCACTTCAGCTTTTACTGGTCTAGGTCTTGCTACTTCCCTGGGACTGCCAGAGACCAAACTTCTCTGTGACCACTTCCAGAATCCCAGATTTGGCAGCTCCTTCCCTCTGCCACAACAGCCCTATGCTAGGCAGGCTCATAACAGGGTGGCAAGTTTTATTTCTCTGTTGCAATCGGGGGAAGGCAGCTTGCATTCAAATGCAAAATAAGGTTGCATACAGCAAGCCATTTTCCATCCTTGACTCACTGTATGGCCCACCATTATGCAAGCTGCTGCATATTCATAAGCACACTTCATTTCCTTCCCAAATCATAATATAAGTTTACACAGAAGAAAACCACTCCTACCTCCGCTGTGAAACAAACAATATTAAGGACAGCAAAGATGAGCAGTGCAGAAATTTAAGTTGCTCTGAAAAGCTTCGTTTGGGCCCTACTGTGCAAAGGCCTGCCTGCTTACATTTTCCATAGCAACAAAAATCCAGCTTAGCCTGTTCCATAAAATTCGTTATGAAGATCAACAAAAGCTAGAGGCAGAATGGCTGGGCCAAAGCTGGACCTGCTTATGTTGAAGGGAATGGTGCTAAAATGGTTCTTGTGGATGCTGCTATAAAGGCATGAACTGGAAACGTAACTGAGAAGAACAGCTGGGAGGAGAAGCTAATGTGAGAATATGATGGGTTTTGGGCTGACAAATACATGAAGAGACCACCAGGCCACCTGAACACTGTTTGCTCAGAGGTCACTTAGCCCAGCCTGTGAGGGAAATAGACAACCTAAAGGAGTCTGTGAAAGAACTTCCCCCTCATCTTTGGGAGCCAAGAATCTAATAAGATGTCTACAAGCCCTAGCTACAGCTCAGTAGTGTTCAAGGTTTCAGCAGACACAAAGAAGGAGCTGAGATAGTGGTCTTACACATACTTTCAAAGTCACCACCAGCTGTCAAAACAACCTTCACTCACATATAAATGGGAAATGCTACTGCAAGCAGTATCCACTTCTGTTCCTCCCTTCCTACACATATCTTCTCTACACCTCCAGGCCACTAGCAAGAAGAAATCAGATATTTCCTATTCCTCAACATGGTTATGTGAGGGATCCTTAGATTTCCAGTGCTGTCACCTGCTGCTTATGGCACATTCTCTCCTGCTGCCTCTGTTTCATAAGGCTTTGTTTTAGCCATGGTAATTTTACCTTTTCCATCCTCGCTTTAAGGCTGTGATCTGAAGACAAGTTAAAAGGCAATGCAGTCTGATCTCTTGATTTGCAGAGTGGCTGGTCACATGGAATGGCTCTGCACCTCCAGCAGTGAGGCTGCAAATTAAAGTCAGCACCACAGGCAGAGCCGCAGTTAACTTTCCTGTCTTTTTACACTTTTGTGTGCATGTCTGAAGGGAAACAGATGACTAACTGACAAGAGCAGCTCCAGACATCTAAACAGACCTTTTCTTCTTGCCTTCCACCCTCCCTCTTTAATACAGTCTATAAGGTTGCCAGACATGGGTTTTCCATATAAAAGGCTTTCAGCAGCCAAACAGAAAGTAACAAGGGATAATGTTGAATGAAAACCACATGCCCTAACACACATTGCAAACACTCTATCTTGTTTCACTCCTTTTTCTTTCTTTGATAACAGGTTAAAAGATTTAATGCTGGGATTTCCCCCCACACTCCCTCTGACAGAGGCTAGTAAAAATAAAAGCACAGAATAGACAGGGCTGACATCTCAGCTCCACATCTAACATTGGATCAGTAACCATGCCTTTCACTAACACCCACATCCCCAGTCTACATAATGCCATCTTTGACAGCTGCTTTTTATCAATAGCTCTTCTATCTGCCTGTGCATGACCTCCCTCCATGTTCACAGAGCCCCTTTACCATGGTACTTGACAGATTCTCCTTTCTCTGTTCCTGGCACACTGTATAGAGAGCCAAATCTTTATCATCCCTTCACTCCCATCCAAAGATTTAGGGACAGTGAGCCAAATCCAAGGGATTTTCTTCACTGTAGGTGGGTTTTGTCCTGTTCTGCACCAGTGAGAGGGTGAGGGCAAGCGGGAAGAAGGTGAGGTGAGAATGAGATGGTGCACGGCTCTTTCTGGGTCTCAGTAAGAAAGGTCTGACAAAAAAATGGCTTAATAAAATAGCTTTCCACCCAGTGCTTTGTATCTTATATTCAAAAGCTTCTGCAGCAAGCAACGTCTTCTTTGGAAGCTGAGTGCGTGCTAAAATAGAATCATTGCCTCTGACATAGGGTCTTTTACCCCTGATATAAGATTTCTACTAGGCACTGTGACAACCTAATTTCACAGCTACCCATCACTAATTTGATGCCATTAGTTCAGTCATAGAATCATAGAACCATAGAGTGTCTTGGGTTGGAAGGGACCCTAGAGATCATGTAATCCAGCCTCCCTGCCATGGGCAGGGACACCTCTCGACTAGACTAGGTTGCTCAAGGCCCCATCCAACCTGGCCTTGAACACTGCCAGGGAGGCGGCATCCACAACCTATGGGCAATTTATTCCAGAGTCTCACCACCCTGGTGCTGAAGAACTTCTTCCTAAGATCTAGTCTAAACCTACTCTTCTTCAGTTTAAAACCATTTCGCCTTGTCCTGTTGCTGGACAATCTTGCAAAAAGTCTCTCACCAGCCTTCCTGTAGGTTCCCTTTGGGTACTGGAAGGCAGCTATAAGGTCCCCCCCAGAGTCTTCTCTTCTCCAGGCTGAACAATCCCAGTGCCCTCAGCCTATCCTCATAGCAGAGATGCTTCAGCCCCTGGATCATCTTTGTGGCCCTCCTCTGGACTCATTCCAGAGTCTTGAATCTTAACTAGCCACTAGAGCAGGCTTGGTTTTGTTGTGTGTATTTAAAATGCTTTTGGCTAGCATCTTCCCTGTGGTGTTCTCCACTTCCACTCTGCTCCTTTCTCAGCCTCATTTCTCAATAAAGAGAGGACATGAATGAGCTACAGGGACATAGCAAAGTGATGTGTGGAAAAGAGTCTGAAGGAGAGGTGAGGGGCAGGCAGACAAGAAGGGAGGAGAGCCACAGGCATTGCAAAAGGGAGAGAAAATGGGATTCAGAGAAGCCAAGTGTTACCACTACTAACTGTGTTACAGCAGTAGAGACCGAATTCATGCCCACACAGCATTATAACCTTTGTATCTTCCTCTCACAAACCAAAAAGTAAAAGCAGTCAAGACAGATGTGGTGGGAATAAGTGCAAAATACACTGTTTTTTATTGAAAACTAGGTCCAAAGACAGCTAGGGAAACACACATTATCTGCCAGCTTCTGAGTTCTGTAACCTAGACAGAGATTATTGCTACAGCTGTAGCAAGGAAGAACCCTGGGTACTGCTAAACACCTTGTATTGTCTGGAAATAGCAACAACATCTTCGTCACAGCTTCATTGCTTTAACTTCTTGCTGGATTTTCCTTGCATTTTGTTCAAACTCCTGCCACTTTTTCCAGTCTGCTGGGACAGCAAACCAGATGTGCAAAAGTGAGTGAAATTCACATGCAAACAGAATTCTGAAACTATTAATTCAAAAGGCCTCCTTAAATTTCACTTCAACCAGAAACCCTAATACATGGGGCCCTGTTTATCTTGCCATTACCTAGTTATGAGTACGAACTAAGTATGAAATAAAAGTCAGTAAAGTCTTCATGACTAATCTTAGAAGCAAGAGAGTCATCACCACAAATTAGAGAGCAGGGGGGAGACTTGTTCATGAAGAAGTTCTGCTCTCAGCTTGGCTTCCAAAGCTGAACTTTTAAGAGGAAAGTAGACAGCAGATAAGTTAGCAAAAGCCAGCATCTCCCAGGAAAGTATCCAGATGCACTGTGGCCCTTTGGTCATAAGGACTGGGCTTTTGGAAATTCCTGTGTAAGTGTTCAGTGTTCACCGGTAGCCAACTACTTACATAGTCCTCACTGAAACTGGAGACAATGAGCCTGGAAGTAAGAGGTACATCAGCATCCAATCTGAAGAAACCTCCCAAACCCTTCTCTTTTCCATGTAATGAGATCTATTAGAGGGTGGTGTGGCCAAAGACACTCACACCTCTGTCACAGTGGATGATCTGGAGGTAGCTAAGCGCAGTCTTTTCTCTGCTGCAACACAGATCCTTTGAGGACAAGGCTCATAAATTGCTCTTACTTCACCCCAAGCTGTGTCCCACAGTGCCTTTCAGTGTAAGAGGCTGGATCCATAAGGACTGAGTGAACCAATGCCTCTGCAGATTGGCAGCTTACTTCATACATGGGTCGTAGGGGAGGAAGCAGTGCAGAACGATTTAAGTACAGCCATCCATGAATCCACTGAAGACCATTTCCATCACCTCACGTTACTCAAAAATTTCCCTCCCTATACACACACTCATTAGGGGAGCTGGTAGTTATCTCTGAACAGTCCGTGCTTGCTGAGCACTCTCTCTGTTCATCTGTAAAGAGAATACCTGTGTTTATTCAGACCAGTGGTACACTCAGACCAATCTTGTGTCCAACAGAAGTAATTTGTGGATATTGATAAGGAGAATCCGGCACAAAGCATGAACACAGAGAGATCCTCTCCCTTTCATTTCCCACCTTTCAGCAGCTCAGAGCTTTACCCCAGAGCACCAGGTTCCTTTCAGATGGCTTTCCTGATCTACCAAAATATCTGGTTCTGACTGAAAGAACTAAGATTTAGACTAGGAAGATAAAGAAGTAATGAAAAGTGATACAGAGAAATACTTTATGTCTCATTTGCTGCCTGGGATGGGAGCCTGCAATGAACAGACTTGCTGTCTGCTTTGGTTGCCTTTTTGAATGGAAACCCACTGGGATTTCTTATTCTCAGGTAGCAGAACCCTGTCCTGTCTCTAGTCATGAATCTTTACTCTTGTCTGGCAGTTCTGTGAAAGGAGGAGCATGCAACACAGAACTTTCTCACAAACACTGCATGAACTATGGATTTCTATGCTCTGTTTCTCAAGATGTTTTGAAGATCCCACCAACTACATATGTTGTGGCTCAGATACCGTGGATGAGGTGGGCAAAATTTAACATACATTTCACATGTGCAATTTTTTGGAGATCACACATATGTGTGTTTCCCAGGTCAAAGGTTACCGTTCGTGTCCTTCTTTCTGAGCTGTGGGAGAAGTGGAGCAGAATCCAATTTTGACAGTACAGATAGCCATCTACGTACAACAGGCTCTGACCTGCATGCCACTTGCAGTTTCAAGATGCCACATTTCGCATAAGGGCTAGATTGGGAGATGAATTTTACAGTTGTTTTATCCATTTAGTCAGAGGGCAGAAATAATGTGTTTCTGTAGCATTTGGTCCAGGCCAGGTACCTGGCTGGGGCAAATTATTGTCCCTTCACAGCAGGTTGGAACACAAAGGTCCCAGTCCTAGTCCTCCTGGGAAAGCACTCCATGTAGGCCCTTAAAGTGGATCCATGTCGGTTCTTTTCCAACATGACAAAGGTGATCCCCAACCAGCTGCAATGGACTGTTAATTTTTGTTTCCAGAGGATGTTCATCACACTCCTCTGGCAGCAGGGCGGAAGCCCTCTGGTTAGCTGGATCCCTCTGCACACACACCCATTAAGCAGCGTTAATACACCGGCAGTAGTGGTTTCCTTCCACAACTAACTCAGAGAGATTGCACCACCATCAGAGCAGAAATACATGTGCTGCACGGGTCACGGTAGAATTGGGGCAGACTGCTAGATCCTTAGTGATGAGAGATGGAAAAGAAAAGTAGCCAAAAATTGCCATTTGAGCTTGGGGTCTAGGAGGCAAGACACCTTGACCCTGCCTGGAAGCAAAGATTTGAAATACCAGTAAAGACTGCTTGAGACTGTAGGCAAAAGAAGGCACCTGAGAGCACAGCCACTTACCAGGCTTGATTCCTGCTCTGGAGGCACACAGTGCAGGAGGAAACAATGTTGATATACCACATACTAATCCTGAACTGCCATGAGCTGGCTGCATGATCCTGCCTTCTCCTTGTATGCTAGACTTTCTGAAAGTGCCTCCATAAGCCCTACTCCCATAGTCCTTGGCTTCCCATGGGATGGAGGGTATCTTAAACCACATTCTGTGTACCTGTATACACACATGGTACCACAGGCAGGTAATATGCTCCACTGAGTTCTGCAGGACGTATTACAGCTTAGTGTCCTGATATTTTCAAATGTCAAATAGACAATCTAAGGACTGTCTTAGGTATGTTTTCACCTGCGCAATTTACTGTCCAAAGCAAGGGGTTTCCCTGATATACCTGTGAAGGAAATTGATCTCATATCAAGTATTTCATTTTCATGAGGACTTTTATTATCCTCCAGAAATGCTGTAACCAGAAAACGTTTTGGCGGTGGACCTTTAGATTCAATTGTTTATAATATAAATATACAGAATAACTGTCACCTGTGGTATAGCTAGAATTTTTCCTTCTAAGAAACAGTATTTTGAGAGCCATCTGATTATAGGAAGGGCAATGCCCAATGAAATGGAGGAGGAGGAAGGCACATGCATTGTGATATAATGCTAAGATTTTGGCTGGCTCTTTCCCGTAAGTAAAGGAAGTTGTCCTTTAGTTCAAAATCCCAAGAAGCCACTTGCTAAGGATCCCTATGAAGGCAGGCTAGGTAAAAAATAAGTGCAACCTGTTTCTTAATGCATTATAAATTGCAAGAAAGGACTGTGGACATTTAAAGAGCTAGTTAAGGAGTTCTAAAGCATACTCTCATCATTCGCAGAACTCAGCAATGCTAGGCAGACAGTGGAAGCTGTGCAGTAGGGACCAGTACAAAATAGTCAACAACTGCTTACCGGTATTTTTGTCTTCCTTTTAACACAATTTGTAGAATCACAAACATTTTAGCGGTAGATAAGCACATTTGCCTAAAATATTTTTGTTTATTAAAATGTAGAAAACCTTAAAAAGGTAGAAATAAAATTAAAATAAAATAACCCAGTTCATTTTTTACACGGAAGTGACTTTTGTACCTCTACAGCATGGACATTGTCTTTGGGGCTCTGTAGTTTGACAGCTGTTTTAATACTGTAGGCAAAAAATGGCGTATAAGGTTGTTTGGGTATACCAGACGTTTATTCTGGGTTACCAATGTGATGGTTTGGTGTCTGGTGGGGTGTTGGCACGGATTTGGTGTGGGGGGGGAGGGAGCTATAGAAGTGGCTCCTGTAAAAGGCTTTGAGAAGATCCCCTGGCTCCAGTTTCAGACCTGCCTCTGGCCAAGGCCAGACCAATGGTGCCTCTGCAAACAACTATTGAAGAGTGAAAGAAGCCATTGATTGTGCCTCTTCGTTCTGTGTTGGTGGGCAAAGGGGGATGGGAGAGAGACAGTCCTGCGGACACCCAGGTCAGCGAGGAAGGAGAGGGGGAGCTGTGCCGGTGTAAAGGTTCCCCTGCAGCCCGCGGTTGGGTGGCGGCTGAGCCCCTGCAGCCCCTGGAGCCCAGCGGTGGCCCAGAGGTCGCCCTGCAGCCCGCGGAGGGCCCCAGGCCGGAGGAGCAGGGACTGGGCCCGAAGCAGAGCACAACTGTGGCCTCACTGGAGCCGCCCGTCGGTGGGAGGGCGGCAGCCCCGGGAGGGACCCGCGCTGGGGGGTTCTGGGGAGCTGCGGCCCCATGGGAAGGACTCGTGTTGGGGCAGTTCCTGGAGGGCTGTCTGCCGTGAAAGGGACTCTGTGGTGGGGCAGGGGAGGGCTGCGAGGGCCCCTTCCCCTGAGGAGGAAGAAGCAGCAGGGACACCTTGTGCCGGACGGAGTGTAACCCCCATTCCCTGCCCCCTGCGCTGCTGGGGGGGGAAGAGGTATCAAAGTTGAGACTGGGGAGACCGGACGGGTGGTAGGGTGGAAGGTGTGTTGTATTTAAGACCTGGATGTTTCTCTCATTATCCTTGATGTTGTTGGTTGTTTTGTATTAAATGTATGTTGTTATCCCCAAGTTGAGTTTGTCTTTTGCTCATGACCATAACTGGTGAGTGAGCCATCCCTGTCCTTTGTGTCAACCCTTAGGCCCTTTTGGTTGTATTTTCTCCTCCCCATCGCTCAGGCGGACGGGGTAGGGGTGAGCTAGTGGCTGTGTGGTGCTTTTGTTGCCAACTGGTTAGGCTCAAACCACAACAAACAGTAAGTGCAATGGTAATGGACAGCAGACGTTGTATAACAGCTGGCTGAGGATGTGCACTCTGTCATGCCTGGCACTGCAGAAATGCTTGATAAGATAAAAACACTGTGTTCCCAAACAACTGTGGAAAGCAGTAGACAGGAATTAACCCTGACTACCCTTTAAAGCAAACTCTGACTTTTAGGTAGGCGTCTAGAGCAGAAATTAAAAGCTATAGTGTGAATGTCCTCAGAAGGACACTATATACCAGTCAATCCAGCAGACAAGGTCTCTAGGTAATTGTAATGTGGCTTAAGCTGTTTTAGTTCATGTAGCAAATCAATAATCATCTGTGAAGAGCCCTGCCTGAAAAGGAAGGACTTGAACTATGACAGCTGATCAATGCAGCGTCTATAATGGCAGATACTTGATTGTTCCAAAAACAAAAGGCTGACAATTCCTTCTGTGGTTCAGTATTATATGCAAGTTTATCTCCAGTGGAAAGGCAACATTAATGCAAGGAGGCCAAAAGAGGAAAGAGCTCCAGGTCTCACAACAGACTTATGTCACAGTCCGGAAAAGGGAGACTCTTACTGGGGCTGCTGATTCAAATGTCCATCGAGAGATTAAGGCACAAATGAGACCATATATTGTCAATACCACTATGAAGTTTTATTGAGAAAGAGAGAGAAAGGGAGAAAGGGAGAAAGAAAGGGAGAAAGGGAGGACGATAAGAAGAAGAGGACGCTGCAATAGTCACCACAGGGGACTGTAGCGTCTGGTGGTTTTTCCTGTCCAGCAGTGGTCCAGTCCAGGCAGGTCTCAGCTCTGCTCTGCTCCTCTTTTCCCCTTTCTGCTTCTTCTTGCTTCCCTCTTGCTTCCCTTTGCTTTTCTTTTTCCTCCAGAGGCTACCGAGGGCTCTTTTTTTTGTAGCATAGTCCCAGGCCAATCCCATGGTGATGTGTTGTGATCAAGCAGTGAGGTCCAATCCAACAGCGGCATGTTGCTTCCATGTGCTGATCGTGAGCTGGCGGTCTGTGAAACCTCCATTACACAGCTTGCAAGCTGTAGTGGATAAGCTGAACAAATTCATGCTTTTAGCTGTTACCATGTAGTGACAAAAAAAGATTTTCAGGAAGCTATGTCGTCTAGCCCAGGGTCCTACCACGTCTGTCTATGGTGACTTGAGTCTCTGCTTCCTTTCCAAAACCACAAGGTACAATGTTTGAGACGAACATATAGTTCAGTGGTCCTAATTGTTACAATTTCAGTGGTCCTAATTCTTACAGCTTTGTTTTGGTAAATGAAACAATGTCAAAAAAAAAGTAGAGAAAGAAGACACACATAAAAGTTCTTTGTCAAAATGAAGGCTCCATGAGGAAAACCGTTCTCATGCAAAACAACAACACAAGTTCAAACCTTGTTTGAAGTGGGACTTGCTGAATACATATACTTTGTAATGGTACCTCCGACTGGAAATATTTCAGAAATGTTGAGATTTGGCAAAATCAGAAGAAAAAATAAAGCATAAGTAATCAGCATAAGCTTTCTGCAGTTCCAGTGGATGACATGAATTTGGTATATTTCCATTTCAATGAACTACTAAGTAGAAAGTGTTTTAGTCGTAAGATAGAACTATACAGCTTTGACTTTAATCCCAACACTATGTCTGCAGTAGTAATTAACTAATCCCTTTCATAATAAATGACTATTCTCCTCTTTTACGAAAGAGGACCAATGGGATTTTATTTATTTATTATCTATTTCTTTCTGTGCAAAATAAGAACATTTGTATAAGAGGAGAGCTGGATTTGCAAAGGAAGATATTTTTATGTCTCCCAACAGTGAATTCTAGTAGTCAGTCTAGCTCTCACAAAATGTCCTCATTTTCCCTTCTGACCCATCCTCTCTGCTATTTGTGTGTCTAGCTTCGCTTACTGTGAGAAATATCTGTGGAAACCAGCTGTCAAAGAGCATGCTGACTGAGGAGGGAGTTTCCTATGACAGAGACTTGTGGTCAAAGTCCTTCTAAGACATGCCCCATTTCTTCCACCATTTCCAGGACATGCAAGAACTATCAGGTGAGGCTCTCTCCTGTGTTATACAAAAAAAATCCAGTTAGGAGATCACAGAGGATCCCATCTGCTGTATCCTCTGTGAATTTTATCACAGAGGTCTGAAAATCAGGCTTGTGGCCCAGAGTTGGAGCCAGCTGAACTGAGTGCCACCACAGAGAGCAGAACTATGTGATCTGAGATTGCTTTTTTGAAACAGTTGGGTAGCAATGGCTTGACACAATCAGAGGCATCAAATGAAATGGGATCTCTAGCACAACCAGTGGGTCCAGCTGTGAAAAGAACCTATCAATCTTGGAAGAGGGAAGAACAAAACAGTTCATACTTGGACTTTTCTCCTTTCTGTTCATCTCCCAAAAATCAAGCGAATAATGTCCTGGATGCAGAATGACATATCAGTTCTATCCTTTGAAAAACCTTCTGGTTGCATCTTGGGAATTAATTTAGACCATGAGCCATTTTCTGCTCAGATTAATGTACATCTTTCATTTGTTTTTTGCAGAGCCTGGACCAAGGCATACGTTTAAAGAAATAGGGAGGGGCATAAAAATGAAACATAAAGAATATTATATCTATTGTATATGGCCATTGAGATAAAAAACCCAATTGTTTGGAACCTGAGAAATGTGGAATCACAAAAACATTTCTCTCCAGTGTTTTAACAGCACAGAAGTAAGCTTAAATGGAAGAGGGTATAACTCACTACATACGGATTACTGCAATGAGGCAGGGAGTATCTTCTGGAAAGGATATATTTGCTTACAGTTTACCTGAAAGATCTCAGGGCTACTTAATCAGAAACTGTATGAAAATGCTTAAAGTATGCTAATATATGTGTCTGAGTCAGAACCTTAGTGAAGAAACAACTCTTGGTTGACAATTGTGCTGCTTTTTTTTGAGAGGTTGCTCTTGTATGAAAATTACCTTTAAAGCTCTGTGACCTTAATAGAAAGGGATTATCTTCTCCTCAAAAATTCAGTTGTGCCTTCTCAATCCAAGGATCAGCCTTGGCACAGCCTGTTTCTGCCTACAGTGGGATAGTGCCTCTCGTTACTGCAAACAGATGATCTTCCGTCTAAATGCTACCTCAGAGAATTCAAAACATACACAAATTGAGGATAAATAAATATACTTTCTGTAGCAGGCTCGCTACACAAATCCCAGATATGACTGAATACACCCTCATCCTCCCTACCTTGTGCCTACATGTGTGCATAATTATACAGCACTGACTCCACAGCATGAATGCTATTGAATTTTGGCCCATACACAGAGAAGCCAAAAAAGAAAGTCACGTGTGAAAGGAGCAGAGCAGGGGAGGCCCTTATCTATTTTCAGTGCAGTACAAGTGTTTCCAGCACCCACAAAACAGAACTTAACAGAGGCAAACTACACAGCCTGGGTGCTAGAAGCATAAACCAGAGGAAATATGATCTTAGTCAGAAACTTCCCAAAAGTTCTGAAAGTTGCATTGGTCCCCCACATTATGTAAATTGTTTAAGCTGACAGTGGTGGTGCATCTCTCCTCTTCCCTGCTTAGCCTGAACTGTGATAAGTAGGGATCAGAGAATAGAGGACTGCTACTGTGCAGCATCTGTTGTAAGTCCTGTTTCTCAAGAGCTTGGGCTCCTGAGGTTCTGCTGACAGATGGAAGCCTCTCCTCTCCACTCTGGGGAGTGTTGCAGGCTCTGCTTCAAGACCTGACACCATTCAGGCATGCATGCCACCCTGCCTGGATGGATAGGGTCTTGCATGCTGGGGAGAATGGGGAAAGTGGGGAAGGGTGGCCTAGTGCAAACAACTGCCAAAGCCTGCAAGCCAGGAAGGGGTAAGCCCATGAAACCACAGCACAGGCAAATTTGTTAGACCATACATCACTGTTGCAATGGTTTTTGCAGTCATTGGTGTTGGCTCATGCTCATCTTCAATTGGCCTTTATATAATAACTTCTTTAAGATATTCTGATATTCTCTGGCTTAGTTTCCAGGGAATGAACAAAAAAGTACATAAAACCTAAGAGAGAAAACTGTCAGTTTTATGTTGGTGACAGAGCTTTAAACTACAGGAGGTAACAGCTCTGGGGAAAGGTCTGTAGCTTTACCCTCTGTTTGTACCACTCCTGGTACAGTAAGACATTGGTTCTATCACAAAGACACTAATGCAATTTCCATTTGTGAAACTGCAGGCCTGACTTCCAATCCAAGAAAGAAGATCCTGTGGGTGGGTTTGTGTTGGGGTTGTCCAGCCTGGAGAAGAGAAGGCTCCAGGGAGACCTAATTGAGAGTTCAATGCACACCTGCTCCTGAAAAAAAAAAAGCAACCAGATACTTACTTTCAAGCAGTTGGGAATACACAAATTAGTGGAGACAGCAACAGCAGTGATCAGAAGTGAGACAGTGTGAAAAATCACATCTGGTTTAAGTTATGGCACCCAAAACTTAACTGATGAGTCTGTGAATTGATAGTAAATGCACAGCTGAATTATGAGCTGCATAAAACTCCACAAATGCTTCACATGCCTCATGGTACAAATTTCTAAATCTTATCACCATGGATAAATCATGGGATTTGAAGCAAAAGGCATAATCCGGTTTGAGAAGTCATCCTGTTAATCTATGGCAATGTGTTGTGTTTCTATTAAGAGTGGTAACATCAGGGTTTTCTGTTGCAGTCATTGCAGAGATCTCAAACACTTTAAGGAAAAAGTTACTGTGGGACTGAAACAGTTGACACTTCATGAGTTTTATACATGAGCTAGTAATTGTTCTATGTTTCTGCTAGAATATTTAACACATACCTAGGTGCCACAAAACAGATTTCTCACTGGGACTCACACATTTCTGTTTTGATTGTGGAAGTAATGGGAGGAGATCCATGTGCCCTGAATGAGCTACCTAGAAGTTAGAAGTGTACAACTGAGTTAGTTACCCATGACTTTCTTCAGGCGTAAAGGGAAAGAATAGGTCTATGAGTATTTACATCATAAGACAAGTGTTCAAGATAGGTCTGGGCATGCTTCTTATCATCCAACAAGAAAAACCACCTCAGATGCAGATGTTTAACTCTGGGTCTTTAAACATAATAGCAAGGAATCTCAATTGCTGCATAGTTTAAGAAAATCCACATAACTATATGTACACCCACATTTACCTACCAAAACCCAAACGTTAGAATGAAATAGAATTTTTAAAATCAATCACCACAAACTGGAAAACATCTTAAATAAGACCACTTTCTAACTCCCATCATACCACAAAGATCAAACCACCACCACACATCCTCTGAGTTCCCTGGTGCCACTGCAAAGACTTACTCAGTTGGACACCTCTCCTTAAGAAGGAACAGTTCAGCTGCAGTTAGCAGAGCTAACCTCTTCTGGAGAATAGAATTGTAGAATATATTGAGTTGGACGTGACCTCTAAAGGTCATCTAGTCCAACCCCCCTACAGTAAGCAGGGACATCTCTAACTAGGTCAGGTTGCTCAGAGCCCCATCAAGCCTGACCTTGAATGTCTCCAGGGATGGGACTTCCACTACCCTGAATCCGAAAAACTCAGTAACAACTACATGTTATTAAGCAGGTATTCTTTATTGCGGCACCAGGCAGCAACAGGGGATAGCTCCTTCCATACGTGCGTGCCCAAGCATTAGGATGCTTATATTTACAGCTTTCATGTTTATTCATTACATTTCTAAGAAAAGGTTGGGTTATTCTAATTATTTCCAGGAATTAATTAGCATAAGTTCCTCCTATAGTCCTGCCTCAGTCTGCCCAAGTTACACCTCCTTTGGGGTCCTTGGTGGTCGTTGGAGATGAAGGTCCAAGTCTTCCTCAGGGTTCAACTTTTGAACTTGTCCTGTGGCCCATGCCCTGTACCATTCTGGGTCTTTTCCAGTTTGCAGAACAAGCTCTTGCTAGCTTCCCTCCCTATCTTTCCTGATCAGTCCTTTGTGTTCCTTAAGCCCCACAGTCTGATTGGAGGATTCCACCTGCTGTCCTTCGCTTGGTGGATTCTGTTTCATTCTTATCTTTAAAGTGTTAGTTAGTCAGCAATTGATATTTGCATAAGGGGTAGTACAAATCAGCCTTCCTCCGTATCTCTAAAGGCTGGTCAGCAGTTCTTTTCTAAAAGCTAGTTTTCTAAAGGCTAGTTAGACATTCTTTATTACAACCTCTCTGAGCAACCTGTTCCAGTGATTCACCATCCTCATATTAAAGAACTTTTTACTAATGTCCAACCTAAATCCACCCTTTTCTAGCTTAAAACAATTGCCCTCATCCTATCACTACAAACCCTTGTGCACAGTTCTTCCCCTGCCTTCTTATCAGCCCCTTTTAGGTATTGGAAGGTCACTATAAGGTCTCCCTGGAGCCTTCTCTTCTCCAGGCTGGACAATCCCAACTCTCTCAGCCTGTCTTCATAGAAGAGGTGCTCCAGCCCTCTGATAATTTTCATGGCCCTACTCTGGACATGCTTCAACACACATCTCTGATTTTCCATGCTGATCACCCATTTCTGCTAAGCAACTTTCTTCAACATACTAAGAAACACACAGCCCATTGTCCTGCAGAAAATGAACTAATTTAGTAGATTCCTCATTGATTTCCCAGTTTTAAAAAGAGAACCTCACTCAGAGACTTCTCTGGAGTTCAGCTCTAGTTGGCTGTAAGGCAGAGCAGGACCAGACTTCAACTGAACTTCAAGCCACCTTTCAGGCATAGGACAGAAATAATGATGTCCAAAATAACAAAACTTTTTTTTGACTGTGGTTATTTTAAACATTTGTCTGAATTGAAATGTCACAATACAGATTTTTCCTTGATATCTGTCTAGGAACAGAACAACACTTATCAGGGATTAGCAACAAGAAATGATGTGAGAGAAACTGCTCATGGCCACCCACTAATAATTTGCCTATGTGGGTGAGAAAGGACACGAGAAATACCAGATTCTTGAATCAGAAAAAGATAGAAAAAATAAATTATTAATTCTCCCCCAGAAGAATATTTTGGGGAAAAGAGGGCACTATCTCAGGACAAGTCAAATACTATGGCATCATCACAATGCTGCATTCCAATATGAACTGTTTGTGTTTACTATTGTAAACCAAACAAAGGCCAATGGTATATCACAGAAAATTGAAAGCCTGCTCTGAAAAGGGCTGACCTTATCAATGCACTCTAATCTATCATTTTCTTTTCAAGGAAATTTAATCAGAATTGACATTTTTTTTAGTAAAGTTTTTATTCTGATGAAATGGCCTTTTTGGAAGAAAAAATATTCAGGCAGTACATTTGCAAACAGCTACATAAACAACCCATTCATGGAGGCTTGCTACGTCATTGTCTATTTGAAGGATCAATTCATTTTTATATGATAGATGTACCAGCAGAAAAAGCTCCTTCTGGAGTCATATTTTTTCAGACTGAGATTGCTTTACTAATTAAATAACAGAGCTATCCTGAACGTACATAAACTGAACAATTATAGGTTGGTAGCTATAGAAATTACAATAAAGGAATTATATTTTGAAGACAATTGTTGAAATTGAAACATCAAATTTACAGCTCTTACACTACTCATAGCTGTAACCTTAGCTTGCCATCAACTCTCTTATCTGCCTGTCCACCATGGGACTGTATTTGATATTTACAATACTGAGGACAGATCACAGTAACACACTATTTAACTGATGTTCTGAAAACATGGATTTTTGCTGTGCTCTGTTTACGACTGCCCACTTACAATTTATGCCATATATCAAACACTTGCCCTTTGCAAAAGCAGAAAGTCCCTCTGAGAAACTCAGCCTGCATGCAGCCACCTTGAGGAAATAGGGACAAAGAGTCACAGCATTCGCAGAGATCCAGAGACACAAGCAACAGTGCAGAAGTCCGACAAGGCTCCTACTCAAGGGGAGGACATCATACATGTGGAGACAAAAGACATTTGCTGTGATGGTTTACTGCCCTCTCAACCGGGAATGAATCCTGCGTGTCAGGCATACAGGAGAGGCACCTCCAGGAATATTGCGCTCAAAACTTCCAATACAGAATTAAGAAATGTTAAACAGATTTTTCTTTAATTCTTCCCTTTCTCACTACTTTTTTTTCTCAGGAACAGGCCAGGAAGAGGGCTGGAAGAGCCCAGGGGATGTAAAATATTTCTCAAAATGTTGAACAAATGCCTTCGGAGTCCCAGCTTCAAGAAGACTCACTCATATCCATGATGTTGTATGGAATGAGCCTTTGGAGGCTGTCCTGTGGGTTCAATTTCTTTTAATTCCATAAACACCAAGAAGACTCCACCTACCTATCCCATCTCCCTCTCAGAAACACACCTGGTCTCTTATGGATTTGCAGATAGAGTAGCCATTTCCTTCCCTACTGTGCTGCCACAGAAATCTATGGAGATGTGCTTCAGGAGAAGGGGACTTTCCAGATTTAAGCAGCAATTAAACCTGACCAGAACACTGCAGTTAGTGAGAAATGCTGTCTCATTGCCTACAAAACAGATGCCTTTTCATCTTGGCTTGCAAAGACAGGGAAGTGAGAGAAATTTACAATTATTCTTGAAAAAAAAACATTATAAACATTGGATTCTCACTCTACCAGTAACATTTTGCAGAACCCTGAGAACATGTCACTGCCTATAGAAATGAAGCATCCAGGCAGCTCCATCTCTCAGCAAAGCAGCACATTTCAGGAACAGTTACAATGAACACATTTTTTAGTATCTGAGCAACTGGACACAGCGATGCCTTTTAAAATATCAGATTCTTCTTTCCCTAACTGAAGCTTTCAGAATTAACATGGAAGACTTCAGTTCTGTTTCTCCCATTTGTCAGTCAGCTATGAAACTGCTCACTTTTTTTGTTTGTTTTTGCAGTTGACATGGCTGAGCCATCCTCTGTTCAGCCTAGTTTTTTTAGACAGAACCTTTTCAGACAGAACCTTTTCCCACAGTAATAACCCTTCAGGTCCAACAATGGTATTTGAAAATCTTACCTTGAAAAACTTAGTTAAGATAAAACTTACCTTATCCTTGAAGCAAAGGAATCCATATTTCTTTTTATATAGATTAATTAGTATCAATTAGGCAGACTGTTCTCGTGAGAGGATTTCTTTGGTGAAAGGACATGCCTCTAATTCTTCTGAGGCAAACCTCTGTTTTCAGCCATAGAAAGCAGGGCTAGTTATGTTTTACTGCTGTGCTGAGTTCTGGCTGAGATAAAGTTATGAAGTTAACTTTCTTCATAGTAGCCTGTACAGTGCTGTGCTTTATATTTGTGACTAAAAGCATGTTGATAACACACCAATATTTTAGTTATTTCTGAACAACATTTGCACAGCGTGAAGACCTTCTTTGTTTTTCACATGTCCCCACTACAAGCAGGCTGGGGGAAGGCAACACAGCTGGGACACCTGACCCGAACAGACCAAAGAGATACCATATTGTAAGGGGTCTACCTGAGATGCAGCCCTCATCACGCTGTGCAGTGGTAGCTAAATAACACACCAGTGTTTTGACTACTGCTGAGCAGGGCTCACACAGCATCAAGGCTGTTTCCCCAACATTTGCCCAGTAGGCTGGGGGTGGCTAAAAAACGTGGGAGGGGCTATAGCCATGACAGCTGACCCAAACTGACCAAAGGGATATTCCACACCACATGATGTCTGCTCAGCAATATAATCTGGGGAAAACAGGAAGAAGGGGGGGACATTCGTTTCACATTTGTCATCCAGAGCAACCGCTACACGTACCGGAGCCCTGCTTCCCAGGAAGTGATTGAACATTGCCTGCTGATGGGAAGTAGAGAATACGATCTTTTGTTTTGCTTTTGCTTCCTCACGCGGCTATTTGCTTCATTAAACTGTCTTTATCTGACCCACGTGCCTGTTATATTTTCTCTCCCCTGTCCAGCTGAGGGGGTGAGAGTGATAGAGCAGCTTTGGTGGGTATCTGGCATCTGGCCAGGACCAAACCACCACACTCATACTATATGACCTTGTGCTCAGCAGTAAAAGCTAGGGGAATAGGAGGAGGAAGAAGACATGTTCGTGGTCAGGGCGTTTGTCTTCCCAAGGTACCAGTACGCATGCTGAGGCCCTGCTTTCCTGGACAGTCTGGACACTGCTAGATAGTGCAGTAATTTTGTTGTTGCAATGTGGAGAAGGTGCAAACGGTGGGCTTTTATTTTGTGTGTAAACTGTCCGTCTTTGTTGGTTTTGTGATGACGTTACTTTGATTTTCAGGTGGGGAATTTTTTTTGTTGATGAAAGTGAAGTTTGTGAAGGGTGTGTGCTGAATGTATACCTTAATGACCATTCAGATTCACAGAGGCGAGGGGTGGAAAATATTTGATGTAGGTGTCCTATTGGATATAAGTATCCAGGTTTTGCTGGTATAAGGTCTGCAAGGGTAGGGACTACCCTGTGCTGGACACAGATGGTTCCAGGCAGTTCCAGCTGGCTCCAACAGACCCAAACAGGACAAAGCTGAGCCCCTCAACCAAGCTTGTGGCTCCTCTGGGAAAATGCATTTAAGAAAAGACACAGTGCTGTGAAGACTGAGGCAAAAAAAATGCAAGAAATGATCCTGCAAACACCAAGATCATAGAAGGAGGAGGGGGAGAAGGTGTTGCAGGTGCTGAAGTACAGACTGTTCTGCAGCCCATGGAGAGGACCATGTTGGAGCACATATCCATACTGCTGCCTATGGAGGAACTCATGCCAGAGGAGGTGGATATTTTCTGACAGGAACTGTGGCCTGTGCAGAGCTCCTTTTCCAAAAAGTAATGCAGATCCTAGCTGGTCTATATCACGCTTGGAAAAGTCTCTTTCTCCACCAATTATAGAGGGAGCCTAAACTATGACTGTAACTACATTGAAACGCTGTAGTTACAGGACACAAAGGATTGCTTGTGTCCTTTAAATCTGAAGCCTGTCTTGTTCTGGAATAACTTTGCCTTGCAGACAGGACATGTCAGACTCAGTTAGTGAAGTTTTCTTTCTGTCGTCCGGTTCTTGACTTTTACCTCCATCAGAAACTTAGGGCCCAACAGAACAGAAGCTTGAAGGAGGAGAAGGTGCAACATTTTTCAGGATCCATAACAAATATAATACTTGTTTCTTTCTCTTTCCCTTTCTCTTTTTCTGAAGGTTGCTATTATTAGGGGTATCTTCTCCAACTACAGTTGATTTAAATGTAAGCCTAGATCCTCATGTTGAAGGATAGTGAAGTAAAAGGAGAGTGGTGGATTATGTAATCTGCAGAAGTGTAGAATCATGGATTTCTTCTTCATCAATTTACTGACTAAATTTGTAAATTTTTTTTCTGCCTAACAAAAAGACAGTAACAAATCCTGCAGTTAGAGAGCACGGAAATCACTGGTGTAGGTATGCCTGTATGAATGTGCACAAGAATTACGGGATGTATTCCTTTCATATGGCTGCATGCAATGCCACTATTAAATACAGCATTCATGAGGATAGTAAGGTGCCCTCTTTTACAATAGGGAGTATACCTGTGAGACTACACTGCTTTTAAGTACTTCATTGTTATTTAAGAGGAATTCAGCCTTGTCCTGTCAATAAGGCAGATGAAGTGAGGTGAGGAATGTTCCTACCATCATTTTGATGAGTGCATTCCATTGTCTCAGCAGAGCTAAACCTGAAGCCTTTTCAGTTACAACAGAGATCTAAGTGCAGATGTTTCATGCTATTTTCCTAGCCCAAGAATCCCTTCTAATTATCAATGCACTGAAGAGCTTCAGGAAATGAATATCACAAAGGGATTTTTCGAAACACTTGTTGAAGGTCACCTGAAATACAGCTGAGACAGCAATGTGGATCTCACACTCCACCAATCCAGTTCTGCGACTGTATTTCAGGTAACCTTGAATTTGAGATTTCTGAGTCTGGGCCCAGACTGAGGAGTGAAGATTTCACAGAGAAATCCCTTTGTGGTAACAACTTCCTAAAACTCTTCAGTGCAGTGCTTTATATAATACTGTAGGCTGCCTCACTAAAAGAAAATGGGAGGTAAAGCACTGACAGCTGGGTTCTAACTCTGCATCTCTACTTCATTCTTTTCAGATGGAACAGCAACCCATAGACAACAAAATATCATTCCACAGAATGAAAAAAATTAATCACTATTTCCTGCTCTCTTTATTGTAGTCCATTCCTAAAAGCACCTCCTGGAGACAAAAGATCCCTTCTTGCTCTTACTGACAGCTGTGAACTCTCCTGCGGTCTCCTGCTGGCCTTGTCTTGGCAGTTCCCAACTCCTAAACTGGCTACCTTTGTCTGTGGATGAAATTCAAGAGGCTGTTTTATGGCCAACTTATCACTTCATAGACCTGTAAAAGCAGAATGACACAGGTGTTTCTTGCCACTGACCCATTATTTAGAGGTTTTCAGGTGCTGATGCCACTGAATATATGAAGGGACTTTCCTTATATCCCTCTGAAATAATTTTCTTATCTGCACAGCACTGAAGTGAAGGTACAGAGATTTGCTGGAAGAAGCGAGGGTACCCTTTCAGAAGAATACTCTGCTAACATCAGTGCAGGACAGAAAGATTATGCATTAAAAGAAGATGGTAAACAATTTTTTCCTCTTAGGAAGAATAAAGGGGGTACAAAACTTATTTACACAGCAAATCACAACACATACAGATTGTAATGAGTACAAGACCATACTATATCTGCTTAGAAAAAAAGCAGAGCAAACAATTATAAATTACTCTATAGAAAATATAGAAAAAAATGTCTAGCGCAGAGAGTATCTGTTCATTTCTTTCCATGATGGTTTGCAGATTATGTCCCCCTTCCTGAATCTGCAGAAATCCCAACAGCTTTGATTTATTTCTTTCAGCAGGGAAGGCTGAGACTGTTTGTTCATATGTTTAATAGTGATTGCATTGCAGCAGCAAACAGAAGAGGAGACAAACAGAATGAGTGAGTCGTCCTGTCGTGCCACAGGACTACTAAATGTCCTTGTGCAACTCATGTCAAACAAGATAAAAGAACAGGGTGGCAATAAGAGATACAGAGGTAGATTGATGCACTTAATGTTAGAAGCCTGATAGTGAGGCATGTATGTACAAGTTGAGGGCCCTTCTGTAGACAGCAATGAGAACCCAGCACATTTCAGCTGAGATTCATTCCACCATCATCCACCAAACTGTTCTCAGGTCGTCCCCAGCACCATTAACTCCGACCATTCCTCAGGACCTCACCATTATCCTGTCCAGAAACAACTGCTTTTTGAGGGGGGCTGAGTAATTAATAACTCAGCCTGGCTGGATAGCCACAAACCAAGTCTTCCTGATGCATCTCTTGGGAAGTTTCACATGTAAGGAGCACGGAATCCTAGGTAGCCATCACAGGCCACAGTAATGAGCTCAACATGAATATGAGGAAAGCCTCAGTCAGAGAACATGGATAAGGTTCTTAGGGATCTACTCTTTTGTTACAGACTCTGCTATTGGTCTTCTGGGTAAGTGTTGGCCACGCACTTTGCAATATGGTATACATATCTATAAAACTGCAGTTCCACCATCTTAGCAACATGGCATGAAGTGCCAGAGAGAGCTACACCACTGTGGTGGCCTGTATGAATAAACATCTCTACCTGTCTCATCTTTCAGTCAGCATGGCCATCTCACTGTCAACAATCACCATCTCTGTGTGGTAAGAAATGCTAAGAGGAGGGTGCAGCACAGCTGCAGGCGGTAAAGCTTCTCAATACATTCTGTCATGTACTCACTGGAGCAATAGAAAATCAGGGCTAGTCTTAAGAAAAAGAGGTCTGTCCTGCCTGTGCGCGTAATGACTATTGGGCATTCATTGATATGGAACTGGGTAGAAACAGAGGCCCAGCAGCCTCCTGAGGATCATTTACCTAAGGGAGCATTAGGGAAGAAGAGGAGACAAGAAATCTCAAAATATTAAGGGTTCTTTAGAAAACTAAGTTCTTTCATAGACTGAACTCTACTTAAAGGAAAAGAAGTTTAATGGTCGTTTTTCTGGATGGAAAATATTCAGTAACGATGTTCCTAAGGCTTTAGTTAGCATCCGTGTCAGAGAACTTATGAAGGAGCTGAACAGAGAAACCTCAAATCCTGCTGTTAATAGTCTTTCATGTACTTAAATGTCACAGTTAATGATGAGGCAGTCCAGAAGACTGAGAGGACAAGTGTACCAAAGCATTACAAAGAGAACAAGCAGTGTTTTCCTGATACTCCAGGGAGCTGCAATTGCTCACCTTCAATAGCACAGAGATATTGGTGCTGGAGACATTATTTTCATTTTGCTAAGGACTACCAATACTTGAGGGGAAAGACAAGGCAGATGCAAATAAGAAGAGCTGCTTCCTACAAGCAGCACTCCCTGGTGGGGGTAATACACTCTGGCCCAGCTGGTGTGAATGGGCCTCTGCAGGCTTTGAGCCATGCATTATGTAGGATTAGGTGGCAGTAGGTAGTAGCAGGTAGTACCTTGGACATGTTCTGCTTCCTAAATTCAGCCCCTGCACTCAGATGAGCAACAGATCCATGCTTGCCCAAATGCTGGAAATAAAAGGGATTTTAAAGAGACTTAGGGTCTCAGAGGATAGCACTGTTCTTAACAGGCTCTGGTCGTAACTTTAAAAAAAAATATTTGGAAACTGGATGTGGAGTAGAGTGCTGGGTAGAGAATGGCCCTCCAGTCCAGAAGTTCCTCAGCCCCTTTCTGGTATGCACCTTTGGGGTAGAAAAATTGCTCAGGGATAACTTCTTCTTAACTGCCATTTCCATTTATTTGTCTAATTACTGACAATTTCCATTATTTAGCGTCTATTGCTTTTTATCTCTCTGTGTACAGTTGTATCGCTAGTTCTTAGATGCTGCTTTTTTTGTATTGTTAACGGAATCAACAGTACATGAATTCTCTCCTCTGTTCAGCTTTGTTAGTCCAGATTCATCTGAGTTGCTATTCCGTAGCTTATCCATATGTCATGTGACATCAGTGACCGCTTCCTCTCTATTCCATGTGGGACCACAGTGAAGGTGAAAGGAAGATATGTGCAACCTGGGTGAAACTTCTGGGGAAGGTGACAGATGTTACTAGCCATTTATTGGTTGTTCACTTAAATACAAGAGTCTGGCAACACCATACAGAGACCAGAATGTATATAAATAACCTCTAAGACACATGGCAGCTTATGATTGCATAGTGTGGGCTGTACATGCATTCTAGCTGACAACAGTCTTTTGTCTGGCTTGATTGTAGAACTGATCAGTATGGAGTAATCTAATGCCCAGTTGGATCCAATAATAGTATGTGTAACTCATTGCTGCAAAATACGTTACTGGATGGGGAGTCACACAGCCAGTGAGTACACCAAAAAATATATATTTTATCTTTAAAGGGTGAGGAGTTTAAAGCAGACAAGATGACTGCCTGAATGCCAGAAGAATAAAGACGATTTCAGGCCATTTCAGCCTGATCAAAACATCTGCCTTTATGAGAATTATTTCAAGTCCAGAAAGGAGATTTTGCCTTTCTTCCCCTTCATCTTTGAATAGAGCCATCCTCTCAAAATGCATAATGAGGAATGTATCTTGTTGATACATACTGCATAATGGAGCTTTGCAGTTCTGGAAGAGAGGGAAAAAAATCTGTCTTTTTTATTCTTATTATTACTTTAAAATGAACTTTTCCCTTCACGGAAAACAAGGAGAACAAGCAAATGGTCAAATGTTACAACCTCAAGCTGTAACAGCAGCTCTCCTGAGAAATTTCAGTCTGCCAGACTTGTTACCATCCATTGCACTGACTGCTGTGTCACCTTGTGTCTTGAATGAGCTGTTCTTGTTGCAAATCTGCAGTGGGTAAGAAAAACTTATCTACACAAATTTAGATAAGTAGAGACGTCCTTTATTAATGATGCGCGTCGGTGACATGGGATCCTTCCCAAAGATGTCAGCCGGCACATTGCAATCAACAGATGTTTATACAGTAAATTCATACATATTTAGTTTATACAATGGATATTTAATTTCATCCTCTCCATGATTGGTTCTTCTTTTCTCGCTTCTGATGCAAATTAGCACGCAGCCTCTGTTTTAGTCTTCTATTGTTCTCTTTTGAGTAGGTGGTATAATTTGGGTAGGAGGTCCTTGAGCTGGAGGTCTCGAGCACTCCCTGAATTGACCATGTATGGTCAAGGAACATGTCGTTGGTTCGCAGGCTCTTGGCTCGTACCTGCTTTGGTCAGGTTTCAAAGATTATACACAATGGGTACAATCATAAATCCTGTCTTGCAGATATCTTGGACTACAACATACTATCCTTGTTTCTAACCACTAAGAGATTATTGGTTAATGAATACCTTAGGTCTGGAATTTTACAGAGGCATGCTAGCGGCATAAGCAATACAGATTTTATTTTACATTTAGTCATTTATTCTATTTGAGACTGATCTACCTAAAATTATCACTAGTCATCCTTACTAATACCTACTAATTAGAATTCTTAATATTCAAACCAGAATAAGAGGGGTAAGGAGTTTTTCAACAGCATCACTGGTGCATAACAGGTTTCAAGTTTCTCTAGTTTCTAAACCACAATCACCTGGTGAAGTTTACAGATTTCAAAACACGCACACAGGTCTAACATTTTAAACCTGATGATTTTATGCAACATTCTTGGCAAGAAAAAGCTGAATTTTCCTCACAGGCTTTGCCAACTCTTTTTCCTTCACACTGGGACAGAGAGCTCATGCTATTTATCTACTCCTTCAGCAAATTAGGAATGCCTTCACTTTTCCTTCACACTGCAGACCGAGAAAATACAGTGAGAGTTTAGCTAAGCTACAACTGAGGTTTTATTGTCTCTGCCATATCATAAATTCATTTCTAGCAGCCATTTGTAAAGTGGTACATATTCCTTCATGCCACACTGCTATCTCGCCTTACTCTGGGAGGCAGAGATCTGGCTGAAGAGCCAGAGAGGAAGTGGGGTGATGGGCTAGGTGTGTTTGCTCTGCATGAGACAGAACTGGGGACTAACAGGTGGAGAGGGAAGGCAATGCATAAGATATCTCACCATCATGGTGAGAAAGGGAAAACCAGTGAGGAAACCAGGATCAGTGCTATGCTTTTTGGTTAATAATTTGCCTTTGCAACTGGCTTGTTTTACTTTGTAGTGTGCTAACAAGTAAGACCCCCACTACAACAATCTTTAAAGGCAGAAAAATAAAATATCTTTCTTTTGCACATGTGGAGAAATTAAAGTACTATAGGCAAAGCAGTTCTGCCATTGTCCATATACCAGTCAAATAAACCCATCAGTATTCAGAGCAACCACACAGTATATGCACAGAACATATAGATGTACTAGTTAATCCTTGTAATTGTTTCAAGCTTACAAGACAAGAAGACTAACAGGGAACTGTAATTTGGAGTCGAACAGCATAGAGCAAATCAATAAAAATCTCAATGTGAATTGCTAATCTAAAGACTAAAAGGCTGAAGCCTTGTGCCAAGACAGAGCAGTAGCAGAGGGTGGAAAATTGCTTGGTTTAATTAGTTTAAACAACAGAGGAAGATCATGTGGATTTCTGGATGATTCATAAATGCAATGCTTCTTTTAATCTAGTCATTACAGAATTGAAAAATGAGCTCCATAGGAATTTTCCTTTATACTCTGAAGTTGATGAATTTTTTTGTATCTGTTTCAAATGTCAAGGCAATCTCAGATATACTGACACGGAAATATCTTCTGCCTTGTTGGGAAACAATAGCTGAGACTGATTGCTGTGGTCGATACAGCTATTAGCTGGCAGCAGAGGAGTAGTGGAGAGCAAGGAAACGTGGTAGCTACAGCCTGGCCCCATGTAGATCCTCTCTGGTTTATCCTGTAGGTCTGGCCTTCAGATGCACCTCATACACTTACATTTTCTTACTGGAAACTCCCTTCTCTTCACGCCAGTTGGCCTGTTTCTTTCCAATATGAGGCAGGAATATGCCAATGAAGCTTTTCCAAGTCTCCTTCACAACAACAGCTGAACATGTTTAGATGAAACATTCAGCCAGTCACACACCTGGTGTGGAAAAGTATCAGCTCAGACTCTGTGGCAAAATGCTAATTATGTCAGGTGGGATGTCATGGAAAACATCAGCTACAGAGTACACTAGCTGCTCTTCCAACAGTGCCAGACCAATCACAGTGATTTTCATTCTGTCCAGACTGACTCTAACTCTCTTTCTTTGAACAGCATAAATAAGTAAGTGGCATATCTAATGATTAAACAGTCAGTCTTTTTGAAGACATATGCCTCACTGAGATCTCCAGAAAAGTGGCTGCAGGGAGAAATGGCTGGGGAACCAGTACCAAACCTCCAGACAATGTGCAGTCTGGATCTTAGTCAGAATCTCATTAGTGGCAAATTTGTACATATTTCCACCACTGCTGGAAGAGGTTCGGTCAGATGGATCAGGCACATATGGGGGCAAGGGAGATATAATGATATAGTGAAGATCATCTCCGGTTTTCTGATAAAACCTAGGTGCCTTCTCCGAACTGTGGCACTAGGGTGGAGGGAAGAACTAGGATGGATGCCATCAGATTCATAATGCAGCCCTAGCAGTGCTAATGCTCTTGACAACCTGAAGAACAGTAGTCTGTTCTCCCTCTCTTTCCTTTGTTATTCTTGCTAACTTTCCCTACCTCAGGCCCCTGGGACAAGTTCTAGGTACTGGCAGAGTATTCCTTTCTCCTGTGTATGCAGGAGACAGTGCCCTATGCACAGTATTGAATTCTGTGCATCAGAGGGGGACTGCACAGCTGATTACCCAGAATCAATGGCAAATGAAGGTAAAAGAAAAAGCTCTGTGTGCACCCAAAATCCTCAGCAAGTTAGTACATCATCATCTGCCTGTCTGAATGTCCTAGCCTGCTGTGCTGCAGATGAGTTTTGTTGTGTAGTAATTCTCACAACACTGCCTAATCAGCTCTAACAGAGCAAGAGAAATAGCTTGGAAAAACCTTCATAAACTGAATCTGAAAGGTAAACAAGCAGTTGGGAATAGTGGTTCAAAGTGCTGGTCTCATTCTGAAACAAAAGGTATTTTATTACTGCAATATGCTATTAGGGCACAAATTACATCTCACAGAAATAAAACCTGATAACAAGTCTCAGGAAGATGACAATTTACCTCCTTTCCACTAGCTGGGACTCATCAGCCCAGGTTATAAGCAAAGAGCAGCTGTTCTGCCTCACTGAAAGTTGTTCCTTGCGGCAGCATTGGCCTTTGAAGGGTCTGGTGACTGATAAACAAGACAAAAGCAGAGATGATGTAGCCGCTCTACTGTTGCAGCAAAACTCAACTACAGGTACAGTTATGGCACTTCTCTGTGGCAAAGCATCTTCCGAGGTGTTCACTAGGACTCTGTCTATACCACACCAAGAGTTCATTGAAGTCAGCCCTCCTGGGGGCCACAGTCATTCATAGTATTTTAGCAGCACTGAGCACCTTCCCTGGGGTCTATGGATTTGCGTCACCACAATAGATGTTCTGTGAAACCATTTCAAAAGTAGTTGCTGGAGCAGGCAAGATTTTGAGCTGATCAGGTTGGAAAATGGCTTAGAAAAGGGGATCAGAAAGGTGGCAGAGAGCTTGCTCTCTCAGGACCACTGCTAAAGATTCATCTCAGGGATAATGTCACATTTGCATGCTAAGTAGAGTGACATGGCATAATGCTGCCAGTCGTTACTCTACAACCTCTTCCAGAAGCTTGATTTCTTTGCAGGAAGAACTAACAACTCATTTGACTTGTCTCTTCTGAATTAATTTCTACCCTATGTGTTCAACACCTTGCATGGTGAAGCTTGATTCCTATGAATGGTATCTACATAGTACTGCAGTATAAGCAGCAAATCAGAAGTATGCATTTATTTCCTGTATTTAATTGAAATAATCTTTTGATATGACGTGCAGGGGAAGGAATTCGGTATATTGTTCGCATGTAGTATTAATAATCTAGTTACAAACATTTTCTTTGAGAGGTTTAAATTAACTGTCAGGAAGTGGATCAAATGCATCAATAGCAGATTTATTTGTAAATGTATTTAGAAGTAGATGGCTGCTTTGTAAATTGTTATCTTAAGCTTTCTGGCTTTTATAAGCATCTGTTTTTGGCATGCAGGCCATTCAGGCATTTAGGAAGGTCATCTTTTCTACTGTATTACCTTAATCTAGATTTCCTGCTATACAAAGAAAGATTACTGAAGTCATAGGTACTCATTCTCAAAGGTACTGTTCTCAAAGATGTGTATGTTGCAACAGTGAAGTGACATCTGGCTGAGCTTGAATCTGTTTATCTGAGACATCTCTGGAGAGCACAAGAATGAATAAGATCCCCTATACTTGTCCTGGGAGGTAAATGAATGTTTCTTTAACTCGCAGTGTCTTCAAGTCCCACAGACTGTCAACACTCTAGTGTCAGCTATGAAACAGGTCTTGTCCACTGGCCAGCTACTGCAGGTTTGGGCTGTGGAAGAGGAATTTGAGCAGCCAGGGTAGGTCTTCATACAGCATTAACAAAAATTGGGAACTAATTCTCATTCCCATGAATGTTCTTGCAACAGGGGAAAAATAAGGTGGGCATGAAAGTTAAATCACTACTCCAATGCACAAGAAGCTGAAAGCATCTTAATACAGAGTGTGTACTGGCTTTCAGGCCCTATACAGTTACAACAGTAAATGTTTCCCTTCAGGGTTCTCATACACCAAACCAACCGAGTGCAACATAGTTTCCTCTGCTTTCTTGATTTGAAGCCTTCCAGATTTCGTGTCGACCCTTAATCAGTCTCTTTTGTCAGGAGGTCTTAACTGTTGAACACGGCCTCTTTTCCTGGGTTTGTCTTTAGGACTCTTCACCTACTCTGCTTGGAGTCAATAACTTAGCAGGCAAAGTTTTCACTTGACTCATTCTGTCAAGTGGATGATCTAACAGACTGTAAATATAAAGAAGATTTATGGGGAAACGGATTGGGAGGTTGTGTTTGGATATTTTTATCATTAAAAAATATCACCACCTTGTGTTTTTTCTGTCCAACAAGGCAGACTTTTATATGTAGATCTTTCCCTAAGCATGCTAATGAATACATAAAACTACCTTTTTTTTTTTCTCTGAGCAGAGTCTCCATGGAGAATTTTCTGTTTCAGCAGGACTGCTGTAAGTTATGAGCACCCGGGAGGGTGCACTAACATATCCAAAGCAGCCTTTATCTTTATGGAGTACTCACCTCTCCCTTCCTTACTATGTACTAAGCTCACTTTCAAGTCCTGCCAGCTATAAGAAATGTCAGAAAGATTGGAGACACTTACATATTTTTGAGTTAAGACTTCTTGCTTAAAAAGTGAGATTCATATCTTACTCACTGAACATTCCTAAGTATACAGACACTTTGGTGGTAACATGAGAAGCTTAAGTGCTGCTTCTACTATGGGACTCACCTTAAGTGCTTTGTGAAAAAGTTGATGATGTTGTGATGACAGTTGATTACTGAGTGAGGAGGTATGTGCATCCTGTCAGGAGCTGGGATAAGTCAGCATACATTCCTAGCTCTCTCGGATCAGCACAAAGGCTTAGTAGGCATCAGTGGATTCCTAACACAGAGACGGGGACAATCTGCCACAGGAGGGTTTGGAACTCTATATGTTTCAGTATCTGATCTTATGACTTTGTCTGTAGGGCACACCAACTCCTCTTCAAAGAAAGGTTTTTGCAACACAGGCTCTGGGGATTGTTTACTGGAAGCACAGACATACCCAACCTTGCCAGAGGGAGCGGGTTTTCCAATACTGTGCACACAATCCCTTTCAACATAAAAATGGCCATTTTTGGTCTAACTCAAAGGACCATTTAGCCCAGCTTATCTGTAACACTAGACAACAGCAGATGTGTTGGAGAGAATAGAAGGTGGCAAGCATGCAGTAATACTTTGTAATACTTTCCTAACCACAAGCAATTTGCAGTTCAAGGACTTCTCCAGCCAAATAAGACTTTTTTTTCATATTTAAGATACACAAATTAATTTCTTTTCTCTGAATTGGAAGCTGCCTTCTGAACCTGGGTGAAATTTCAACAGTCACAGTATACTGTGGCAAGGAGTTATACTGATTGATGGTGAATTGTATAAAGAACCAGTCCTTCTGTTTTGAAACTCCTTCCTTCTAATTTCATGTGTTGCTCCTTAATTTTTTGTTTTGAAGAGATAGTGAATAGTCAAACTTCATTCACCTTCTCCACGTCACATAAGAATTTACAGACCCCCGTCATAGCCCTTCTCACCTTCCTCTTTTCCATGGGGAACTCTATTTCTTATTTTTTCACAGTAGTCTGTTTACTCATTCCCAAAGCCTTCACAGATCTCTGATCATTCTCTTTCTCTGTACTGTACCTTGTATTAAATAGATATTATACAAAGCAGTTGCAAATTGCTATTGATCTGCATAGCCATGCAGAGCTCTTTACAGACACCACTGAATTATGAGGCTTAGGTAGACAGGAGTGAGTGACGAGGCATTCAGAAGCTCTGCCCATTCCCCAGAATAGCAAACAAGTATCTGAACCTGGACCAAGTGAAATGTTGCTAAGTACCAAGGAAAAGTGTCTCCAGTAATCCACAGGCAGGAGAGGGACAGGCCCCTGGAAAGCAATTTCAAAGGTACAGTATTGTCCCTTTGAGAGCTGGAACAGCTATTTGGGTTTTTTTGCACATTGGTTTCCTACTGGTATGGGGTATACAGGATCTGAGTATTTTCTCAATGTAGTTAAGGAAACCCAGTCCTGGAACAGAAGTGATCATATATGATACACAGATAACACCATTTCTAGAAATAGCCATCTGCTGGCTCTCCCTTTAAACAGTAGAGGCAACAACTTTAAAAATATATTTTACTACTTTTTTCAAGCTTTTTCTTGATTGAGCTTTTAAGACCAGGTTTTATTAGGCAAATTCTTAGGTAAGACCTCTTTGAGAACGCTGGAAGGGGAATTTGAACACTACTGACAGCTCTATGAGAGCTCATGTTTTCTCTTAAGACTGCTGGAGTTCTATTAATGCACCAAAAAAAATCCAGTTCCACACAAAATACAATATTATCTAGCCCTCAGGATTATAACACAGAGCTAGATAACATGACTCAACAATATCACAAGAGCTCTAAAACCAAAAGGCAAATAAAATGAGCCCCATACCTGCTAAAGTTGCAAACCATAAGCTAGTCTTGCTATATCATGAAGAATGATGCAATTTTTTATATTTCAGCTTAGGCATGCTTCCACCTGAGTTTCAAAGCCATGGATAAACACTTCCCAGAATCATAGCTGAGAAAAGCATAATTGCAGTGACTACTGTATGAGTACGAAAGAAGATGTCAAGTAATGTAAAAAGATTTTCCAGATGAGAACCATCAGAGTCTGCAAATGATAGGGCACCTCTAAACCCATCTTTTCTAGGACAAAATAAAGTCTATGAGTTACTAGTTCTCCCACAACTGGAATACTCAAACCAAGAAAAATCGAATAAGCAGCACTATCTGGTCTAAATGGATGAGGAAATGAAAAGCTTTGCGGGAACGTCTGTTTTAAAAGAGCAAGTGAAGCTTATGACAGTCATAAGCAGAGCTTGATCATGCTTTCAGCCTCTCTAAGAAACAGGAACACCATGTATGATATGGAAGAATCAGTTCTTTCCAGAGGTATGAGCTGTTTCTAGAGAAGAATTGACTGAACAATGTGAAAAAATACCAAACAGCAGTATACAGGCCCATGTTGCTTTCCTTAAAAGGGATGTATTCAAAGGCATTAGTGTGCCTCATGGCCACTCAGGACTCTAGTCTCATAGATATGTGTGTACCAGTACCTGGACAGCTGGCCATTGCTGAAGACAAACCAAAGGAAACTGGGTTATACACTGGGAGAGTCCCTCAGAGCCAGGCTGAGAGGTAAAACACAGTGTGCTTCAGGCAAATCATTCAAAACTGAGGGTTTCTGTCAAATGCTTTAATCCTGTCGGGATTTCAGAAGACTCCATCTGGAATCTCAGATGCCTCTTCAGCGTGTGAGGAACAGATCTGAAGTTCCGATGGTCAGCTTCTGAGGGATTCAATTGTATCCTGTTCATGCTCCCTACAGCTTTTCAAAGCCTCCAGGATAGACAGGGAAGGATGTCCTGCAACATCAGAGGAGGAGGTGTCACTGCTTAACTTTTGGCAGTTCTCACTGGGGGTGATGTTCCCTGATGCACATGCTGGCCTTTTCCTTTCACCTGCATTGCTATTCTTCCCTTCTATCCCCTTAACTTGTTGTTTTATTTCTAGAAGATCTTCTGATTTTTCTCAACTTCTTTGTCTGGTTTTCCTCTTTCCTCTTCCAGCTTTTCTCCCATTAGTTAATCTACCACAGGCAGACCACTCTTACCCTCTCCCAGACTCCTGGGAAAAGGCTCTAATTCTCAGTCTATGCACATCACCAGAATGCTACTGGTTGAGTTAGAGTCATACTTAGAGCAAATGAGGCATCCACACCTCTTCCAGGAGGAGATTTTTCTAAGAATGCAGTTATTGAGATAAGCAAGGACACTGTAGTGTGAATATTGAGAGATAAATGGTAAGGCAGGTGAAAGTAGGGAAAGTCCCTTATCAATGGGTCAGACTAGGCACATTTCTGATTGTAATGGTTTTGGTCAGGAAGCATTTATTTTGGAGAGAACAATTTTTGTGTAAGTGACATTTTTCCTTTTCTTTCAAAACTTCATTTTCTCCAACTTCCAAAAATGTCACTCAGCTATTTAGGGGCTGTCAGCATCAACTGCAAAACTATGTAATGAGTTAGTTTCATTAAAAGTCACATACAGAATTAAATCGCTTAGGTATTCTTTAAAAAAAAACAAAAAAAACCCCAAAAAACCAAAACCCAACAAAATTCATGTATAATGCAAATTGAAATCACCTCTAACATTCAGTACAATTAGAAACATTTTGCTAAATTCTAACCAAAAATTGAGATGATAATGTATTAAAAAATTACCCCACGGAGTTGACAAAATTATGTTTACAGCTAAGAAATAAAGGGAGCCAGCACGTTTCAGAATGTTTTAATAATAAATATTCCTCTGTTCCTGGTACAAATCAGCTTTCCTAGAGAAATTTAGTTCAAGGTAAAATGGCCTAAAATATAATCACAAAACAGATGAAATAAATCAGTGAAACTTTCTGAGCTGCAGAAGGAAACTGCAGTGATAAAGCTATTTATTAAAAGGAAATTAGAGTGATCAAAAGATAACATAACTGAAAGCAATACACAGTAAATATTACCATATCCATTCATCTGCAGTTTCAAATACATGTTTGTTCTTTGTTTCTCTGTTAAGCAGGAAGGTGTCATAAACAGTCCCATCAGGTATTGTTCCCAGCTGCCAGACTTCAGGAGAAGGTTACACCTTACCATACAAAACTTGAAGTCAGTTCTTTGACAAGTTATTCAGGGCAAGGCACAGGCAAAATATTAAAGAGAGAGGTTTTACGGAATTGAAGACTACCCCTTTTAATCCAGCCTAGCACTTAAGGCTTTCAATAGAGCAATAAAAGCAATTTTGACCTTATCTTTGACTGGATCCTTGGAAGACAGCTAAAGAAATGAGTGTGAGTCAACAGAGAGAAATGTATGTATTATCTAAATTCCCCATCACATAAAAGACAATGGGAAGCCAATTAAATCAAAGAAAAGGCGTCCAGTTATATCAGATGTGAGGTTCTTAAGAGGCGAGTCCAAATTAAACATACATGTCTACCTCTAAAAAAACAACAAAAACAAATTTTAAGGCTATGAAATGCTGTTTACAACCTGTTTAAGCAGCTTCTGTGTGCAGACCTTAACAAGTAGTTCTGAATAGACCCAGCTCATGAATTGTAACTATTCTTCCTAAGCAATGATTGTACATAGTAAAAGAAGCTCTTGAATTTCACCTTTTCTGCAGCATTATGGTATAAAGTTTCCGTAAATTCCAGGGTGCATAAGCCAACAATGCTATACAGAAATCAATCCACCTCAATCTATTGAAGCAAAAACACTCCATGAATATGTGACTCATTAAATAGTGAAAGACTGAAATAAAATGGCAGTATCTCTCATTATTGTAATTCAGTTTCCAGCAGAAAAATTACATAGAATAGATCTAATGAGGACATAGTTGACAGCAAAGTAGAAAAATACGAAGCAATTGAAATTAATGAGGAAGCTGGATGGGAAGAAAAAAGGATAGAATTGCACTTGATCAGCACAGGTTGATCAGCATCTCTTCTCACTGACTGAGCTCATAATCCTCATTACCACGAGGGCAGTGAATCTATTTGCTGCACACTTTAGCCTTAACGCTGGATAGCACAACCCTATTTCTGTCAGTTCCTGTCTTGGTTTGAAAGACAGGTGTCTGCGGAGGAAGGCAGGAGCCTCCCTTGAAATGGAAAGTGCAACCCCCTTCCCTCCAAATTATTATAATTTTGAAATTAACGGGCCTTCAGGCAAAGATATGGGCAATAGGAATAACAGTTCTTTACTAATATATATATATATATATATAACACAAGGCAGGGAAAAAACAAACAACCCACTGGTTTACACTGACAGAGTCAGAAATACAACCTGACACCCAGTTAGGGTGGCAGCAGCAGTCCGATAAGATGATGGCTGCAGTCCTCCTGAAGTGATGGATGTAGTTCTGTTGAAGCAGCAATCAGGTAAAAGAGTCTGGTCTTCCTCCGAAGGTCCAGTGGTAGGCCGGTAGCTCTTGTCCTCTGGAACTCCAGTGGGGGGAAAAGCTCCTCCGGGAATCCAGTGGAAGAAGGCTGCTAGGGTGTTCGAAATCTCAGTTTATATTTAGCATGGACTGCTTGGCTCCTTCCCCCCCCCCCCCCCCCGCGCGGAGCATCTCACAATGGGATGGGGAGTCGTGAGGCAGTTCCTTGATGGGCCATTAACAGGAGATAGTCCAGGAGCGAGTTATCGATGGGTCAGGTGATAAGGCATTGTTGTGCCCATTAACAGAAGATAGTCCAGAGGGGGGAGGCAGGGAGCACCGCCCCAGCTGGTCTCAACAGCTCCTGAAGATGGTAATAGAATACGTTTTTTTCCTTTTGGCGCATTTTACACTGTAACCTAGGACAGCTCCAAAGGCTCACCAGAGCTTATATTTGTCTACAATGCTGGGATTTTAGTTTAAATGTTATTTTTCTCACTCTGAACATCACAGATCTGCTGGGTCATGGAGCTGCTAGTGTCTGACTCCCTCAAAATTCACTTCTGCATTTCTGGAGGAAATTGAAGGCATCTCAGCAAATTTGCAAGGGGCATACCAATCATTAAGCAAGCTATTTGTGTGCACATCTTTCCATCTGAGCATACAGTTATATGCAGCTTTTGTCCTTGAAAAGTTTTCAGTTCAGTTAGACAGGGGAAATTGTATCTGATGGCTCTTTATCAGTTACTTTCCGTAAGTGGAAGGCATTCCAGAGACAGGGTGCTAGACCAATGAGCAGACTTCTGATTCTCATAGTTCTTTCTTCCCATTGTGACATGGACCCAAACCAACAGTTTAAGTTTCTCAGTTATGACTGAATAGTCTGCAGGGATCCTCATGTGTTGCTTGTGTCTTTGTCACAACAACCGTGGGATGACCTGGAATTGTGTGTGGATGTCAAGGCCCTGAGGAGTCCAACACAGTCACCAGTAGGTTTCATGTTCCTGTCTCAGATACTCCAGATGTGTGTACTGTTTTGCTTGCACGTTTTAGCCTATCTCAATTCATCACAAGAGGAGGTACAGTTTGCACCTTTTTGAATCCTCTGCCTGTCTCAGTCCGTCTGATCAACTCTCCACATAGCGTTCTGCTCTGGTTTTGCCTTTGACTTTTCTTAGGTCAAAGAAGAACCTGGTCAAGGAGCAGTGGCAGAGCTGCTGTCTTACTAGATTACACTGTTTATTTGCACAAGGTGTACTGTGATTATATGTGACATGGAAGCAGTGTCACATGCTTTCTGAACCCTGTGCTTTTGTGTCTGAGCCACAGCCAGATGGATACACACAGGACAACTTGAACAACCTCTGTACCAACACATACTTCTAATTAGGATCTAATTAGGGTGTTCATTTATCTTGAGATGAAATTATTCCAGTGGAATAAAAATGGTGGAGCACAGAGGGTGTAATGGAGATTTTAAATCAGGGGGAAAAGGAAGAAGGAACAGCATTACAAAGACTGTGAGTTCTTCGGCAGCTTCAGAGGGAAATTACTCAGTTCTGAGACTGGAATAGTTATAGAATGTTTCATCTACCTCACTGCTCTGATTGGGAGGTCTATAGCAGACTCTCACAGCAGTTCAGCTTTATTGACCTTGCCCCTTACCCTAATCCAAACACTCTGAACCCCATTGTCACTACACTTAAATTCTGAGCATTCATAACAGTCCCTAACATGCAGGGCCACCCCACCGCCTCTCCTTCCCTGTCTACCCCACTTGAAGATCTTGTAGCCATCAATTGTGGCACTCCAGTCATGTGAGGCATCCCACCAGGTTTCTGTGATAGCTACTATGTCATAGTTTTCCTTTTGCATCATGGCTTCAAGCTCCCACCTGTTTGTTGCTCATACTCCGTGCATTAGTATAGATGCACTTCAGATGAGCTAATGATCCCAACACCTTTTTGTGGGTGTGGGCCCCGTTTCCTACCAGACCCTTCTCAGGTGTTTCTGTGACTTTTAAAACACCAGTAACAGCCCTTGCCTCTTCATTCCTCAATATATTTTTATCCCTTGTCACCACTGAGAAGGCAGAGAGAGAGTCCTCGCTGGCACACCATCCTATGGGCCCTAGCATGCTTCCTTTGGGCTTACTAATAACAGGCCCAGTTATATCCCCTTCTCCTTTCATAATATTATGGGAGTCAAACAAAAGGGAAGAAAATCAACACTTCCACTGCTGAACTGGGTATGCAAAACTGCCAAAGTGTTTAGGAAGCACAAGTCTCACTCAGCCCAACTGGCCACAAGCTTCTGGAAGATTGCCCACCTCATGGCACTGGGAATTCAAATACACTTCAAGTCAAATACAAAGTGCCTTTTATTCTCTGGTGTGAGCACAGGCATGTTATTCCCTTCTGCTGGGGATGCTGAGAGGTAAGAAGTCAGCTTGCTCTGACTTCTCAGCACTACGCTACCATCTATATGTTGAGCTGACCATACTTGCAGCCTGGATGTGTGTGGGGTATGGCTTTCCCTAATTCTATCTAATAATATGGAGAGAGAAGAAGAAAAAAAAAAGAGTGAAAAAAGAGAAAGACAGGGCCGGGGGGGCGGGGCAGGGGTGTGTGTGGAGAGTTGTCACCGTTCCTGGAGTCCAGTGACGTCTCACATATCTGGTCTGATCTTTGGTTCTTTAGTAGTGGGTGCACACCAGTGTCTCGATTATCGGTATTTTTATTGTCCCTTTCAATTAATGTTCATGAGCCCTGTTCACGTTCTCCTCCCCTCTTCTTGATTTTCATGCTAATTAGGACGCAGGCGCAGTATAGAACACTTTGAGGGCTCCGAGGGGACCCAGAAACACCATCACTGACTAGCAGGATGAAAATATAACCTCATGACCTTGGCTAGACCTTCAATCAAACTAAAAGCAGAGCCTCTGTCCTCTGGATTGCTACCTAGTGCTTTATCCATCAGGTTCTCTCTTAATGTGATGAAGAAACTAAATACTGAAGCCCGTGAGCTGAATGAGAAACATCTGTTTGGTCTTTCTATGTCTGGCATACAAGGCACAGGCTTTACTTCACTTTTAAAACCTTTCCACTGGCCTCCCCAACACACTTGTCTCCATAAAATTCCTGTATCTAGCCGCTGGAAAGGCACTATTTTCCTAGGAGTAGCCTGTCCTCTGAGCACCGTATGCTAGCTGACCCTTAAAATTTTTCTGTGCTCTCGAAAGACTGTGTCATGGTCACGTGACAGAAGACTTTACACCTGCTGGAAGCATTGTCAGGTCTTTCCTTTGCTCTCACTGACTGTTGTGTGCTCTCCCACTGCATGTGCAACTGCTATGAAATCCTCTGGGTTACTCAGGTTTTCCACTTTCAACCCCAGACACTGCAGCAAACTGCTCAATGTAGCTAAAGAGATTTCAGAGATTTCACATCCCAGCTGTCTTTCTTTGACCCACTGACAGGCTAGAAAGCAGCATGGTTACTTCCAAAGCATAACTTCTGTTCACTGTTCACTGCATACAGCTGCCTCCCGTCAGACTCAGGGTTGTCTTGGGACTGAGGACTGCCCAAAGCTGTGGGTGACACACACCCCTCTTTACCCGAAGAAAAATGAGGAATGAAATGCAGACTTCTGCTGTTACACATTGCATTGTTCCCTCCAATTCCTTCTCTCTCAAGCTTTCTATTTTAAGGGTAATTTTTTTTCTTAAACTGTAAGTTGAATGTGAATATGCTGACAGGTTGAGCCTGACTTAGCAGTCAAGTAATGCTGACTGGTTTCTTGTGGTCAGTCATTTAATTTCCATATGTCACATGCAGTTCTTAATTTCCTGCCAGTTTCATTTATTTAGACAAATGTATTGCATTGTCTTGTCACAGATCTATCTTTTATGGGAGTGGGAGCGTATCTTGCCACCTTCTCGGGGTGGGCCAGAGTACTGCATTGAGCTCAAGCCTGCTACCCACTTAGATGTCACAGCGCTGTTTTACATAGATATTTCCACCACTTCATGTCTTACTTGGCTATTCACCGCATTGCAGAGAGCAACATAGGTAGACATCTGTCTTTCAGAGGGATGTGGGAAACAGCCATGGGGAATTCAGGTCCAGGCACACAACTGGGGTATGGTGGCTTCATGCATTCCCAGTGTGAGGTGTGTCACAGCAGCTTACCCTCTTAACCCACTCCATTATGAGGGAAAACCTTTTAGCTTAAACTGCAGTAAAGAGCCTTTAAATAGCATTGTTTACCTTATCCTATCTACGTGATTCCAGGACACACACACACAAACACACACAAATGAACTGTGCTGCCACAGTTGACCTAGCATGTAATAACTCTGTAAACACCAAAATTCCGTGGTGTCTAAGCTGTTAGACAAAGCTTTCTCTTCTTGTATAATTATAACCTCTGTTCTCACCATTTCAACACCTATTGCAACTACCCACAGCATCTTCTGAGTGTAGACCAGGCTCTTCTGGCCCTGACACCTTCAGATTCCTTGCATGGGTGGCATAGGCAAATTTCTCAGCTTACTAAAAATACCCCAATATTTTTAAGTCACTGAAATGATATAGATGTATGCTTACTTCTCTACCCAGTTTACCTACTGACAAAGATGCTAGGGTTCCAGGTGAAGTTAAGGATTTATTTTTATTCCTTTCTAGCATCCCACAGTCAGGCAAAAAAAAGTAATTTATCTAAAACTGTTGTTTTAGCAGTTAAGCAACAGAGAGGAACAATTGTTAATACTTTATTGTAGATTTGTTCCTCATTGGGACCATATGTCCACAGCAATTATTAAGCATTGTGTGAAAAAACCCTTTAATGGAATTCCCTAACTATCACAATCTATAGGTAGGAGAGGCTTGTAATGCATTTGCTTGTATCTGTCTAACTCTGCTTGCTGCTTGCTCCACCTCCAATGGCTCGATTGCAGCTCCAGCCAAGCCCCTCAGTGTCTCCCTTCTCAAGGCAGCAAATATCCTGCTGATGTAACCATTGTTATTATTCTTTGCATTTTAATCTCTTCAGAGGATGAAATGGCAAGGGGAAAAAGTGAATCTCATCAGAAGGAGTTTACATAAAATGTGGCAGAATTTTTCCACCTCTCCCAGTAAGGAAAAATGAATCACAAACAAATGTTACCTCCGGTCCCCCTGGCCACCTAAAAAATCCAAGAAGATGACTTGGAAATGACATTTCTCTCATTAGTGTTATTTAGCAGATCTACAGACTTCCAAACTCCTTACGGCAGGGAGATTTGAACTGGATGATCTTTAAAGGTCCCTTCCAATCTAAATTTTGATTCTACGATTCTATGATTCTATGATTCTATTCCATGCTGATTAATACAGAGACCAGATCTTATTCCATGTGTTTTCTGCTCCCAAAGCATACAGGAAATGGAAGCTCATCCATATGTTGAGCAGCTGTAACATAGCTGGGAGTTCCTGAAATATGCAAAGAATAGCCAAATACTTCACATTTCTTAGGCATTTGTGAGTAAAATGTATCATCTTAAGGCAAAAATGAGAGAGAAGTTGAATCAATGCATTGATTTTTCGAGGCATCTTCTGGTCAGGATGCTGTCTGGGAAGATAAAGCTTCCAATTTAATGTTTTCTTTTTTTGCTTCTTACATGAGTGAAACAGGAATATTTTTTTCTTGTATATTGTCAAACATACTCCCCACAGGTAAGCTTGTCTTAGGGTAATGATACCCTAGGGCCTGGGGTCTTACTTCATTGATTTTGTTCAGTGTTTGAATACCTCTATCACTCCCCAACCTCAAGGCCGCACTGAAACATTAATCTTTCCTATTTCACAGAGTTACAGAATCACAGAATGTTAGGGGTTGGAAGGGACCTTGAAAGATCATCTAGTCCAACGCCCCTGCCAGAGCAGGACCACCTAGAGTAGGTCACACAGGAACACATTCAGGCGGGTTTTGAATGTCTCCAGAGGAAGAGACTCCATGACCTCTCTGGGCAGCCTGTGCCAGTGCTCTGTTACCCTCTGTAAGAGTCGATTCAAAACCAGCATTGTCTCAACCTTGTCATGAGGGATATGGACAGTAAGGTACCCCAAAAGTCAGGCTAACATCTTGACATGAGTCTGCAACTGAGAATCTTGCTGATCCTGAGAATGGAATGCCAGACTTGTAAGGTCATTATGCCCTAGACAGAGCAAGGATGAGAGCTGAGCAACTTGTTCATCTGGCAGAAAATGGCAAAAGGATGAGTGCTGGTATCTGCTTCTCCCTTCTAGAAACCTCGTGAGGGGAGATAACAGCCAAAAGAGGGAGCCTTGTGGAGGCAAGATGGCTCTGTTTTGGCTAAAGAGTGCTGTGCTGTTCTCTGGTACCAGGGACAAGCCCGAGAACTGTTATCAGGAAAAAATTGATCAGCATCAATGGAGCCAAGAAGAGGCGGAGATACAGAGGAGGAGCAAGGGGTGCTACATGGCATAAAAAGGGGCTCCTCAGTACCCAAATTTTGGAAGCTTCCCCCACCAAGGATCACAACAATCATTAGGACCTGTAGGACGCTGCCTGGACCTGGGACCATAGGGATGCCTTGGACCCGCAGTGGTAGCTATTGACCTCTTTCGTCTTTTCACTGTACTTTCCCCTTTCCTTTCACCCTCTTTCACTATCGCACACCACTTTACAGGCGAACAATAAATTTTCACTGTTTGATTGAAGCAAACCCCTTTGGTGTGGTCGCCTTAATTTTGCACTTCAAGATCACAGCAACGAACCATCTTGAGTCCACCGAATGGACCATGACCCTCACAGTGAAAAAGTTTTTCCTTATGTTAATTTGAAACCTCCTGTGCTCCAGTTTGCACGCATTGCCCCTTGTCCTATCACTGGACATCAACGAGAAGAGCATGGCTCCATCCTCCTGACACTCACACTTTATGTATTTATAAACATTGATGAGGTCACCCCTCAGTCTCCTCTTCTCCAAGCTAAAGAGACCCAGCTCCCTCAGCCTTTCATCAGAAGGGAGATGTTCCACCCCCTTAATCATCTTTGTGGCTCTGCGCTGGACTCTTTCAAGCAGTTCCCTGTCCTTCTTGAACTGAGGGGCCCAGAACTGGACACAATATTCCAGAGGTGGTCTCACCAGGGCAGAGTAGAGAGGGAGGAGAAACTCTCTTGACCTACTGACCACACCCCTTCTAATACACCCCAGGATGCCATTGGCCTTCTTGGCCACATGGGCACATTACTGGCTCATGGTCATCCTGCTGTCCACCAAGACCCCCAGGTCCCTTTCCCCTACACTATTCTCAAACAGCTCAGTCCCCAACCTGTACTGGAACATGGGGTTGTTCTTTCCCAGATGCAAGTCTCTACACTTGCCCTTGTTATATTTCGTTAGATTTCTCTCTGCCCAGCTCTCCAGCTTGTCTAGGTCTTGCTGGATGTCATAACAGCCTTCTGGTGTGTCAGTCACTCCTCCTAGTTTTGTGTCATCAGCAAACTTGCTGACAGCGCACTCTGTTCCCTCATCCAGGTCACTGATGAATTGTTTCAAGGTCTGCTTTTCCTTGAGTGATAGTTTCATTAACTGTTACTTCATAAATGGTCACATACAACACAGGTGTGACTGTGCTTCCATTGTCTTTAGGATAGTAACCTCTTTCTTTGCTCCTGTACTTTGTAAATATGGCAGCATATTTTACATCCTTTCCCAAAGACTAAAGGCTTCCATTATCTGCTGCTGTCTGTATCTGACCCTATGTACTGATTCTGATTATGTCCCAACAGCTTCACCTACATGTGCTTCTCATAGGATACCTCCTTAAAAGGACACCTTTTGGTGAATGTCAAGCTGGAATGAGCATGTTTACAAACGTGCTATTAAACAGACAGAGAGAGGCTTCCCTTGCATTTCATTTTGGGATGATTCTGACCATGAGGAGCAAATACTTTCACTTTTTGGGGCCATTTTCCATAGCCCATAAGAAAACAACCCCCTGAGCTCATTCTGCTGATAACAAAAAGCATCAGAAATACCATTTGTTAGTCAACTTGTTTCATAGACAGGCTTCAGGAGCACTTACTCTGACATAAAGAGGTATCTTTCTGGGGAGAGACAGAGGGACAGTGCAAAAGGATCCATTCGCAACTCTTTAGATCATGTAGGAAACATGCAAGGCAGAGGAGGGTTCTGCAGCAGAGACAAACGCATGAGGTTTTTTTTTTTAAAGTCCATTAATCTCGTTACTGAGTTTAAAGAGCTGCTTGTATTTATATCTCTACGAGCTGTCATGCTGCTTAGGGATTAACCATAAGCAACTGTGGAGAAAATATTAAATATAAGAGGAAATGCAGGGAGGGGAAGGAAGGAATGAACATAAGAACAAAGTAAGAAAATACAGAAGGAGGAAAGAAAGTTAAAATTAAACGATTAATAAATTAAAATAAAAAACAGATGTCATATAATCTTCTAATGTCTATGGATGAGCTAACATCTCTTTAATGAGCATGTCTTGTTAAGACTGGCTTGGTTAACATACCAAGGCTCAGAGGGAGATTTATTCTTGTTCCTCTTCCTTTTACCTCCCAGGAAGCCAGGGAGCAAGACAAATCACGATAATTTGTGACTATAAAGCAAACACAGAGTTCTGTTTATATTGTTTTTCACTAACAATCACTTAAAATACACTGTCCTGGCTTGTGTTTACTTTCGTAAAACAAATTAATTCTGTCAGTAGTGTTTTTCCTGGAGGAAAATACTGCGTTTGATTATTTTCTTTATTATCTGAGACACTTTTATGACTTACAAAACATTCACTATGCCCCCTGACCACTTCAAGAGCTGCTGTCTCTCTTCAGCATTGACTGTTTTGGTTTGAGAGCTTCATGTAATTCAACTGACAGAAAATTTTTTAGTCAGGTCTTAAAGCAGGTTTCTTGCTTGACCTACAAATCTAATTTCCAATCAGCAATTCCTCTTTGGTTGTCCTAGAAATTTAGACATAGACAGACAGAAAGACAGACAGATATGATCTATTCTGGTGCCCTTTATTTGTTTTGCCCTCTGAATTTCATGGCATATGCTCAAATGAAGCATTTTCGCACATGCTTTGTCTTTCACAATGATGGTTGTATGGACAGTCTGAGCAGTAGCTGGTTGAATGTTCATTGTGAATCGAGGTGCTAAGGGGACAACAACATCAAACCTGCACCAAGGCTGTTGCTCTAAGCGTGACTAACAAAGCAAGACGATTAGACAGTTTCAAGTAACTTCTTACGAGTCTGTGCTGATGGCTCTTACAAGTATTTTCCCCAGCCTACAGAAACAACATGAAATGTGGGAAAGTGAATTGTGTCATAGCTTATACAAATGTCATTTTATTCCAATTTTTAAGCTGCTTCCATTTTGCTAAGGCATCCTGGGCCACATCAAAAGAAGTGTGGTCAGCAGCTCAAGGGAGATGATTCTGTCCCTCTACTCTGCTCTCGCGAGACCCCACTGTAATAGTTGGTCCGAAAACAACATTGTCTCAACCTCGTCATCAGGAGTATGGACTCTGAAAGCTAGGCTAACATCTTGACATGAGTCTGCAGTGGCCTTTGAGATGAGTTGCTGATCCTGGGAATGGAATGCCAGGCTCGTTAGGTCATTATGCCTTGGACAGAGCAAGGACAAGAGCTGCATCTGGCAGGAAACAGCAAAAGGATAGAGATGCTGCTATCTGCTTCTCCCTTCTAGAAACTTTGTGAGGGGAGATAACAGCCAAAAGAGGGAGCCTTGTGGAGGCAAGATGGCTCTGTTTCGGCTAAAGAGTGCTGTGCCATTCTCCGGTACCAGGGACAAGCCCGAGAACTGTTATCAGGAAAAAATTGATCAGCATCAATGGAGCCAAGAAGAGGCGGAGATACAGAGGAGGAGCAAGGGGTGCTACATGGCATAAAAAGGGGCTCCTCAGTACCCAGATTCTGCAAGCTTCCCCCACCAAGGATCACGACAATCTTTAGGACCGGTGAGACTGCTGCCTGGACCTGGGACCATAGGGATGCCTTAGACCCGCGGTGGTGTTGCATAAAATCATTAAATTTAAAATGTTAGAACTGTGTGCATGTTTTGAAATCTGTAAGCATAGAAACCTCACCAGGTGATTACGGTTTAGAAACCAGAGAAACCTGAAACCTGTTAAGCACCAGTGACGCTGTTTGAAAACCCCTTATTCCTCTTATTCTGATTTGAATATCAAGAATTCTAATTAGTAGATATTAGTAAGGATGACTAGTGATAATTTTAAGTAGATCAGTCTTAAATAGAATAAATGATTAAATATAAAATAAAATCTGTATTGCTTATGCTGCTAGCATGCCTCTGTAAAATTCCAGACCTAAGGTACTCATTAACCAATAATCTCTTAGTGGTTAGAAACAAGGATAGTATGTTGTAGTCCAAGATGTCTGCAAGACAGGACTTATGATGGTACCCATTGTGTATAATCTTTGAAACCTGACCAAAGCAGGTACGAGCCAAGAGCCTGCGAGCCAAGGACATGTTCCCTGACCATACATGGTCAATTCGAGGAGTGGTCGAGACCTCCGACTCATGGACCTCCTACCCAAATTATACCACCTACTCAAAAGAGAACAATAGAAGACTAAGACAGAGGCTGCGCGCTAATTTGCATCAGAAGTGAGAGAAGAAGACCCAGTCATCAAGAGGATGAAATTAAATATGTTTTGTATAAATTAGTTATGTATGAATTGACTGTATAAATATCTGTTGATTGCAATGTGCCAGCAGACTTCTTTGGGAAAGATCCCATGTCCTCGATGCGCATCGTTATTAAAGGACGTCTCTACTTATCTATCTTTGTGTAGATAAGTTTTTCTTACCCACTACAGATTTGTAACAGTGGTAGCTATTGACCTCTTTCCTCTTTTCACTTTACTTTCTCCTTTCCTTTCACCCTCTTTCCCTATCGCACGCCACTTTACAAGCAAATAATAAAGTTTCGCTGTTTGATTTTAGCAAACGCCTTTGGCATGCTTGCCTTAATTTTGCACTTCAAGATCACAGCAAATGAACCATCACAAGTCCACTGAGTGGACTGTGACACCCACCTGGAATACTGTGTCCAGCTCTCAAGGCCTCCACACAAGAAAGACATGGACCTGTTGGAGTGAGTCCAGAGGAGGGCTACAAAGGTGATCAGGGGGCTGGAATACCTCTCCTGTGAGGACAGGCTGAGAGAGTTGGGGTTATTCAGCCTAGAGCAGAGAAGGCTCCAGGCAGACCTTATAGCAGCCTTACAGTTCTTAAAGGGGGCTTACAGGAAAGATGGGTAAGAACTCTGTCCTGGTTTGGGCTAAACCAGAACTAATTCTGGTTTAGTGCTTTTACTTTTCAATTAAGTCTCTTCTAAGTAACTGCACTTTCTGAAACACAGCATATGTTTCCAGACAGTGACCGCTTCTAGTAGTGATAAGACCTGATGTTTATAGTTCATACCAAGGAGTGGTGTGCAGAGAGGCCCTTGTTTATACCTGTTCTTATAGTGACCAAGGTCACTGCTAAATCTTGTACTCCATGTTGGGCTGCCGGGAGCGAAAAGGGTCACAAGCACGTAAAAGGTCGCACCTGCAGGGAGAAGCGAACCCAACAGGTGACCCAAAACTGACCAACAAAGTATTCCGTCCCATATACATCATATTCAGTATAAAACTGAGGGATCATGATGGTCCATCTCTCTTCTTCGATAGCCAACATCTGAGGAGGACTCTGTCTGTCTTCTATCTTCAATCCCAATCTGTGCATCCCTGAATCCAGTGCCTGAGTCCAGCTCCTGCATCCCGTCCCTGTCTGCTACCATGTCCAGCCTGGGACTGCCCCAGTGCCAGCCCTGCAGCTTCGACAGCGATGTATCGTCATCAGCGTGGGGGGAGTTGTGTTCAGTATTGCTTTTATATCTATTTGTATGTATTTCATTATTTCCTTATTTTTGCATTTTCTGTTATTGTTACTGTTTCATTAAAGCTGTTTTTGTTTTCTTTTCCAAACCGTGAAGTCTCACTCCCTTGTTCTCTCTCCCTTTCCCCTTTGGGAAGGGAGAGGGGTTAATAGAGAGCGTCTCTCATTTGATAGTGGCTGGCCCAACCTCAAACCATGACAGACTCTTTGTGAGGGAGAGTAGTGATAGGACAAGGGGCAACAGTTTCAAACTGCAAGGGGATAGATTTAGATTAGATATTAAGAAGAAATTTACTGTGTGGGTGGTGAGACACTGGAACAAGTTGCCCCCTCCCTGGAAGTGTTCAAGGCCAGTCTCGATGGGGTTTTGAGCAACCTGATCTAATGGAAGTTTTACCTGCCCGTGGTAGGGGGGTTGGAACAAGATGATCTTTAAGGTCCTTTCCAACCCAAACCATTGTATGATTCTATGAAGAAGACTTTTAGTTCTCAAGGAAAGGTATAGATAGTCTGAACAAAGCCACACTTAGAGGGAAAATGGTGGGTGGCTTACAGCAGCAGGAGGGACCCTGGAGATTTCTCCTCGCCCCATGTGATTTTATCCACGCTTTTCTCATGTAGCTACTGAAACCTACCGGAAATTCCTAATGGGGTGACCCCTCAGTTTGGACAATCATGATCTTCTTTGACTCCTTCAGATGAATGAGCACAAAAAAAAAAGGTGAAGAAGAGAATGCCATTCACAGTACTTCCTGGCTGCGTCACTGAACCTTATCTGTTGTGTAACTTTCTTGTCTGCAGTAGGATCATAGGATCATAGCATCATAACATAGTTTGGATTGGAAGGGACCTTTAGAGGCCAGCTAGTCCAACCCCTGCTGCAATGAGCAGGGACATCTGTAGTTAGATCAGTTTGCTCAAAGGGATATTCAGCCTGACCTTGAATGTTTCCAGGGATGGGGCATTCACAACCTCTCCAGGCAGCCTGTTCCAGTGTTTCACCACCCTCATCATAAAAAATTTCTTCCTTATATCTAGTTTAAGTCTACTCTCTTTTACTTTAAAACCATTACCCCTTGTCGTATCGCAACAGGCTTTACGAAAAAAATCTGTCCCAGTCTTTCTTATAAGTCCCCTTTAAGTATTGAAAGGCTTCAATGCGGTCTCATTGGAGCTTTCTCTTCTCCAGGCTGAGCAACTCTCCCAACCTTTCCTCATAGGAGAGGTGTTTCATCCCCCTGATCATTTCTGTGGCCCTCCTCTGGACCCACTCCTACAGATCCATGTCTTCCCTGTGCTGAAGACTCCAGAGCTGGATACAGTACTCCAGGAGGGGTCTCATGAGAGTGGAGCAGCGCAGCAGAATCACCTCCCTTGACCTGCTGGCCACACTTCTTTTGATGCATCCCAGGACGCGTTTGGCTTTCTGGGCTGCAAACGCACATTGCTGGCTCATATTCAGTTTTTTCATCCACCAGTATCCCCAAGTCCTACTCTGCAGGGCTGCTTTCAGTCAACTCATCACCCAGGCTGTATTTGTGCTTGGCCTAGCCTGTTATTTATGCTTCTTCTGTGAGATTTTTTTTTCTCTCTCTCTGATATAATTGTCAAAGGAGTGCACACCAAGACTATGAATCTGACCAGAGTCCAGTTATAGGGTTAGGTGTTACAGGGATATACAAGGATGTAGAAAGCAAGAGGAATCCCAGTAGCCCTTGATTTTCAAGAGTGTTCGGGCCAAGGTGCATAAGCAGGGGAGTCCAGAACTCTGTACTCTCTAACAGGAGGATTCAGCATTGTCAACGAGCCACTGGGTTTGGTCAAACTTACCTAGATGAATTTCTCATTCTTGACAGAGCACAGATAGTTGGAAACTCAGCATGTTACTCCTCAGCTTGCAGAAGAGTGAGGAAATGTGCAAATACTGTGGGAAGGGAACAAGCACAAAAAAGCATTTTCTCAGTTCAGAACCTGTTTGCAGGAGCTACAGCCCAGGACTGATGTCAGCAAAGACAGAAGATAGGGGGATGCTAGGTTTACCACCTGTCATTTCCTGCTGACATGTCTTGCAGAGACTGTTGTGTCCTGAGACTTTTTGAGCAAGGAAAAGTTGGAGTATGCTGCCCTACTCCAAGCCCTAGCTCCACTTTTCTGAATTACTTGAAGTCTAAGCAGCTTCTCAGCAAAGCCTATGACAAGGTCATTTTGCATTCAGCAAGGGACAAATTCACAAATAATTGCAGCATAACCCTTGCCAAGTGCATATGCAAGAAACCGACAAGGAAAAGACTAGGAAGTTTGTTTTCCTTTTGAAAAAAATGTGACATAAGGGTATTGGCATCATATGGACACAAGTGCTTAAACAGAGCTGCAGCCAAATGTCTTGCAGACTTTTCCATTCTTGAAGAAACTCAAGACTTCTCAACTGCTGCTGGCATCCTACAGCAACTACTGTGTATCTCTGCCTAGCAAGCCAGTGCATGCAAATGGATGATTCTGTGTTCTTCAGTGCTGTTAATGTCATGGCTCCTTAGCACCACACTCTATGAGTTATGGAGGTCTGTCTGCTGCAGCACAAGCAATCCAGCCACACAGAGTATTTTTCCCACCGTTAAAGCAGTGCAGTCCAAACCTTAGATTTCCCCGAAGCAGAGTATGAGATATTGAAGCTCATAAAAATAAATAATTTAATAGTATGGTGCAGCAACAGGGTCAGCTCAAGCTGGGTGCCTTCAGAGTGGGGCCCTGTGCCTTTTAAAGCCTCACAATCTGTTACATAAGCTGTTGATGTGCCTGTTCACACGACATGCATGTGTTAGTCCAATCAAGTTGTTCAATGGTTACTTGTCTTCTTCAATGACTGCAGTCTTAGTGCAGGACCCTTCTTACACAGTTTCATAATCTTTTGTTCCATCTGCACCTGGATCTCATCTGTCTTCTGCCGACTCCAGGTAGAGCGGTCTCTTTCTTAATTTCCAAGAATTACAGTTTCTTTTCCTTTGATCACAATGGTCACTGTAATTAATATTGTTAGGCATAGAATCTTCATGAATATTACTTACACAATTTCATTATGTTAGTTAAGTTACAATTTATCAGACATGCAAAACTACTGGCCATTCTTCTTGGACTAAGCAAAGAGTTCAGTCTAAGTTCACTGTGTTGCTAGGTTACAGCTTGTTTCCTAAGGATTCAGCAATATCTAGCTACTAATGCTAAGCAAGTTAGTTATTAATGCTAACCAAAGCACATGATTCTAATAGTCAAGGCTACTTCAGCTTCCAACACTCACATTAACATTTTCTTTTTTTTTTTTTTGGACAGACAAAACAGATGATCCAGCAAATCACACAGCTCTGCAAGTTTGAAACAGCAGGAAGATTATGTCTACATCCTCTCTCTCACTAGTTCACCTCCTGGAATCCACGTTGGGTCAGTGTAGGAAAGCTGGGTTGCCGAAAGTGAGTACCAGACTGTACAGGTGATCCTGCAGTCAAAACTTCATATTCAGGCTCAGGTGGGTGAATATAAACAGGAAAAGTACGTAAGAACTAGTGTTCCACACACAATTTCATTCAGGGTGGAAAACAGTAACAAAACCAAAGCATAATTCTATTACTATTCCCTGTCTCTTCCAGAAATCACAGACAAATTTAGTAAACCAACATGGTCCTGGTATCAGGTAAATTATTCCCTGAAATGAATGATGGTGGACAAGTCCATGCTTCTGTATCCTTGACCATTTTGACTGGCAAGTCTCAGGAGCAGAGACCACCTTTTGGTCCGTGATTGCACAATTAGAGCTAAATAGCACCATTATATAATACATTATCTGATGGTGTGCCAAAGAACTGAGTATCTATAAAAGTATTGGTGAATTGTTTGTCTAGGTCCAGTGCTCTGAAATTATTCACGATAGGTTACCCAGTTCCTCTGTAGATGAATTAAATCAGAGTCGTAATTGGGCACTTCATACAGTACCGGGGGTGTGAGCTTGTTATGCAGAAAATCACTTACAAAAGAGAAAGGGTCAGAGATCCAGAGACTCTATTTTCTAGTTTTAATCATAAGGTCTATGAAATGCAAAACAATTGTGACTAAACCCAGAACATTCGTTTCAGGTAGTACGAGACATGGTTAATAATCTAGACAGTCTTTTATCTCAAATGCCTTCTATGAAAAACAGGAAATTCTATGAATCCAACAAACAGGTCTTATCAGTATGGGCTTTCTCCCTTGCTGGGATAAAACATTTTTGGTTTGTGTCTGGAGGGCATTGACCATACATTTGTAGTGTGGGTGACTGAGGAGTGGACAAGGGTGAGTGCTCTACTGCAGCTGACATTTTCAAACAAGAATAATGGATCAGGGATATAAATGGTGGGAGCAGGCTCGGCTGCAGTGATCATGAGTTCAGGGAAAAAAGCAGGACTATGACCCTGGACCTCAAGAGAGCAGAGTTCAACAACTTCAGAAATCGGCTTGGAAGGATCCCATGGGACATGGGATTATATCCGTTTCAGCATTCAACACGTTCATGTCAGCATATAGCAGATTCGTAAAAAAAAAACAACCACCCAACTTCAGAAACCCCCAAAAGGCGATTGAACAAGTACAAATACTACAAAAATTACAGATATTGTTCACATTTAGCAAATGCCTGTGCCAAAAAAAAAGGGGGAGAGAAGACATAACAAAAAAATAAATTAAAATCTAGCACAAAATGTAACAGTAATATCAACAGAAGGGCCTACAATATTCCTACAATAATAATATCTAATTTGGATTCTGTGTAGGCATCTCCATTTATGTACCTAATTGTTCTGCTTGATTTTATCAGTCCTTTCTTTGACTTATCTTTTGTTCCTGCTGCTGTTCGGTCATTTATCCAAATGTTTCATCTGTTATAACTTTTTCCTGATCATGCCAATCAAGATAAACCAACCCTGTAATTGTTTCTTTACCTTGTAGTTTAACTGTTGAAACTCACTCCCACTCCACAGCCACTCAGTCTCCTAGGAGATGGAGTTGCTCTCTCATATTGATAAAACCTTCAGAGCTCCTGAAATATGTATAAAGCTGAGAAAACTGAAAAAATGTCCACTTTAAACCAAAGAAGAAAGCTGAAAGGGAAAAACACTTGAAAGACAATATGAACGTAACCAATTATCCATGTTTCCTTTGCCTGTCTCTACTTGTACTAATGCCTCAACCCAAATCTTGACCCATTGCAAATATTCATGTTCATTTTATTTGAAGAATAGTATTGTCTAAATTTTCCTTTCAAACCAGCGGCTAAAAACATACAAATCTGAGGTAGAAGAAACATACAAAATAAAAATATAGCGTTCTTTTCAAATTGCATCTAACAGCTTTTTTCCTAAGAGCCTATAACAAGCCTTTTCCAAACCATGATTACAAAAACGTAGTTCTTTGAAGCACACTGTGATTTCCATTTTATTATACCTTACAGTACTAGCAGAAGCCACAGCTAATGTTACATTTCTATTTCTATTCTAGACTGTTCCCTTTTTATTTCATTCTGTTCCGTTGATCTTCTCTTTGTTCTCATATCTAGGAAAGTGAAGATGACAAAATCTTGCATGAATTTGAGGGGAATAACAAAGATTTTTGATTGGAAGCTCACGATAAATGTTTGAATTTGAGAATTGCCCAGCAGGTCAAAGGGCAGCAATTATCTCTGAAACTAGATACATGAAATTGTCAACTAGGTTACTGATACTGTCTTTTTAAGGCCCACATTTGCACTTGAAAAGAAGAGCAAAGACAGTCCCATCCATCCGTTCTGCCTGATTTAAGGACCTTCCCCAGTATCACTGAAGTTCTTCCCATAATCGGTATAAAGAATTATTCTCTTCAAATTTCTGCTAAATATTTGTCTGCAAAACAGTGCATGACAAGGAAACTGACAGTATACAGGACACCATTAAGCTGCAGGCCCATCCAGCTATTTTACATCTTGACTTCTTCAGTGGCAAACACAAGACACATGAAATGTGCAAACACTCCTTAGTGAAACTGAGATAATCCCTCTTGCTTTTCTAAAGTCTCTCTTTCCAACAGCATCGTCTAAGCCTGCAGAGCTGAAGACAGAATTGAGCCCATAAGCTTGATGTTAAGCTTTCCTTCCAGATTGTGCATACATACACATACATATATATATAAGCACTTTGTGGCAAGAATAGGCTTGTTTGAAAATGTGGTTTAGAAGAACAGTCCTCAGTGACAACCTGTTCAATTCAAGGAGCAGTTGAATGAAGCCCCACTGGGTTTCACCCTGATTCCATTCTTCTCAATGTCTTAACAAGCAGCTTGAAGAGCATGACCTACAAATATTGTAGCCGACACAAGAGTAAGGGCAGGAGCCTAGATCACAGCAGAAGAGGTAGTCATCAGCAATGATGGCAGCAAACGCAATAGCAGTTTCCAATAATAAGGAAGGAGAAGTTAAATATGCAAAAAATTGGGGAAGCACCAGTGAGCTAACTGGAAAGCAGAAAAGGGTTCTTTATTATATTGGGTAAAAAACTATGTGAATGTGTGTCAGGGAGATGGGACATAGGCAACATTGGGGTGTATTCACATCAGTGCTGTATCCGACGGGTGAGAGGCAATTACTCTCTTCTGTCCATTCGTAGGTTGTATTAACTGGAAAGTCAATACTTTTCCAGGGAGATTCAAGAACCCAAGGAAGATGTAGACAAACTGAAGACCCTAGAGGGATGTTCAGAAAACATGGTTGTCAGAGAAAGATGGGAAAACCTGAGTTAATTTAACGTCAAAAAGGGGACATAGAGTGTGAGTAACTTGCTAACAGCTAAGATTCCCCCCTCACCTCACAAGGAAGTGTCATCATCAGACAAATGTAGTGTGGAAAAGGTGGTTGTCACCTCCAACACCAAAATTTGTGGGATCTCATCTATCCTTCAAAAAGACGCAAGTCCCTGTTCTAGAGGTAGGGGATTCTGGGATCAGGAACTGAACAAGTAGAAATTGGGGCCTCACTTAGAGGACACACATTTAGCAGTTCCTTATAATAATGAATTTAAAGGCAGCCTTTCACCCAACAGAAAAGATTTTTGGCTCACCACCCAGAAATACCCGGCCCTCTCTAACATGCTGTACATGGAGTCCTGGTGTTTTGTACTGCTGTCAAAGATAAGGTGCAAGCAAACTGGATAGCACTGAGAGTCTAAAGCAAAAGCATAAACAAAAGAACACCTTGTGCTGCAGAGTCAGCAAACTCCACGTAATGATCCTAATTGGAAGACCATTGTACGTTGAAGAGTTAGTGATCTGTGTAACTGCTGATGTGAACGGGCCCAAGCCAGGGCTGCTATGCTGTGCTCTGCGACATGCACAGCTTGGCCTTCAGGCCTGTCTCATGTTGTGCATGTCTATTGGCTGCATGATAAACTTATCTGCTTGACTGCAGCAGAGGAACCTACAGGCAGCTTCCACTTGGTGTTGGTAATTACACCACTTGCATGCCCTTGTCTTTATCTAACAGTGCAGCAACAAGTTCCCATAGGAACACCCTTATGTTGAAGAGTGAAAACGATGAATAGAATTGTTTTCCTTGTGAGAAAATCCTGTAAGACCTCAGAGGAACAAAATGAGATAAACTTTCCAGGGATGGATCTGCTCAGCATGCGTGCCACACTCATTCAATATTGCACAATTTGGGGTTGTCAGCACCTGAAGTGATGTAAGTTCATCTATGCTCGCTTTCTTAACAATATTATCTCTTATAAATGTCATTTTAAGTGGTAATTTACAGAGTCAGAATTTCTATTGATTACTAGGATCATAGCAAACCAGACCCTCCTGGTGCTAAACATTCCTGTTATTCATTTTTTTCTACATTTTCCACTCCAGATCCTGAAATGAACAATGATTATAGCACTCCTCAGAGACTCAGAATATGATGCTATAGAATATGTTCAGGTTGACATCTACATTCTGGAAAACACTGAAGTCCATGTTAAAAAAGGGTTGGATGCCAAAAGGAAATTGCTTATTCCCACTATACCATGAGAAATCACCATCATGCACTTTTGTACTCCAAGAACTTTTCCCTTAGAGTTAAAAAGTGGAAAACCTTTTCTGTTTGTAAATAGACAATTGTCTTTCTCAGCTGTTTTTATAATGCCAGATGGTGTTTGATTAGTTCATTCCAGTAATAAAACTTCTCAAAACCATAATACATCCAGTCTAGGTGAAGTCTGCATATCCTTACAAACCTTCTGACATATGCCCAGCATCAGCCACAGAGTAAAGAAAGGATTCTGCTATAGAGATGACCATCTGCTGTTGCTTTTAGAGGTTGTGAGGTTTGGGTAAGAAGGAGTCTTAACTAGCAGCTTCCTGCATGTGCAGAAAAAATACAATAAAAAGAAAATGAAGCTGGAAGCTTTATTTCGGAGGAAACAATGCTTTATCGTTGTGATTAGAGGAGAAACGGGGCACTACTTCCAATGTTCAAGGAACAGTGTTACCACAGCAACAGCCAATGTCCCCTCTGGACTTTTCTGGAACAACACTAATGTGGCTTTTCAAGGAATATCTTTCTTCACGTTATTGATGAGGAAAGCTTTTCTCTTCATAGCAGTCCTTGTTTGGCCAGCCTGTGGCAGAGTGGACACACCCCAGTGAAGCACATTTTTTACCCCATGTGGCCCAGCATGAACATGGAGGGAAGGGCAGGGACCTTGAAGCTTACCTGGGAGGAAAACAGGAGTCATTCTACAGCCCGGAACATCTGTGTTAAGTGTAATCATTTGTTTGCCTCTGTAAGTATTGCAACCTGCCTAGGTGTCAGACCAGGATGTTACACCCAGATCTGCAGGGCCTTCATAACTACAGCTGCACTGAAGAAAAGGTCCTAGTCCCAGAGGGAGATAAGCAGACTCCATTATTGAACAAACATTACTATCAACAGGCTCAGTTGTCATAAGGAATTGTAAGATCTGGAATAAGCGTTTTCTAACATATTTGGCAAAAGAGAGTGTCACAGAACCGTAGGAAGGGAGCAAGAACAGGCATACTATGCTGTGCTGCCCCAAAACAAGACTGAGCTGATGGATTCTTTTTGCACAAATTGAAACTTTCAAAGTGAATTAAAAGTACTATATAGAACGTTTCACAGAAATCAATATTAGGTCAGCATGACAGAGATGACTGGAGACAAAGGAAAAGACGGAATGTGGAAAGATAGAAGAAACAGTGTGCCTTTTCTCTTTGATGTTCTGTAGCTGCACACAGAAATTGAGGACCAAACAGAGAATGCAAAATCAGCCAAAATGGATCACGAAGCATGGGAGGATCCTGGCAGCAGGTCTAAGAGCTGCTTATGTTAGTACAAGTTAGTCAAGACAACGCTCCATTTCAGCCCTCTGGTTTACATTACTTGTCTTCAAGACACTGTGAATACCTACTAAATATTCTTCAGGCAGTTTTTCCAATCATGTCTCTTCGGTATGGAATGCCATTTAATTTGTTAAAATATAAGTAGTTGCTTCTCTGATTGCAAAGTTCTACAGAACATTTGTCCGACCCAAGCAGTCACAATTCTCATGCTTTTACCTCAAAGTTTGAGATTGTCTTCAGGCTATATTGGAGCAAAAAATTAATCAGCTTCCACTAGGAAACAGAAGGAAAAGAAAAAAAAGTAGCCTCTAATCTTACAGTTGCAAATAAAGACCTAAAGCTCTGTGTTCTTACATTAAAAGTTATTTCATTTTGGCTGCACGTAAAATAATTTTTATACATATACTTAAAAATAAGTATTTATAAATGGCATATGTTTTCCTTTTTTGACTCTGTGACTTTTTTTCTGTTTTGAGTCTTAAAGTTGAATATGTTTCATCTTCAAGCCTTTTCTGTGCACTGGAGACCTCTAAAAGCCTATTATTTTAATGAACAAAATGAAGTAATCCCATAACTCCAGAAACTGGTGTTTTAAGACAGGAAATCTGGTGAAATGCCCAGTGCTGGTCATTCTGTATCGCTTCACATCTCTCGAGGAACAGATCTCTACCCCTAACACCATTCTTACCAGACTTTCACTCACCTGTATTGGAAAGTTATTACTCTCAGGAAGAATCATGGAAGCAGGTTATACAGAATTATAGAATGATAGAATGTATTGGGTTGGAAAGTACCTCTAAAGGTCATCTAGTCCAACCCCACTACAATAAGCAGGGACATCTCTAACTGGGTCAGGTTGCTCAGAGCCCCATCAAGCCTGATCTTCAATGTCTCCAGGGATGGGGCTTCCACCTACCTCTCTGAGCAACCTGTTCCAATGATCCACACCCCCCCCCCCCCCCCCCCCATATTAAAGAACTTTTTCCTAATGTCCAACAGTTCTTCCCCTGCCTTCTTATCGGCCCCTTTCAGGTATTGAAAGGTCGCTATAAGGTCTCCCTGGAGCCTTCTCTTCTCCAGGCTGGACAACACCAACTCTCTCAGCCTGTCTTCAGTAGGAGAGGTCATCCAGCCCTCTGATCATTTCCTGGCCCTCCTCTGGTGTGGTTGTTTGGTATCTGATGGGATTTTGGTACAATTTTGCTAGCTGGGCATGGGGCTATGGGGGTGGATCCTGTAAGAGGCTTTGAGCAGCTCTCCTGGCTCCAGTTGCACACCTGCCTCTGGCCAAGGCCCGACTAATGGCGCTTCTGTGAATAACTATTTAAGAGTGAAAGAAGCTGTTGATTGTGCCTCTTTGTTCTGTTTGTGTTGGTGAGCAAAAGGGGACAGTAGAGGCAGCCCTGAAGACACCCAGGTCAGCAAGGAAGGAGAGGGGGAGCTGTGCCGGTGCAAAGGTTCTCCTGGAGCCAGTGGCAGGGTGGCGGCTGAGCCCCTGCAGCCCCTGGAGCCCAGCGTGGCCCAGAGGTCGCCCTGCAGCCCGCGGAGGGCCCTGGGCTGGAGGAGCAGGGACCGGGCCCGAAGCAGAGCACGACTGCAGCCGTGCTGGAGCTGCCCATCAGTGGGAGGGCGGCAGCCCTGGGAGGGATCCGTGCTGGGGGCTTCTGGGGAGCTGCAGCCCTGCGGGAAGGATTCACGTTGGAGCAGTTGGTGCAGGGATGTCTGCCGTGAGAGGGACCCCGTGGTGGGGCAGGGGAGGGCTGCGAGGACCTCTCTCTCTCTGAGGATGGAAGAGTAGTGGAGACGTTTTGTGCTGGACGGAGTGTAGCCCCCATTCCCTGCCCCTGCACTGCTGGGGAGGAAGAGGGAGCAGAGCTGAGCACTGGAAGACCAGAGGCAGGGAGTGGCAGGTCTCTTGCAATTGCCCAAATTTTGTCTACTCACCTGTGGAGTGTAAGTGGTTAGACGTCCATTAGAAGACCAAGTGATTTAGGCCCCTTCAAACAGAAAAAAATTGACAATCAACAGAGACAGTCCCATGCTAGAGGGCAGTTCAAATCGCAGCATGGGATGAATCATGGAGATTCCTCCCACTGTCAAGAGGTCTCTTCATCCCAAAATTGCCTTTCAAGTCCAGGGCAACCAGGTTCTCAGAGGCTTTGTTGAAATCTATCACGTTGGCAACGTCCCTCTTATCTGCAAGGCCAGACAAGACGTCAAATGAGAAAATTGTATTATTTTGTTATGATTTATTCTTGACAAATCCATATCAGCTGCTTTTAATCATTTTAATATGCTCTTGGGAGTCTGTAGATGTATTTCTTTATAATGTGCCTAAGAATCTTTCCCCAGGTTGAAGTTGTTCCCTATGGTCTCTTTTTCCCTTTTACAAAGAAGGAGGATGACTGACCTTCCCAGATTCCTGGGAATTCCTCCAGCTTCTGTGACTCATTAAATAGTGTATTGTGGGACTCATGAGGCCCTAGCAATAAAACTTGGTAGCAGACAATCGGATCTTAAGAGCTGCTTAAGGGATCTTGTCATTCTGTGTGCCCCCTCCCCCAGTCAAATTAGTGGTAACTGGCTGTCTTTTATCGCAGGCCATTTTACTTGCAGAGCAAACAGATGTGACGGCACAGGCAGTAGTGCTGTGGATGAATACTTCAAGGCTAGCATAGACCAAAATATTGGGGCAGCCAGAGACTGAGTTCAGTTCTTGTTTCCCAGCTGTGTAGTGGGCTTTTTCTGATGCACTCCCATTAGCAGGTACCTATCATTGAACAGCATATGCAAGAAACCATTTCCTCAAGATTCACTGAATAACTGAATGTGGAAATCTAGTCCAAGCCCTGAGAGAAACTATGGGAAGAAAGGATAACTGTGACTTAAAATACTGAAGCAGCATATGTTTTTAATAAGAATTTCCATGATTTCCTTTTCTTTTCAGGCTGTGACTGAATTTCCTTCTTCATTCTGTCAATGCAGCAGACTTCAAAGAACCCTAAGCCTTTCAGAGAGTCTGTTTATATCCTCAGCCTTTATTTCCTCACCTGCAGGTTGCCAGGACTGAAAGACCATGTATCTTAGGACAGGGAACACTACAGTGTGCCATGATTTATTCATTATCCAAGCATGATGTTTGAAGTAGGGCCTGAATCAGTCAACAAGACAAGCCACAAAAGTAAAATGATATATGTATTTTAATTATACTTAGATAGTATATGCAAAATATATAATACACGGATAATAACATAACAATAACATGTCTATGAAAATCTGTACATAGCTAAGCCCTTTGTTGTTCTGCACAAAGTGTCAGCTGGCCTTTTCTTTCAATATAGATCCGCACAGGGGATCTACAAAGTTGTCATTCCCTCAACAACATAGATACAGTTCACTGTGCAACAGAAAGTTTTTCTATTGTTGGATAACCAGACTTCAGCAAAGGCATCAAAATATATAGATAAGATACAGATGCTGCCTCATCTTTGAACAAGTTACTGCAATGGTTAATTACCCTCTACCTTAAAAAAACCCAAAAACTTACTTCTAACCTGAATGAAGTCTAGCTATAGTTTCCAGGCACCATTTTCTCTTGGAAGATTTTGCAGCCAAAGAATCCTTGGTGATCCAAATCTGTGGGTCCGATGGGTCATTATCAAATTCCTTGTTCCTGGCCTTTTCACTGATTTAACTGGGAGGAAGGTATAGGTTTCTTCCCACTTAACTGAACTCTTTCTGTCCTCCTCTTTCTCCCAGGTGTCACCACTTCCAGAAACTGTCAGAGTGAAGGGACTGCAGTCATAACTATAACCTGTGACTCAGTGCTGGATACCACTCCTGGCAGAAATGATGGTCTTCCCCCAAAGAATAACCATGCGACCCCTGACTGTGAAGAAGATGAACTCAGAGGTGACCATCTTTGTTTCACTACTTTCATTTTACTATTTTTCCCATTCGTAAGAAAAATGTCAAAAAGTGTTTTGTTTTCTTATAGTGGTATGAAATTTCTGTGAAATTTTCTATATCAGGAGTATTTTAAAAATAAGTGTACCTTGTAATTCCATGTGCAAAATTTAAGTTCTCCCACTTACAAGAAAACCCTCATCTGTAAAAAAAAAATAAAGCTTGATGTGTCTGTCATGCCACAAAGACGGAATACAGTGCCCTTGTATTCAGTGGGGTACAATGCTGAAACTCAAATTTCATTACCACAGAACAATGTTCTTTTTTTGCAAACAAATAACCAAAAATAAGTTCCCAAAGCTTTGAAATTGAGATACAATTTCAGAACATATGCAAATGAGGAAACATATTCTCAGATTCTCATCATAATACATAAAAAATGTTTGCTTGTGCTTTTTGACAATATACAAAGTCATGGAGAGATATACACTTACATATAAGTCCGCCACCAAGAAGTAGTGGAAGGATGGATGAATGAACAGATAAACAGATGCATAGAGGAATCATTTCATGAACAACTGACTAAAAGGATGAGAAGATGGATGCGGTACCATGAGAACTGACTTTAAAATTTCAGAAAAAGACACGATAACAAATTACAATTTCTTCCATACTACACATCTAAAAATGGATACAAGTGTTTTATTAATATTATGACAAGGCTGAGGTCAGGAAATTCTCAGACTTACCTTGAAAACAAAAACTTGATTTACTTGACAAGGCTGAGGTCAGGACATTCTCAGAATTACCTTAAAGACAAAAACTTGCATTACTGAGACCTAAGAATTGTGTCTTCTGTATGTCCCATACCATCTGACAAACAAAAGGTGTAAACCCTAGGGACTTTAAGAGCATCACTGATAAAACACGAGGTTCTCATGGAAACATTCAAACTAAAGCTTTGAAAAGTGGGTCAGAGGCCATTCTGCAAAATTCAACCTTCTCCAGACAGACATAGGGCAGAGCAGTCTGATCTAAAGGAACTAGGACAATAAAACGCCAAGTATGAACTAAACTCGATATCCATAAAGAGATTAATAGGAGATATAAGTATAACAAGTATAAACAAGACATAAGCTCTGCTCAAGCATCATTAGGGAAATAAGATTACTTATACTTTTCATTATTTAATCAAATCCGAAGGCTTAAGCACTAGCTACAGAACTTAATAACTGGAGCTAGAAGGTTGTTCGTCCTAGAATAAGAGTAGCTAACAGCATGGGTTTTTACTTCTGTTCCTTCCCCTTTAATGCCTGCTTTTACCACACACACGAAAAAAAAAAGTTAACGTTCTCCGAATATTGATTGAACAACCCTATCAGGAAAAAAATCTTGAGCACACAACCCTAATATATGTATGTATGTCTATTTATTAGTTATATACATGTACTCCTGTAATAATATACTATGTACATCATAACACATGCACCAAAATAGAAAGTAAAAAAGGTGATATAAAGTTGAAATAAATAATATTTAAAACTTGTTATTTCTTTTATTCTATTTATTAATAGTGCAAAAATTATTTTCTTCCTGCACCCCAATGGATTTTCTTGTGCAGCCCCTGCAGTGTGTGCACACCACTTTGGAGACCACTTCCCTAGAGTGTGTCATTCCAGACTGAGATGGGGAAAAGTGAAAGAACTGCAGAAAGGTGAGTCCCAAATACCTGTTGGGAGAGAGTGAAGATCTGGGATTTAGGTCATGGGAATGGGTGCAGGGTTCCCAGGTATAAGCAGCATTCTCCTATTCGAAACATGGAAGCACTGTAATCTTCAAATTGGTCAGATGTCTTTAAACAGGGAATTCGGGTGGTCTTTTTCTTTGCCATCCAGTTCATACTTGCTGCTTTGTGTGGTATACACAGATCTACATTTAGATCTACTTTCAAATATCCTCCTCAGCCATGGAATCTAACAAAGTTTTCTTAAAAAGACCAAAAAAAACACAGACATGCTGCTCTCTGTTTCTACTGCAGCTATTGGAGATTTAAGAAAGGCTCTATACTCAACCTGTTCAATAAAATCCCAGGAACTGAAAACAATCGGCTATGCCCCTTAGATAATTCCATTAATTTTCTGTCTCACTCTTAAATGAAATAGTAAGTTGGATTAAACAATTCATAGGCAACAAAGGCAGGACACACAGCTCCTGAAGCAGATGGGAAGGAAGGTAAAAGAGCATGAGCCTGCAGGGTTTTCTCTTTTGCCATATGTTCTAGTTACACTTGGTGCTATATACAAACAGGACAAAAATAACTCACTGAAAAATAACCGAAAAGCTACTGCTTTTCAGCCATACAGGTGGGTCATATTGACAATGTATGAAATAGTTACAGTATCATCCAAATAAATACTGGACAGGTAGTTCTCTTACCGGCATAAAAATTTTTATGAATTCAATAATAAAGTAGAGGTTATCAGCTACCCACCGTGTTTATTTTGAAGTCAGAGAGGTGACTACATGATGTGCAATAGGTAGAAAAGCAGGATTAACTTCACATAGCAAACCCACCTGATAAGTTCCCAGAGGCCTGCTGACAGTACAGCCAGTGCTGCAGTCTCTGCTACCTCAGTTTCCCTGCTGTGATACACTTCCTTGCTAGATGAACGTTAGCTCAGGTACAACTCATCTTGGAAACAGTATTTAGTTTGGCTCTTGGCATCACCCCAATATAGGATCCAGGCCATGCCTATGTAACATGCTTTCCTTTGCAGACAAAGCCGCTGGACTCAGAACAGTAGGAAGATGGCAGCATTTTTACACTTTCCAAACTTGTTCTTCATGAACCTGTAGCATAAGCAACACCTTCAGCACCTTTTCTCAGTTTTTATTGTGACAGTTAAGACAGTGCCAATGTCTGTGACAAATGCAATGTTGGAGAAAAAATGAAGCTGGTCACAGTCCTTAAGGTAACTGGTCCTTTTTCTCTTCACAAAGATAACAACAAAATAATTTTGCTACTTGACTGTTTAGTCCTCCCGAAGGACTAAAATTACTTCCTAATCCAAGTCCCCATCTTCATTCTCTGCTAGCCAACTCCAGAAACGTATGCATATTAAAAGCAAATCTAAGTAAAGGCAACTGGAACTGTGGTTGATTGAGTAATTCAACAAAGTAGCAGTAGACCTTTGCTGGAGGACCTAAAGAAAATGTGATTAAATAAAAATGATCTTTGTATTTAGTATTTCCCAAGAGGATTATTTCTTGGTGAATACTGCCATTCCTGGTCATAAAATACTCAATACAAGATCTACTTTCACGTTCTAAGAAGTATGCTTCTATGACCATAAATCTCTCTTGAGATCGAAAATGCTACAGCATTAAAAGTGAGGGCATAGAAGGCTTTATCTCATGATGGATCTCTCATGAGAAATTTCATAAAGGGATTATGTCCCCAGCCTGCATGTGTTCAGAAAGAGCCATCTGTTTTTCCATTTTCTTGTCTGTCTCACACACATCCGCTTTATCAGATACAGGAACCTTGCTGTTGTAGACCATCTCATTTTTTTCTTTCTGCAACACCAGCTTTAACTCCCTCTCTAGCTCTCTTCTGAACAAAACGGATACTGTTCCAAAAATTACAGATAGCACCAGAATGTGTAATTACTGTGTTGTGCAGTAGCATACAGAGAGGTAGGCTCTGTGGTGTAGTGTGCTGTGCACGCTCAGACTGAGGGGTCATCCCCTACTGAAAACAGTTTACGACAGAGATGCACAGACAAGGCAAAAGTACCAATACCTATTGTCATTGAAGTGAGGAACAAGGGCATGAGTTTCTTGGAGCTGTCTGTGAAGCCTGTGATGGCACTGAAAAAATGAAAAGCCCTTAGATTTATTTCATAGACTAATAGAATCACAGAATCATAGGATGGTTTCGGTTGGAAGACACTTTTAAAGATCTACTCCAAACACCCTCCCTCTGGGCAGAGACATTTTTCACTAGATCGGATTGCTCAAAGCCTCATCCAACCTGACCCCAAAAACTTCCAGTGATGTGGAATGCACCACTGCTCTGGGCAACCTGCTCCAGTGTCTCTCTGCCCCGTCATAAAAAATTTCTTTTTTACCTATTCTCTCTTAGTGTAAATCCGTTGACCCTTGCATTTTCACTACAGGCCCTGGTAACAAGTCTCTCTCTGTCTTTCTTATAAGCCCTTTTTATATATTGAAAGGCCACAATGAGGTACTCCCAAAGCCTTCTTTTCTCCATGCTGAACAACCACAAGTCTCTTAGCCTTTCTTCACAGGAGAAGTGTTCTAGCCCTCTGATAATTTCCATGGCCTGCCTTTGCTCCCTCCACTCCCACAGGTCCACGTCTGTCTTGTATTAGGGATCCCAGAGCTGGATGACATACTCCAGGTGGAGTTTCACAAGCACAGGATAGAGAATTAGCATGCTTCTTTTTATGCAGCCCAGGATTCAGTTGGCTTTCCAGGATAAAAGTACATATTGCTGGGTCATGTCCAATTTTTCATCCACGACTATCCCCAAATTCTTCTCTGCAGGGGTGCTCTCAATATATTTATCATCCAGTCTGTATTTACACTGGGATTACCCTGACCCAGATGCAGGACCTTGCACTTAGCCTTGTGAACTTCATGAGTTTAGTGGCTTGGCAACTACACCAGCCAGTTCCCTCAGGACCCTGCGTTGCTTCTCATTGAGTCCCATCAACCGTAGGTTCCTCAGCTGATCTTCTTGTCCCCAGTCACTGCCTTGAGGTTCAGGTGCTTGATAGATGTGGGAAGAGAGATTACAATCAAAAATTGAGACACAAAAATGGGTGAGTACCTTAACCTTCTCCACATCGGTTGTCACTAGTCTCCTGTCTTATTTATTGGGGGGGCTACGTTTTCTTTAATCTTCCTTTTCTGTTCAACATACCTGTAGAAGACCTTACTATTCTTTGTTTCCCAGAGGCTCCCAATGCACTAATTCCTTGAACAAGAGAAAGTTTGCTCTCCTAAAATTCAGGACTCTTCAGCTGGCCCGTATGCCTTAAGATTGTGCATTCCATCAGAGCATTATCATTGCAGCCCAGGCTGACACTAATCTTTCTGTCTTGGTAAGAAACAGATCTGGTAAGGCTTCTCCTCTGGTTAGGCTTTCTATCACCTGGATTAAATTATCCTCAGCACACTCCAGGAGTCTTCTAGAATGCTTGCAGCTTGCTGTGCTGCTTTTCCAGAAGATCTCAGAGCGGTTGAAATCCCCCAGCATGATCAGAGCCTACGAGTATGATACTTCCCATAGTTGATGTAAGAATGCTTCTTCAATGGTCTCCCCTTGGTTGGGTGGCCTGCAGTAAACACCAACCACGAGGCTTCCTTTGTTTGCTTGGCCCCCAGTTTTTACCTATGAGCTCTCAACCAGTTCATTGTTGTTTTTCTGTGATGACTCTGTACAGTCTACACATTTTTTTACACAGAGGGCAACATGCTCCCACCCTTGCCCTTCCTACCTTGCCTGTCCCTTCTGAAGAGATTATAGCCATTGATTGCAGTGCCCCAGTCATGCAATTTGTCCCTCCACCTTTCAGTGATAGAGATTCTACCATAGACTTCTAGTTGCACAGTGGCTTCCAGGTCATCGTGTTTGGTACCCACGCTGCATGCATTGGTACAGAGGTACTTCACCTGGACTATCAACAATTTCACCTTTTCAGATGAACAAGCGCTAATTCCTTTGAGATATTTCACAGGTGTTTCCATGTTGGTTCCTAACACAACAATAGCCCCCAGCTATTCTCGTTGCCTAAAACTCCATCCCCTTCCTTGCTAAACCTAGTTTGAAGCTCTCTATATAAGTCTGGCCAGCTTGTTGGTTAAGACCCTTCTGCCCCAATTGGTCAGGTGAATCCCATCAGCTCACAATAGACCCAGTTTCTCAAAGGTAGATCTGTGATCATAGAAGCCAAAACCTTGAGTATCTCATGAGCCATGCAGCCAGGCAATCACCTTTCAATTGGTCTCCTCCTTCCTGAACCCCTATCTCTGACTGAGAGGATAGAGGAGAACACCACGTGTACTCTAGATCCTTTAATGTTGCTCCAAGGGACATATAGTCTCAAAATTTTGAGTATTCAAAGTTCCCTTGTCACAGACCCCACATAGAATACTAGGAACAGATGGTAATTTGTAGGGTTTACTAGGCTCAGCAGCCTCTAAGTGATATTGTGAATGTAAGCTCCTGGTGACGTGCTGATAACGGACTCCACAATCTGTGAGATTGTAAAGTAGGTATGTTTATTCAGCGCTGGGCAGCACGGTAGGTAGCCCCACCAAAGTCATGCACGCCCAATGCAGCAACTTGTCTTAGATTTATACAGTTAAGCATTACACACACATAAGGTTTCCCAATACGCCTATACATATGTATGACCTGTCCCTGCTTCGTATTAAAATTAGTGCCAAGAAGACATTTCCATAAACTTCTCCCATCTGCGCTTGCGCAGTGCCTCCTTGTGGTGGTCATTGGGGGTCGTAATGATGAAGGCTGATGGCTCCTCTTCGTCACCGCTGGTAACCCCTTGTTCTTGCGCAGACTCAGTTGCTCCTCGGCTCTTGCCCAAACTTCAAAGTCGGTTTCAGCCGGTTCTTAAGACAGATTCATAAATCTTATTGGGTACTGTCTGTCGTAGGGGGGCACAGGACTTCTTGCTTCATTGTACTAATTTGTACAATGGCTAACAGGAACATTAAACAACATCTATTAATTTGATCCCCTGGACTATACAGCAATCTAGGTAATCATTAAGCAGCACCTTATCTACTAAGATTCCTTTAACTCCTTCTCTCACTGGTAGGCAAGAAATTCTGGATGGGTAATGGGTCCTTTGCTCATAGAACGATAGAATCATTAGACTGGAAGAGACCTCTAAGATCATTAAATCCAGCCATCAACCCAACACCACCACGCCCACTAAACCATGTCTAGAAGTGCTACATCAACACATTTTTTGAACACATCCAGGGATGGTAATTCAATCACTCCCCTGGGCAGCCTGTTCCAATGTTTGACCGCTCTTTCAGTAAAGAAATTTTTCGTAATGTCCAATCTAAACCTCCCCTGGCACAACTTGAGGCCATTTCCTCTTGTTCTATTGCTTGTTACTTGGCAGAAGAGACTGACACCCACCTCAATATAACATCCTTTCAGGTAGCTGTAGAGAGCAATAAGGTCTCCCCTCAGCCTCCTCCAGACTAAACAACCCCAGTTCCCTCAGCTGCTCCTTGTAAGACCTGTTCTCCAGGCCCTTCACACAGCTTCGTTGCGCTTCTCTGGACATACTCCAGCACGTCAGCGTCTTTCTTGTAATAAGGGGCGCAAAACTGCACACAGTATTTGAGATGCGGTGTCACCAGTGCTGAGTACAGGGCGGACAATCACTTCCCTACTCCTGCTGGCCACACTATCTCTGGTACAGGCCGGGATGCTGTTGGTCTTCCTGGCCACCTGGACACACTGCTGGCTCATGTTCAGCCAGCTGCTGACCAGCACCCCCAGGTCCTTTTCTGCCAGGCAGCTTTCCAGCCACTCTTCCCCAAGCCTGTAGCGCTGCATGGGGTTGTTGTGATTGAAGTGCAGGACCTAGCAGTTGGACTTGTTAAACCTCATACAATTGACCTCAGCCCATCGATCCAGCCTGTCCACATCCCTCTGCAGAGCCTTCCTACCCTCAAGCAAATCAACACATCCACCCGATTTAGTCATCTGCAAACTTACTGAGGGAGCACTCAATCCCCTCATCCAGATCATCAATAAAGATATTAAATAAGACTGCCCCAGTTCTGAGCCCTGGGGGATACCGCTTGAGACAGGTCACTATCTGGATTTAACTCCATTTACCACAACTCTCTGTGCTTTGCTGTCCAGACAGTTTTTAACCCAGCTTAGAGTGGACCTGTCTAGGCCATGGGCCTTCTTCACAAGTGCACAACATTGGATTTCTCTTTGCTGAATTTCATGATTTTCTGCAGGCCCATTTCTCTGGCTTGTCTAGGTCTCTCTGAATGACAGGTCTGGTCTTCAACGGATTATACTTCACTCCCAGTTAGGTGTCATCCTCGTCTGTGTCATATCAGGTCCTTGATAACAATATCAAATACAAAATATCTTGATGACAATATCAAATATCAAATAGGCTCCAGGACATACTACTGAGGAAAGTCACCTGTTACTCGACCCAAGTGCAGTACACACCAGCCACTGTTTTGAACTCAATGATTCACTCAACATTTCACCAATGCAAAAACCCAGCAAGAAGCGCGCTTTTACCTAGGTTTAAATTTTAGTCCTGTCAAAAGGACTCACGTTGGAGAGGTTCATGGAGGACCGTCTCATGTGAGAGGGACACCACGGTGGGGAAGGGGAGGACTGTGAGGACCTCTCTCTCTAAGGACAAAGGAGCAGTGGAGATAATCTTGTGCCAGACTGACTGTAACCCCCATTCCCTGCCTTATGAGCTGGGCAGGGGGGGTTGGGCGGGGGGGAGGTAGCAGAGCTGAGCCCAGGAAGACCGGAAGGCGGGGGGAGGAGGGGGAAGGTGTGTTGTATTTAAGACCTGATTACATCTCTCATTATCCTTGGTGGTGATGGCTGTTTTGTAGTAAATGTGTGTTACTATCCCCAAGTTGAGACTGTCTTTTGCATGTGATCGTAACTGGTGAGTGAGCCCTCCCTGTCTTTTGTCTTGACTCTCAAGCCTTATTGGTTGCATTTTCTCCTCCCCATCCCTCAGGATATGGGTTAGGGGTGAGCGAGCAGCTGCGTGGTGCTTTTGGAGCCAGCTGGGTAAGCTCAAACCACCACACAACATTTAATTCTCAGTTCACTATTTATGTTAAATGTGCTAACGGTACTGTAACGACTGGTGTACAACTTGAAACGGGAACAAATTTTTCGGAGGAAATAAAAACCAAAGAGTATCCACACAGTCAAATACTTGTGGAAACAAACATGATGCGAACAGATGAAAATCTGAAGCAGAGAGAGGTCATGGCAATCTCCAGGTTTATCTGCACTGGATCTGGATCTATCCTATTTCAAATCCCTCTCACAGGTTCACGTGTCAGATGGGTGAAAAGCAAGCTCATGTTTTTAAGCCCACAAGACATAGTTCACACTGGGCAAGCAAAGCCGCGCCATGTGCAATGTTGCACTGTATTATTCTGAGTAGATTCTCGGAAGGCTAATAAAAAGAGATTTTCTCTTTTTTTTAGCCTGTGTCCTTCAGATGGTGACAAGACTTATGTTATCTGCTCCTCTATCTGGCCCCCTCTACTTCCTCAAAACCAATAAAAATGAAATTGTTGAAGTTTTCATTTCTTTCAGCAATCTGGCTGAAAGTGAACATAAGGTAGTAAAATTATCAAATGGAGTAAAATATCCATGCAGTTTTATAGAAAACTGAGGGTTTATATACTCTTAATTTCTCTGAGGGAAATAGTAGAAATTCAGGTTCAGAAGAGCCTATGGCCTATGCTAACATCTACTTCTTCATCCTCTATTGGGTCTCTGCAGAGGGTGGTCTGTTAATTCACTGATTTGTTTTGTTTGGCCCTTTTTTCCTGTGACTGATTTTTAGTGTGGAGAGAATGGAGAAAGTGAGTCGTCTCTCTCCTGAAATCTCAAGTGAATCTACTTCCACACTGTAGAGTAGAAAAAGGAGGCAAAATCTTATTTGATATCTGCAGTTTAGAAGATTAGAAAAAGACTTGAGTTAAATAAGGGATATGTCACAGACCTGAAGGAATTAAACTGGTAAAAGCTTCAAGTGTCTGAAGAAAGCTATCCTAGTCACTGCTTTTGTAAATTTGGTCACTGCTCAGGAACACATCTAGAAATTTAGGCACCTCTGTTCAGATCAAATATGGAGCCGGAGCCAGATCGAGGGGAGCTGGATGCATCCCTCTGGCAACTACCTGCTCCACTCTTCTGTCCCAAAGGGACCAACAAATTCTGACACAAACTGGAACATACTTTTCTTACCTGGTTTACAAATAGTTCTAACTCCCATGAAAGTAAGATCCATGAAAAACTAAGGATAGTTTCCCCAAAGTGTTTGGTTTTTAATTTTGCTTTTTTTAAAATTTTGGTCTAATAACAAAGCAAATAATAAATGTCAGCACATGAAATGCATGGACATGTTGGAGCGGATCCAGAGGAGGGACACAAAGATTATCAGAGGCATGGAACAACTAATTGAAGGGAGCTCATGAGAAAGAAAGATGGTGACAGGCTCTTTAACAAAGCATGTAGCGGTAAGACAAGGGGCAATGGTTTTAAACTAAAAGAACGTGCATTGAGACTAGATATAAGGAAGACATTTTCTCCAAGGAGGGTGGTGAAACACTGGAGCAAGTTGCCCAGGGAGGTGGTAGACGTCCTATCCCCAGAAATGTTCAAGGTCAGGTTGGACGGGGCTCTCAGCCCCCTGATCTAGCTAAAGATGTCCCTGCTCATTTTTGGCGGGTTGGACTAGCTGACCTTTAAAGTCCCTTCCAACCCAAACCATTCTATGATTCTATGAATAGAATATTATAGGCAAACACATCTTTAATCTTTGTTGCCATAAAAACACCATCACGAGCAGAAGGCATACTTCCAAGTGAATTTTCTACTAGAAATAAAACTTTAACATAGCTTTCCAGATAACAAAAATTACCATTAAGAAGGGTGGTCTCTTTTATGGAGAATAAAGAAATTAAATAAACGAAAACAAATCAAAATAAATGGAAGAAAATACTATCTGCTAACAGTTAAATTAATGATCTGCCTAAACCTTTCTAACAGAAAGAATACCTAATAGAAGCTATTCCAATCAAAAATACTCTCCTTGTGTCAATTCACCATTAAACTACTATACTTTCAATCAGATATTGAATTTGCTTCGCTCTAACTTTACTATCACCAGAACACAGAATCAATGTTTCCAGCACAAAGTCTTTCTCTGGAATGTATTAGAAGAACTCAGGATGGTCCTGGCAATGTGAAACCATTTAAAAACATCATAATATACTTCTCACCAATGGTAGACTCTTTTCTCTTCTATGACATTTAGCCCTAAGAGAATTAATCGTGCACTGCTTCTTTAAGATATTTCACTTTTTTAGTCTTTCAAGAAGACTAGAAATAATAACTACCTTGTGAAATCACTATTCACTGTTTAACCATGTTCTTTGTTTCCAAGCCATGTGTAAAGCTACACAGGAGAATGTGAAAATTCTGAAAGTTTGAACAATTTGCCTGACCAACTGTTAATAGATACAAAAACAATAAGGAAAAAGTGCAGCTCAAAAGAAAAAATCTCCTATACAAAATTTGGAGCTTCCAAGCCCCCTTGTTTTCTAACACTCCTCACTGAGGTGGGAGGCTAGGTGCGGCTGGGTAAGGATTCCAAGATGAAAACTCAATAACAACAGAGAGTTATTAAGCAGGCATTCTTTATTGCAGCGCTGGGCAGCACTGGGGATGTCCCACCATGAGTGCTCCAACTGTTGCATAAAATCATCAGGTTTAAAATGTTAGACCTGTGCATGTTTTGAAATCTGTAAGCATAGAAACCTCACCAGGTGATTGCGGTTTAGAAACCAGAGAAACTTGAAACCTGTTATGCACCAGTAATGCTGTCAGAAAACCCCTTACCCCTCTTATTCTGATTTGAATATCAAGAATTCTAATTAGTAGATATTAATAAGGATGACTAGTGATAATTTTAAGTAGATCAATCTTAAATAGAATAAATGATTAAATATAAAATAAAATCTGTATTGCTTATGCTGCTAGCATGCCTCTGTAAAATTCCGGACCTAAGGTACTCATTAACCAATAATCTCTTAGTGGTTAGAAACAAGGATAGTATGTTGTAGTCCAAGATGTCTGCAAGACAGGATTTATGATGGTACCCATTGTGTATAATCTTTGAAACCTGACCAAAGCAGGTATGAGCCAAGAGCCTGCGAGTCAAGGAAAAGTTCCTTGACCATACATGGTCAATTCAGGGAGTGCTCGAGACCTCCGACGCATGGACCACCTACCCAAATTATACCACCTACTAAAAAGAGAACAATAGAAGACTACAACAGAGGCTGCGCGCTAATTTGCATCAGAAGCGAGAGAAGGAGAACCAATCATCGAGAGGATGAAATTAAATATGTATTGTATAAATTAGCTATATATAAATTTACTGTATAAATATCTGTTGATTGCAGTGTGCAGGCGGACATCTTTGGGAAGGATCCCATGTCCCTGGTGCGCATCATTATTAAAGGACGGCTCTACTTATCTAACTTTGTGTAGATAAGTTTTTCTTGCCACTGCAGATTTGCAACACAATGGGCTAGCAAAACACATCAGTTCATATTGACGTGTGGAAAACAGACTCCACAATCTGTGAGATTGTAAAGTAGGTATGTTTATTCAGCGCTGGGCAGCACAGCGGGTAGCTCCACCAAAGTTGTGAGTGCCTGATGCAGCAACTTGTCTTAGATTTATACAGTTAAGCATTACACACACATAAGGTTTCCCAGTACGCGTATACATATGTATGACCTGTCCCTGCTTCGTATTAAAATTAGTGCCAAGAAGACATTTCCATAAACTTCTCCCATCTGCGCTTGCGCAGTGCCTCCTTGTGGTGGTTGTTGTGGGTCGTAAAGATGAAGGCTGATGGCTCCTCTTCGTCACCGCTGTTAACCCCTTGTCCTTGCGCAGACTCAGTTGCTCCTCGGCTCTTGCCCAAACTTCAAAGTCGGTTTCAGCTGGTTCTTAAGACAGGTTCATAATTCTTATCGAGGACTGTGTATTGTAGAGGGGCACAGGACTTCTTGCTTCAACTCATTTGTACAATGGCTAACAGAAACATTAAGCAACATCTATTAATTTGATCCCCTGGACTATACGGCAATCTAGGTAATCATTAAGCAATGACTTATCTACTAAGATTCCCTTAACTCCTTCTCTCAATATACATAAAAATCATACATATTAATCAGATTTCCTGGGAAGGGCAGTCTTATGGTGATAAGTTCCCGGGATTCATTTACATAGTCCAAGCTTGCACAGTAAATTTAGAGTTAGGGTCTTTTCATCCTTTGGTGATTGCTCATAAACTTACTCTGTGATCGCTCTTAATCTTCCTCACATTAGTTGAATCTTCCTTCCTGAGCACAAGCCAGGGCCCCTTTTCTGATGCAAATTCCTCTTGGACCGAGCAATCGTGTAGATATTTCCTGGGAGTGTAGATGTTTCCTAGGCGTGTAGGTGTTTACTAGGTATCTCCTTAGTGTTTCCTTGATGTCTGCAGCTTTGTCTTCTTGATGTCTCCTTAATGGCTCCTTGATATCTGGAGCTTTGTCTCCTCTGTGTTAGGCAAGATGTTACCTATTTACCAATTTTGCTCACCAAATAGCTAAAACATCCTTGTGGGGGAAGGAAAACTCAGGGAAGCAAAGACGCAAGCAAAACTAAACAGATCACAGTGAGGCCTTACTCAGGGATTGCCAGGGTTTAGCTCTTTCATCCCCTTGGTTTTCTCAGCAGCAGCCACCAGTTGTGAAAAGGATTGGTAGCATTGCCTGTATTAGACCAGATTTTCTTTATGTTAGGTTAAGGGTAGCTTCAGAGTAAAAAACTCTGTGAACACCTTACATCCACACCTACTGAAACATAATGCTGCTACACAATATAGATAAAAGACCCTTTTATATCCTTTGAGCAGCAGTGGTCATCCCCACTGCAGCAATATTGACATTTCATCTGCTGCCCCAAAGCAGTAAGTGGATTGCTTGGTGATTTTTTTTCTATTCTCCCCTTCTCTTCTGATATCTTTAACTCCTTGGCAGGTGAGAAGGATTTGTAAGTACTCACTGAAAGAAAAATATGTTATCCATGATTAGGAGGGAAACAGGGCCAACACAGTAACGAGTTTCCTCTTTGAGCACCATAAAAGAAGAAATAATTTTCTTCAGTTTGAAAGCAAATACTGAAATAAATGTAGATTCTGGTATCTCTCTGTTGGCAGTGTTTCTTTATGAGGAGCTGGGCTGATGACAGAGTATGTATGAATGGGGAAATAACAGGGCAACGCAATAGGTCTTGTTGGAACTATTTACTATGTAGTGACCAGCCAAACAGTGGCTAACTGACTGGGGGAGAGATTTAGGTATCTGAGCATTTCTCCTAGCACAGAAAAGAAACATCACATAGTTATCATTGTTCAGTCACACACTCAGTCTATTCAGTTAGTGGTGTGGCATGGACTAAATGGGACTTCTACAGATGTGTTTTTTGAAATTTCAGATGTTTTCTATTTTCTGGCTATTAACAACTTGAAATAAGCACTGTATATAAAGATTGTGGCATCGCCTAAATCTACTGCAAGTAAGTGTATGAGGGGATGAAATGAGGCCAAGAACGCTATAGAATTTGGCCAAGGCCACAAAGCTGGTTGCGGTGGTTTGGTCCTTGCCAGATGCCAGGTATCCACCAAAGCCACTCTACCACTCTCACCCCCTCAGCTGGGCAGGGGAGAGAAAATATAAGAGGCACGTGGGTCAGATAAAGACAGTTTAATGAAGCAAAGAGCTGCGCACAGAAGCAAAAGCAAAACAAAAGATCGTATTCTCTACTTCCCATCAGCAGGCGATGTCCAGCCACTTTCTGGGAAGTAGGGCTCTGGTACGTGTAGCGGTTGCTCTGGACGACAAATGCGAAACGAATGTGTCCCCCCCTTCTTCCTGTTTTCCCCAGATTATATTGCTAAGCAGACGTCATGTGGTATGGAATATCCCTTTGGTCAGTTTGGATCAGCTGTCCTGGCTATATCCCCTCCCAAGTTTTTACCCACCCCCAGCCTACTGGGGAAAATGTTGGGGAAACAGCCTTGATGCTGTATCAGCCCTACTCAGCAGTAGTCAAAACACTGTTGTGTTATTCAGCTACCACTGCACAGCACAGTGAGGGCTGCATCTCAGGCAGATCCATTACACTTTCCACCCCTTATTCCATATCACTTATGTCATGCTCAGGTACCACATAATTTAATGTACATCCTTCTCTAGAACTTACAATTGATGCTACATACTTAAATCATCTTTACCCCCAACATAGAGATTTAACATTCTCATTAACTACTATACCTTGTCCTTTAGCAGACACATAGTCTTTTTTCCCAGGTCTAAAACTTGTGTCCCATCTGTCAAGATGAGTGTTCAGGACAGGAGAAACAGTATGTTCAATCATTGGGCATAAGCACCGGCTTGGTTTTGGTTATCACTGCACTCTTCTGGTTCCTTGAAAAACTCTGTCTTTGTCAGTTCAGTTCACTCCTGCTACATTACTTTCCTACAACAAATCACTTCTTGGCAAAGGTTAAGTCTCTTTGGGGCACACATCAGGTCTCCCCATCCTTCCACATTACCCACCAAGTACACCCAGGGCCCTGAGCAAAGACAATCCCACGAATGGGTTTGCCTTTTACCGTGGGAGGAGCAACCCACACTGCCTTTCCCAGTCACTTTCTTGTATGGGCTACGGGGACTTTATCTCTTCCCACAGTATGCAGAGGTTTTGTTTGGGCAGAACCAGGACGGTTAGCAGATCCTCTGGTATTAACTAGCCAAGTGGCTTCTGCTGAATTTACGTCCCAGTGCTTCCATGCCCCATGGCCCAATGCTTTCAACATCGTCTTTAACAATCCATTATATAGTTCAATCTTTCCAGAAGCTTGTGGGTGGCAGGGGATGTCTCTCAATACCATGTTTCTTTGCCCAGGTGTTTATTAGGTTATTTCGGAAATGTGTTCCATTGTCTGATTCAATCCTTTATGGGGTGCCATGTCGCCACAAAATTGGTCTTTTGAGGCCTAAGATGGTGTTTTGGGCAGTGGCATGGTTTACAGGGTATGTTTCTAGCCAACCAGTAGTTGCTTCCACCATGGTGAGTATGTAGTGCTCGCCTTGACTTGTTCATGGCAATGGTCCAATATAGTCAATTTGCCAGGCCTCACCATATCGAAAACCCAGCCACCGCCCTCTATTCCAGGGAGATTTTACTCGTGTTGCTCGCTTGATTGCAGCACATGTTTCGCATTCGTGAATGACCTGTGTAATGGCCTCCATGGTCAGATCCACCCCTCGATCACAAGCCATCTGTATGTTGCATCTCTTCCGAGATGTCCGGATGTTTCATGGGCCGATCGAGCTACAAATAGCTCACTCTTACGCTCCCAGTCCAGGTTCACCTGAGCTACTTCAATTTTGGCAGCCTTGTCTACCTGTTCATTGTTTTTATGTTCTTCTATGGCACAGTGTTTGGGCATGTGAGCATCTACCTGATGTACCTTTACAGTCATGTTTTCTACCCAGGCAGCAATATCCTGCCATAGTGCAGCAGCCCAAATGGGTTTACCCCTGTGCTGCCAATTAGTCTTCTTCCGCTGCTGTAGCCAACACCATAGGGCATTAGCCACCATCCAGGAATCAGTATGGAGACAGTGTACTGGCCACTTTTCTCTCTCCACAATCTCAAGGGTAGTTGGATAGCTTTTACTTCTGCAAATTGACTTGACTGGCCTTCTCCTTCAGCAGCCTCAATGACTTGTCGTGTGGGTTTCCACACAGCAGCTTTCCACTTCCAACGGTTTCCTACCACACAACAGGATCCATCCGTAAACAAAGCATAAGGCCTTTCATCTTCTGATGACTTATTATATGGTGGTGCCTCTTGGGCATGAGCCATTTCCTCAGGCAATGCTCCAAAATTTCTACCTTCTGATGATTTCTTCCAGGATTCTTGGACGGTTGGGTTTTCCCAGTCGAGCTCGTTGGGTGATCAATTCTACCCACTTACTCCATGTAGCGCTGGTTGCATGATGCGTAGAAGGCATGTCTCCTTTGAACATCCAGTGTAACACAGGCAATCGTGGTGTCAAGAGGAGAGATGCTTCTGTACCAACAACTTCTGAAGCAGCTCAAACCCACTTATACGCTGCTAGTATCTCCTTTTCAATCGGGGTGTAGTGGGCTTCTGATCCTTGATATCCTCGGCTCCAAAACCCTCATGATCAACCTCGGGTTTCTCCCGATGTTTTCCGCCAGAGGCTCCAGGTGAGACCATGCTCCCCAGCTGCAGTGTAGAGTACATTCTGCACAGTTGGTCCTGTCCAGACTGGCCCAAGAGCTACTGCATGAGCTATTTCCTGTTTGATATGCTCAAAGGCTTGTTGTTGCTCAGAGCCCCACTCAAAACTGTTCTTCTTTCGTGTTACTCGATAGAGAGGACTCACAAGGTGACTATAACCTGGAATATGCATTCTCCAGAACCCCACAAGGCCTAGGAAAGCTTGCGTTTCCTTTTAATTAGCTGGTGGAGACATAGTTGCTATCTTGTTGACCATGTCCATAGGCACATGACGGCGTCCATCCTTTTATTCCTAAGAACTGAATCTCCTGTGCAGGTCCCTTAACTTTCTTTCTCTTTATGGCAAAGTCAGCCTTCAGAAGAAATTGAATTACTTTTTTTCCTTTCTCAAACATTTCTTCTGCCTTCTCAACCCACACAACGATGTCATCAATGTATTGTAGATGTTCAGGGACATCGCCCTTTTCCAGTGCAGTTTGTACTAGTCCGTGACAAATGGTAGGGCTGTGCTTCCACCCCTGGGGCAGTCGATTCCAGGTATATTGGATACCCCTCCATGTGAAAGCAAACTGTGGCCTGCACTCTGCTGCCAAAGGAATTGAGAAAAACGTGTTAGCAATATCAATCGTAGTATATCATTTTGCTGCCTTCGACTCCAGTTCATATTGGAGCTCTAGCATATCTGGTACAGCAGCACTCAATGGTGGCGTCACTTCGTTCAGGCCATGATAGACTACTGTTAACCTCCACCCTCTGTCAGACTTTTGCACTGGCCATATGGGGCTACTAAAAGGTGAATGAGTCTTGCCGATGACTCCTTGGCTCTCCAGTTGATGAATCAGCTCACGGATGGGAGCCAAGGAGTCTCGGTTGGTGCGATATTGCCATTGGTGCACTGTCCTGGTAGCAATTGGCACCTGCTGGTCTTCAACTTGCAGCAATCCTGCAACGAATGGAGCCTCCGAGAGGCCAGGCAGGGTGGATAGCTATTTGTTGTGTTCACAGTGTTCACAGTGGCTACACCAAAAGCCCATCGATATCCCTTTTGGGTCCTTGAAATACGCTCTCTTGAGGTAATCTATGCAAAGGATACAAGGGGCCTCTGGGCCAGTCACAATGGGGTGCTTTGCCCATTCATCTCCTGTTAGGCTCACCTCAGCCTCCAATACAGATAATTCTTGGCATCCCCCTGTCACTCCTGAGAACTAGATGGGTTCTGTGCCCCTATACCCTGATGGCACCAACGTTCACTCTGCACCAGTATCTACTAAATCTTTATACTTCTGTGGGTATGATGTGTCATGCCATCAGATTCGCACAGTCCAGTATACCTGATCATACCTTTCCTTCTCCTGGCCGAAGTCAGGGACCTTCTATTCCTGTTCTTCATCAGAATATTCGCTGTCTGAGCTTTGCATTGCCAGACAAGAAATTCCCTCACCAGGATCAAGGGAGGTGATCTCAGCTTTTTTATGTCTGGGAGATCGTTGATTGCCTTCTTCAGTCTTTGGAGAAACTAAGCTGACAGCCTTCTTGGGTGATCCCTTCTTAACAGGTGTCTTCCCTCTCAGTTCATGTACACGGGCTTCCAGCTTGGAGGTGGGTTCACCATCCCACTTCCTCATGTCCTCCCCCTGGTCACACAAGAAAAACCAGAGTGCACCACGTGGCATACGTCTAGGGCTTCCTTTCCCTCTGACCGGCACAGGAGAGGACTGTCTTCTTGGAGCACCCCTGACAGCTAAGGTGCTGTCCCGTAAGAATAAGGTACACAGATTTTCTTCAAAGTTTCGGAGCCAAGCAGGTGCTCTTTCCACAGTCACTGTATCCTTATCTGGGTAACACATTGAAGCCAGGCTGCTAGAATATGACACAGGGGCAATTTGAACCACTTTCCTCCACATGGCCCATGTGCACGGAACATCCTTTGGATCTTTGGGGACTCTATCTTTGTCCAGATCGCTATAGATGATTTCCTGCACCGCTAGCTCTCTCAGGTACTGGTTGCCTTCATCTGCAGTAGTCCACTTTCCTGGTGAGGTTGCAAGATCTTCCTTGAATGGATATCTTGCCTTTACACTTGAGAGCAGCCGTCTCCAGAGACTGCAAATTGCTGTCTCTTTTCCAATTCCTCTTGCTATTCCCCGGTCTCCAGCAAGGGATCCCAGCTGTTGGGCTTCCCTACCTTCCAGCTGTTGACAGTCAGCCTCGTTATCCCAGCATCGGAGCATCCAGGCAGCAATACGCTCACCTGGCTGACGGCTGTAATCTTGCCGCAAGTCTCGAAGTTCTGATGAGGTTAAGGACCGAGTAGTTTCTGCTTCTTGTTTGATTTCTCTTACTTCTTCCTCTGACTTCCATGTTGAAGGACAGGCTCTTTGATCAGATACTTCTTCCTCCCTTGTTAATCGAGGATATAGACCTGTTGCTTTTCTTATCCACTGTTTCTTCTTCACTGCTGGGGCAATTACTGTAGTCGTTATTTGGGTTCCTATCTCAGCCATGGTGTTCTCAGATGTAGTTCGGGTCCCTGCTTCAGCCACAGTCCTCTGAGAGTATTGAACTGTGTCTTGATAGGCACAGGCCAGGCCCCAGTACAGAGCTAGAAGCTGCTGGTTTTCATTGGGGTAGGTAAGGCACCCTTCTATCAGATGGTGCGTTAGTTTGCTAGGGTTGCTTGCCTGTTCAGGTGTAAAGTCCCAGGTTACGGGAGGTGATAACCGTCCTAAGAATCTGCCCAAATCCTTCCACACACCCTGCCACCGAAGGACCGGGCGCCTCAGGGCACTTTTCAATATTGCCTGACCCAAAAGCTGTCTTCTCTTATACCAGGATGATGCCAGATTCCACAGAACTCATACCATGCCTTAATGAGTAATATTGAACAACTCACATAAGGGTGAATGAGAACCTTGGGGTCCTGCATAACAAAATCATCCACGTTAATTTCAGGTAGGGAGAGCGAGATGAATTCTTTCATCTTCTCCACAACATAGCTCCCAAAGCACAACAAGGCCATCACTACCAGGCAAGAGCACATAGGTATTGTTTGATCTAGCATGCTCTCAAGCTCCTTCATCCTCCCCACACAAGAGCTACCCCAGCACACTAAAGCTATCGATGTGATACCGAAGTATATAGCAACTGTTTGTACTAGCATGTTCCCAAGCAGAGCAAAATAAAGAGATTAGCACTGCAACTAACAAACTCCGTGACCTGAACAGGAGTTTTGCCACTTACTAGCTACTACAGCTACAGCACACTTAATGCAAAACTGCCGTTATCATACCCCACATTGGGCGCCAAAAAGACTGTGGTGGTTTGGTCCTGGCCAGGTGCCAGGTGCCCACCAAAGCCACTCTATCACTCTCACCCCCTCAGCTGGGGAGAAAGGGGAGAGAAAATATCACAACAGGCACTTGGGTCAGATAAAGACAGTTTAATGAAACAAAGAGCCGGGCGCGGAAGCAAAAGCAAAACAAAAGATCTTATTCTCTACTTCCCATCAGCAGGCGATGTCCAGCCACTTTCTGGGAAATAGGGCTCCGGTACGGTTGCTCTGTACAACAAACGCAAAACGAATGTCCCCCCTTCTTCCTGTTTTCCCCAGCTTATATTGCTGAGCAGACGTCATGTGGTATGGAATATCCCTTTGGTCAGTCTGGGTCAGATGTTCTGGCTATGTCCCCTCCCAAGTTTTTACCCACCCCCAGCCTACTGGGGAAAATGTTGGGGAAACAGCCTTGATGCTGTATCAGCCCTACTCAGCAGTAGTCAAAACACTGCTGTGTTATTCAGCTACCACTGCACAGCACAGTGAGGGCTGCATCTCAGGCAGATCCATTACACTTTCCACCCCTTGTTCCATACCACTTGTGTCATGCTTAGGTACAACATAATTCAATGTACATCCTTCTTACCAATAAGAACTGATGCTACATACTTAAACTGTCTTTATCCCAAACATATATTTCCATGTGGAGACTTTCCCATTGGGAGATATCCTTTTGCACCGGAAAGTTCGAGCTGCACCCTTCCCAGAGCAAGACAGAGCATGTGCTCATTTTGGCGTGTTAAGGACTAATGGAGACCCAGCGCTGGTTGTGCACTGGAATGTCTCCCAAAGGCAAGCAAGGGCAGCAATAACTTTCCATGCTGAGATTTTCCCAGTGGGAGATATTCCTGGGCGTTTTAAATGTCAAGCTGGGCCCTTCCCAGAGCGAGACAGAGGATGTGCTCATTTTAAGGACAAATGGAGCCACAGCGTGGTGTAGTGGAAGGTCTGCCAAGGGCAAAAATAGCTTTCCATGCTGGGACTTTCCTAGAGGGAGCTATCTCCTGGGTGTGAAAATCAGAGCTGGGCCCTTCCCGGAGCAAGACAGAGGATGTGGGCATTTTGGCAAGTTAAAGATGAATGAGCCCTGTTCTTGGTAGTGCAGTGGAATGTATCCCAAAAGCAAGCAAGGGCAGTAATACCTATCTACGGTGGGACTTTCCCAGTGGGAAATACCCCTGGGCATTGGATATTTCAAGCTGGGCCCTTCGCAGAGCGAGATAGAGTATGTGCTCATTTGGGTGAGTTAAGGAAGAATTGAGCTCCAGTGTTGGTGCTGCAGTGGAATTTCTGCAAAGGACAAGCAAGGGCAGCAATAGCTTTCCTTGCTGGGGCTTTCCCAGTGTGAGATATCCCTGGGCGTTGCAAATTTGGAGATGGGCCCTTCCCGAAGCAAGACAGAACATGTTCTTCCTTCGTCAATTAAGGAAAAACGGAGCCCCAGTGCAGGTTGTGCAGTGGGAGGTCAAACAGGGCTAAGGAAGGGTAGCAATAGCTTTCCCTAGTGAGACATTCCCAGGTCTATATATCCCTGGGCGTTGGAAATTTTGAGCTGGGTCCTTCCCAGAGCGAGATACAGGATGATCTCATTTTTGTAACTGCTATTGCTGCCCTTGCCTGGCCTTGGCAGACCTTCCATTTCACCACCAGCCCTGGGTTCCATTTGTCCTTATTTCGCAAAAATGAGCACATGCTCTATCTCACTCCATGAATAGCACAGCTCGAAATTTAAATTGACAAGGGATATCTCCCACTGGGAAAGTTCCAGCATAGAAAGCTATTGCTGCCTTTGCTTGCCCTTGGCAGACCTTCCACAGCACCACTCTGGTGGTTTTGCCTTGGCCAGATGCCAGGTGCCCACCTATGACTCTCACCGCCTCAGCTGGACAGGGGAGAGAAAATATCACAACAGGCACGTGGGTCAGATAAGGGCAGTTTAATGAAGCAAAGAGCCACTCATGGAAGCAAAAGCAAAGCAAAAGATCTTATTCTCTACTTCTCATCAGCAGGCGATGTCCAGCCTCTTTCTGGGAAGCAGGGCTCCGGTACGTGTAGCAGTTGCTCTGGACGAAAAGCGTGAAACGAATGCCCTCCCCCCCCGCCCCCCCCCCCCCCGTCTTCCTGTTTTCCCCATTTCCCCAGCTTATATTGCTAAGCAGACATCGTGTGGTATGGAATATCCCTTTGGTCAGTCTGGGTCAGCTGTCATGGCTATATCCCCTCCCAAGTTTTTACCCACCCCCAACCTACTGGGGAAATGTTGAGGAAACAGCCTTGATGCTGTGTGAGGCCTACTCAGCAGTAGCAGTCAAAACACTGGTGTATTGTCTAGTTACCAGTGCACAGCATAATGTGGGCTGCATCTCAAACAGACCCATTACACTGGTCAGTGTAAATAAGAGCCAGGAAGAGATCCCAGGGTGCTCCAAGTCATGGCCAAACCTTCTTTTCTCCAGTTATGTCACTGTATTTCTTTGATCTAAGAGCTATAAGCCCTATTTCTCATGGTACCTATTCACCCAGAGCTGCTTCTGCCCTATCCTTGTCTCCGCTTCTCTTTCTGCTTTCAACTTCTCTGTTCTTCCCCTTCTTTAACACAGCCACTCCCTGGGGTCTCTTCCTTCCTCAGCTTTCTTATGGCCTCTTCATTCTCTGCCTCCACTTTCAGCCTTCTCTCCCTGTTCCTTTGGCTGTTTTTCTTCCCTCTCTTTTCACATCCAAAGACATCTCAAATAAAATTAATTGCTACTAGAACTGAGTAACATAAGAGTTGCTGTCCTCAAGTATGAAAACTGTGCATACCCACAACAGCAAAGATATCTGTTCATAAACGCTAGTGGAAGGATAGGTAAATAATCTGCTGAGGTCCAGATCAGAAACCATCCACAGTTTAGGTAACAACAGGTTTAATTTTCATTGTTTTACAGGCAGTGCATTTGCACACATCAGAATGCCTTGTCTATTGTCTCATTATTTCTGTGTCCTTCAAATCAATGGTTCAGCAGATATAGCACTCAAATATGGGCATACCTGAGAGCTTAGTACCCTGCTAGGCCTGGCAGACTTTTAGTGCTACCTGCTCTCTCTTTAAGAGATCTGAAGAAATAACCAGATGCCAACTGACTTCCCAAATTTACTCAGTGACAAAAAAAGGCTTGAACACGTGTCTCAGAAGTACAGGATGATTTCCAAACGTCTCATACTTTTCCTTACTGCTCTCTCTGATAAGTTTTTAGATTGACCTCATTGTGGAAAACTAGAACGTTTAATGCTCTGCCAGTCCCACATTTCTGGGTTGATATGATCAGTATCTCCTCTGATCTGATGCCCGAGGCTATTTTCTTCAAGTCCTTGTGAAGACCCACAGCATGGTAAATGCATCTTGCCAGCTCTTCCTTACCACAGTTTTTCTCACAGCAAGTCTTGAGCAACTAAATGAGCAAATAAAACAATTTTCTGTCCAAGCCACTGAAACTATGAGCTGTCCACCTGCCCCTTTTCACCCATGGTCTTATTTCAGTAAATCATATATCACGTGCAGTCTGCCATACTTGTGCCAGTGATTTGCTTTGTTGTAAGTGATTTCCCTTTATCGGGCAGAATTCCCTTAGCAATTTTCTTCTATGACTCCCCTATCTTTGCCTTTAAAGTACATCTTGAGGCATTCCATACTTCACTGACTGACAGGGTACCAGGGCATGCTTTTCTGGCTCCTGTCACTCAGCATAAACTCACAAAGTCTTGGTCACTGTAGAAATAGTGAGTTGTATTAATAAAAGAAAAACATTTTTCACCTACAGTAATAATGGCAAGGCGTCTGTTTCCACTATACGTAACATAAGTGGCTAAAATAAATTAATAAAAAACAAATAGTGGATGTAAACAGAAAAAAAACAAAAACAAAAACAAAAACAAAAACAAACCCCAGATGTAATTTTGCTGTTGCAAAAGAATGACAGTTGTTAGAAGGGCAATGGCTTGGGTAAATCCCTCTCAGAGTTTTGAGCATGATTATTCTCCCAACATGCTTCAGTTAAAGAGTCTTCTGTCCTCCAAGACTTCAATATAGTTTTCAACAAAAAACAGTATGAAAAAAGGCATGTAGAGTACTCAGACAAAATTTCAATTCAGAAATAACAGTTCTATTTTTTTTCCTTTCAGGCAGACTAAACTACTTCCCTCTGAGTGGATGCAGCACTCACACACTACAGTTCAAGTGTCTTCCAGAGATAAAAACCTATATATGCTTGCATTTGCAAACAGACTCTTGGAGAATCAACATAGTCATTTCAATTTTACTCCTGCAAAAGTGCTAAAATAATGATGGGATACTTTTAAACAACTTTAGTGGGGTTTTGCATTGATAGAATGATTGAAATATCCCTTACATATCATTCATTCCAGCACTAAGCCCTAATCTGATGTTCTGATTTCTTTTATTTATCTAATTCTCTGATACAAGTTTCCATCTGTATGTTCCAAAACAGGCATACGGAAATAGGAAAATAATCCTAAATGACACTTTGCCTCCCACCGACCCTCCCCACCCCTCACCCCTTTTTGTGAGGGGAATAATACCATGACTAGCCTTTTAACTTGTTCTACTTTTTTTCTGTTCCAGTTCCCAGGGCAACAGTTAGAAAATAACCTCTCTAAAGGAGGGATTACAAATCTATCCTATTCCATCTCAACCCAGCCATGAGAGAAACGTTGGGAACTTCATGACTTGACTCAACAGGTTTCAATTGTTTCAGTTGCATTCTGGTGAATCAGGATTGTTTTCAGAGGATCTTGATTCTCTTTTTGTCTTTTCTGCAGATAACGTTTCAGGCTACTCAACCCATTTGTGGATTGTAAAGGAACAGCAAAGCAGCCTTTTTCAACTCTGTGTTCCCTTTGACAAAGGTACATCATGAACATGCTCTGTGCAACACAACTGCTGAACCTTCATCAGAATTAGAACTTCTGTTTTTATTAACTTTCCTCAATCTAGCATTCATAAGAATAAGTAATAGTATGTTAGATAAGAAAAGAAATGGCCTGCCTCAAGAAAATGAAGCGAACCAATGAAGAATGTGAAGACCCCAGACCCTAACATTACTGCTGGTATGAACTGTCTCATGAGGGGTGGGGAATTGAGATTTTAAGTGTATAATTGCCCAGGGATTTCTTTGTTCGGGGTCCCTCTCCAGAGGGTCCCAGCTCAAGCTGAAATAAACCAACTCTGTCAGAACCTGAGGTCCAAACTCTTCTTTACAGTTGGGTGCTAGGACTGGATCCAGAAGCACCTGGACTCCTTTCTGAGAGGAATTTTAGAAAGCAAGGAGGTCCAGTCTGAACCTTGCAACTCAGCAGAGAGTCTTCCCAGACTCTTCCATAACATAAGTTTCCAAATATAACGAAATATTTCATGCTGTCTCCCATTAAAAGTATACTGAGAGACTGAAAATATCTGAGGCCAATCTTAGGCCATGTTACCTCATCTCATAAAGCACTACCTTCCAGTGATTTCTTCTCCTCATAAGCTGACTTTCAGAGAACAAGATGGTACAAAGATGCTACAAGAGTAGTATCATGTTACCTTGCTGGCAAGGGCAATTGGCAGGCATTCAAAGAATTTCTTGCAACCGTGATCTGCCCCACAGTGCCCTCCTCATATGCCTCCAGTCCAAACATCCACACAGAGCCTTAATGCTGTCAAGTAGTTCTGATCAACAACTGATTCGGAGGTGTCGGTTTTCACCCATAAGAACCACAAGTAGTGGTCAAGAGAGTGTGAAAGAAAGGTACAGAGTTGGCTTACCTCAGAAAGACAGCTATGCTGCTCCTTATCCTGCCAAACTAGCTATTTATCTTTACAGTCCCACATCACCAGACCTTCCTAGCCTTGAGAAAGACACAGGAAAAACTTGCAGTAAACTTTGGGGGGTTTTTGCATTGTTTTTTCAAAAAATGCAGCATGCAAACTGCACTGGGGCAGCAGTCAGATGCGTATAAGAAGGCTGTCAGATCTAGTCCCCTTTTCTTATACCTGACAAGGAAACAGAAGATTGATTTTCCTTCAAGTCCTCTGGCTCTTACAGAAACATTTGCAAAGAACACAATCGTCTCCCCAATGGCAAAACAGGTTTAATCCTTCAGGAGAACACTTTGGCTGTCCAACCAGATCTAACTGGCTTTTCAAAGGCTCAGCAGATCTGCAGTGTATCACTGCAGTCTGCAATTGAGAGCTGATGAACATGCACTGCAGTGTGATGCTTTCCTACCACAGTACTGCAGTCTGTGCAGACTGCAGAAAGGACAGCAACCAAACAAAATCTTCTGGCAGAGCTCAGTATCTCATTTAACTTCAAGGACACTGCTTTGCTGAAGCAGATCTTAATTGGTTTAATGCAAAACTCAAAAAAGTGGAGGGCTACTCCTTTGATTTCAATTTTGACAAATTGAAATCTGTGTTTGAGGATTAACTCTAAGATGACAGTGGGACCTTGGGAAGATCTGTATTGTAATTAGCCCTGCGTTTTCGTTTTTCTCTGATGGAGAGAAGTTCCAGGCAAACGTTTTCAGTACTGAATAGCTTTCCAGGTGATACTGGAGGGACAGCAAATACCGTGTGGAATTGCATGATCCGTGTTATACATCCAGCTTGTCGGGGGGATCAGAATGATTTTAAACTGGTAACACCTGGCCAGTCACAAACAGTCTCACTTGGAATTTTTTTCTACCTCACTTTGACCCTCTTATTCGCCTTGTTCATTTCCTATTCACCTTCACATTGCAGCATTTCTATGTCAGCTAGAAGAGTTGTGCTCTGGCAGGCCAGTATGATGGCATATAGTTCAGACTGCAGAAGTAGGCTCAGGTCTGAAACCTATAGACTGTATTTATTCCTTGCCCAGCTCTCTGTTAAGACGAGTTTCTAACAGGGCAGAAATGTTCCATTTAGAGCAGATAATGGAAAATACAGAAGCAAAAATAAATAAATATCCCAAGGCACAAGAGACTTTCTGGGAAATGCAAATATTGTTGAAAGACTTGATTGTTCTTGATTGAAAATCTGAATACACAGACATGAGCATGAAAAGGCTTGAAAGAAATACTGGCACAGACAGTCACATGAACTTGACTAAACCCTCTTTCCTGCATTACAATAAAAATAGACTTACTGAAATCCTTCATCCTCCATTAAAGTCTGTGGGCTTGCCACATATGTTACTTTATGTGGGTTGACTAATGGTATTACAGAAAGAATCAAAAGGTGCAGAACATAAGGAAACTTGAAGCACACTCTAAGCCCCACCTTGCCATGCTTTCCACCTTGCCATGCTTTCCACTCACAGTCAAAGAGAAGTTCTCTCCCCTCTAACACAGGGAAGAGATACTTCCTTTGTGGAAAGCTGAGGTTCCAAGCACTGTATTTATATATATACCATAAGTGCTATAATTAAAGGGTTTGTGTCCTCGAATAAAAATATTCACGCTTGACATTCATTCTTGGTTCTTAATGCTGATTTGGATCTGGTAATGGGATGCAAGAGAGTAGTCAGGCACGTAACAGATTGATTTCTCTTTGCTGGCATTTCAATACCTCAAATCAGCACTATTTCTGGAGTCATTCAATAATGCTACTTCAGTATTCTCCGAACAGAAGAATCCACAAGCTGAACACTTGCAAACTGGGGAAAACAAGAATGATCTTGAAGTCACATGCAGAGATGACACTAGACAGCAAGCAGCTCAATGTGTTTCTTCAAACCACAGGACAGACTTCTGTGAGCTGCAAGAAATGTTTTCTATTTGCCTTGATAAATACTTATTTTAGCCAAGGCTGTATCTTTATAGTTCACAACACATGAAATCCAGAGGCATTTTTGTTTTCTTTCCCATGTGACGCCCATCTTACAACAAGGGCTGGAAGGAGGATTCAGGAAAACTACAGGGATGGCAGCCTGAATTTGGTGCCAGGGAAGGTTATGGAGCAGATCATCTTGAGTGTCATCATGTGGCATGTACAGGACAAGCGGGTGATCAGGCCCAATCAACATGGGTTTATGAAAAGCAAGTTCTGACTATCCTGACCTCCTTCTGTGACAAGATGACCCGCTTAGTGGATGAAAGTGTGCGGAATAACCTGGCACCAGTGGTCAGTGTTCACAAAGGAGACAAGAGGAGTCCTGTAAAATAAACTTTATTCGAATAAAGGGAGAGTCCAGTGGGCATATCCTGTGGGGTCTCCCAAAGTTGCTGGGGTCGCAGCCCCCTTTTTATCCTAATTTCCTGGCCGCATAGGACCCTCTCCTGTTCCCTATTGGCTAAGGTACTAAGAAGGCACACATTTCCCAATCCGCATACTGCATATACTACATTTTTACCCCTTAATGTGTTAGTATTAATAAGTCTATTAAGTCTGCGCACTGTTTCCTAAAGTTGAAATTTTCGAGGAAATTTTTTTTTTTTTAATGCTTTTTCTCTTGCAAGTTGTCTTAGCTGACAGAGCTTTGTAGTCTGGTCCTTGGTTTTGGTTGAGATCCGCTAATTGCTGAGATATATGGCACCTTTTGTTTTAGAAGGCCTGCTGATTACTTAAAAAACACATGGCTCCTCTGGATAAACAATGCCATATACGTGCAAAACCACTCTCCTCCTTATCTATTCATTGTTTAGGTCTGTGTTATCTTGTACCAGCCTGTGTAAATGGTACCATATTTTTGTAAAGACACTCTCATAATCCTATCAAAAGAAAGGCTGTGCATGTTGTCTACCTGGACTTTAGTAAAGCCTTTGACACAGTTACCCACTGTATTCTCATGGAGAAACTGCCTGCTCATGGCATGGACGGGTGCACTCTTCACTTGGTGAAAAACTGTCTGGATGGGTGGGCCCAAAGGGTTGTGGCAGCCGGTCACATGTGGTGTTCCCAGGGCTTAATATTGGTGTCAGATATGTTTAATACCTTTATCAACAATCTGGACGAGGAGATCGACTGCACCCTCAGTAAGTTTGCAGATGACACCAAGTTGGGTGTTTGAGGGTAGAAAGGCTCTGCAGAGGGATCTGAACAGGCTGGAATAGATGGGCCAAGGCCAATTGTAGGACGTTCAATAGTACCAAGTGCTAGGTCCTGCACTTCAGTCACAATAAACCCATGCAATGGTACAGGCTTGGGGAAAAGTGGCTGGAAAGCTGCCTGGCAGAAAAGGACCGGGGGGGTATTCATCAGCTGACAGCTGAATGTGACCTGGCAGTGAGCCCAGGTGGCCAAGAAGGCCAAAAGCATCCTGGCCTGTATCAGAAATAGTGTGGCCAGCAGGAGCAGGGAAGTGATTGTCCACTGGTGAGACTGCACCTGGAATGCTGTGTGCAGTTTTGGGCCCCTCACAACTCTTATGAGGAGCGGCTGAGGGAACTGGGGCTTTTTAGTCTGGAGAAAAGGAGGCTGAAGGAAGACCGCATCGCTCCTACAACTACCTGAAAGGAGGTTGTAGCAACGTGGGGGTCATTTTTTTATCCCAAGTAACAAGCAATAGGACAAGAGGAAACGGCCTCAAGTTATGCCAGGGGAGTTTTAGACTGAACATCAGGAAAAATTGCTTCAGCAAAAGGGTTGTCAAGAATTGGAACAGGCTGCCCAGCGAAGTGGTTGGATCACCATCCCTGTGGCTATTTAAGAGATGCACAGATGTGGTGCTTTGTGGCATAGTTTAGTGGTGGAATTGGCAGTGTTAGTTTACGGTTGATCAATGATCTTAAAGGTCTTTTCCAATGCAAATGACTTTATGTTTCTATGATTTTCTGGTATGGGTGTTTATCTCCACAGGCTTTATCATGCTTATCTTTGATTTCAGAAAGGTAGCACAGATCATCCTAAGCACCTTCTTATGGAGTTTGTTCTGCCTTTCATGAATCAAGCTGTTCGTCTCTGGTCTGACCTGACAGCCTGCTAGATCAGAATTTAACCCATCTACTGGCAGGTCCCTCGAGACACCAGGTACAGCACAGATAGGAAAGTCCAGTGTGAAAGAGAACGAAAACTCTGCCTGCAGAATCTGTGCCACTCATGACACTTCCTCTTGCTGTGGTCTGAGCCTACCCAGCTGGCAACGAAAGCACCACTCAGCCACTCCTCACACCTACCCTGTCCTCTGAGGGATGGGAAGGGGAAAATAAAACCAAAAGGGCTTGAGGGTCGAGACGAAGGACAGGGAGGGCTCTCACTAGTTATGGTCATGAGACAGACTGAACTTGGGGATAACAACATAGATTTAGTACAAAGCAACCACTACCATCAAGGATAACAAGAGACATAATCAGGTCTTAAATACAACACATGTTCTACCACGTACACTGCTTCCATCTCCCCAGGCTCAGCTCTGCTCCCTCTTCCCTCACCCCCTCACCAGTAGTGCAGGGAATGTGGGTTACAGTCCATCCGGCACAAGGTGTCCCCAGTGTTCCTTTGTCCTCAGGGAGAGGGGCCCTTGCAGCCCTCCCCTGCCCCACCGTGGGGTCCTTCTCACGGCAGACAGCCCTCCAGAAACTGCTCCAATGTGAGTCCATCCCGCAGGGGCCGCAGCTCCCCAGAAGCCCCCAGCACAGATCCCTCCCAGGGCTGCCGCCCTACCACTGACGGGCGGCTCCAGCACGAGTGGAGTCGCGGCTGCTTCGGGCCCAGTCCCTGCTCCTCCAGCCCGGGGCCCTCCGCGGGCTGCAGGGCGACCTCTGGGCCACTGCTGGTCTCCGTGGGCTGCAGGGGCTCAGCTGCCACCCCACCACTGGCTCCAGGAGAACCTTTGCACTGGCACAGCTCCCCCTCTCCCTCCTTGCTGACCTGGGTGTCTTCAGGGCTGTCTCTCTCCCATCCCACTTCTCTCGTATGCTCATCAACACAAACAGACAAAGCAAAGAGAGCAATCCACGGCTTCTTTCACTCTTAAATGGTTATTGGCAGAGGCTCTATTGGTCTGGCCTTGGCCAGAGGTGGGTCTGAAATTGGAGCTGGGGGAGCTTCTCAAAGCCTCTTACAGGAACCACCTCTGCAGCCTTCTCTGCCACCACCAAAACCGTGCAGACACTAAACCACCACACCTCTGTACCCCAGCCTCCAATGGTCACAGCTGTGCAAACAATTACAAAATTCGGTTTGATTTTGTGCTTACCTCTTCTGAATACAGTGCTAGAAGGAAAGGAACATCTCTATAAGGACAGTTCGCAGTGTCATGCACAGATCCAGATCCTCAGCTGACATGGCCCAGGATAATAATACTTCTGTTACAGAAGCTGTCACCAGCTCACTTCATTGCTTTCTATCATGCTCAGAACTGGGGTGCTCACCTCTGTCTAAAAGCCTCTTCCACACCATGGCAGGAATCATGGCTAAGGCACCAGGCTGCATTGCCAGAAAAACAAATTTTCATAAAAATCCTTAGCTCCTCACTCCCAGAAGGGTTCCTTACACACATCTTAACGTCCCCTTGCTCTCCTACAAATATGTCCTTTAAAACTTGCCACAGGCTACAGAACATGAGTCATAATAATGCTAATAAAAATTACCTATTGGATCATGTGATACTGATAGGGTTAAGATTTTCCTGTATTTGTCTCATGAAGCCTGGTTGGTTTTAAGCTATGTAGTTTAGTCTTTGAGAACCATTTGACCTTATACACTCTGTAATTTACATTCTTTCTCAGAGGCCAGATAAGATATAGGGAACTTAATCATCATATGTTTGTGTCAGGGAAGAGAGGTATGTGTGACCTTTGGTGTCTGGAAGCTATAGATATATCAACATATGTAAATAACAGGAACTTGGAAAAATATCCAAGTAAAGCATGAGTTCAGGGGTCATGAAAAATATGTTCCAAGATCATTAGCATATAGCGGTAAGTTCTAGGAAATTATTGAAAATGCATGAGTATGCATGAGTTAAACTGTACTTAAGCTACTTTGTGAAAGTACAGCATAGCACTCATGGTGGAACAATCCCCAGTGTTGCCCAATGCTGCAGTAAAGAATGCCTGCTTAATAACACTGTTGTTATTGAGTTTTCATCTCAGAATCCTTACCCAGCCGCACCTAGCCTCCCACCTTGGTGAGAAGCATTAGAAAGCAAGGGGATTTGAAAGCTCCAAATTTTGTTTCAATACCACATCCATCTGCACCTAGCAGTCCTGTCTTGCCTTCAAATGCGATGATGTCTGTTCCAGTACCTGTGGCAATGAGATGAGATTCCCTGTCTGGTAGCACTAGGTGCTCCAAGAATACACATAACAAACCAGTTGTGACCATCCATCCTTGATCTCTTGGCCAAAGCTCACCTAGAGTGATACCAGCAAGATAGTTGTATAAATGTACTGTTGGTGCATTCAGGAAAGCAGTAGTGTTCCTGCTTGAGATTTAGCAAAGACAGCAGTGATACTACAAGACTGGTTCCTAGAGATGCAAGTGATTTCAGCAAGAGAGCATTAAAAAGCCAATTTAGACCGTAGAAAAAGATTTTGCAGAAACAGCACACAGAATAAGATTCTTGAGACATTTTCCTTATTAAGAAGATCCTTGAAAATGGCATGTAAAAAAAAAAAAAAGGTCAATATGGAAATCTTGGTAAGGCACAATTGCTTGTTAGAATGTCAAAGTCTTGTTGTGCACTCTTGCTACATTTGGAAACACCCTTCTGGCTACTTTTCTGCAAAACAGAAAAGCACTCACATGGTGACAGGAACACAAGGCACTTGTTTATAATGCATATGTTAGCACTCCAAGATCTGAGTTGCAGCCTAGGTGAGAGAAAATGACAGGAGCAATACATGAAGAGACAGAATCAGAAACACAGCCCAGATGTACAGCCTGACAGTAAAGGGGAAGAATCAGTGCCATCTTTACGGCAGAAGGGGTACTATATCTCCTGATTTCCCCAATAGCAGCTCCACTGTCAGCCTATCGCTTTCTCTGAGGGTGCCATCTCTTTCGTGTGATAGCACTTACGTTGCCCATAGGCACTGCTCACAAGCATTTGCCCTGGAAAGTGTGGGAGATTTCTTGGCATGTTCTCTGACACGCTGTTTCCAGCTGTTGGCACTTATCATGATTGCACACCATATAGTGAGAGCCACTCCTTTGTATACACCCAAGGGAACATGGAAAGGCTTTTATCCAAGACCAACATCATGCAAAGCCTGCTGATTGTTGAAGCTGGACCTTCAGAGCAGTAGGATGACTGAGGGAAAGCTGTCATTCATACAAGGATGCCAGAAGCTAGCTCCTTCCCTGTGAAACACTACCCATTATATATCACCTGTGAGGGCTGACTCATCAACCCTATCTTCCCACATCTGCACCCAGAGCTACATTTGAATTAGATGGGGATTTTTCCCATCAGCCAGAGGCATTCAGATCATAACTATTCTGACCTGTTTTGATTGTCTTTGTTAATATGAGCTGAATCACAGCACTCTAGAGAGAGGTGCTGCTTCCTCCTGCAGGCTATGATGAGAGATTAGAGAGGTGCAGATGTAGATTTTGGTAGACCTGGACAGAACAGACAGCTCCTTTCCAAGGTGGCCTTCTGCAGCACAGGTCCCAGAAAGCTGTCTCAGTTGGTTCCAGCTTCACAGATATCCACCTTCATACCAGATCATCCTTATGCTGCACAGCCCTCATTCCAAGCCTGCAGTGTGTTAGGGGAAAGGTTGTCTAGTAATGCTCATGCCCTTGTGCTCTCTAAGAGAAGAGACACAGATACTCCTTGCTTTCCTTTTCCTTTGCTGCTTAGCTCCAAGACATGCTGTTCAGTTCTATCCCAGGGGCAAGAGTTCTTAAGTACTTGAGACCCATGCATTACCAGCTTTCTTAGGGGTGTTGTGGTTGTGAATAGCCTGTATGTACTTGCAGGGAATATTTAGCTGGACCTGAGGAGCACAGTCACAACTAAGACAAAATAGACAGCATGGACAAAGACATGCATCCTCCACAGTACAGATAGCTCTGGGCTGCCGCCTGACAGGAACTCTAAAGGTATTTCCTTGCAACAGAAGAACTTTTTAACAGAAAACACATCAAGGCTAATATGCCTGGGTATATGGCATATATCTCTCAGTGTGTTCAGTAAGGGATCAGAAATGGCCTTGTTGCCAAAGATCTTCCTGCAGATATGAGAACAAACTACCCAAGCTGGATATACTTCCGGGTTCCAATAAGCCTTGGTAGGGCAAGAGATGTCAAAATCAGGCTGTTCAAACAATGGATTCATATGGATGTAGGGAAATGGCAAAGGCTGAATCCTCTTGCTCTTGTGAAGGGTTGTGTAACGTCAAGTCCGCAAATTAAGGTATTACATGTGCTTAATTTAGGAAAAGCCTGTAGCTACAACAAATCACTAGAAAAGTTGATGAAAGCAGCACAGAAACAGTCATTTGATCTCTCTAGCAGACTTTTCTAGACTGTTCTTAGCCTTTGACATGTGCTGGGAGATGTGTCCATTGATTTGATAATCACTTTGGACCCTGTGAAAAAAGGACGTCTGTTTTCCTCTGGAGAAATATTGGTCTCTTAAGAACATGAGATTAGAGGTGCTCCATATCACCAGACTGAGAAATACATTTAGGAGCTCAATCTCTCTTCACAGGCCAAAGGGAAAAATGACTGTAATGTCTGCCTTACTTCCCTGTGTTTGCAATGGGTAAGCAGACAAAGAAATTAAATCGAAGCTTTAAAAGAAAACTTTGTGAAGGCCTTTTTATTATCACCATACAATTTTTCATTCAATAGTAAATCTCACACAGGGTACATCCTGAACCAGCTTTCAAAAATCAGGTTGGTACCCAACAGTATAGCTAATGAGCCTCACTCTCACGTTTGTGCAGGCAGATCCATCTGATATTTGTGAGTATGAACCAAGAGATTGCACATGCAGATCAAGCACATACGAAGCCCGCAGGAGCCATGTGGTAAATCTGCCTGTGCCAACAGTCTAGAAAGGCAAGCTGGATACTTAGTAAGATTCTATTTTGCTGTCCTAGCAAATGATCAGCAATTTGAAGTATCCACCATAAAGAGTGGATCAAAAGACACTAAAAGGTAAACAAAGATGATTTTCAGTGTTCCTAAGCAGGAGATTAAAAAAATGGAAGCAATCCATCTAAGGAATGTAAGATAACAAATAGTGAGCAAGTGTTTCATTGTTTCAGATAGCTTGTTAAGAAGACAAACATCTCTTCAAAGAAAGCAGAAAGTTTTGTTCTGTTTCTCTATTCAGGGTTCAAATTCTACAAACTGGGGACTTGGCTCTTACTGTGTGAATGGATGCTTTCAGAGAGGAGGTCTGTGCTCTTATCCAGAGTTCTTGGAGCTCCTGCGATAAACTAAGTCAGAGCAATGATATTTTGGATCACATGACTGTTACAAGCTATGCTGATACATACCTTTTCTAGTATTCAAAACTCGGCACAACTTTAAAAATAAGGAAATCAACCGCTGGTTTTGAAAAATGTAATGCATGTGACACTATTAACAACTATACCTTCACAGGGTTGTTTCAGTCAGCAGATAGATTTCCTAATTCAGTGGTGACTGAAATGCATTCTCATGCAGTCTATCGAAGGGCCAAGTAGCTAGAACCCTGGATAGAGGTGTGAGGGGTCTGTGCTCTAGTCCAAATTCAGCTACTGCTCTGCTGCATGGCCGTATGCAATCCATTCACTCTCCATTTCTCCTCATGCTTCTTCCTAGCCCTGCTGAATTTACATGTGAAACTTTCCAGGAGCAAGGGAGGGTGCTAGGTGTGTCTAGCACAAGGTGGGCATCCAACTCTGAGTCAGGGGCTGCAACTGCTGAAGTAGCATAGTGCTTAAGATATGGATAGAGATAAGCATGCAAGCAGAAAATGTCCAGGGAGAGAAACTGATATTAGACTTCAGTGTAGTATCAAGGGCAGCTGTTTCAGCTACACTTTTGTGACCCACCCTTTTTAATCTTTACGCTTCAAAGTCTCAGCTAGCCAAACTAGAAGTCTGCTTTTAAAATGTCACCCAATAGTTATTTTAAATAAAAGAATCTGCCAAACACTGAAAATTGTTTTACTAGGAAATCAAAATCATTAATTTGACATTAAAGTAACCTTTAAAAATCATTCCTCAGAGATAAACGTAACCTTTTTACCCAATCAATAAAAACATACTTTGCATGAATTCCGTACAAGAGTTGATACGTCTCATCAGCTACAGACTGTACAGCGAGGGCACCAAGTGCCTCTAAGCTCCAAAGACTGCTGGCTCAGACAAATTTGGCAAAATGGGGTCTTTCAAAGCAGATTTTTTTTTTTTTTTCTGGAATTTTTATTGAATACATAATGCCAAATGCTAGGTAGAGGCAAGTGTGGGGCTCCATCAATCTGTCTTCAGCTGGGCTTCCCAAGGGCTGGAAGTAGATGAAAGGCACTATCTGTCACCTCCCTATTCCAACCCAGAGCAGAACTTAGTCCATGAACTCTGTGAAAATCCACACCCAAGGTCACAGAATCCAATTTATGGTGTCCTGGTTGCCCTGTGGACCAAGGTTAGCCCTGAACAAGGCATAGAATGATGATGAACCTGAGTCCTACATTTCCCCAGCACAGAGACCAATTAAGAGTATTTTCTGGCTTGTTTCACTCTAATAATGCCTAGCTGGCAACCCAATGAAAAAGAGTCTGCAAGACACAAACAGAAAACACTTGCATTAATTAGTCCTATTTAGCAATGTCCGATTTAGCAAGAAACATGACAAATGGCATTTTGCAGTGTGTGCTGGCATTTTTAGAGTTAAATAATGAATTAACATGAAGAAAATTTGCTGCAGCTGGCATTGAATTGAGAAAAGTGAGTGGAGTGCTAGTCACTAAAGTGTCTGTTGAGAGCTATATTCACATTGCATGAGCTAAACAAACTGCATGTTATCTACATATCTTCTAGGAGGTTATGTCCAAGTCATTTTATTATTTACCCAGGAAACTGGCAAGGGGAACAAAAAAGACGTACAACAACATACTTCACAACATTTCTTAATGCGTTTCTAACTCTCTATTCTTCCATACTTAGAAAAATCCCTTTCCCAGTGATGATGGTACAAAGCAGGCTGCTAAATGGTCAATATATTCTCATGATTCCCTTTCAAATATGGATAAAGTGCAGGTCCCCACACCTAGACATTTAATGAATTCCGAATATTGTACAAGGGGCCCTTTGCGTCAAGAACATTTCTTTCTTTTAGCTCAGATATGTACCTTAAAAGGTTACAAGCATGTTTTAGCAGAAATGGTTCCCCAACTTGTGTGATCTCTTCTTGCAAACACTGGTTGCTGTGTCTCAGAGCTGTTCAAGAGTCAAGAGCAAGGCCAACAATTACGATCTCTCAATACCAGAGAAAGCAGCACAATGGTCCCTAGAGAAATCTTAACACATATGGCAGAGACTGCAATCTAACGCCACAGTTTCTATTCAAACCCCTGTCCGAGGCAGGCATTATCAATGCGATTTTACAGATCAGTACAAAAAGTTTTAAGAGCAGTGCTAGAACCCATCCTGCTTGTGTACTACCACAATTGCAGCTATGCAGCATGCTGCAGTTTCACTCCACCCCAGTTTGGACAGGCAGTTTCAAGAGCCACAGGACAAATGAAATCAGTCTAGAGCTTTCTATGTCATCTCCCATAATCTCTCCTCACCTCTCCCACATTTCCTATCCTCTGCCATCCCTCACCTCCCTCCCATTGCTTGTTTCTCCCTCCTGAGTGGGCTAGAGGCAGTGTGCGCTACAACTGACCAGGAGCTATTGGAGCACTGCCTGGTGCTCCTTTGTGCAAATCTGATTAGTGGCCAGCCGGCTGCCGCTTCCAAGAACTGAGGTCTGCATGCCTTTCCCTGAGCCAGGGGCATTGTATTTGGATTTCTTTCAATCAATTTTGGCTTTGTTTAGCAAGCGTTTAAAATTAGGGACAAGGAGGAACAGAAGAGATGTTGAAAAATAGGGAGCACAAAGGTATTCCAGCCTATAAGTCAGCTTCATCAGGGGCCCACTTAAAGGCCAGCATACAAATGCACGTAGAACGGGAAGCAAACAGAGGAGTTAGTGACATGTGCACATCTGCAGGGCTGTGATCTTATTGGCATCAAGGAGACATGGTGGGATGGCTCCGATGACTGGAGTGTTGGAATGGAAGGCTACAGACTCTTTAGGAAGGACAGGCAGGGGAGATGAGGAGGGGTTGTTGCTGGCTGTGGTGGTTTGGTGTCTGGTGGGGTTTTGGTAGTGGGGAAGCCGGGGCTACAGAGGTGGCCACAAAGATGATCAGGGAGCTGGAGCATCTCCCCTATGAGGACAGGCTGAGAGAGTTGGTCTAGAGACAAGAGGGCTCCAGGCAGACCTATTACAGTCTGGAAAAGGTAAACTCTTACTGGGATTGCTGATTCGACTACCCAACAAGAGATTAAGGCACAAGTGAGGCCATATATTGTCAATACCACTACAAAGGTTTATTGAGAGAGAGAAAGAAAGTGAGAGAGAGAAGAGCATACAGCAATAGTCACCACTGGGGATCTGCAGCATCCTGCCATTCCAATCAGGTGGTCTTGTCTGTAGAGTAGTGGTCCAGTCCAGGCTGGCACCCAAGAGGCTGCCAAGAGAGCCTTCCATCCCATAGTCTCAGGCCAATCCGATGGTGAATGGCTGTGTCAAGCAGCAGGATCACATCCAACAGCAGCATGCTGTTTTCATGCATGGATCGCAAGCTAGTCCATGTCCATCCTCTAGGCAGTGTACAAAACAGGCGTCCTTCTAAGAAGCAGCATCCGACCTCAAGGCAGTGCGCCGTTGCTATGGTGACTTGAGTCTCCACTTCTGTTGCCATGGCATTCCAAGTCTCCACTTCCCCCTCAAAACCACAGAGGTATAAAGTTTGAGACAAACATAAAATTA